>NC_089262.1:60031719-60631719 GCF_963930625.1 Muntiacus reevesi
AAAGTAGCCCAGGGCCATCACCTCTCTTTGTTTCCCCTTTGCCGTCTGCCACTGTGGTCTTAGTGTGGAGTGATTTGAGAAAGGTGCTGTGAATAAGTTCTCTGTATTCAAAACCCCAAGCCAGTTCAGAAACACAGCCCCAAGATACATGCTTCAGGCCACCAAGGCTACAGGAGTTAACACCACTGGGCCTCAGAGACCCACTTCCTCTCCCCAGAACCTTTCCAGACTTAGAGTTCCCCCAAGCTGCACACTTTGTAAAGAAGACTGCCCTTCCACCTCAGGTAATTCACAATTTCCCCAGACCTCAGTTTCCTCATCTATAAAATATGAGTGGGAGAATACAAGGTCTTTCAACTCCACGATGTTATAATGTAAAAATCCTGTCAAGGCAAATCTTTTCTTGCATTTTCACATCTCCCTCCTCTATACTTGACCTGCAGGTGGAAAATATGTGCTGACACACCCTTCCACACCCTCACCAGACACTTACAAAGTTGGGAACGTTTCTTTCTTTCTTTTTTTTTTTTTTAATATTTATTCATTTATTTGGCTGCACCAGGTCTTAGTTGCAGCATGTGGGATCTAGTTCCCTGACTAGGGAGCGAACCTGGGCCCCCTGCATTGGGAGCTCAGAGTCTTAACCATTGGACCAGCAGGAAAGTCCCCGGAATGTTTCTTTTAAAAAGAGCTTGAGCTATGCTTTCTACACTTTTGGCTCCTCTTTGCCAGTACAAATCCATGACACCAATTCAAAACACAGAAATTAAGCCTTACGTTAGAAAGAGCGCATGTTCTCATTCCAGTTCCTTCAGTCTGGTATCAAATTTGTCTGTTTCACGTGTCTTTTTCTCTGTCGATCAGGTGGTGGGTGTCAGTCTATATATTTATCCTGACTTATACCAAGAGGATTGAAGTAGGATGTCTCTCATGGGGGAAAAGATGGGTTTTGAGAATTCCTTTGCCTATTCCGATCCAACAGAATTCCAGTTGACAACCTCTGGGCAGAGTTGCAAACCTACATTTTTTATTTTCATAAATGTTGTTCATCATCAGAAAGTTATAGAGAGTTGACTGGGAGGATGGTCCTTAAAGGGGCTGCTCTGGTGGTTCAGCAGTAAAGAATCCTTCTGCAGTGCAAGAGACATAAGAGATACCAGTTCAGTCCCTGGGTCAGGAAGATCCCCTGGAGAAGGAAATGGCAACCCACTCCACCATGCTTGCCTGGAGGATTCCATGGACAGAGAAGCCTGGCGGGCTACGGCCGATAGGGTTACACAGAGTCAAATACAACTGAGCAACTAACACACGCATGATGCTTTAAAGCAGCTCTTTTGTTCCAATCTTAAGAGAAAGTTTAAAGACCAACTCTTTAATATAGCCTGCTTCATCTAGAATCCCCTGAAAGCATGAATTCTGATAGCCATCTCAGCCTAAACATATAGAACACCACAATTACAGGGCGTTTCCCAGTAGAGTGAGAGCTCCCCAGGCTACTTCCCTCTGAGTTTGGTGCCGTTTTGGAAGATAGGTACTGGCCCAATAACACATGAACTCAGTTCTGATTTGCAGTGTTGTTTGTTGCTTCGCTCATGTCGGATGACTTTAATTATCTTCCTGATCATGCAAGAAGAAAAGTGCCTCATTATTAAAATCAGCCATCAGTTTTCAGTGGGACAGTAGCACAGATGAAGATGCAGAGAGAAGGCCTGTCAGCTCTCCGCAGCAGGAGCGTAGTCACCATTTGCTTAGATGTACTGACAACCTGGCTCTTTGGGTCAGAAGACAAGAAGTATGTGCCAGGATTCCCTGACTTCAGAGGATCTGAAAAGCTGATGCTGAAGGGAGGGATATTAATATGGCAGCCAATGTTTTCTCAAAGAGAGATGGGAAAAATCAATGTGAGGTCTTCCTAATTTGTGTTCCAATTGGGTCCAGAGCTTTCTTTCTTTTGGATTCTTTCAATGTTTTTCTTGGCTCATTTGTGGTGCATGAAGAAGCTTCTTTTCAGTATGAGGGTGAAAAGCATTTCTCTCTGTTTAGACACTTAAGATATTAATTCTTTTTGCAATGCTGACCCAGAGAAACTGGTTCTATCCCTGGCTCCACCAGGCAAGTCATTTATTCTTTCTGGACCTCATTTTCTCATCTTAAAAAAAAAAAAAAGAAAAAGAGAGGTTTAGAACAGACCATCTTTTGTAAAAGTAGCTATGTAATTTGCAGGCCCCAGGGCAAAATTAAAATATAGGGTGTAAAATTCCTATATTCCTATATTTATATATAAAAATATGGGGTGTAAAAATTATTAAGAATTTCAAGAGGACAACAGTGGAACATTAAACCAAGGGCAGAGCTCATATACACACAGGGCCTTGTGGGGCTGGACAGGTCACATACACAGGCTGAAAGCTGGCCTGCATCTCCTCTGTGCCTTGTTCAGCACAAAAATTCTCTGTCATCAAGGTTTTTTGGTCAACTCCACAAGTACAGTTCTCATGCAAAAATCAAACAACAACAACAAAAAAGCAAAACCAAAAAATTTGAATTGTACTTTTTGCCTGAAGTCTATCTCACTTTTTTCAAGTTACTTTGACCATAAGCCCTTCCTGACTTCATTTTATTCTCCAAGATGGATATTTCTTCTTTCCTGTCTAAAACATCCAAATGACCTCTGCTTTGGTCTTTTTCTAAATCACCATATGTTACATAATTGTGCCCAAAGGAATTACTTCCAGAGTGGCCTAAACACAAAAGAAAAACACACAGCCAACTTTTTCTCTAGAACAGTGCAAACATTTCCTTAAACCTAAGTGTCTCCAGAGGAAAACTGACAGAATAAACCTTTCACCCAGCAAGTCCACTCTGCATAGGGTTGTACCAAATCCTTCTTTTCTGCATTTTTACATCTCTGATTTATCTACTGCTTTGCCAATAAAAGCAGTCATGTCCTTTGATTTAAGTTTTTTTACAATGGAAAAGTGGTTAGAGAAAGTGACTCAGTTGAGTGTTTTATTAATGGAAAGAACTGATATGCCAGAAACAGTCCAAGTTCTTTGCCCCTTCTCTATCATATTACACCATAATATAGCACCTCCCTGAGAAGTCAGAGATTGCAAGTTAAATGTTAGCAAATCAATGGTTTGTCAGATGTTAGGTTCACTAAAGTACCAACCACAAAACACAAGGAACTGTCAGCAGTGAAAAGTAAAATCTACTCACATAATTTAATAATTACAAAGCAACTACCAAAAAAGAGAGGATTTTCTTAACATGTCTTGAAAGGAAATAAGTTTGATTTCTTGCATGAGTTTTTCTGTTCAAGTTACTGAAGTTTCATTCAGGTAGTTAAACTCACTGAACAAATTTTTACTATCACTTCAAACAGATGGAAAATCAAATTTATCCTTGAAGTTAACTTCTATAATTTTAAGAGGAGAAAGTGACTACTTCAAATCTACTCATGACTGACAACTGAACCTCAAAATGAATTTACTTTCTATTATGAAATTTTGGAGTGTTCCGTTTATTATAAGAAACAAGTACATTTATTCTTCTTTAATCTTATTTTAAAAAATCAAACACCTGTTTGTCTCAAATATTCAAGATCATGTATGTCCTGTTTTAGGGGACAATTTAAGGCAAAGATGTTATGAACTCTAAAAAACCACTATGAACATATTAGTCGATCAGTCATATCCAACTCTTTGTAATCTGATGGATTGTACCCTGCCAGGCTCCTCTGTCCATGGAATTCTCCAGGCAAGAATACTGGAGTGGGTAGCCATTCCCTATCGCAGGCAGATTCTTTAACAGCTGAGCCACCAGGGTCCACTGTCTAGGTCATGACAATTCCAAATATTTGAATACCAGTATCCTTCAAAATATAAGCAAACAAGCCCGGAAAACAATAAATGCCTATCTTGAGAGCTCATCTACTTCTCTAGTGGCAGGATTATATCTGAAGCATTATATTATGGGATTCTCCAGGTAAGAATACTGGAGTGGGTAGCCATGCCCTCCTCCAGGGGATCTTCCTGACCCAGGGATCAAACCCGCATCTCTTCTATCCCCTGCAGACAGGTTCTTTACAACTAGCGCCACCTTGGTGGTCACTGGTAATCCTTGTATTACTTGGCTTGTAGTTGTATCACTCCAACCTCTGCCCCTGTTGTCACATGGCCTTCTCCCTGTGTCTCTTCTCCGGCTCTTACAAGGAACAGTTTTATTAATCTGACTGCTATAACAAAATATGATAACTGTATGGCTTAAGCAACAGTCATTTTCTTTTCTCACAGTTCTGTCTATAAGAGCTAGAAGGCCAAGATCAAGATGCTAGCTGATTTGGAAGGTCATGAATGTGAGAGGAACACTATTCAACCGGGTACATTCCCCTAAACAAAGAATAATCTCTTATGTGTTTAAATGAAATAAAGCAAAATGTCTTTATAAGGCGTATCAGAAAAAGAAAGCTCAGTGAATCCCTTAAGAATCCATTCTATTCAGTCATCCATCCCATCAGTTCTCAACATGTGATTTAAGGACCATTTAACCCAATCCAACTTTGGGAGGGGCTGATTAAAAATGCAGGTCATGTGCTTGCTTCTGCAACAAATATACTAAAATTGGAATTGATACAGGGAAGGCTAGCATGGCCCCTGCCCAAGGATGACATGCAGATTTGTGAAGGGTTCCATATATATATATATATATATATATTTTTTTTTTTTTAATGCAGATTATTAAACATAGTGTAAACTGAGAGATTTTTCTGGAAGGAGATTACTCCAGGTGAGAAAAGTGACTGTCCAAGTGAATCTTATTTTCTATCTCTATCACCAAATCTCAGATATTTCCAGAGTTATACTTCTCCTGCCTTTGCCATATCTGGCCTCCTGGAACACCCAGTTCCTCCTCAGTTCAGCACAAGTAAACTCCCTTTCTTGAGTGTCTCTTCATGCAGCTAAGACAGGCTAGCATTAAAAAATGACTTATCCGAATATGATGGGGAACCAAAAGAAAATATGGGCAACACAATAATAGTCACTAGGCTTTCAGGGTATAGAGAGAACTCTGAGTCAGTGTTGACAGAAATGGAAGGACTAGAGCCCTGTCAGAAACACCTTCCTTCCCTGCTCCCTGGAGATCTCTGCCATGTAGCCTCAGGTCACAGCTTGATTTCTAACCTCCAGGAGCTGACCCTTCCCTACCTAACCAGGGGCCACCCTGGTGGCTTAGTGGTAAAGAATCCACCTGCCAATGCAAGAGACTCAGGTTCAATCCCTAGTCCAGGAAGATCCCACCTGCCACGGAGCAACTAAGCCCATGCGACACTACTGAGCCTGTGCTCTAGAGCCAGGGACCCAGAGCTACTGAAACCAGCTCACCCTAAAGCCTGCGCTCTGCAGCTGGAGAAGCTACTGCAATGAGAAATCTGCACACTGCAACGAAGAGGAGCCCCTGCTTGCTGCAGCTAGAGAAAAGCCCACACAGCAGCAAAGACTCAGCACAGCCAAAAACAAATAAACAAATAAAAACAAATAAAGAGTACCCAGAAGCCACTCCTAAGTCAGGCACTTGAGGTGGGGGCTCGGGGGGTGGTGGTCCACAATCATCCACTATGAGCAGAGGGTGGAGTTCTGCTCTTCCTTGCTGCCCCCTTGCCGAACGCAGTACCTGGCATATCCTGGGGCTCAATGTAATGTCTCTTGGGTGAGAATTTAAACCTTTGCCTCACACAAATGATCAGATTTAATCCCGCTTTTGGATCTGAGGGCCGCATTTCCTTCAAGTTGTTGGGGTTGTCATGGCGGGCTTTGGGGCTCTGGTTATCTGCCCCACCCACTTCGGAGGCACCTTAGGGCATTTCTCTTAGGAACATGTAAGGTTTCTTCATGACTGCAGCTGCTGCTGCTGCTAAGTCGCTTCAGTCGTGTCTGACTCTGTGCGACCCCATAGATGGCAGCCTACCAGGCTCCGCCGTCCCTGGGATTCCCCAGGCAAGAACACTGAAGTGGGTTGCCATTTCCTTCTTCAGTGCATGAAAGTGAAAAGTGAAAGTGAAGTTGCTCAGTCGCGTCCAACTCTTCGAGACCCCGTGGACTGCAGCCCACCAAGCCCCTCCGCCCATGGGATTTTCCAGGCAAGAGTACTAGAGTGGGGTGCCATTGCCTTCTCCGTCTTCATGACTGGATAACTCTACTCACTAAAGCTCTTCAGCCACATGTTGCAGAGTCCTCACGCGACGAGACCTGGGATCAACAGGCCGACCTCTCCATTTTGAAAGAAGGGAGCTGAGGCCCAGAGAATGTTCAGGAGCCTTCCCAGGCTCTCACAGCCGTTCCATGGCAGAGATGTCCCTGGAACTCAAATTACTGAACGCCCAGGTCTGGACTTGTTGCCCTCAGCGCTCAGCATTCCTCTGCCTCTTCACGTATGGTGACCTCCAAGAAGCTGTGCGATGCTGCTCTCAACTGGGGCCCTCTGTCCCTCCCCTGCCCTCAGAGTCTGGCGAGCCTTTTGTTGGCTCCCAGATGCTGTACCACACCTGTGTTCACCCCGAACCTTCACAGTTTGAGATGTAAAAGGAGATGCTGACCTAGCCTGGGCTCCCCTGCACAAGTCCCTCGGCACTGGGAGAAGACGGAGTTGTTTTCCAGCGTGGGTCATAAATACCAGAAAGCACCTGTTGAAAGTAAAGTTATCTTATTCATACATGTGTGTGTGACTTTTTTTTCCTCTGTTTTATTTGCTTTTTTCCTCCATCGGCCCACCTTCACCTCCCTGAATAAATGCAGGCAGACCCTCCGAATGCCTGAAGATTTTGAACAGATAAACCAGACAGTAGCTTGGTACCTTCGCTGAGTGTGCTGAACTGAAATTAGTTTGTATCTCAAGAGGACCAACATTGCTTAAGAATAACCTTGTTAAATACTAATTTTATCTCTCTCCAAAAAGAGCTACACTTCTTAAACCAAATTTGGGGGAATGTGACAGGAGAAAAAGCAGAGAAATACAAATAAATTTTTTAAAATGTAATCTCACCACCACTGCTAATGTTTTAGGGCAACAGTCCTCAATCTTTTTGGCACCAGGGACCAGTTTCATGGAAGACACTTTTTCCATCGATTGGGGTGGGAGTGGTTTCAGGATGATTTAAGCACATTACATTTGCTGTGCATTTTATTTCTATTATTATTACATCAGCTCTACCTCAGATCATCAGGCATTACATCTCAGAGGTTGCATGCTAAGTCACTTCAGTCATATCCAACTCCTGCAATCCTATGGACTGTAGCCGGCCAGGCTCCTCTGTCCTTGGGATTCTCCACACAAGAATAGTAGAGTGGGTTGCCATGCCCTCCTCCAAGAGATCTTCCTGATCTAGGGATCAAACCCCATGTCTCAGCCTCCTGCACTGACAGGCAGGTTCTTTCTCACAGGTTGGGGACCACTCTTTTAGGATATATCTTTTCTATCTTTAAAAAAACACTTAAAACTCTTATATCATTTCAGGAAAAGTAATAGTTAAAAAAGAAAGTCTCCACTCACCAAAATAGGCATAAGAAGAGGCCTGCCTGCACACCCCAGTAACTGCTGACACATGTCTAAAGATAGGAAACGAGTAAGCTACATTCTTCAACTTGGGAAAATAAAAGTTCATGTGGTATTCACAGTATCATTGTAACTGATCCTTTTCTATTAAAAAAATGATATTAATGAATTTGTGGGTGAGGATGAGAATAAGTTTTCACCGTATTTCCCGAGAACAGTCAGTTTCTGTTCTACTGATGCTGCATGACGTATCCATCTTCTGAATCCATGTGCTTGTTGCTTGGGACTGTGGCAGAGGCGATGGCAGCGACAGCCTGAACACAGGAAATCATCTTCGAAGGGGAAGCTCTGGGCTGGCAGAAGTGTATTAACCTTTCATCCATGTCATTGGGTTTAATATGTTAACTTTGTAGTAAAAGCTTCTTCTTTGAGCTCATGGTTCATAAAAAGTGTTACTGGTCCTTGATGTTCCCAGTTGAGGATAGTAAGGAAAACAGAACCCTGAAAGCTCACATTGATTGAAGCAAAGACAGAGCTAGGGGGTCAGCCCAGTGCCCCAGTGCCTCCCCAGCCTGACAGAACTGAACGGCTATTCATAGCCGCTGGAGCACTTCCAAGCTGTGAGTGTAAATTTACTTGTATCATCTCTGCAGAGAGGAACTGTATAGTCCCCAGTGCCTCCCGGTTGATTCGGATCGACTGTTTATTTGTTTAGTCCTGTAATGATATTATCCACAGGGCTAGAGCCACACAGGGAGGATGAGGAATTCCTGGAGGAGGGAGGCTGCATGTGTTTATTGCCCTGTCAGCTCTTCACGACAAAAGACAAAAGTTGCTGTAATTTGTGTGTTCCCACACACGTGATCCATATGGACAATATCGAGTATAGGTGCTGATGAAGACAAAAAAAAAAAAAAAATGGGATTACCAGGAATCAAGATGCCAGCTGCCCTGTGAGGAATGCAGAGAAATGCTCTCTGATTAAACCCCACAGTTCCAAAGCTGGAAGGAATTCTGAGATGTTATCCATAACCAGAAGTAAAAAGAACCTCCAGCTCTTGACTGACTTGTACCTTGTGTTGCCTTGAACCTTAAGCCTAATTTCTTTTCAAGCTCAGCGGTTAGCAGGTTTCTCATGGTCATGCCTATTGTGGGGAGGAGGGACCATCATTTCCCTCATCCTCAGCACATTTATTTTTAGCTCAGTTTCAATAGAGTTCCTTGCTGTGGGCATATTATCGGCGCCAATTCTAGTTCATCTTCTCAGCGTCAGACTGAAACCCCTGAAATGTGTGGCCAGTAGGTTCCTGAGTGTTTTTCTGGAAGCTTGCAGCTCTGAAAGTTTTTACCTCAGGAACGTGCCGTCTATCCAAGAAATACATGACTTGAAAGGACAGAATGAATCAGCAGAGTCTGCATGTCACTCAGTGGGCTGGCAAATGCCGATCTGCTGAGGGGCAGCAGTGCCCAGCTTCTCACTGACTATGGGACCATTATGGCCCTGCCACGTGGATGGAACCATTGCACAGTTTGATCCCTGCTGCCTAAGGGTCTCGCATGGTCTACTGATGCCAGGATGGCGAAGGGCACTGCAGTAAGGGCTGACTGGAAAATAAATGCAAGTAGGATGGATAGCTGCCACAGGCCTTGAGAAACAACACTCAAGGACCTACCCAAACCACCCCAGCAACGTGATGCAACACTGCTAGATGTTAGTGAGGAACGATGGTACAGTGGGTCAAATCAGATGGCCAGGGCTGATTAACAGGACAAGGCAACATGTTTGAATCTCCAGTAGCAATGGTCCCAGAAAATAGCCACTTGCGGTTCCCAAACAATGGAGACATTTCATGACCAACAAGATGGAAAGGAACATGACGATCCATCTCCGCCATCCTGGCATCAGTATTCTCTATGGAGTCCCTGCCAACTGACACAGGTACTTCCAATGTATATTTAATGAAAGCTAAACTGTGCGTATGTAATTATAAAATAGTAGGATTAAGGAGGGTAATGCTTACCAAGTAGACCAGAGGTCCATTAGTAGTTCTCAGTGAGGGCAAACTGGTGGAAGAGGCAGCAGTTTCAAGATAGATGCTGCTCTGCTTTGTATTTGGGCTTCCCACGTGGTGCTAGAGGTAAAAAACCCGCCTGCCAATGCAGGAGACTTAAGAACGCAGGTTCTACCCCTGGGTAGGGAAGATCCCCTGGAGGAGGGCATGGCAACCCACTCCAGTATTCTTGCCTGGAGAATCCCGTGAACAGAGGAGCCTGGCGGGCTACTGTCCATAGCGTTGCAGAGTCTGAGCGACTTAGCATGAACGCATGCTTTGGATTTAACTTCAGGCGGGTTGGTACCCATTAGCCTCGAGTTTGACTTCTCAGTTCTAAGTAGGAAAAAAAGCCTAGAAGAATCGCCTCACTTTGCTTATTGGGTGTGAATGGGAGGCGGAGATGGGAGATGAGGGCATAAACTTGCCCTAGAACAAAGCAAACAACCATATTAGACAGAGGGGCTGTTATAAAAGCAAAGTATAGACAGTGCGTGTATTTTTAATGACCAGGACTAGGGTGCCCTGTGCAAACATAAACACCTCCCTGCCCGCGGAGGGCCAGAAACCCTCCAGGCATGGAGTTTGGGTTCCCTGCCACCCCCTCCTAAGGGTGCCTGGCCCTGCCAAAAATCATTTACAAATAAAGAGCTCTCAGAAATGTGCCCGACCTTCGGCCAAAGAGAAGAACCTCTTTTCCAATAAATATTTGGCCGGGAGTGGGGGGAGGGGAGCCAAGAGTAACAAAGGGAGCCCGCGGCCGGGTTTGTTTGGATTGCCCGGGCGGCGCGGGAGCGGCCGGGCGCAGCTGACCACGGGTACAGATAGGTTAATTTCCACATGGAGCGGCAGAAACCCAATCCGCGGGTTGCGAAGCGTGGGTCAGCCAAGGCACGTTAATCTGTTTAGCATGTGCGCCGCGCGGAGGAGCCAGACCACCGGGGCGCAGGAGGCGCGGCCGCAGCCGCGCTGCTCCGGGGGAGTTAATAAAGAGCTTAAGGCAAGTAAGTGTAGCGAGGTGGCGGCAGCCCGGAGCCGGCCGCGCCCGCGGGCCCCGGGGAGGCCGAGGTCGCCTGCTGCCCGCCGCCCGCGCCCCGCGGGCCCGAGGCTCCGTGCGCCCCGGAGGCCGGGCGAGCGCCGGGCGGGCGAGGATGGGCGCGGGGCGGGGCGGGGGCCGAGGGAGCCTCTTCCCCGCGCTCGCGCCGTGGGGGAGAGCAGGGAGCGGGGGTGGGGGGTCGCCATTTCGAACATTTTTAACTAATCAAAATATTTGCTGATGAGTATTTATTTTTACAAGAACTCGGTTTGGCTGGAGACTTCCCGAGCAACAATACGGGCTGCCGTATTAGGTTTGTGACGCAGCCAAGTGCGGTTGGGCTTATTGAAATCTGCGCGCCGGAGATCACTCGCTCCGGAGACGTTTCTCTTTTCTAGGGAGGAAGCTTTCCCAGGACATCTTTCTGCAGATGGCGCTTAGAACACAACCACATGTTCCCCCAAAGCACCGGAGGCTTCGTGTATTATGTTTTGTTTTTTTTCGTGTATTATGTTTGGGCTGAGTGAAAAGAGGAACGCACCCCCTTTCCTATCCGAGCAACAAAAGGGAAAATAGCGGGAATATCGCAGTCTTGAGACAGGAAAGCCAAGCTCAGAGGTTCTGTCGTAAACACTAACAACACAAGTGTATTCATACAACACGTCTGCCTCAGTACATCCTTCCAACGTGCTAAGTTTTCCTTTGTCCCTGTCGTTCTTCCTCCCAATACTCAAGACTCGCTTTTTAACTTCACTGAAGTACAGTTATTGAGTCTAATCGAAGGCATTTACTGAAGCAACGACATACTTGAATTCGAGTCATTGCAAAACCACTGACTATCGAGGAAACCCTATGAAAGATTAAGTTGAATCAAGTTTGAAAACGGACAAATGATGGTGCACAGTAAACAACTAGGATTGTACAAATATCTGCAACAATACTAGATGATATTAATAATTTTTAAGTGATGTTGACTGAAAAAGAGATTGAAGTCTCCTAATTCATAGCAGTAATGGTCATAAGAGAATGGACTGCTGTAGCATGAATTAATCTTGAACAATTTAACAAGGGGTTAAAGAATGTTTCCTAGAGGACTTCTCCTTGGCTCTGCCTTGAGAAAGGAGGAAGTTGGGCAGGGGTTCTTCTGAAAGGAGGCCTGCAGAGCATCACAGTCAAGGAGTACCTGCAGAAAGTGTAAATGAGCAGATGTGTAAAATATGAAATTGGATCAGAGAAGCAGAAACTAAATTTACCTATCACAAAAAAAGAAAATTTATCAAGTGCAAGATGAGACAGGACTAGTTCAAATACATACAGAAATAAAATGCCTAAGAAGCTCTAGAGACCCTAAGCCAAATATCACTCGGCAATGCAATCTGGTCACTTTCAAAAGCAAACATAATACTAGGATAAGGAAAATAAAATGAACCATTGGGAACCACGAACCCACTTTTCCCTTTTTTCAAGCTTTTCACTCAATTTGGGGAGCCACAACTGAAGAGATCTAGAGAATTAAAACAGCTTCCCTTCTTTCCTGTACCTCCTTTACTTTCTTGGTTTACATTGGTCATTGAGTGTCCCGATCTTAATGATTTAGTGACATTTGCCACTTGTCTAGTTTTGGCCCAAACACTCCCCTAGATCAAAATTAAATTATCTGTGTCTCCATCAAGTGTGAAAAGACCTTGTGACTTCTTTTGATCAAAGAGAGCGATGGCCTGAATTTTAAAAAAGGAGAGGAAAGACAGCATTAATAAAAATTGCCCACATTTCATATTATTTTGAAACCAGTTGGCAGAGATGAAGGAGCTAAGGAAAGCAAAAGTTTGAGAGAGCCAAAAAAATCATAGCTGAGGAACTTAAATTCTTTGGCATCAAAGAAGAGAACAGGTTTCAATATTTCAAACTCAAATTTCCTTTACTCAGTGACCCCAGCCAAGAGAGGACACTTTGCTCCTGCCAGTCAAGAGAAAGACATCAATAAAATGCCTGGATGTCCAATAAACCAAGGAGACTGCATATCTGGAAGGCAACATATTCCCATGCCCAAGCTGTTTTTTGATACTCCTTCACCTCCGTGTGAGAGTGTCTCCGCTCAGGCCTCTGTAAATAACAAAATACCAGAGACTGGATGACTTACATTTGTATCTCAGGGTTCTGGAGGCCAAGAAGTCCAAGGTCAAAATGCTGACAGGTTCATTTCTTGGAAGGGCCCTTTTCTGGCTTGTAGACTTCTCCCTGTCTTCACATGGACATGGGGAGGAAGCTCCAGTCTCTGTCCTCTTCTTATAAAGGACACTAACGCAGCATGGGGGTCAGTGTCATCCTCATGATCGCATCCAAACCTAACTGTCTTCCAAAGGCCCCACCTCCAAATACCATCAGGAATTAGGGTTTGAACATATGAATTGGGGGCAGAGGGTCAAGGACACAAACTTTCAGCTTCCAACAGGGAAGCACTACCACGTTGGTTCAAGGTAGCTATAGAACTGGCAGGATAGGTGGCAGATCCCCTCCCACCTTCAAGGTGGAGACCAAGCTCCCACACAGGGCCTATCTCCTGCTTTGAAGCTTTGTCTGTCTCCTGTTTTTGAAACCCCTTATTCCTCCGTTTAAAAGCACTTACTTTCGCCCTTCTTGTTTAGTTCCTAGCATTCTTTGGATTAGTTATATCCCATGCCCCCAGCTGGAATGTTATGTCGATAACTGGTGATATGATGAGGACAGCAACTGACACTGATTCAGTCTGCCTCATGTGCCAGCGCTTTGCATGCATCACATATAATGGTTTCACGACAAACCTGTGAGGCAGGTATTATTAGTGCTCTTTTACAAATGACAAAATCGAGGCTCAGAGAGGTTAAGTAGCATATTCACCAGGTTAATAAGTGGTAGAGCTGGGTCTCAATCCATTGGCCTTCCAAGCCTTAGCTCTTAACCTGTGCATTGTCGTAGGAACCCTTCCTTATGCATACAGTGCCCCCCCCCCCCCCACAAATGTCTGTGGCAGATGGTAATATAAAATTTCATTTCAGTGCCCCTGGGATTCAAAGAAAGGCTAGAATTTTGCATATCAACATTTTTTTTACTGAGTGGAAAAATTATATTTCCAGCCTCTAGAATGTATCCATTCTTGGCCCCTTCCATTTTTAAAACTAAAGGCTTTCTCCATCACTTTTACCTAGATTCAGTTGTGTACCTTCCCTGAGCCTGCATCATTGTTTGCTGCAATGAGTGATTGATAGCTTTAATTTTTAATGTATTAAACACCAGACTAGTGGGAAATTTTACTTATCCCATTTGTTGTTCTTAAAATCTAAGACTGATGAGATATATGGGAAAAATCAGGCTTCCATGAAACTGAGTTTCCCAGGGCCTCAGGAGGTAGCTGGACTCGGGGCGGGAAGTGAACCCAGAGCATATGAAGAGCTCCAAGGGAAAAGAGTGCAGAATCCCAGTTAAAATGTTCAAGGGGTCTGGGAATGGCTCCTGCTGTAACAATCCCTGGGGTTAGGGTTGGACATTCATCAAGTGGAGAAAGAGAACAGGGCCTGGGATCTTGAATAGCTCCTGCGTCTCCTGCCTACACAAGTGGAATTGGTAATAGTGGTGCTTCTCTTCTAAGTAAATATGCTGTCTAGTTGAGGGGCAAATCTGGTCAAGTACCTTGGGTGCCTCTGAGGAAAGCACTGCAGAAAGTTCTTTTTGAAAATGACATTGCCTTACTCCATCACCAGAAAGTATTTTTTCTCTGATAATGTGATTGATGAACGGTTCAGTTCAGTTCAGACGCTCAGTCATGGCCGATTCTTTGCAACCCCATGGACTGCAGCTCTCCAGGCCTCCCTGTCCATCACCAACTCCCAGAGTTTACTCAGACTCTTGTCTATTGAGTCGGTGGTGCCATCCAACCATCTCATCCTCTGTCTTGATGAACAGAATCGCTTTCAAATCATGATGGATCCATGTCATTTAGATAAGGCTCTGGGGCTCCAAATGAAAAAGAGGACCAGTCTCCCCAGAATTCCTCAAACACCAGGTGCCCATATATGGGCTAGACTTGCCTGGAAAGGAGAACAGAGTGATGCTGCTGGGTGAATCCCCCAGGCTTCACATTCCAAACGTGTCCTGTTAAGTGAGTCCGAGCAGTTGCTTCTGAAATCATAAATTCCAAAGACAATGAGCATTGCAATCACAAGGGGTAACAGAAGCCAAACACATTAGGAACATGTTCCTTGAGCAAATAGCATAATTCCGGACACGCGGGAACACATGGTTTGCTTCAAACATGTTTCATTTTGTCATCGCACTGAGTCCACAGTATTTCTCTTTGGGTGCAAGAGTGATTGATTTTGCTGGAAGAATTGTTTGTAAGAACATGAAAGTTGCCAAAGCAAACACGTTGGAGGGAAGTGTGGAGAAGGGGAGTTAGAGTATTTGGAGTAGATCGGGGTTTGGGAAGTTCATGCAGAGGTGAGACAGTGCGATGTAGAACAAATAAAAACATTCTGCACACTTCATCTACATAAATTATGTTCAGAAATTCACTCTGCGTAGACATTAGCTGTGCAGCTACAAGTCTCCCTAGTGTGCCTCTAGAATGTGGGCACAAAGCCAGTTTTTAAGTGAATGATTTGTAACTTTTCCTTCACATAAATTAATCTATTAATATTTAGATGATCCTGATTTTAATCTACAGAAGTCATGTAGTCATTATTTAAAAAGCCCTATAATCTATTTGTCTTTCATGATAAAATTCTATTACAACTTGCATTAATAAATTGTCTAAAGATATGTTGACAAAATGAATGAAAAACATTAAGAATATTTTCTTTGATCTGTTTCTCTACCGTGGGGAAAAGAAAAGAAAAATCTAAGACTCTACCTAAATAATACACAGCCACATTTATAACCATGTGAGTTGAAATGTTCCTTTTGGTCATTTGCTTTACATGTAAATTTTTTGTTAGAAATGAGAAATTTCTTAGCTCTTACCTGTCTATGGGTATTAGCTTCTAAAAGATAAATTTGTTATATAAACTACTTTTGATTCTTAGATGCTTAAGTGTGCAGTAACACCACAAATTAACGGAGTTTTCTTTACTCCATTAGCATTTTTTCATATAGCGGTCCTTAGAGTGCAAAGAGAAAGCTTCTAAAAATTAGCAATAGACTATCTGAATAAATAGTCTCATTTAAAGATGATACGCTAAGAATAATAATAAATAAATAAAATAAAACTGAGAGAATAGAGACTTTTTAACTGGTTATGCAGTACCAGCATAGCTCTGTATACAGGAGGGTTTCATCAGTCATGCTCAGGCACAGTCTCTACCTCCCACTCACGTCCTGCCGCCCATCTAGTACTTCATTGAAGGGCAGGAGGTCACTTGTATTAGTTATCTATTGCTATGTAACAGATTACCGCCCAAACTTAGAAGTTTAAGACAACAACATTTATTATCTCAGGGTTTCTGTGGGTCAGGAACTCTGAGCACACAACTTAACTGGATCTTCTGG
This sequence comes from Muntiacus reevesi, assembly GCF_963930625.1. Taxonomy (NCBI): domain Eukaryota; kingdom Metazoa; phylum Chordata; class Mammalia; order Artiodactyla; family Cervidae; genus Muntiacus; species Muntiacus reevesi. The sequence continues at coordinate 60,047,878 of NC_089262.1, forward strand.
CTCTGGGTCAATCACATGGCTGCAGGCAGATCTCATGACATGACTGGGAAGGATCTGCTCACTAGCTCGCTGACGTGATTCTTGGCAGGATTCAGTTCCTTGCTAATTGGTGAGCTGACACCTCAGTTCCTCCAGGGCTGTTAGCTGGCGGCCTCCCTATGTTCCTTCCCACATGGGCCTCTGTGTCGAGTGGCTCCCGTGTCGGCTGGCTGCATCAGAGTGAGCAAGTAGGTCAGAAAGAGAGAAGGCCAGCAAGATGGAAGACAAGGTCTCTGATACCTTGAGTATGGAAGGGACCTCTGATCACTTTTGCTGCATTCTCTTTGATGGAAGCAAATCACTATGACCGGTTCACACTCAAGGGGAGGGAGTTACTTCGTCAGGAACCATGTCAGAAGCTGCCGACAATTAGGAGTGTGTTTCCCTGGCATCCTAGGTCCCACTTTATATGCTGACTAATTTTCACAGTGTGATTCCTAAACCAGCAGCATCATTTGGAAAGTTGTTACAATTGCTTATTCTCAGGCCCAATTCAGATTTACTGAATCAGAAACTCTGACAATGGGGCCCAGTATGCCACCAAGCTCTCCAGGTGATTCGGAGCATTATGAGGTTTGAGAAGCATTGCCTTCAGAGCTGATTGGACCTTCCCAGTTTCTCTCTTACAAGACCAAGACCTCAGTCATGGGAAGATCTACCCACATCATCAGTGTACTCATGGTTACTGATGGTTTGTAATGATTATGATGACTTGCAACACAAATCAGGAGCCATCTCTCAGTGGTACCTCATATGGCATGTCTGGAAGAGAGCTTTGAGTTTTTATTTATTTCGGATTTAAGGTTTTCAACATAATGGACTTCATGGACCTAACCCCACACAAGTTGGTGCTTTGTAGGTTTGGGACCAAAGGGAACTTTTATCACTTGAAGAAAGTTTCAAAACAGCTATTTTTTCAATAATAAGAAAAAATTCATCCAGTTATCTCCATGCCAGATTGTTTACATATCTTGATTCTCTAAGAGGTTTCTTTTTAGATTCTGTAACTGATCTTTTTTAAATTAAAAAAAAAAGTTTTTAATGATCACAAGTGTGCTTCTAAAGTGTGAAGTGGCTAAGCCAATTCTATGTATTAGGTCCTTCCAGAGGAATGCAAACTCTGGAGTTGCATCATAGCCACAGAATGCTCTGGAAAATTCTCTACTCCTTTCCAATTATGTCCCTTTGGTCTCTGTACTATCCTCTCAAACTCATCTTGGGAGACCTCCATGACGCTATTAAAATACAGATCCTGGGGTTGAAAGATCTGGGTTCAAATCTAAACTCTGCCACCTTGTATTTGTGGCCTTAAGCATGTTTTAACCTCTCCAAGCCTTGAAGAATGTGGCCCTACTTTGGCAATTCTGTGGCCAAATGCTAAAGCAAGGGCCTGTGTTAGTCACTCAGTCACATTCAACTCTCTGCACCCTCATGGATTGTAGCCCGCCAGGCTCTTCTTGTCCATGGGATTCTCCAGGCAAGAATACTGGAGTGGGTTGCCATTTCCTTCTCCAGGGGATCTTCCAGACCCAGTTCTCCTGCATTGGCAGGGGGATTCAGTACTGTGTGAGCCACAAGGCCTAAATGACTGCTATTCCAGTCATCCTATTAACTGACTTCAATGACCTCACTAAAAGGTGCATGTTAAAATGAATAATTCAGAAGGAAATGTAGCAAATATTTGAGTGCAGTTTTATAATATTCTTTCATTTAAAAAATATCTTGTTAGATCAACTCCTTGCCTTATAATTAAGAAGAACTTTTAAATACTATAATGCCCCAAAGATATACATTGAATGCTTGTTTTTCAGTTATTGATTTGTAGATGTGAAAGTATAACTTCTGTTCACTTAATATTAATACAAATCAACTTTTAGCAAGCAAGTAAATGAAAGTAGGAAGAAAAAAATCTGCTCAACTTGAATGGGAAGAGCTTTAAAAATTCTCATACCCAAAAATGGTAAGAGGTCTTCTTTCCTGTCAGGTAAATGGAGAAATGGAAACATTCATACTGTCTATGACTTTTGGTCAAACCACTCAGTAGTAGTAAAATTTCAGATACCCAGGAACAAGACTCATCATAACCCTACTGCTCTAGTTGGATAGTATAGATCCATTAGTCTAAATTTTATGGTTACATCAGTTTTTTCACTGTTTTGCATGTATTTCTGCCAAGTCGGTTCAGTTGTGTCTGATTCTGCACCCTATGGACTGTAGCCCACTAGGCTCCTCTGTCCATGGGATTCTCCAGGCAAGAATACTGGAGTGGGTTGCCATGCCCTTTTCCAGGGAATCTTCCCGACCCAGGGGTCGAACCCACCTCTCTCATATCTCCTGCACTGGCAGGCAGGCTCTTTACCACTAGCACCACCTGAGAAGCCCTTTGAATCAGAGACAAAGCCAATCAACTCCAAATTATTGTACCCAGATTTTTCAATTGAATGGTAGATTAGTCAGTTTATTCATCAGTTGGAAAATATTTATCAAATGCTAATCATATACAAGACATTATAGGAATACAGAGAATTACAAGGTATAGGCTTTCTTTTAAGCAGCTTAAAACACAGTGGATACTTACTAGAGGACAGTGCATATGAACACATCATAAAAGCTCTTAATAGATATCTCACCAGGGTGATTCTCCCAAAGAATCACCCTCCCTGATTATATAATGTATTAAATTTGTTAATCTAAATAGTTAATTCAACAGCCTTATGTGATTTATTGGTGATGGTGTCTTATAGAATTAATGCCAGTTAAGTAGTACATTTAATAAATTCTTCAGGTTTGGAGAGACAAGTCCTTCTCTGGGAGCAATGAAGACTAATGGAGCCCAGGTTCTGAAATCAGAACCTCACCCTAGCTCATCTACTTAAGCATATATGACAGTGACAAGCAGCTCAATGTTATCATGCTTTAGGTCTCCCCTGTGAAAAACAGGGATGTACTTTATAGGATGGTTGTGAGAATTAAAATGAGATTATTTGCATAACATAATCAGTAAAGCACTCAGCACGAAGTGCTCCATACATGTTAACTATGTAGTAACAGCAGTTATGTAGTAACAGTATTTGTGTAATGTTAGTTCTCATGTAGTAGTGGTATTCTTGGAGAGGGGAAATATCTCAGCTAGGTCTGGAGAACACAGAAGAAGAAAAGATAGTACAGGTATGGAGAATAATGTCATCAGTAGTGTGAAAAGCAGGAAGATTGTAGTGTCTGCTGGGACAGTAAGTTTGGCCCAGTTGTGAAAGATCTTGTTTATAAGGTAAACTTACCACTCCATCATGCAACCTATAAAGAATGACTTGATTCTTGAGCAAAGTGTGACATGATAAACAGGCTTGGGGAAAGGTAACCGGCAGCATATACTAGACAGTGGGGAGACTGGAGATAAGAGGACCAGAGGGGAAAAAGTTATTTTAGCGGTATAGGCACAGGGTGATAGAGGCTTGATATCTGACTGTGAGAGTGGGAAAAGGAGAAGTGAGTCTTTGTAGAGGAAGAATGGACCAAACTTGGTAGATGAGTGGATGTGAGAATTAATGTGAAATAAAGGAAGACCGTAACAGTGTTAAGCCTGGGTCAATGTGAAAATGGAGGACCATAGTTGGAAGTAAAGCAGTCAGAAAGAGAAGCCAATGATGGAAAGAGGCTGATCTTAGAAATGTTAAAGGTGAGCCTTACTAAATCCTGGGTATGTCTAGCAGTCATTAGAAAACTAGTACGAGAGCTTGGAGAAGTTGGGGATGACATCTGGTTATCCCTCGAGTAAGAGAAGGCCTGATGCAATGGCTGTGAGCGGTACGACAGTGACTCATCAAAAGGATCCCCCCGGGCCTGGCTCCCTCTCTTCACTCTTTCCATCAGGTCGCAAGTAGCAGTCTCGCCCCTTAGCCTTGTATCCCTGTCCATCTTTTATCAAGGCAGACATTCAGAACAGGCTCTAGATGTCTGAGACTCATCTCTGGAAACACCCTTCTCCTTTCCTGATTCAGAATACCATATGCCCCATAGAACTTTTCCATTTTGGAGTCAGGGTAACAGAAATATGCTGGAAGTGTTAAGCGTACAAGAGTTAACCACACACTCAAGTTAAGAGATCCCCAGTCCACCGTTTCCCTGCTCTCCACCTCTGAAATGATTCTAGTCCCTGTCAAGGAAACCTCAGATTTTGGTGACCAGACTAGGAGTATCCATTGATTATAGGTCTTTGGTTGACTCCATGTGATGAGGTTGTAGTGTTCAATTATCTGCTCACTGAAAACATCCTGCTCTTTATCCTGCTCTTTCATGCTGCCATTTTTTATAATTCTCTTCCCCTGTATAATATTCTTTCTTCTTCAACACTCATCTCAACCATTCAGTTCTGTTCAGTCGCTCAGTTGTGTCTGACTTTTTGTGACCCCATGGACTGCCAGACGCCAGGCTTCCCTGTCCATCATGAACTCCTGGAGCTTACTCAAACTCATGTCCATTGAGTCAGTGATGGCATCCAACCATCTCATCCTCTGTCATCCCCTTCTCCTCCCACCTTCAATCGTTCCCAGCATCAGGGTCTTTTCAAATGAGTCAGTTCTTCACATCAGGTGGCCAAAGTATTGAAGTTTCAGCTTCAGCATCAGTCCTTCCAGTGAACACCCAGGACTGATCTCCTTTAGGATGGACTGGTTGGATCTCCTTGCAGTCCAAGGGACTCTCAAGAGTCTTCTCCAACACCACAGTGCAAAAGCATCAATTCTTCGTGCTCAGCTTTCTTTATAGTCCAACTCTCATATCCATACGTGACTATTGGAAAAATGAAAGCTTTGACTAGATGGACCTTTGTTGGCAAAGTAATGTCTCGGCTTTTTAATATGCTGTCTAGGTTGGTCATAACTTTTCTTCCAAGGAGCAAGTGTCTTAATTTCATGGCTACAGTCACCATCTGCAGTGATTTTGGAGCCCCAAAAAATAAAGTTTGTCACTGTTTCCACTGTTTCCCCATCTATTTGCCATGAAGTGATGGGACCAGATGCCATGATCTTAGTTTTCTGAATGTAATCTCAAACATTACCTCCCCTACAAAGCCTTTTAACCCTCTTGGCATAGTTACTTCTTTCACTGTGGCCTTACACGCATCAATGCACACTTCTATTGAAGCTTATGTTTGAATTAGTATACATGTCTTCTCCCCCAACTTCTCCAAGCAGATGTCTTATTTTTTCTTTGTGTCCACAGTACATTACACCATGGCTAAGACATACTGAGGTGTCCACTCAATGCAAGATGGGTAAATGAATGAAAAATCAAATGTAGGTCTTTGGTTAGACTTGATCGTTTGTTTTAGTTTTAATACCCATATTTTAATATTATCTTTATTTGTACTTTCTTCAATCTTTAATATATGTTATGCTTGTAATCCTATATAGACCCAAGAATCTGGTAACAAATTCCCAAGTTTTGACACTTTTATAGCATTTCATAAGAAGTGGTTTTAGTTTGTTATTACTTTTTTCATGTATTTTATTACAGTTTTAAATGAAAATGTTTACAATCTTTTCAAGAAGTTTGGTTGAAATTACGCCAAGTAATATTTCTTAAGTTGCTTTATTTTTAAAATAATAAACTGTTTTCAAGTAAATCAATAAGTGAGAAAAAATTTTTTGATAAAGTACTAGAGATTTTTCTATAATAAAAGTAAGTTTTTGTCAGATACTCATGACCAACTTCTTCTGCTCAAGTCTTAGATTCTGTGTGGTCCCTTCTCACTTCTTTAAACAGATGGGAGCCCATATATGTGAGCAGGTAGATGAATGGATGGAATAAAGAGGCCAATCTCTCTCTCCACATATAAATCTCCAAAAATAATAGGATACATGTGTGTAAAAGTGGTAAACCACTAATAATATTTAGAACTCCACAATTCCTAGAGGAAATAAAATAATAAAGCAATAAAACATTCAAGGAAAAGAACAAGTACCATAGTTAAAACACTGACATCAGGACTCAAAACTGGTCTGAAACCCAGTCACTCACGATTTGGTGCTTACAGTGGGAATTTAAGATTGTTTCTATGTCATGGTCCACTTACCGATAGGCAGACCAGATCTCCTGGGCGGGCTCGCGTTGAGTGCGAGCCATGATCGTGCCAACTCTTGATTGTGAGGACTGAACACACTCTTCGTCGATAGAGGTGTTTAACAACGTAACTAGTGGTAGTACTGGTTGAATCACCTTCAAACACTTTGGGAGAGGGAGTAAGAGAGTCACAGCCGAGTTAATAAATATTAACATTTCATTGGCCATAGTTCAGTTACAAAACAGATAAGGTAATGAGTAGTGCTTTTCTTAAAAAGAGATTGGTAACTGCTACCCTCTGAACACTCCATATTTTGTTTAACATACTATTTTTAAAATAAGACACACATTTCCAAGGACTTAATTTACAGCCACGCTCTAGAAATGAAACCAGATTTTAAACCTTTGTCAGATCTTATGCATGAAAATGAGTGTTTCCTTTTAAGCAATCACCATAGGAGGTCACGTGATACCGGTGATGCTCTCACTCCCAAGGCCATTTTCAAGACTCTTTTTGTGACCAGTTTACACTAGGTGATAAATCTTCAGCTACACTTTGGCTTTGCAAAAAAGCTGTTTCATTCCATGTAGTCATCTGTCTTATTCATGGTATTTAACTCTCAGTGGCATTTGGAAAAATTTGCAGAAATCAAATCCACCCTCAAAGAATGAAGTTTTTCAAACAAATGGGCAGATTGTTTTAGTTTTTAAGAAATTTTCAGCATTGGGCCTATCAATAGAAAATACAGTGTTAAATGATGTCTTTTAAACATTGCTTATAAAATATCTGCAGCAAGGGCAGGGCTAAATTCATTGTTATTAATTATGAGAAACCAACCAATGAAAGCTCTTGTCATCAACAGAACCTTCTACTAATGGGACATTGACTAAAGCATCTCTTGCTTATTTTTTACCTTTTTATTGTGAAATAATTATAGACTCAGAAGAAGTTGCCAAAATAGTACACAGAGTTCCACATACCCTTCAGCTTCCTCCACTCAGCTTCCAGCACTCAGTGGTGACACGCCATGTAACTAACTGCAGTACAATATAAAAGCCAAGAAACTGACATTGCCTAACACCATTAAGTAGCTTATAGGTTACAGGAGGACTTAATCTTCACCGGTTTCTACATGCATTCATGTGTGTGTGTAGTTCTGTGCAATTTCATCCCATCTGTGGATTCATGTAACTATAACATAACAAAGAAGGCACAGAACTCTCTCATCACTAGAACACCCTCCTGCTTGTGTTGCGTGTATGCCTAGTTGGGTCCGACCCTTTGTGACCCCATGGACTGCAGCCCACCAGGCTCCTCTGTCCATGGGATTTCCCAAGCAAGAATACCAGAGTGGGTTGCCATTTCCTACTCCAGGGGATCTTCCCAACCCCGGGGTCAGATCCGTGTCTCCTACATCTCCTGCATTGCAGATGGTTTCTTTACCTCTTGAGCCACTGGGGCATCTATAGATTCATGTAACTACCACAGCAAACAAGTCACAGAACTCTTTCATCACTACAGCTCCCTCCTGCTACCCTTTTGTTTATGAACCCCTTCCACCCTTTCCCCTGTCCCATGACAACCAATTTGTTTCCATAGTTTTGTCATTTCAAGAACATTATATAAATAGAATCATCCAGTATATAACCTTTTGAAGTTCACTTTTTTCACTAAGCATAATTTTTACCACTGTGTTTGTCACTCAGTTGTGTCTGACTCTTTGCACCCTGTGGACCGTAGCCCGCCAGGCTCCTCTGTCCATGGAATTCTCCCGGCAAGAATACTGGAATGAGCTGCCATTCCCTTTTCCAGGGGATCTTCCCAACCCTGAGATCGAACCCGGGTTTCCCGCATTAAGGCAGGTTCTTTACCATCTGAGCCACCAGGGAAGCCCAATAGTTTATACTCCTTTGTATTGCTGAGTAGTACTGCATTGTATGAATATCCCAGAATTTCACCCGCTGAAGGACATTTGGGTTTTCTTCTTTTTCCCTTTTGCTATTACAAATAAGTCTGCTCTGGACATTTATGCAGATTTTTCTGTGAACATAAATTTTCATTTTCCTGGGTAAATGCCTGGAGTCTAGTTGCTGGGCTTATGATAGGTGCATGTTTAGTTTTGTAAGTAAGTGACAAACTCTTCCAGAGTGATTACCATCTTACAGTCATACCAGTAATGTATGAGAGATCCAGTCTCTCTGCATCCTCACTAGCAACTCATGTCATTGTTCTTTTCAATTTTGGCTATTATAGTGGGAATGTAGTGTTTTTCTTTTTTTGCCTATTTCTGGAAATTACTGACTCAATTTATATGACTGGTATGATGAGAATTCAGTAGAAATGATTTTTTGTCTTCACAGTGCCTTCCTGAATATGAAGCTCATGGCTTATTTTATGTTAACTTTTTAGATTTAACATTATAAAAAGATGTGTTCTCTACTTCAACTTTACCAATATCTACTAATAAGCAATCAAAACCTCATTTTAGTCTCTTCTATCCCATCTCATAATTTATCCCATGGCACAAATATGCCCATGCCTGAAAATGCTGTCCTTCCTGGGGAAAAAAATTAGTAGTGGCTGCATTGTCTTGTTTCTTTGGAGGGAAGCAGCACTAATGATGGGCTGCACTGGCTGTCTCTGGCTGGTCACCCTCATGAAGTCATGAGAGAGCAGTCTTTGTGGCTGGATTGCTGAGGATCCTAGGGGACAGCAGGACCGTCATAATCCTATAGGTTTCTGTGCTGCTTTCATTCATAGGGTGCAGTTTTCTCTGTTCAAAGTTAACTGGCTTGTATGATGACCCATGGACAAGACCCAAGTATAGATGGCTAGATTAGTTGCAAAATGAACACTTTCAAACAAAATTCAAAGTGCACTTGACAGGCTGTTGCACTAAGTACTTGCATGTCTGAGATAAAAACAAGCTGGATGCATTTATGTTCCCCCCTCAAGTTCATGCCATTCTTTGTGAAGAGGCCTAAAGTACTTCCTACTGTTGAAATGGTGAGTAGGAAACAGAATCCAATGACAAAAGCAGCTTGTGGCTTCTGCTTCCTCTACATTCACCCACAATTACATCTTGATAATGATGTAACTAACAGTAGTTACAGGTAAACCATTTCATCTTATTTGTTTACTTATGTACTTGTAATCATAAAATTACCTCTGCTGGTTGATAATGATGTATTTTGGAGGAGGAGGGGTAGAGCTGAGAGGGATGTTTGTTTTTAATTTAATGTTGCTTGTTTTCAATTTTGGAGTAAGTTAAAGCTTTCCAGTGTCTGTCTGCCCTTCTTGATCTATATAAATTGACTTACCAATTAAATTGTCTTATAAATAGGAGTTTTAGCAGATGAACCTCAAAAACATATTGATGAGTAAAAAAAGCCAAACAAAAAACTATATACAAACTGTATAATTCCATTTATCTGAAGTTCAACATTTAAAAACAATCTGTGGTGATAGAAATGAGAATAGTGGTTGAGGGTGGGGTGGTATTGACTGAAAAGGAGCATGGAAGAATCTTCTGGGGTGTTTAAAATGTTCAATAACTTGATCTAAGTAGTGGTTACACAGTTTACCAATTTGTATGCTTATGAGTTGAGTATTTTAGTTGCTGTTATTTAATTAAAATTTAAATTAGCAACTGAAATGAAAAAGTAAGAGGTTTGATTATTTAAAATCACAGACAGAATCAGTTTTGGCTTCTCACTTCTACGTTTCCAGGAATTTTAAATTTTGCAAATTATAATTTTCCCCATTGTAAGTGAACCCCTTTGTCTCTGTCCATTTTCTCTGCCCCTCCCAGCTTCTTAACAAGTTAGATTTTTGTTGCAATGTCATGCATACTGTAACTGTTAAATTAAAATATTATGAAGCAGGGTGTGGAAGCAATAAAAATGTATTAAGATCACTTTAGGCCTTTAAAAATTCCACAATTCCTTTCACTCACATGACATCCTTCATTCCTTTTTTTGAAGTTTGGATCCAAGGAATTTTGCATGCTGTGGGTTGACATTTAGTTAATAGCATCTTTTGCTGAGGTTCCACTTTTCTAAATTAACAAGATCAAGAACTGTGACCTGATGATATTTCTTTGTATACCTGGCACTTTTCCAAAAAGAAGGATTAGGATAACAAAAAGGGGGGCAGGGCAGGAGAAGAGAGAAAAAGGAAGGAAGAAAAGGAGAAGAACTCAACCCTTCTCAATCTACTTTATTCTAGGGAAAAATGTGTTTCAAATTTTTGTAAAAATATCAGATATCACCCTCTTACCAAGAAAATGAACAAATAACCGTAAACACATACACAAAATCTGTAGTTGAAATGTCTCTGCTATTTCTCATTTCTATCACTTGTTCCTCTAATACCTTGTGTCTTGGTACCTTCCTACTAAGCATGAAAAAGCTAAAATCTGCATATAAACCTGGGCGGGGGGGGGGGGGGGCGGTGTGGCTAGAATGTATAACTTGCTTGAGGAATTGAACCAAGTCAAGTTTAGCTTCCTAAGACTTATTTGAAGCGTTAGTCTCTGAGTCCTGTCTGACTCTTTGCGAGCCCATAGCTGGGGACACTCCCCTGGGCGTGGAATTCTCCAGGCCAGAATACTGGAGTGGGTAGCTCTTCCCTTCTCCAGGGGATCTTCCCAACCCAGGGATTGAACCCGTGGTCTCCCACATTGCCATTGCAGGCAGATTCTTTACGGTCTGAGCCAGGAGGGAAGTCCCAAGGCGTATCTGGGGATGGGCCAATACGGAAGGAAGAAGGCCGACGTGTACAGTAAGAATCTGGCTATGCACATAATACACGTTTATTTAAAAGCCTGGTAAGGCAAAGTACAAATAATTATGTGAGTGAAGAACTCCTATAACATTGTGCCACTATGCTAGTACAGTAGATCAAGAGGGCGCCTGAGACTCCCATTCCCAGAATCTTGACTTGGAAATTTCACGTTTTAAAAGTAAGGGAAAGAGTAACCTATACAGAGGCAGTGTGAAAACTCTCGAGGATGGAGGGGAAAATCTGGAGCCTGCCAAATGCTAAAGGATGCTTTTCCACCAGGCTGCCCCCAGCTTCTCTGCCCCGCTGCACGTCCTACCGCAGTTGGCTGGCCCCCAGCCTGGGCAGAGTGAGGGGCGAGCGGTGCGCGGGAAAGGCAGGCCAGCAGCAGGTGGGGAGGTGGCGGACTTCTGTCTCCGGGAAGGAAATGGACTGAGATGAAAGGGCGGAAAGCAGTGGCGCTGGGGGCTTCTGTCTGCGGGATCCCGGCCTTCTCGAAATCGCCCCGGGCTCCTCTAATTAGAGAAGGGATGCAGGGTGGGCATTAGTTCCCAAACGTTTTAATCGAGCCTCTTTTCAATGGCCAAGGATAAATGTTGCCACTGTTACTCTGCGCTGAATGGGTCGCGAAGACCCCCGCCCGGCCCCCAGCGTGGCCATTCAGGACTCTTTTCACAACCTCTAAGCGTTTCAGTCCCCGGGCCTAGCGACACTCCAGAGCGCTCCTAATTAGTCTAATTAGAAAGGTGGATTGATAGATGGGAAGAAGACAGACTTGGGTTAGGAAGATGCGCAATGCTGCCAATTTCGGCTGGATTGCCGCTTATTCTCTCCAGAAAGAAAAGGCCGAAAAGAAGGAGGCTGGAGCCGGAGCCAGTCAGCCCGCCCTGCGGAGGCTCGGCTCCCGCGGGATCCGCGAGCTGGGCGGTCGCTGACCCCGCGCTTCCCTCGCTCTGCCGGAGCAGACAGCGGGTACCTCTGGCTTCTCCCAAAGCGACTCTCCGGGCCTCGGGACGAACAGCCTTTGCGGAGAGAAGCTGGAAGGAAGGGCCGAGGCCGAGAGCCACACGGCCTTGCGCCCCGGCCCGGAGCCTCTCCGCCTCGCTGCGCCCCGCCGCCGCCCCTTCCTCCCCCGGAAAGCGGTGCAGAGGCGCGGCCTGGGCAGCACGGCCGGCGGGCCGGGCAGCGGGGACTTCGGGGGTCACGCCCGGAAGGTCGGTGCGGGGCCTCTGCCTCCCGCCGCGCCACGTGGCCACTCCCCGCGCCCTCCCGCCCCGGGCCTTGCGGGCTGTCCGAGCTGCGCTTCGTCTCAATAAAGCCGAAACCCCAAGAAGGAAAGAACTTTGCTTTGAGGAGGCTTAGCTGCGTGCGGCCGTACGCTGAGTGCGTGCGAGGTTCCTTCGCCCTGCTCCGCGAGCAGGCCCCTCACCCGCGCCGCCCGGCGGCCGCGCGCTCCGGGTTGTCGCGCGCAGAGCGGCCGGGCCCCGCGCATTCCTGCGCCCGCCGTGGCCCGGAGCAGCGCGGGTGGCTTCAAGAACACTGAACCTTTAATTGGGCCATAAATCAGACAGGGGAGTGCGGTGGAGTTTGTGCAGGTGTAAAAACAGAGGGGAAAGCCTGGGCTGAGCAGCCAAAGCGCCCGGGCAGGTCAGAACCTCCTGCAAACTAACATCTTGATAAGTCCGCTGACAACAAAATAAACAGTGGAGAGGGCCGGGGGAGGCGGGGAGCGCGGTCGCCCGCGGCCCGCGCGCAGCAGCACGGCGGCTGTCTGCTGGGAGGAGGCAGGCCTCTCCTGGGTTTGTGTTTGGGGCTCTTTTTCGGGGCGGGGGCCGGTACTCAGGGAGGAAGGAGAAGCAAAATGATCTCCCTTTTCGCCCTCTCTCTTTCAGCATCGCGTTTTGTTGGACAGAGAGCCCCAGGACTGTCAGACGGCGAAGGGTTAGGAAGTGCGCGCAGCCTCGCCGACCCCTGCCCAGTCCGAGAGCCGGGGCTGTTGGCGATCGAGGGCCCGGCGGTTGCGCCCCGGGCGCGCGGGCCTCGCTGAGTCGCGACGAGTCCCTGCGCCCCCTCCCAGACGCGGCGCCACCGAGAGACAGACCACCGGCTCCCGCTTCATTTCAGGGGCTGGCGAGGGGAAAACACTGCTGCGCCCCTGGCCGAAGGAGGTAAACCAAGTAGAAAGGGCGATCAAAAATTAATTTGGTGCACTGCTCGGGAGCAGCACCCTGTCAAAACCCTACGGAGACGTTGGCACAAGCGGCAAACGGATTCACAGACAAAGGAAAACAATACAAGTCTCGTTAGATCGTTTTTCTGGACATTGTTTAAGGTCTGAAAGGGACCAAATCGTTTCAAAATGTTGCCAGTAAAAATTATCCTATGTGGAATGCAACTAATCCTTTTAGGTTCCTGTCAACTGTTTCCACAAAAGGAATCCGATTTTTCAAATCAAAGATCCAAAAGTCTTTGGGGAGAGATTTATTACATGCCAGAGCTTTAGTTACAGAATAGAGTTACAATAACAACTCGCACCCACCAACTCCCCAAAATAAGAGATCCCATCCCACACAGTTCTAATGACGTGTGGGGGATGGTTTGCGGGAGTCCTGCTAAATATGCCAGATGGGAGGAGAGTGGGGGAAGGGGGAGGAAGGCCAAGAAATATTAAATTCCTTAAATAGACCAACAGAACACAGCGCCTCAACATTTTATTTTTGTCCTCTGTACCCCTGGTTCCTTTTGAAGAAAACAAGACCCAAACTTGGTGACCTGCCCTGTTTCTTGAGAGAACTTTAAGGTGAGCTTAATGCTTGAGTCCTGAAAAACTCTTCCGAACCCTGACTTCTCTGAGTTTGCATATTAGTGTGTCTACAGTGTCTGCAAGTGGAAAATATTTAGAAGTGAGAAAAGAATACAAGAAAATATTTTTCTTTAAAATTTTTAAAAATTTATTTTAAAGTTTTTCTTTGGTTTGGAATACTATGTTTAAAAACAGGAAAAAAGTGCCCCAAGGGCTTTTCACTGTGCCTCTGTATCTGAGTCTTTCCACAAACGCATGTGAACATAAACGCATTCCTTGTAGATCCCAGTCCCAGTTCACAGTAGTTTGAGCATTTTGTGATGAGCCTGATCATGAAGATCCCCCCCCCCCCCTCCTTTTCAGTTCTTCACTGATTGAACTGGTGGCTAGGGATAAGACTAATGGGTGAATGATTGGTAAAAAGCCTTAAAAACTAGAGAAGAAACTCAAACTCCTAGTTCTCTGAGTGGAGGAGTTTAGTGCCTTCATACCACATAGGCACCTAGCTCTTTTAGGTGCTTTGTGAATGAACTGCCACACCAGAAAGATAGTTTTAAGAAGCAACTTCAGTTTAGTTTACAGACAATTGAATTTTGGGTGTATTTTTTTTTAATGGTTCTATTATGGAGAAGTGAAAAAAGATCTTCCTAGACTTCCCCCCACCCCATTGTTTGCTGCTGAAATGGCTCGTTCCTCTTGTTGAGTGAGTGTATGTTTCTGTTATTAGAGGCAACTTGGTGGTGGGAATTCTTGCATTTGTTCCCTATATTTAAATTGGGAATAAAGGGATTTGCAGTGTAGCAGGTGCTCAATAAATACTGCAGACTAATCCCACTTTTCAAAGCTTAGAGGTTAAAGAGATGATCAGTAGATAAATAATTAGAGAAAAGAAATAGAACAAGAGACTAGAAGAGGGATTTAAAACACCATTGGTTTGTTTATTTTAGAAGGGAGGAGAAAGTTATCTGTCCAAATATACATCTGACTGAGGTAAGAAAAAACACAATGCCACCTTTTTTCCTCATTATTTCTAGAAAGGGTTAAATAATGGTTTATTTCATAGATAGGGTGGGAATGTTGAAGAAAGATGAGCTTTACATGAAGGCAAAAGTTTCTTTTCACTAATTTAAGGATTTGGGTATACTCCAAAGTTTAGAGGTTTTTCTTTTTATTTTCTGGAAGAATATGGAAGTGGGAAAGAAGCCACAAAAGAATCATCAGTCTATACATGTGTGTAGGTTTTATGTTTTCCAAAATATTTTCATGTAAATTGGCCTATTGATTCTCAAAACCCATCACCACACTCCCCTCAAATATAAATGAGTGTGAAGAAAACTGATCTAGTATTTATTTTTAACTGAGTCTTATTTCTTCTGTTGCAGCCTTTGGAGGGTTTTGGGTTTTTGGTTTGCGATTTCCCCCCCTCATTTAACAGAATACAATCTTGTCACAGTCATTTTCATATATATGAAACTCTGCATAAAAAATAAAAATAGAAATGAAAAACCAAATTATTGTTCATTCATAATAATCCTTCATTACTGATTTGTCAGAAAATGTGTCACACCTTTCATGGCTGAAAATATCAGCCTTTTAGTTATATTAAAGGAAATTCCTAACCTAGTGTTCAAACAAGCTTCTGCTCTCTGCCATAATTATTATCTGCTCCCCCTTTCTTTGCCAGTCTGTTATTGATCAGAGTTGCAATTAAGAGAGACTCTGTAGTTTGTTTCTGTCTCCCTCTGGGACAGACAGACCTGGGCAGGGCCCATGGCCTCAGATCCATCCTTTCCTGGTGCTCCAGGGACTCGCTGGACCTATGGATGCATTACACAGAACTGCATTCTGCCTAATGGACCAGATATATTCTCCGTAACAGTAGCATCTTACATAAGGGAAACATCCTATCTTGAAAAGTAGAGACACTCTCACTTTAAGATTAGAAAATTATCTTTCCAGACCTCCTAATTTCAAATTCAGAATTAGGGTTTTCCATGTTCTTGAAATAAAGAATCTGATTTCAACAGACTGCGCTTCTTCCTGAAATGGGGTTTTGTTGTCTTTTACAACTTAGAATTTAGAAGGGGAAGAAAGCATTTGCAAAAACACTTTCTCTGATGGACACATGTGTATGTTTGGCTGAGTCCTTTTTCTGTTCACTGGACACTATCACGACATTGTTAATCGGCTGTACCCCAATACAAAATAAGAAGCTTAAAGAAATTACATATGTACGTGTATATGTGTGTGTGTGTTATTTCCATAGGAAAACACTCAGGCTAATCTAGTGAATCCAGACTTGGCATTTCCTTGGTTACCCATTTAAAGATTAAATGGTTACTCATTTAAAGATGGAAGCATTAAATACAGTGTGCTTTAACACAAAAAAACAAAGACACTTTTTCTCTGGAAAATCAGTGTTATCTTGCATTAAGTCCTGTTTCTTGAAAAAATCCGCACACTTTCTTTCCTGGTCACAGCTCACAATTCGATGAAATCCCCACATTGGCTCCAGCCTGGGTGGCCTCATAAGGGACAAATAGCGGCTCCAGAGCCTGCCTGGAGGAGGCCAGGCTTCAGTGAAGCTTCTGCTGGCGACTGGCAAGGATAAGCTGGTCACATCCAGGGAAAGATGTTCTTCAAGCAGGTGGTCTGGAATTCCCTCCCCCCCCCCCCCCCAGCAGCCAGCCACCTCCAAGGCATTTCAGGGAGACTGGTGGCCAGTAAGTTTGGAGCTTGAGGTAGGATTGGCCCTCAAGAGACTCCAGTGCCTGGCATTCATTGTGCAGGAGCTAAAGGAACCCACTCAACACCTGATATGCAGCTCTTCAAAGACAGTAAAATTGCTGAGAGGGTGCGGGGTGCACATATTCTCCAAAAAAAAAAAAAAAAGATTTGCTTTCTCACCAAATGTTGAGTCAGTTGATATGACTCTTAACACGTTCGTTTCCACATGAAAAAAGTGAGACCCTAAGTCTGGTTTAAAAGACCCACTGAACAGTTTAGCAAAAAAAGTTCTGCCTGTTTGGTAGATTTTAAGCATTAAAAATCAGTAAGAGAAGCTAAGGAAATGGACAAATAGTACAGCAGTGAAAAAGGTAAGTTGTCTGTGTGTGTGTTGTGTGTGTGTATGGGTAATGTTTTAAAGAAGATTGCTGATGCAAAGAAAAAAAGCAATGCTAGGAAAAAATATACAGAATTAGGTGGAGGAAGCTGATATTTCTGAATAATCAACTTTCAATTCCAAATGTATCCAAAACGGGCTGGGTATCTCTGGGAAGCCCCGAGTACAGGTGGCAGGGAAGAGAACCTAGCAAAAACAAAAAATGTATAAGAAATAAATGACTCTTCTACACAGCGATCTCTAAGGCAATTGCCCTACCAGGGTGGACATTTAATCAATCACAATGATGGTAACATGGTAGTGTGATGTAATGGAAATAAAATGGGATTTAAATGCTGACATCTCAGTAGCTGTGACCTTGGGCAAGTCATATCATTTGAGCCTTTATACCTTTATTTGTAAAGTGGGGTCAATAATGATTATTGTCCTCACTATTTCACAGTGTAGTTGAGAGAAATATTAGTGAAAGTCCTTTGAAAAGTTAATGTGTGCTGTGGGTAGTGACTGGAATAGACAGGAAAGGGGTTCCCGGGTACTGGTAACATCTACTTCTTGGCTTGAAGCTGGTTACATGCTCACTTAAAAGTTAGACTAGCTTAAAGCAGTTTTTAAAATTATGATTTAATGCTAAGGACAAGGAAAACTAGAAATATGACGCTTACATATTTTATCCTCACTTCTCTTCCTTATCACACCCAGAGACTGGGGACTCAAAATGGGGGTTCAATGATAAAAATCAGTTGTTTTCTATGTGTGTGTTTTTACTCTTTATTGAATAGTATTTTCCAGGTATAGAAGCAGGAGTGAACCACGAAGTTTCCTGCACGCCAGAGGGGCCAACAGTAAAAAGAAAGGAGCCCAAAACTGTTCACATTAAGGGAAAGATGTGATTAGAGAGATGTGACATGCAAAGAAATTATCTGAAAAGTGAATTCAGTTGGGAAAGTTTAAGACCGAAAGAGCCCTGAGCAGCTGGTCATGATCAGATTCTCCATCTTTCTGTCAAATGTAATTGTATCTGAGTTGGCAGGGTATTTATTGCTAAAGTCGAAGGGCCAGATTTTACACTAAACATATTTACACATTTACATTCGTGGCCCTATAAACACTCCACGTTTCACTGGCTGTGACATCAAACACATTTACCAACAAAAAGCATATGCCTAATTACAAAATCATAGGGGGAAAGGGAGGCAAGTGGCAGCTGATGGGCAATAAGCATGCATGCCTCTGTGTGTGTGTGTGTGACCCAACTGTAACACTAGGAAACCAGTAAAGACAAGAATGGATACTGACAACGCCGGGCCCACTTCACTTGTCCTCTGCCCCCCAGGACTATCCTTGTCTGGTTCCTTTCTAAAGGGGGAAGGGGACTCCTGGCATTCCAATTAGTCCCATTGGAGGAGCCCAGAGAAACCAAGCTGCTTCCTGGGCAGATTTCTGACTTGGATAGAGTTCGATGCTGATATGGCCTTTAATTTGCCCCCAAATGACTCTTCTCAGTCCGTAATAAAAACAGGTGTGAGCAAAATGTGTAGCCAGCAGAGAATTTCTCAACGAAAACTAGAGTTCTTAATTCCTGGCTTCAGATAGTAACGTCAGATCCCTACCCATCAATAGCAGTTGTAATAACACTGTTAGCTGCTCCAAGCTTGGTCCTCAGTCAAGTACGGAAATCAGAACCACCAAAGCTAGAGAGAAAAACAAAACAGGCACAACCGCTGGCCTCAGACAGCCTTTAATAAATGACACGGGCTGGTATTCCATCAAAATAATCACCTTCCATCAGAATAACCACCTCCTCCAGTTCTCTCAGAGGACAGGCTAGAGGAAGAAATGGTGGATTTAAAAAAAAAACAATAAAAAAAGACCTGTGAAGGGCGGAAACCTCCAGCCCCCCACAGATGGATTCTCACTACATACACTGTAAGAAGTGTGATAATAAATATATCCCAAATTCCAGTTCCATCAGCAGAAAGTTTGGGCAGGAATGGGCCACTGAGTAAGGGGCAGAGAAGGAGAGATGTGCAAACAAGATGCCTTAGTAAAACATGAAGAAAATCCTAGTAACTTTTTTTTCCCTTCCCCTCAGTTTCTTTTCTAAGAGGAAGGGAAGGGCCTCTTAAAATCACAGGATGGGGATGGAGAGGAAATACATTGTTGACCAGAAGCGCTAGCTTCTTATTTTAAAGAAATAAAATAATTACCCAATAGAGAAAAAAAGAAATCAACCAAGAAATGATCTAAGGTCACGACACCATGTGTGGTACAAGAAACAATTCAATCCATAAGGGCTTCATTACCCCCGCAATAGATAACATTTGGCTAAATCTAGCTGCAGATTAAATCTCCGCAGCATAACAGAGTCCTGAATGGAGAGGCTCCTTTTTGTGTGGTCCTTCTCCGGGAGCTGCCTGAACCATTAGCCCCAATATATCCCTCTCCCCATTAACTGCAATTCCCTCCCGACTGCGCTTCGGTCGTTTGTCTCCGGGCTCTACGGGGGCGTTTGATGAGCAGAGAAACAAGGAGAAGGGGAGAAAAGCCTCGGGTTAATGAGTTGTAGCAAATCCACACTTTGTAGTCGGGAGGAGGAGAGCTGGTGTCCAATGTTTGTCCAACTGGTTTATTTTTCGAGACCCAGCCTATTGAGGAAGGCTTGTTCAAGCCGGTTTCGTCCTTACAAACACACAAACATCCTTCTGTTTGCCTTCAAAGAAAAGGGGACCAGAGCTGGATTTGCATGCGAATGAGGAGCCCGGGGAGGAGACGTCCTTGCCCATCAAAGGCCGCGGTAGCCGGGCGGCCGGGCGGCCTTTGTTCCAGCACCTGCTCGCCCCGCGGCCTGACGGGGCGCGCCCCAGCTCCTGGCTCACCGGGCCCACTGCCCGTGGTTCGCTCCTCGCCTGCCCCGCGGCCCTCGCCTGGCGGCCCACCGCCCACCCCTCGCCTGCCCCGCGGCCTTCGCTTTCCCATAGGTCGGCCAGCCGTCGGCCAGGCCCGCGGAGCCAGCAGAGCCGACGGGGGAACCCCAAACCCGGCGGTAGTTGGAGGAGCTGCCCTCGCAGGACGCAAAAGTCGAGACTGAGGCAGGCGGGTCAGCTCCACCTTTTCTCAGGATTCAGCACTCACGACGCACTTGCGGGGGAAGCGGGACCCCGGCTCCGGGTCCCGGACCGAGGACAGCGCTGGATCGCCCAGGCTTTCTTAAGCTTCTCTCTTAAAAGCACTGACGGCCTGTGAGGTGGAGGGCGTCCCGGCACTTTTTTAAAGATGCGGAAATTTGGATAGAGAAAGGGATTAGTCGGGACTCCCAGGTTCAGGATACCCAAGCATCACGCAAATAGTGAGACACACAATTTTGTTCTTTCGCGCTCTCTCCCTAATTACTTTCAGATAAAAATTCAGATCTATGACTTACAGAAGGCTGCGAGGCCCGCCAGCAGTGCTTGTGAGGTTTGGATTCCGCCTGCTAAAGTCTGTCCATCCAGGGCGCCAGGGACATCCGGACCTTCCGCGTTCCAGTGTCTCCTCTTCCTTAGGTGGGCTAGGGTAAAAGTGACTTTTCAAAAAAGTCATTGTTCTAACGAATTTCAACTTGTATCTAGGTATCAGTGATAAACTTGGGGATGATTGTGTTTACTTTAGCCTCTTTCAAATATTTCATAGGGGAAAAAAGGCAGAACTTAATTTTGAGGCTGTGAGGGTCAGTTGTTTTACCTCCCCCCAAAGGGAGGGAAGGACAGGGTATCAAAGAATGAACGGCACTGCAAAATATTGGCCTATAATGTGGCCTTTGTTAATTTGCTAGGTTAAATCGCCAGCTCTTCAGATACCTGTCCAGATATTTGAAAAGATTAACAATTCACAGATATTAAGCATGCAAATTACTATGTCTTCGTTTTATCTGAAGCCCACATTACTGGTAGTAACCAAAACTAGTCTCATCTTTTTAAAGAACTATAAACTACCTGCAATAACTAGGTAAGGAAAATAAAATTTGAAAAAAGATATCCTAGATCACCTAAATTTTTTAAATATAAGTAGTTCAAAAAACACCTGATGCATTTTCATTCTTTAAAGAGTATAGTATCTGGAAATTAAAAGATTTTCTTTACATACTCTAAGTTATTCATTTCAACTAGAATTTTGAAGTTAACACTGCTTTTTAGAAAAAAAGTTCTTTATGCAACTACTGGAATTCTGTCAAAGAAAATAGCTTTAAATACTAGAGCTTTCAAATACAATTTATTTTATCTATATATTTTGTTTGATTAAAGCTATTTAACTGATGATGACCTCTATCAAATTTTTTCTAATAAATTTTTAATTCACAAGTCACAGATTTGTGTTACTTACTCCCATTAAAATATAACCTTATGTTGCAGAGTTTTTACAGATATATAGGATATTGTGCTCAGAAGTGAGTGGAAACTAAACGGAGTGGGAAGCTCCAAAATAAAATTTAAAGTTTTATAAAATTATCTTAGAGAACTGTGGCTTTTAAGTATCCTCAGTGCTCTTCAAAATGGAATCAAATAAGATTTGGAAATGTATACCAAAGTAACTTTTATTTGTATTCATTTAAAAATAATTTCTGATCCCCTGCAATGGTTTTGACTTAGTATAAATGAAAAATCATGGCACGATGTTTTTGTTAAGTTGTCTCTGAAAATATAACTTTTTTCTTCTATAATGGGTTCCTACTTAACCCACAAGGAAACCTTTTTTAACAGAAAAGAAAATAAACTAAGAAGGGGATGACTAAAGTCGATTCTTTTGGAGAATTTTCTTTGAAAATTAAGCATTTATTTCTGAAAAAGTGTAAAAATCTTACATTAGAATAGTACAATAATTGCCAGTTAAAATTTACAATACTCCTTGTAAAGAATACGCAGTAAGTACAAAATAAAAATTCCGCATGTCTATTATGATACAAAACACAGGTTAAAATAAGAAATGATAATTTTGACTTTTTTCCTTGTGTAAACATGTTAATCATTTTTTCCTTTTCATGAAAAAGTACACCAGACAAATGTCCTCAAATAAAAACTATTGTTTCTCTGGCATTCTTCGGGACTTTTACTATTTTTGCATTACTCTTCTGTAGAACATTATTGATCTCTCTTTTTTCTTTTAACGCCTGGACCTGAGACTCTCTAGACCTCAAAAAGGCTTAGATTTTTAAAAAATGTTCCCAAAGTCAAGGAAGCCCCTTGTCCCTAGACAGGGTGGATCTCCACCAGCACCCTCTTCCTCCCCACCCCAGGTCGAGGGGCTGCAGCATAGGGCGACTTTGCATAAATAGGGGGACCTGCAGAGCCGAAAAGCGCGCCCGAGAAGTTGCCAAACAGTTTCGTCTGAGAATCCCAAGCGGAGAAATGGGGGCGCGAGGTCGGGAGGGGCCGCGCCGGGAGGAGGGAACAAAATACAAAACCACCCAGATGAAAATAGGAGCCATGATTCCTACCTTCTCTTTCTCAAGCGCGCTAACATAGCGTTATTAACAATTTGAGATCCTAGCAGTAAAGTTCTCGACACTGGACAGGGCAGTCCCTTGGTGCAGAGTCCCCAGGGCGGCCGACGAAGAGACGGAGGAGGCGGCGGCGGCGGCGGCGGCCACGAGCGAGCGGGTGAGCGCGGCGGCCGGGCCCACGGCCGCCTGAGCCGCACAGCCGCCGCCGCCGCCGTCGCTGCCGCCGGCCCCGGGCGCGGAGGGCGTCCCGGGAGATGGGGAGGGCGAGGCCTGCACGGCCACGGCGGCCTGCGCGGCGGCGGCGGCGGCGGCGGCCGGGCCCAGGCTGCCCCCGATGATGCTCTCGATGGAGAAGGGCGAGCGCGCCAGCGCCGAGGCGCCCGGGCCGCCCGCCTTGGCCGCCGAGGCCTGCAGGGGGCCGGGCAGGGCGGCGCCGAGCGGGTGCGGCCGGTAGCCGAAGGCGGTCCGGGCCAGCTCGGCGGCCGCGCCGTGGGGCGGCGGCGGCGGCGGCGGCGGCGGGGGCGGTGGAGGCGAGTGCGGGTGGAAGGCGGCGGCGGCGGCGGCCGCGGCGGCGAAGAGGGCCGAGGGCGGCGCGTAGGGCGGCAGCTGCAGGCCGTAGCCGCAGCCGTAGGGGCCGTAGCCGTAGGTGTGCGGGGGCGGCGGGGGCGCGGGCGGGAAGAGCGCGGCGGCGGCGGCGGCGGCGGCCGGGTCCCCTGCGCCCCCCGCGCCCCCCGCGCCGCGCAGCAGCAGCGACTCGGCGGCGGCGGCGTTGGGCGGGAGCAGCGGCTGCCGCTTGAAGCGCTTCCTCCGGCGCAGGAAGCTGCCGTTGTCGAACATGTCGGCGGACTCGGGGTCGAGCGTCCAGTAGTTGCCTTTGCCGGGGTTGCCGGGCTCGCGGGGGATCTTGACGAAGCAGTCGTTGAGCGAGAGGTTGTGGCGGATGCTGTTCTGCCAGGCGGGGAACTTCTCCCGGTAGTACGGGAAGCGGCCGCTGATGAACTCGCAGATCTCGCTCAGCGTCAGCCGCTTCTTGGGGCTCTGCAGGATGGCCATGGTGATGAGCGCGATGTACGAGTAGGGCGGCTTCACCAGCGGGTTCTTGGCGCCGCCGCCCGCGCCCGCGCCCACGCCGCCGCCGCCCGTGCCCGCGCCGCTGCCGCCACCGGCCCCGGCCCCCGTCCCCGGGGCTGGACCCGGAGCCGCCGGAGAGCCCCCGGTCCGCGGAGCCAGCAAAATGTCATCGTCGTCGTCCTCCTCCTCCAGGTCCTCCAACTCGTCTTCCCCGGCGTACGAGCGCCGCCGCCGCCGCCGCCGCGCGGGGACAGCCAGGCGGTGCCCGCCGCCGCCGCCCTCGTCGTCGTCCTCCTCTTCCTCGTCGTCCTCGTCCTCGCCCTCCCCCACCACGTCGATGTCTGTCTCCTCGGCGAGGCCGGAGGCATCGGACATCTCCGTGCTCAGGGTCATAGCTGTGGCGCGGCGGCGGCGGCGAGGCGGCCCATAGGGGCGCCGGGCTCCGGGTTCCCGCCGCACCCCAGCCCAGGTCCCGGGAGGCGGGCCCGGCCCGGGGGCGCCACGCTGGGCGGAGTGGGGGAGGCGGGGGTGGGGGGACGGTGCTCCGCGGCTGCGGGAGCTGCGGCGCTGGGGCTGCGCGCAGCGGCCGAGGCTGGCGCTGCGACTTTGTAACTCCTGCGCCGCCGCGGTGGTCCCGCGATCTCTGCGCTGGCTTGGCTCGGGGCGCACCCCGCCTGGGCGGAGGGACTTGACCTTCCTTTCTCCACCAGCAGCCCCTCGCCGGGTCCGTCGAGGAGGGGTTGGCGGGGTACCGAGCGAACAAGTCTAGAGTGGCGGGCGCCCGGGAGGGTGCGGGACGGTCGAGAGTCCAGGGACAGGGCTCGTTGGAGGAGAGGGCTGAGTCCAGGAGAGGGCGGACCTTCCCCCGGCTTATAGCTGAAGGAGGCCGGTCACATGGTGTGCGCGTCAGAGCGCTGCCAAGGCTAGGGAAAGAAAGCCTAGGAAATCAGCCCTGCTCCGAGAGAAAGTTCACCGGAGGAGGGAGCAGCCACTGGGAAGAGGGGGGAGGAGACGGGACCCCACCATGCCCTCCCAGAGGGGCTGAGACCTGTGTTTCGCGCAGGCTCGTGGTGGTCTGACCAAGGGCCGCGGCACGAGGTCGAGTTCCCAGTCTCCTCTTCAATGGGCCCTCACGCCGAACCCCAGAAACACTCCCGGGACGCCACAGGTTGACCACTCGATGGCCTATCGGAACCGTCTAGCCGGGGTACGACCACCCCTGAGGATCGTCTGAGGTGGTTCCTGGGGAACGGCCCTGAGATTTGCTGGGTTGTTCCATATCCTCCAGATAGAACGAGCGGCTCCCCACGGAATGTGATGAGAACT
Source organism: Muntiacus reevesi (assembly GCF_963930625.1). NCBI lineage: Eukaryota > Metazoa > Chordata > Mammalia > Artiodactyla > Cervidae > Muntiacus > Muntiacus reevesi. Next base: position 60,072,560 of record NC_089262.1, read on the forward strand.
AACCGCCCCCCCCCCCCACAGTTGAAGCGCAATAATAATTGTTTATTGACCTTTTAACCTGTCCCCTTCGGTTCTTCTTCAAAGACGTTTGTTTTCCACCATCTGTTAATAAAAATGCTGTTAGGGTGGCGTTTTAGTCACTATCTGAAATTGAATGCCCTAGAAACTTCACAGCTAAACTAAACCACTCTAATGAGAGGATCTGACACATTTCATGGGAATACAGAAAGTAACCATTGAATGCAGAGAAGAAACAAATTTTTAGTGGAAACCCAAATACACACACACAAAACTGCTTCTAGGAGTGACTCAAAAGAGTTCTTTCATAATGGGGTAAGGGTTTCTATAGCTGTCAGTAAGTTAGGATGTTCTAATCAACACTCCACAGTAATCTAAAAGTGCTTAAATTACTAAACAAATACACGTATCTCTACACAGTCAGGCTTAATAATAGAAACTACAATGATAAATTTAAAACTTTCACGCCAGTTTTTTTAAATGTACTTTTTAATACACTATTTCCAATAGGTATTGGTGAGAAGAAACGAAATAATTTTTAAAAAGAAGATTCAAGTTCTGTTCAACTCAGTTTTCCTTTTCGGGTTACAAAGTAGTGGAAGTAATCCAAATATGATTGTATTTTAAGTACACCTATCTATCACCAGCTCATTTTTACTTTGGCGAGTGGAAAAATCCTAATAAATACTCACACAGCTATACATGTTGGATTTTTGCATTTCCTAAGACACTTTATTTCAAACTGGGGACTTGCCTCAAAATTGTATAAAATGACGGCTTGACAAGAACTGAGGATCGAAAATGAATGGCTTCATGGAGGAACAATCAGCTGCCCTTATATATTAATATATCACTTTATGGACCTAGCAATTTTCACGTTTCCAGACGTTTCATTGCTTCTCTTATCAATTACAGAGTCTCAAAAACAAACTGTTAACCTATCTAAGACTTCTTTTTAAATCGAGTTTTTGTTGCTAAGGACAGCTATCAACCAGTTATAGTTACAAATGACCCATAAAGTCCATCACAGATCTTTGAAAGATCTATGAGAACGCCTCAAAGTCTTAAATAAATTATTTTTCATTGACTCTCGTTTGATATGTGGCTGAATCATTTAAGTATTGTAATAGGCATTAACCCGAGCCAACATTAATCAGTACTGCTAATCAGGCATTACATTGCTTTGTTGATGTAGCCAGGAGTCCTTACCAAGGAGTTCACTTTCACATTTGAAACGTTAAGTTTTATCTAAATAAACACCGTGATTTTCTCTGCATTGAGGGCTGGTGTGTGGCGAAGCATTTAGCATTGAGACGGAGAGGAAGAATTTGTTCGCAGACCATTAGTTATTTTAGATGGATGATCAGTTACAGCCGTCGTTCCTTCTGTCACCACCGCTGTGAACTCGTATGACCAAGAAGGGCTCGGGGATTGACTTTGCCTTCCATTTGTACTGTCCGAAGGTCCTTCCCGAAAGGGTTAAGAGCTTTTCCCTGGAAACCTTTGGGGAAAAAACGTGGCCAAGTTATCTTCTGGCCACTCAGGGGAAAGTGTTAGGATTTACTGAAGGTCAAAGCGGAAAATCAATCCGGGAGAATCGCTGCAGAGGCAGTTTTAACAAGAGATTTGGGTGAGCTTTACTAAAGCCTCGCATTCGGGCACCCCACTTGTTTTGCTTGCTTTAGTTAAGCTACACATTTGTGTACCACCTCTAGCTCCGCGCTCGTGAAACTCCCGGGAGCTTCGCGGAACCCTAGCATTCCGTTGTCCGCGCTTCCCGCTTTCGCCTTCCTTGATCCCTATCCTCGGGTCTGCCTCCCCATAGGGCTCCCAGCTCTCGGCCTCGGATGGAAATAAACTCCGTGACGGGGGCGGGGGCCGTCGCTGCGACCCCGGCTGCGGCACGCCCCGCTCGGACGGACGCGGAAAGCGGCGGGGCTCTTGCGGGCCGGGTGATGCCCCAGTGGGCGAGGCCTGCCTCCTGGCGGCGGCGCGGCGCGGAGCCGGTCCCGAGCCAGAGCTCGGGAAGCGGCGGGCGTTTTGCGAGTGCGGCCGGTGGGCTCCGGGGCTTCCCTCCGCCTGGGCTTCGGGTGGCTAGGCTTTTTCTTCCCCGAGGCCCCCACGTCGCCTTCTCTGGGGCAACTGGGCGTGCGCGGAGTCATTTCCCTGGACTCTACGTTTCGGATATTTTCCCTCGGCGATTTGGGTACTCCACGAGCCCTCCCGGAGTTACGCGTGATGCCACGCCGCAAGGCAGAGGCGGCGGCAGGATCCTCGGCAGCCACCGCCTCAGTTCTCTGCCCTTGGGCCCGGGACCTCGAGCTCATAACGTCCAGGGGCTTCCTTCGCGAGGACTGGCACTGACTTGGGGGCATAAACTCGCAGGCGGGAACCTGGACCTACTCGCTTTAGGCCCTAGGGCATCCCAGGCGTTTACCCGTGAACGTGAATGGGAGCGCGGTTCCAAACTCTGGTACTTTCGGGGCCTTGTCCCTCCTCCAAGTCACTCGATTTACCTGCTTTGAGATACTAATTTGTGCCTGGCACTCTGGTTTTTGGAGAGAGTAACAAAAAACGGCGAGTTTCTGGGTGACTCACGGAAACCAGGTAAATAGGTAAGTATTGTGCCTACTGAGAAGCGTTTCCTTGGTGTTTTAGACTCCGTCCCGCCAATGCAAGGGGCACGGGTTCAATCCCTGGTGGGGGAAGTAGGATCCCCTGAGCCCCATGCCCCGGACCGCCCCCACCCGCCCACCTAAAGTGCTTTCTGAGACTCCAGACAAAATGCTTCTGGGTTTGTATCCTTTTGGGATTCTGTTCTTTGATTCTGCGAATCCCTTCTTGTTGGGAGGTCGTTGTTTTCTGTTTGTTTTTCTGTGTATGCATGTTAAAATATACATAGTATATAATTTGCCATATTAAGTACAGGGTTCAGAGACGTTAAGTACATTCAGTTTGGTGCAACCATCACCACTATCCATTTACAGAATTTTTCCATCATCCCAAACTGAAACTCTGTACTGGTTAAAGAATGACTCCCATTCTTCCCCACTCCACTGCCCTCAGCATCTTGGCAACCTCTATACTACTTCCTGTCTCTATGAAATTAACTATTTTAGCTACCTACCTCATATGAATGGAAGCAGAAAATATTTGACTTATTTTACTTAATTAACATAATGTTTACAAGGTTCATCCATGTCGTATGTATTAGAATTTCATTCCTCAAGCTGAAGAATATTCCATGGTTTGTTACGTCTGCCACATTTTGTTTATTCATTCATCCATCAATGGACATTTGCTTTGTTTCCTCCTTTTCTGTTCATTTTTTAATTTCCACTTACCCAGCTCTTTGTAACACTCTGCATGCAATAGGCACTCAATAAAGATGTGCCTGTTCATTTTCCTACATATTTCTACCCCAGAAATCCTCAAAGGATCCTCATGGTTTTTTTTGCTGTGCCCTGCTGGATTTGTAACCTTAACTTGCTCACAGTTTTGAGACTTTCAGACTCTGATGCTACATATTATCTTCAGTTTAAAAAAAAAAAGGTAGGAGTTAATACTCTGCCAGAATTAGTTCCTCACACACACACACACACACACACACTTTTTATATCCTTTTTGTGTCCTTTTACCTATCCTTGAGCGCCCAAGATGATTTTGAAACGTTTCTCTGGCTGTCTAGGCCCTTCACTGCAGCGTTACCCTGTGGTGTAAAACTACCTGCCGTGAGTGTTGGGTTGCATGTGCCACTAAGCTAATGTCAAGGTCACAATAAGCAGGTACGTCCAATATGATGGCTGAGGAAGCAAGCAGGCTTTGAGAGTTGCTGCAAGTCGTCTTGGGGGCAGTAATGGCAGAGCAGTAACTTCCATCAACCTGTCCCAGTTCTAGCAGCCTCTCAAAACACAGGACTCCATGGGCCAGGTTCCTTCTACCCCTACCACACCACAATCTACTTCTTCAGGACAAGTTAGGTAGTCTGAAAATAAGCTCAAGGCAGGGCATTATTGACTAACAGTGGTTGGCGCCTCTCCCAATAATAGATGCATTTTACCAGAACGCATCTGGTAAACCCAGAAATTCTGTCGATAAACTGACATAATCTGGCTTCAGATGGTGTTATCTTCAGGCACTGTAGTTGGGAGGTGAGATTCCTTTGTGAAGAAGATATTTTAGTGGTCTCCTGGGTCTTACTAGGCAGTCTATGCTTGCACAACAGCTCCTTAAACAAGCATTTCATGGCCTGAGTAGGATTTAGAAATCCTCAAGAATTCAGAATGTCAGCAAAGGTCTAAATCTGTGTTTTTAAAACAGTAAAGTTATTTACACTGACTCAGGAATTTTCATTACTGCAGTTCACCTGGACTAGCCCTCCCATCCTGACACACACCAACACAGACCACTCGGCTCTGGGCCTCAGTGGTTTGCAGTAGCACACATTTAAATTTTGTACCCCCAAATCAAAGTCATTTTTTATTGTAAATTTAGATGTAAGATATACACAACTCCATTACAGAAAGAATTCCTCTGTTTTGGAGGTTGTCTTCAATACGAGACCTTCAAGAGTTTGTGGCTCAAGAGTGTGTGGCTCTGTACTCATCTAGTATTTATTTACATTGTTTAATAAATTAATTTCCTGGAGATATACTTAGTATTTTCAATTCTAATGTAAGAATTGAAAAAAAATAATATTACCACATTTAGAAAGAATGCTTTTATTTATTCTTGTTGTTGCCTCAGGGGTTGTTTGTGAAGTCTCTCTGGGAAGAATGGGGCTTTCCAAAGTGACTAGGGATGCAGCTATCCATAGGACACATTGAAAATGAGTTCTTATAAGACCAAGAGAAAGCCTTGTCTTGAAGTTGTTTGTGCTTCAAATTCAAATGTATACAGTAGAGTGACCAGCTCTCTCTCTCTCTCTCTCTCTCTCTCTCTCTCTATCACACACACACACACACACACACACACACACACACACACACACACAGAGTCTTTTTAACCTGCTGTTCAGGCTTCAACTGAGGCTGAGCTATCCCCTCCAAGCTCTATTTATGCAAACAGGACAGAAGCTCAATGTCTGCCCTCAGGGGCAACCCCTGCACCTGATGCAATGGTCTGACCTCAAGCTGAGGGAGGTGAGTCAAGTGAAGGGGAGGTTTGTTGCAGTTGAGTACAAATATAGTCCTCCGTGCAGAAAGCACTTTAAATGTCTTCCACTAGAGGCTCCTGTGAGTGAATCGACTTTGGTTGCTAACCTTCCAGAGCAGCAAAAACTGAGAAAGGTCCTGAACTCAACATTTACAGACGAGAAAAAGCAAATAATGATCACTAATTAAACAATTTTTAAAAGACATGTAAATTTTAAAAATGATGAAATGCAATTTTCCCCTATCAAATTAGCAAATTACATGAAGATGGTAGGCATGATGGTAAGAACTCAATCACTTTACACCTTTGTAAAGTGTACACTGGTGAAACCTTCTAGCAGACAATTTGGCAATGCAAGCTTGGATCTTAAGTGCCATTCTCTTTGATTCATTGAGTCTAGGGCCTTACCATAAGGAAAGAACCAGAAATATGAACAAAGTTTTATGTACAGAAATACTTGTTGGAGTGATTTTTTTTAAAGGGCAAAAATGGGAGACCTTCTAAATGCCCAAGAGTTAAATATATTACTATATTTCCTTAAGATGGAATATTTTGCAGCCATTAAAAATTGTGAACAATTTTAATAACTTGGAAAAAACCTCAAGATTAATGGTAAATGAAGAGGCCAGAGCAAAAATTCTATGTAATACTTACTAATTATATTTAATATACTATATGCTGTATACATGTAGATTGTATGACTGAAAGGAAATGTGCTAAAATGTCAACTGGTGATTCCCAGGAAGTGAAAGTATGGCTGTTTTTTTTTTAATTAATTAATTTATTTATTTATTTTTTATGGCTGGTTTTTATTTTGCTATTTATACTGTACTTTTCTATGTTTTCCCAAATTTCTCACGACGAATAATGTCCAAACTGCTGAGTTCAGACCCCTGAAGAGCACTGTTAGTGTGAAAGAAAGACTAGAAACTGAACGGTTTATATTGGAACAGACACCAAGGATTTAAAGCAAGCATGATAAACATCTTAAGGAAGAAAGGGAATTTGTTAGTAACTTTAAGCAAGAAAAACAAACAACTTTTTAAAAACCTAGTGGAAACACTGAAGAATGTAGTAGATGAAATAAAAAGAACAAATCAATGGAATAAACAGCAGAATGGATACAACTGAAGAATGGATTGAACTTGAAGATCATTTTAAAGAAGTCTCTCAAAAGCAGCCGGAAAGAACAAAATTCTGGCTCATAAAATTAAGTTAGTGAGTTGCGGTCAGCACTGAGAGAAAGCAGAATTGGATGGAATGTGACGGGATGGGACAGGAGGCGATAGAATAGAGTAGAATAAAAAATAGCACCAGATGACACACCATAATGCTAAGAATAGTTTGTGAAACTTTTACTTCAGTTATTTTTCTATTTTTTAATGCATATGTGTGTACTGAGTTGCCATGTAAAGTGAAATCTGTTAGTGTGGGCCACAGTAAAAAAAAAAAAAAGTTTGACAGCTACTATTTTAAAAATATATATGTTTACATCATGATCTTGCTATTTTTTTCTACCTTCTCTGGAACTTGGCTCATAAATTATCCTCTTTTTCTCTTAAAGCTCGTCTCAGCTTACAAACATGTTCCAACCTCTTGTATCTAAAAATAAAAGCGTGCAAAAATATTCCTCTCTCCTGAGTGTGCCAATGCAAGCTAGTTCACTCCTCTCCCTTTCCTTTCATCCTATGTTTTCAAAAGGCTAGTTTGTCCACATTGCTTCCAACATCATCTCTTGCCCACTCCTTAGACCCTCATTCCAACTCTGAACACCATTGTTGTATTAATTAGCATGCCATGGAGAAGTCTGGCCAGCCAGAAAACTGAGTTAGATGAAGAAAGCAGGTGCTTTACTGTGGCACTTGGAGTTTTTTGGTGTATAAAGTGCATTGTGATACTTCCAGAGGGATACAGATACAGTGTAACACTTTCGAAGTTTATTTTACCATGGAACACCAGTTTGGAAAATGGAGCTCACTGAAATAATATGATAAATAGTTAACAATGACTTTCTAATTGCCCAGAGTAAGGATTTTTCTCATTTATTCACTTAAGAAATTTTTATTATCTACTATGGGGCAGGTACCATTCTAGGCATATGGGATATGTAAGTAGATAGGGAAAAAGATCTCTGCCCAGACTTCCCTGGTGGTCCAATGGATGAGAATCCGCCTGCCAGTGGAGGGGACATGGGTTCAATCCCTGATCCAAGAAGATTCCACATCCCACGGGGCAACTAAGCCTGTGTACCCTAGAACCTGCACTCCACAGCAAGAGAAGCCACCACAGTAATCAACCCGCTCACCGAAATGAAGAATAGCCCCTGCTTGCTGCAACTAGAGAAAGCCTGCACGCAGCAATGAAGACCCAGCGCAGCCAAAAATCAACAAAATTTTTAAAAAGATCTCTGTCCTAGGGAGTTATATATCTTTAGCATAAGAGAGACAGACCACAAGAAATAAATAAAATGAATATATTAATTAATAGATGACTTCTGTGGAATGATAGAAGGTAGTAGATACTGTGAGGGAAAATAGTGGGGGTTACAGTGTTGGAAGTGGTGAGGGCACAGTATGGAAGAAACAAGCAGGTTACAGTTTTCAGTAATGACCAAAGGCTGGAATAATGACACAGCTGGATGTCTGGGGAGAAGAAATCGAGGCAGAAGGATGATTAGGATGGAGGTCCTGAGCTACCGAAATGGAGCAGGGCCTTAAGGTCCTTCCCCGCCTCCCCACCCCATGTCCTCAGCCTGCTTTTTGTCTGTGGAAACACTTCAGCCAAAGAATAAGTTTCATTGGAGAAACAAGAAAATGCAGAAACAAAGGAAAACAGTCAAAGGAGACCAGGTAATAATAGTTTAGTCAGTAAGCAAAGTCAAGTATCTTTAGTTCCTCCTCCGGGGCTCTGGGTAACATTCTGAGCCATGTCCTGTGAGCCCTTTTATAGATAATGAAACCTCCCCCAGGTGGAGGAAGACTTAACCGAGTGATGGCCAGACTGTAGCCATGACATCAGCTGTCACGGCTCCTAGAATTTGCCTCAAAGAAATGGAAGCAAACTGACGCTGGAATTGAAGAGTTACTGCACCGAAAACAGTCAAGATGACACTGGTCAGTTCACCACATGACCAATCTCAAGACGACTGTCAGGGCTAACTGTGCCGTTTCTGCATATAGCCTCCTCCCTCCATCTATAAAAACTCCTGCCCTGTTTGTTGAGGTGTGGGGGGAGTCAGCCTTTGGGCAGGAGTCCACCCCACCTGCCCCAGGTGCCAGCATCCAAAATAAAGCAAATTTTTCTTTCCACCAACTTGCCTCTTTATTGACTTTTGAGTGGCAGAAGCCAGACCCCACTTTCAATTATAGCAGAGCATGCTTGTTATATTCAAGGAGTGGTAAGCAGGTCAGGTGATCTAGTGGAGTGAATAAAGGGGGAGAATGATACAGAATGGAAGGACAGGAGAAGAGGTCAAAGGGTTGGGGGCTGGAAGGAGGCAACCATGCAAGGTCTTGTAGGCATTAGAAAGACAGGCTTTTACTCTAGGTAAGATGGGGAGTCACTGTAGGATGTCAGGCAGAGCAGTGACCTGCTTGAACTTAAATCCTTAAACCCTGTACAGGGCCTCTCTGGTTGCTCTATTAAGAATATCCTGTATGGAACAAGGGAAGAAATGGGAAGATAGGTTAAGAAGTGATTGCTTTAATGAAGGTGAGACCTGCTGGTGGCTAGAATAAGGGGGATGGCAGTGGGGACGGTGAGAGTGGTTGAATTCTAGATGTATTTTGAAGGAGCTCATGAGACTTCCTCACATTGAATACAGGACAGAAGATCAAGACAGGAGTCAAAGATAATCATCTCATCTGGTCTTTCCATGGCAGTTTTGTCTGCTTTTTTATCCCTTCATCACCTGAATGTTGGTGTTCCCCCAAGATTGTGTCTTCAGTTCTACCTCATTCCATATTCTGTCCTGGTAAGACAGAATGGCATTATGCACCCTCATAGCATTACCTGCTATTATTAGGCAAATAATAGCTAGTCCATGTGCCGCAGTGCGGTGCTTCCAGCTGCGTGCTGCATGTGTCTACCTTGACTTTGTGCTGGTGACTCAGATGCTGTCTTCTGACTTCTGAACCCACGACTCCTTCTTTATGCCTCATTGCTTCTGTGTACGTCTCTTGCCTTCGTGCCAGTAAGAACCAGTTGAGACTCAGACCAAGTCTGACTCCTCCCTCACTCTACAATGTCTAGTTTGCTACCGAGTCCTCTCAGTTCTATTTTCTCCAAGGTGTGGCTCAAATGCCACATCCTCAGCAGAATCTTACCCAACCTCAGCATCTTTACAGTAGTTTCTCCTACAAGTTTTAGAGCTTTAGGCTTTACATTTAGGTCTGTGATCCATTTTGCATAACTTTTTGTATATGGTCTGAGTTATAGATAGAGGCTTATTTCATTTTGTCTTTTGCACCTGTATATCGGATTGTTCCAGTGCTGTTTGTTGACAGGCTAGTCACTGAATTGCCTTGGCATCTCCTGATGGGAAAGCAAAATGGTACAACCACTTAGAAAAAAAAAAATTCAGCAGTTTCTTTAAAGGTGAAAAATACACTGACTACATGACCAGTCATTCCACTGCTAGCTCTTTATCCAAGAGAAACAAAAGCATGTGGTCATTCATATGCTTGTATGTGAATGTTCATAGCAGCTTCATCAGTAAAAGTAAAAAACTGGAAACAACCCAAATGTCCATTAACAGATGAATGAAGAAACAAACTGTAGCATATCTACACAGTGGAATACTACCAAGCAATAAAAAGGAACTGTTGACACGTGCAATAAGATAAACGAATCTCAAAGTCATGGCGAGGGGAAAGTATTAGTCTCTCAGTCATGTCTGACTCTCTGCGATCCCATGGACTGTAGCCCGTCTGGCTCCTCTGTCAATGAAATTTTCCATGCAAGACTGCTGGAGTGAGTAGCCATTCTCTTCTCCAGGGGATCTTCCCAACCCAGGGACTGAACCCAGGTCTCCTGTATTGCAACCTGATTCCTTACTGTCTGAGCCACAAGGGAAGCCTGGTGAGGGAAAAAAGCCAGACAAAAAAACAAATATATTCTGTACAACTCCATATATGTAAAATTCTAAAAAATGCAAACTAATCTAGAGTGACGGAAGGCAGATCAGCGATTGCCTGGAGGTAGCAAATGGGAGAATGGATTACACAGGGGAGTGATGATTATGTTCATTATCTTGATTGTGTTAACAATTTCATAGGTGTATACCTGTCAAAATGTATCAAATTGTACCTTCAACTGCATATTCCGTTGCACTCACAATGTTCTAATGTGGACTAATCATCAGTGAACTCTTTGAGAAGATATGTGTCAGCCATCTTTGCATACACATACTGTGTTTAGCAAAGCTTTGCTGGTGTGAAACAAACACAGATAAATCAATTGCTCTGCTGTATAACAATGTAACTGGATAGGTGGTCATAATGACTCTTTTTAAAACATTGATATTTGTGTTGTTGTTTTGTTGTTGTTTCATTGTTAAATTGTGTCCAACTGTTTGCAACCCCATAGACTGTTGCCCGCCAGCCTCCTCTGTCTGTGGCATTTCCCAAGCAAGAATCCTGGAGTGGGTTGCCATTTCCTTCTCCAGGGAATTTTACCAACCCAGGGATTGAACCCATGTTTCCTGCTTCACAGGTGGATTCTTTACCACTGAACCACCTGGGAAGCTCTGATATTTATGAGTTTAATGCAATTATAGTAAAAAAAAATTATGGTTTTTAAAAACTTCATTCAAAGATTATATCAAAGAACAAATGAGAGAAAATAACCAAGAAATTTCTTCAAAAGAAGAGTCATTGGGCGCTAGAGCTTGCCTTACATAGATATTATTATGTAGCTATAATAATCAAAATAATGGGGACTTCACATAGAAATAGAGTGATGGTGCAAACTGTAGAGTCCAGAAACAGGCCATGAACTGTGAACATGGATTATTTAGTATACTACTTTAAATGTGGCATGAGAGATTAGAGGGGAAAGCAAGGAATTATTCAGTAAATTTTATAGGACAATTAACTTTCCTAGGGAGCCAAAAAAATAAAGTTAGACACTTAGCCCATGTATCAAAATAAATTCCAGGTGAATAAAACTGGTGGTTCTTTAGAATAGGGAGAGGATGATGACAAGGATTTCTCACCTGGAGAGAGTTTTTCAAAGTGCTTTATCTTCTTCTGTCCCCCAACTGTAATATTTTAGCTGAAAATAAAGGCAAAGGATGAAAACTTTTTTAGATGAAATGATTTTCAATGAAAAATATAGGAGTTTTTTTAAATTGGATCTTAGAATGTGCAAGCACCTTAAGTATTAGAGATGGAATAAATCATGAAAAAAAGATGGATACATTTTGCTACATAAAAATTGTGTAAAAAAAAATGTGTGTGTGTGTGTATATATATATATATATAGAGAGAGAGAGAGAGAGAGAGAGAGGCAAAGAGGAAAAGATCAGATGGGGGAAGTAATTACAACAAATCTGACCAGTGGACACAAATAGGGGACAGAGGACAAAAATAGTTAGGATGGTAAATTTTATGTGTATTTTTTTATAATAATAAAAGAAGTGACAATTCAGTTCAGTTACTCAGTTGTGTTCAACTCTTTGTGACCACACGGACTGCAGTACGCCAGGCCCCCCTGTCCATCACCAACTCCCGGAGTTTACTCAAACTCATGTGCATTGAGTTGGTGATGCCATCCAACCATCTCATCCTTTGTCATCTCCTTCTCCTCCCACCTTCAATCTTTCCCAGCATCAGAGTCTTTTCAATGAGCCAGTTCTTCACATCAGGTGGCCAAAGTATTGGAGTTTCAACTTCAGCATCAGTCCCTTCCAATGAATATTCAGGACTGATTTCCTTTAGGATGGACTGGTTGGATCTCCTTGCAGTCCAAGAACACCACAGTTCAAAAGCATCAATTCTTCAGTGCTCAGTTTTCTTTATAGTCCAACTCTCACATCCATACATGACTTCTGGAAAAACCATAGCTTTGACTAGATGGACCTTTGTTGGCAAAGAAATGTCTCTGCTTTTTAATATATTGTCTAGGTTGGTCATAACTTTTCTTCCAAAGAGTAAGCATCTTTTAATTTCAAGGCTGCAATCACCATCTGCAGTGATTTTGGAGCCCAAAAAAATAAAGTCAGTCACTGTTTCCATTGTTTCCCCATCTATTTGCCATGAAGTGATGGAACCAGATGCCATGATCTTAGTTTTCTGAATGTTGAGTTTTAAGCAAACTTTTTCACTCTCCTCTTTCACTTTCATCAAGAGGCTCTTTAATTCTTCGCTTTCTGCCATAAGGGTGGTGTCATCTGCATATCTGAAGTTATTGATATTTCTCCTGGCAATCTTGACTCCAGCAAAAGAAGTGACAAAAAAGAAAAAATTCTGTGTGGAATTTTTGGACTGATCAGAAGGTTAAAGTGAACATGCTTAACAATTTGAGCTTGGAAAACTTCCTTTTTATCTGCTAAGAGATAGCTAAGGATGGTAAGGTGTGAAGAAAGGGATACTCCTATGACTTGCTGATGGGACTGAAAGGCATTTGGCAAGATAGAGTAGGTACCTTAAAATGTTTATATTGTTTGGCTCAGTGATTCTACTTCTAGGAATCAATTCCAAGGAAATAATCATTTATATAAACAGTGCTTCATTGGGAAAAAAAAAAAATAAGTGCTGCATCCAAACATTCCCCCCACAGGAATGTGAGCTCCATGGAAGGAGGAATTATATCAGGTTTTTTTGTTTTTTGTTTTGCTTACTGCTGTAACCCCAGTAATAAAACAGGCCCAGGCATAGACCAAGTGCCTCGAAAGTATTTGTTAAATAAACAAATATTTATGCTTTCTGAATTTTATATTGTGATATATTTTATATATGTAAAAAGATAATTTAAAAAAACTTACAAGACACTGAAGCATGACTGCTTGATATAAGAAGGAAAGTGTCATGAGTGTGGCTGAGGTTCCCTGTTAGACACACATGTAAGTTTAACATGGGGAAAAATTGTGAAGCGTGTTCACGTTAACCTCTAATCAGGCCGAAAATTCCACACAGAATTTTCTATTTCCTCTAACTTCCTTTATTATTACAGTAAAATACACATAAAATTTACCGGCCTAGCTGTTTCTAAGTGTGCTATTCGGTGCACTAGATATACTCCCATTGTTGTGCCACCATCCATCCACAGAAATCTATGCATCTTGCAAAACTCTGAACCCATTAATGAGTAGATCCCTTTTCTCCTTCTCCTCAACCTCTGGTAACCACGGTTATACTTTCTCCATGTACTTGACTGTTCTCAGGTACCTCATATAAATGGAATCATATAATAGTTATCCTTTATGTTTGTCTTTTTTTTTCCACTTAGCATGTCTTCAAGATTCATTCATGTTGTAACATGTATCAAGATTTCCTGATAGGCTGAAAAAAATATTCCATTGGATATACAGACCACATTTTGTTTATCCATTCATCCATGGATGGATACCGGGTTGCTTCCACTTTTTGGGTATTATGAATAATGCTGCTATGAGCATAGGTATACAAATATATCTTTGAGCCTTTGCTTTCAATTCTTTGGGAAATATACTCAGAAGTGGAATTGCTGGATTATACAGGAACATTATTTTTAAGGCATTACCATACTGTATTCTATAGTGGCTGCATCCTATTATATATTCCCAAGTGTTTCAGTTTTTTCTGCAAGCTCACCAACACTTGTTGTTTTCTGTTTTTTCATCTTTTGAAGTAGTCATTCTAATGAGTATGAAGTGGTTCCTCTCACTTCTTAACACCACTGGTGAGCTTGGAAATCTTCCTTTTGTCTCCTGCACAATACCTATCAGTGAACTAGCATAGAGAAACTATACTCAAGAAGTCCTCAGATAACAAGGCAATTCATAAGGTCTTTCAGGGTAATCCAGAAAGGGCCGGTAAGAAACCCATACACACACACACACACACACACACACACACACACACACACATACATACATACTCTCATTCCACTTGTACAGAGTCTTAATTTTCACTTTTCTCCTTATCAGGGAGAGGTTTCCAGCAAGCATGGTGGTCATTACCCACACCCTGCCACTAGTGGCAATATGCCTTTCAAACAAGGCTGACATGTGGGGGTCAAAATTCCCTCATCCCCTGTAGTCTGGTTAGAAATGACAGAGAGGGGTTTAAAGGTCAAGGAAAGCTTTGGAACTGATGAATATGCTCACTATCCTGATTATGATGATGATTCCACCGCTATATATATATGTCAAGACTTATCAGATTCTACACTTCAAATACATGTAGTGTATTGTATGATTATTCCTCAATAAAGCTTTTTTTTTTTTTAATTTCCCCACCCCTGGCAAAAATTGAAATTTTTCTAAATGAATTCTGTTAAAAAGCAAGGAAAGGCAAAGCAAAAACCAAAAGGAAGAATGAACTAGGGAATAATTGGGGGCAGATTACAGATTACATTCTCCTTAAAGTATTAAACATACTTAAGAGCCTGATGAACACAGTTTCTCAGCACAGATGGGTCCATGTCTTCTTTCCTAACTCTGCTCATGAGGGATTCAGACACTGAACTTGTGGGGGAGTCAGATTGGCAGTGCTCTGGAGTTTGGTTGAGATTTAAGATCCTGCCACAATCTGCTTCCCAGTTCTTTCTTTCTAGCCAATACTTATTATACTCCTCCACCACACCCCCCTGACAAGTAGGCATTTTTGCTTTTTTTTTTTTTTTTCCTGGACTCTGTCCCAAATGAGGAAAGTACTGCTTTTATGGGCCTCCAAGTTTCCTCCCCTGCTTCAGGCAAAGTGCACTAACCTTGCTAATGAACTTGTAATCATCTCAGAAGTTGTTCTGAAATTCCTACCCTTGCCTCTGAGCCACTGTTCCCTATCCTGTTCAGTTTGTCTGAAATTCATTCATTAAGTCTATTAAATTGACTTGAGGCAGGGTCACCAATTGTTCCTGACTGAAGTCTGAACCTAATGTCACAAAGGGCGAAGAGAGGTGAAGACCATTGTCTAGGAGCTAAGGTATCTGAAGCTCTCAACAAAAACACCAGTCAGATAAAGTAAAAATTTGAAACAAAGACATTGCCAACTACTAAGTAACAAAATATATTTCTAAATTTAGACTTGAAACAACTGATTATTATGCTGACAACTTCTGTGAATCAGGAATTCCCAAGGAGCACAGAAGAGTTGATATATTTGCATTATATGTGGGCTCAGCTAGGAGGACTTGAAGGCTTGGGTGATTCAGGGCTGTGGACAGGAATTGTCTGGAAGTGTCTTTATTTATGCTTCCAGCAGTTGATGAGAGCTGTCACCTGGGACTGTCAGCTAGAATACCAACAAGGGACCTTTTCAGGAGGCCTGGGCCTCCTCCCAGTGTAGGTGACCAGTCTCCCGAAAGAACAAGTGGAAGCTACATTGCCTTTTAGAAGCTAGCCTGAAAAGTCACATGTGATATTTCCATAGTAGTCATAACTCCCCCAGATTCAAGGGGAGGGAACTGCATTAGTTTATTGGGCTGCCATAACAAAGTTCCACAGACTGGGTGGCTTAAACAATTGTCTCACCATTCTGGAAGTTAGATGTCCAAAATCAAATTGTTGGCAGAACTAATTCCTTTTGAGGGTTGTGAGAGAGGTATCTGTTCCAGACCACTCTCCTTGGCTTACAGATGACCATCTTCTCTCTCTGTCTCTTCACCTCACTATGCCTCTGTGCCCAAATTTCCCCCCTTTATATTGGATTAGGGAGAAAAGAGTTTGAGTAAACTCTGGGAGACGGTAAAGGACAGGGAAGCCAGGCG
Source organism: Muntiacus reevesi (assembly GCF_963930625.1). Taxonomy (NCBI): domain Eukaryota; kingdom Metazoa; phylum Chordata; class Mammalia; order Artiodactyla; family Cervidae; genus Muntiacus; species Muntiacus reevesi. Next base: position 60,088,640 of record NC_089262.1, read on the forward strand.
TGCTGCCGTCCATGGGGTCACAAAGAGTCAGACATGACTCAGTGACTGAACAACAAGGGTTACTCCTAATGACTTCATTTGAACTTGACAACCTCTAGGCCCTATCTCCAAATAAAGGCATGCTCTGAAATACTGCAGGTCAGGACCTCAACATATGAATTTTTGAAGAAACAATTTAACACATAAAAGGAATGTAGACCCCAACTTTCAATGGGCAGTGTCAAAGTCATCATGTTAAAAGTGCATGTGGGAGGTACTGATGTTTGCCATCACTGGAAAATATAATCTACCACATCATGACATAAAAAAATTTAATAATGAGAACCTATCATGACTTGTATTATTCATTTCATACAGGTCAGCACACAACATATAGAACATTTACTTTGGACGGGGGACTATTATCATATGTTTTATACTTTTATAGTGGATGGAAAGCTCAGATATCAACTGTTTGGATCCAAACAAGACACCTGGGAAACTCTGTGATTGACTCTTCCCCAAGGCAATGAAAGGCTGTGCTTCACCATCTAGTGCTTCCAAACAGAACTTCCAACAAATTATTATTTCTGGCCCAAGGATTCACTCTACTTTAAACTCCTTTGCTGATTTGCTTATTTGTAGTAGGCACTCTCTATTAGTGCCTGTGGTTCAGTCTTGACCAATCTTGTCTTCACTCAGAGGAACTCATCCCTGTTAGTTTTGTTTTACATGCAAAGTAAATTTAAACATGTATTTTTTTAATCAATTTTTGGAGAAACAATATTAATAAGTATGTACTGTAACAATAAATCCTAACATGCCTCATTTGTTACCATTACTGTGACTACTTGAGATGATGCGTATAGAGCCAAATAAACTTTACACACAGATGGGGCTCCTGCCAAACCCAGATCACTATTAGGAACACGCTTAATGCCCCAGTGCATATCAGCAGATGTTCTGCAACAAGCAGTCATCGAGTAAAGACTGTACAAAAGCCAGTCTCGAAAGCCCAAACATTCCTTTTTAAAGTAGGGGAGAAAACGAGTGGGGTAGAAACCTAGTCACCACACAATCTACTGGACTAATTCTCCAGGTTGCTTTTCAGTATTGCTACTCCCGCTGTTTTGCTTTTCCAAGCTTCTTTTCTGCTGGTCAGCCTTTCTTTTCCTGATCACCTGGGGAGACACCCAGACCTACTCAGTATAATCCTCTGGAGGTGGGACCCAGGCATTATTTCGAAGTTGCCCAGGTAATTCTGGTGATCAGCAAGGTTTGCCAGCTACAGATCAGTGTGATCAAGTTCCCTAAGCATAGGCTAAAAAGGTGCTCAGCCCTGCTCAACCCTACAGTGGCATCCCTCACCACTTCCCATCTCATGATTTATCGATAACAACCCTGACTACCAGTAGTTCACAATACTCAGATTGCTGCTTCACCCTGCTGGGCCCTTGTTCCTGCTGAAAACCCTCTGCCCATCTTGACTGCCAACCTATTCACCCTCCAAAATCCAGCTTCAGGGTCTGCTTCCATGAGGTCTTCCCTGATACCTCACCTCCATCGCCATCCAGAATTAGTCCTTCCCTGCTCTGAATTCTGACTGTACCTCATTCACACAGCAGTCAACACAAGGTGCAAAATGTACCTCCTCACCTCTCTTCTCGAGTGTGATCTACTTGTGAAGGCAGATTCTATGCCATATTCACCTCAGTATTCACAAGGTCTAGTCCCAGGACAAAATGAATGAGTAAACTAGTTTTATGGGGGCAAGCAAAGGAGTCCCTTTGTCAACCACATTAAGACACCTTTGTATAAGTTGTTTGCATGTTTTGTTACTCTGCCTGGCCCTGAAGTGATCAGGGAGATTTTCTTTCAGCTTTTAACACAGCACACACTAGCTCCTTCCCTCAGCAAGAAAGCAGGTCCCTATAAAGAGGAAAATAGATTTCATTTACACTTATAACAAACTTGAAGGACATTAGCACCCGAGAAAGAATCTCCCAGACCAAGGCCCTCTGGTCTCACCTGGCATGGACCCTTGCCTTTCCTCCTTCCCCTATTTCATGCTCCCGTTTCACAGCCCAGATAGGAGGGGCCAATAATTGCATTCATTTGCCTTCCCTCTGTTACCTCTTCCCTGCTTGTAACTTTCACCAAGATTGCAGCTGCAGCCTGTAACTGACTCTCCAATTTAATGCTGCCAGTTTCCAGCCAGCAAAAGCTTCATAAGCTATATAAAAACTCAGTCACACTAAGGATTTTGGCATCACTCATCAGGAAACCAAGGATTTGGTATTGCCCCAAATTCAAAAGACTGAAGTCCTTGCTTCCTGCTCTGGCTGGTCTCTAGGGGAATGGCAACAGGACCCTCAAGCTACAACAGTGATAATATACCAGTGTGTCTCTGACTTTAGGGTATATCCAAGTCACCTGGGGGGCTTGTTACAACACAGACTGTTGCTCCCCAATCCCACAATTGCTGATTCTGTGGGTCTGAGGTGTGGCCTGAAAATGACATTTCTGAAAAGTTCCAGGTGATGCTTATGCTAGTCCAAGGACCATATTTTGAGAACCACTATGGTAGAAAGTAGCTGGGAAGGGGCAGATCAAGCTACCAACCCAACTTGTTAAACCTAGAATTGCTGTGTAGTCACTCAGCTGTGACCGACTCTTTGTGACCCCATGAACTGAAGGCCACCAGGCTCCTCTGTCCATGGGCTTTCCCAGGCAAGAACACTGGAGTGGGTTGCCATTTCCTTTTCCAGGGGATCTTCCCGACTCAGGGATGGAAACTGCATCTCCTGCATTGCAGATTCTTTACTACTGAGCCACCTGGGAAGCCCCAAACCTAGAATAGTGGTTCTCAAACTTGTCTGCGTATTAGACATATTAGAATCACCTGGGAAATGTAATGACTCTGGATGCCCAGGCTGCATCCCTATTATTTTTTAGATTTTATTTACTTATTTATTTTTGGCTGTGCTGGGTCTTTGTTGCTGCATGCAGGCCTTCTCTAGTTGCAGCAAGTGGGGGCTACTCTGTAGTTGCGACCACGTCTCATTATGGCGGCTCCCTTGCTGCCGAGCACAGGCTTCAGGGCATGCGGGCTTTAGTAGCTGCAGCACCCCGGCTCAAGAGGGTGTGTGCTTAGCTGCCCTGCAGCATGGGATCTTCCCAGATCAGGGATCAAACCTGTGTCCCCTGCATTGGGAGGTATACACTTAACCACTGGACAACCAGAGAGTTCACTGATTCCTATTATAAATTAGGATCTTTGAAGGTAGGAGCAAGGTATGTATTTTTTTAATTTCCCAAGTACTTCCATTACGCAGGCAAACTTGAGAACCAGTGATCAAGACTAGCAGTTCTCAACCCTGTTTCCAAATTAGTCACATGAGGACCTTTTAAAACATTCCTGCCAGGCCCCTACCCTGAACCAATTAAACCAAAGTCTGGGTATGAGGGCTGCCTCCCTCCCTTCCTGATTTCCTAGGTTTTTCTAAAGTTTAAGCAGTGTTGAGGATTATTACTAATCTGGACTTCAGTGACTCCCTGTTATAAACTGTCCTTTCCGTTTCTGCTGAGTAATCCCTTCTTATTTTGAACAAAAGAGACTAGGGAAATTTTTTGTCTTGAACACTAGAGGGCACTGGTCTGAATAATCTGGGTGTGGGTGGGAGCACGAGAATAAAGCAGTCTTCAAGGAGGTGTTGATCACTCAGGTGTGTCTGACAGACTCCACTGTCCATGGAATTCTTCAGCAAGAACACTGGAATGGGGTGCCGTTCATTTCTCCTGGGGATATTCCTGACCCAGGCATCGAACCTGGGTCTCCTGCATCGCAGGCAGATTCTTTAACGTCTGAGCCACAAGGGAAGCCCCTTCAAGGCGGGTGCCCTAGCAGTGTGGCCAGACCTTTCCTAAAAATTACCTAGAGCAGCCCTTCTCAGAGCCACCCCAGGCCCGCAGCACCAATGTCCCCCGGGAGCTTTTGGAATGCACGTTCTCGGGGCCCACACCAGAAATTCAAGCTTGGGGCTCTTGATTTTGTTTCCGCAAGACTTCCAGGTGATTCTGATGAATGGGAAGAGAGCAGTGGACAAATTAAGACCTAGATCTTCTGTTTCTTACAGAGACTCATCTCTATTTTTTTAAAACACACTCTCACCACACTACCTTGCATGCTACCAAAAGGAAGGCTCTAGAAACAATCGAGCAGCAATGTAATTCCATGTATTTCAGAGTGAGGGCGAGCAGTCAGACCTTCACCACCCCTGTGCTGGGTATGGGCTTGCAACCTTGGCCTCTTTGTAGGGCCTTAATAGGTGGCTTTGTGTCCTTGATAGGATGGCCACAGGTAATTCCCACTTTCTGCCAGCCATTTGCACTCAGCAGATGCTCTGTGATGGCACTGCCACCCCCAATGTGACTAGAGTATACTTAGGAAGCTTTCTGGGGCTCCTGAGCCCATCTTCTCTTCTCCATTTCCTCACCAGATGGGGTCACATCCTCTCTAATTTTTATGCAAGCCACAACATGTGAGCCTCTGCAGCTAGGCAGCTGGGTGAAGGCACTGCTGGATTGAACCCATCAATATTTTGCCAGAAGCCAGAGCCTTCCTCTCGGCCTGGAGGCCAACAAAATAGGAAACAGCTCAATTTCCTTTTTTTTTGCCAAGAACCCTTTATCGAGGGGTAGCAAGGCCCTCAGGCAGTGTGAGTTTGGAAGGGAAGCAGACCACAGATGAAGTGTGGAGCGAGTCCTGTAAAATAAGTAATTCCTGTCCTGGTGCTCTCGGCCAGGAAGGGAACCAAACCTACTGAGCATATGCTAATTCTCAGGATTTCACGTACACAATTTTACTTAATCCCCACAGCAACACTGGGACATTAGGAGTATTATTCCTACTTACAAAACTACAAAGATATAGAAAAAACAAATTCGAAGAGCTTGAACCATGTGCGTGGAACCCCGCAGTTAATAAACTGAAATTCACACTCCCAGTTGAACCTACCCTGCACATCTGGGGGTGACTTTGTCATTCACACCATGCATCATGCAGAAAAGACAGGCCTAGTTTGTTTCTGCCACTGCATTGCACTTCCTGAATATAAACATTGAAAATGAACACAATTTTAAAAAGAAACCAGTATAAACCTATGCTGGGTTTTAAGAGTTGATTCTTGGGATGCTCTATAAAAATCAAAAGTGTTGTTTCCATGTCCTGGCTATTACTGAAAAATAAAAAAATTAAAAAAAAAAAAAAAGTAAAAAAAAAAAAAAAAAAAAAAAAAATCAAAAGTGTGGCCAAGGAAGAATTTATGAAGGGAAACACAGATGTGATGACATCAGAAATCACCCTTATTTCTAGTACCCTCTTGAATCTGTTTCTCTCTTTTGATCCTGCTTCTATCCTATCCTAAGGCACCTGGTTCATACTAAGGGTATAAATCTTCTATCATACATATGCAAATGCTGTGTTCCAAGTTGTCTCTTGACTTTGGTTATTTCTAAAATAGGAGTTTTATTTGGTCAAATCTATGATTTCTTCCTTCGGAGTCATTCTTAGAAAGACATTCCCCATACTAGGATTTTAAAAATATTTACCTTATTGTGTATAATTTTTATATCTCACTTTTCACATTTAATCCATCTGAAATCTATTTTGTTGTAAGGTATGGGATAAGGCTCTTAAGTTAGCTCTCCCTCTCAGATGGATAGCCAGATGTTCTAATACTTTTTATTTATTTAATGATACATACTTTTCTCACTGATTTAAAGTATCACCTTTATTATATACTAAACTTCATCTACTTTAGTTTCCTCTAAGTTTTGGATTAGAGTTTTTCCATTGATCTACCCTTGTGATGGTAGCACACCAGTTTAATTTCTGTAATTTTATAATATATTTTAATACATGGTAGTGTTAGTTCAATCTTTTTTCATTAACACTTTTCAAGTATTTCCTGACCCCTATTGAACATTTATTCTTCCAAATGAATTCTGTAAGTATTTTGTCAAAACTTGACTCTTCCACTAACTGTTCTAGAAATACCTGGGTCCATCTCTCTAGTGGTGGTGCTAGAGAAGACTCTTGAGAGCCCCTTGGACTGCAAAGAGATCCAACCAGTCAATCCTAAAGGAAATAAACAGTGAATATTAATTGGAAGGACTGACGCTGAAGCTGAAGCTCCAATACTTGGGCCACCTGATGCCAAACTCATTGGAAAAGACCCTGATGGTGAGAAAAATTGAAGGCAGGAGGAGAAGGGGAAAACAGAGGATGAGATGGTTGGATGGCATCACTGACTCAATGAACATGAGTTTGAGCAAACTCCAGGAGATGGTGGGAGACAGGGAAACCTGGCGTGCTGCAGTCCATGGGGTCGCAAAGAGTCAGACATGACTGAGCAACTGAACAACAACAATTTCTCTAGAAGATATTTTTTCCAATACCTGTACCTACAGTTAACCCGGCACTGTGCTAGGAACTGGTGCGATAAAAGATGAATTTGACTTAATCCCTAACCTCAGGGGGCTTAAAATTGCATGCAAGAAAAGAAAATTAATGCATAGGTGCATTCAATCATGATTTCTGCTGTAGGGAGTGCTGAAAAGGGTAGAGTTCTGTGGAGGCTCTGATATAGCTCCTGGAGGAGGGGTGGAATGAAAACAGCAAGACATCACCGGTGCTTCACCACTAGGCCTGGTAAGTGGACTCAGACCCTAACTCAGTTAGGGTTCATGCTCACTGTGCACCATTGGACCCTAAGATTCCAAAGCCATGTTTGGGGGACTCCATTCCACCTTCGCACTGGCCGGTGGGTCTGCATGCCCAGTTTCCCCTCCCACATTAATCCTCTCAGGTTGTCTCACATGCCAGCCAGAGTGCGGCTCCCTGCCCAACAGTATGGCTCTTCATGTCTTTCAAAGCATTATTTGCCTCTTCTATGAAATCTAAAACCCCTCACACTCCTGGGAGGTGGGCAGATATCATACTTTCTACTAGAAAGAGGCATAAACGGATGTTGTGCAAAGCACACAAGTTGAGTGATTCGTCTAAAGTGCTGTTGACAGAAGCAAGCATAGAAGGAAAGTTCAGGCTCCTCGGTAATTCTCCATCTATCCCACTCCATGGCTTACTGAGTAAGCCCAATCTTTCTGTGTAAGGCAGTTCTAACAGTACTACTCAACCTATAGGGAGATATGCCTAGAATTTCATTCTCTCTCTCCCCTGCCCTTCTCCCACCACCACTGTAATGAAATGGTGGGTCCCCCTTCTTTACACTTCTCCCTCCAAACCGTGGGGCTGGGAGAGGAGGCTAGAACAAACCACGGCGAGCACCTAGATGGACACACAAGTGGAGAGGAGGGGACGCGGGCCTCTGGGGAACTAGAGCGTGAGGCCGCGTGGCTGTTGGGTTTCGTGCTGATGCGCCTCCAAAGGCTGGATCCCGGGCACTCCAACACCTCCACTGCCTTTGCCACTGCCACCGCCAGTAGCTTCTGAACAGCATCTTGACTCCTCTGGGCAACTGAAGACAGAACTCAGACTCAGCTTTTCACCTCCTCAGATACAGCTTTTAAACACACATACACACATCTTTAATGATTTTTTAAAAGGGCCTGTATACTAACTAGCAGTGGAGAATAGTAGGGACTGAAAGAGGAGAAAGGGTCTGCCCTGAGTGTCCCTCTAGTGCTATTTCATGTAGAGACTTCATAGAAGGGAAGACATGTCCCCTAACCCCAATTTTCTTTAGAAATATCTAGGACAGAAGATTAATCTGTAGCTCTTGCTCAACTGGGCATTTCATTGCTGGAGTTGAGACTTCAAGAGAAGGGGGAGTTTGGGGTTGATGTGGAGGAAATGGGCTGGATGTTGCCAAGACTAATATTGGGGGTGGGGGGTGCTGAGAACAGCTGTTGGGGGGTGTTCTTCCCTACCTCAGCCTCCAAACCGCACCCTGGACCAGCTGGAGGGGGCACAGATAGGGGCGGTGGGATCTGGGCCAAGGAATGGATGGAGAGAAGGGAAATCTTAAGCAATTGGGAGAGAATTCCTATAAGGACCCAGGGCAGGAGGTGTACATGGCAGGTGAAAATAAGTGACCTAAGTAACCAAGAAAAGTCAGGCTTGTAAGGCCAACTGCAAAGCTTGCTTCTGCAAGTAATGTGTATTCCATCTGTCTCCCCATGCCAGTGGAAGCACTAATAAGTGTTACATGTTGAAAGTTTTGCACTAGCTTGTACATAAAAATTCCATATGCCAAGTGACTGGACTACATGAACACATCTGTCAAAAACAGGTCTCTTAGGCACAATTTAGGACATTCCAAAACAGCTTTATAACTATTTTAGCCTCCAAATGGTATGAATTAACTCTCATAAGCCAGGTCTATTCTGGCTGAGCCAAGGTTTGGACCAAATGTCCAAATAATTCAAGTCAGAAATACTCTTTTGCCTTCATTTTAGAGAGTATCAGTAGCAAGCTCTTTTTTCCTCTGGAATTATGCTGTTGATTCGATGTTTGATGTCACATTGTAAACATATGTTAATATGACCAAAATGATAAAATAGTTCATGTATTATGAGCTTAAAAAGGACAGTGTTCTGTATTTTTATAAGATTCTGCTACTCCAATAACACTGAACATTTACAAAGTACATTGACACATACTAGGTTATTAGATCTCAGGTGCTAAGTATATTTTACTTTGGAAAAGTCAGTGTGAGGGAACTCCTGAGGTGGATCTTTCATTTTTATAAACAATTTAAAAAACTTTAATATGTATTTATTTGACTGCACTGGGTCTTTAGTTATGGCATGAGGGATCTTTTAGCTGTGGCATGCAAACTCTTAGTTGTGGCATGTAGGATCTAGTTCCCTGACCAGGGATTAAACTCAGGCCCCCTACACTGGGAGCATGGAGTCTCAGCTCCTGGACCACCAGGTAAGTCCCTAGATGGCCCTTTTAGATCCCTTCCCTTTGTGAAATGGGAGGTGCCTGGAGGAGGAATGCAAACTTCCCCTGCAGTAAGAAGCCCTAGATGCAAACTTCATGGACCCAGGCTCAGCACATACAGTAGCTCTAGGGATGGAAAATGTGCTTCCTTTTTCCCTCATACTGATGTTCCATTCTTATTAACTTTTATGAAAAAAAAAAAAAAAAAAAAAAGTTTAGAAAAGCAAGTATAACTAACGAATGACCAAATGAGTTGGATAACCAAATTGGAATCTTCAAATGTCTCAACATAAGGGAGTATTGGGAAGGGTCTAACATAAATGCACAAGTGTGCAGACATAGATCTCAGAAAACTGTAACTAAATGGAGGAGGAAATCAGCATGTCAGCAATGTCTGTGAAGAAAGGCTTTAGAATTTCAGTTCATGATTAAATAGGCATCAGCAAGCCATTCAGGCAGCCCTGGTGTCATCTTAGACTCTGCTAATAGAGGAGTACCATCCAAAACAAGGGAAGCAGCCTTCCTTGACTCTGTGTCAGATCCTGTATTCAGATACAGATACCTCATTTTTTTTTTCCCTTGTTCTGGCTATTCCCTGCCTCCCAAATACTTGATTTATTTTTTTTTCATTTATTTTTATTAGTTGGAGGCTAATTACTTTACAATATTGTAGTGGTTTTTGTCATACATTGACATGAATCAGTCATGGATTTACATGTGTTCCCCATCCCGATCCCCCCTCCCACCTCCCTCTCTACCCAATCCCTCTGGGTCTTCCCAGTGCACCAGGCCCGAGCACTTGTCTCATGCATCCAACCTGGGCTGGTGATCTGTTTCACTATAGATAATATACATGTTTGATGCTGTTCTCTCAAAACATCCCACCCTCGCCTTCTCCCACACCCAAATACTTTAGAAAATAAATTCCCCTTTCTGCCTATGTTTAAGCTGGTTCACTTAAAATGCAAGGTGCTGGCTGCACAGCTGGCAACCTAAATGTACTAACATTTATCTTCTTGAAGTATATGTATATATTGGGAATTTCTCAAAGTGGAAAAGAAAATAACACTAAAGCCATTACCTTTTGACCGCTGCAAACATCAAGTCTATCTCTCAAATGTTTCATCTGCCTGGATCATAGCATCTCAGTATTATTTCCCATTAAGAGGCACCAGAGCCTTTGAGAAAGGACTGGGACAGGAGTCAGCCAGGGTGAGTCTAGACCAGCTTCGGGCAGCAGAGAGCAGCCTACAAAGACCGCCAGCATCAGGGCAAAGGGCTGCAGGACACGTGCCCACTGCAGACGGCCAACATAAGCACTGAGGTGTGAAACACACCAAACGTCACAGTCCATGAGCTCAGGCTGACACTTTAAAAAACAAAAAGGCGGGCAAGCCTCACCAGTGATGTCATCTTTAAGAAAATAAGGAGAAAAAAACAAGCATTTTGTTCTGTCTTTCTGTACAAACTACCTCAGGAGAACCAAGCGATTGAGGAAAATTATTTCTCAAATGAATTCCAGCAATAAACTCAGAAGGAATAATGAGCTATCACCATTCTGAGCCCCCATGAAACAATGGATTTGGAGAATGATCACCAACATATATACCAAAACCATCAGGTGAAAAGCTGACGGGGACTGCAGAGTCCGTCGTAGTTTAGGCGGGCAACACATCGTAAGAAACAGACATGAAATCCTACTGCTTGTTGTAAAAAAAAATTAGCACATAAGTTTATAAAATTCTTTAGCGATCAATTAGAAATACAATGGGGAGAAACAGTTCGCCAGTCAGCCTACATCATAACTATTCTTTTACATTAACCATCTTGGGGGAAAACCTGAAGTCTGAAGTGCACAGGGGTGGGGAAGGTGCTATGTGTAACTGCCACCCTCCTTCAAACTGGCATCCACCAAGGACAAAAGTGCCTACCAGAAATATTTGTCAGCGTCCAACAGACATGGCAAGGCTATTCCATATTCTTTTCTTTTCAGGAAAACTCTGCCCTTCTCATGATATCCCATAGCTAACATAAGGGCCTTTCTCTCTGATGGAGGGATTCTGATCAATCTGCCCGTCTGGTTAGCTATGTCTAAGTATAGTGTGGCTTCCGGATCCACCACCATCTCAGCTCTCTCCGCAAGGATCTCCAGTCCTCTCTTAGTCCTCTGAATTCTTTTTTCTTCTAGTTTGGCTTCATTTTGCTTTTCTTCTTCAACCTGGAAGTTTTTTCTCATGTCCTCTTCAGACTGTTTTAATTCCAGAACCATAGCTTTCACATTGTGGGTCACTCCCTGCTCCTTAAGTGTTTCCCCTAGTTGAAGTTGTTTCTTATTTATGACAATTTTGATGTAATTTTCTTGAAATCCGAAGGTTTCAGCTATTTTAGATCTCAGTTCTCTGCCAGTGATGTGCAGGTGGGTCTCCAGCAAATTCTTCCTGTCTTTTTTTAGCCGTGCAGGTAGATAGACTTCAATTGTGGCAATTCCTGTCGTTTTATAGTGCTCATTTCCAGTGCCACGCTCGATTGCTTTGCAATGTATTTCTTCCATTATCTTTTCTACTTCATTTTCACAACATTCTAGCTTGTCAGAGTACTTCTTAGCAAGGTCCTTCAATGCCAAACCAACTTCTTTATTTTCATCTGTATATGGAGGTTTTCAAAGTTGGATTTTGTCTTCCCTTAAAAATTGGGTCAATTTTGATTGGAGATATTTCTTTTGTGCCATCCTGTGTCACAGCCGCGGCAGCCGCGACCCGCCGAGTCCAGATACTTCATTTTAAGAACAAGTTAGAGTGGATCCCAACAGAGCAAGCAGCTTGGTAAATAAGGCGTGGTGTCTGTCCCCAGAGGATGCCTAATGCAGACAGTTCAAAATGAGTGTCGGTTCAAGGAAACTGTGGTTAAGCCTTAAAAAGGAAATATTTAGAGGAGACTTCCAGTATGTTGGGAATATAATCTCTGTTTCCAAATATTTGAGAATCTCTCATGTGAAAGAGAGATTAATACTGTTGGTGTGAGAAAATTTGAATCAATAAGTGAACTTTACTAGAAGACAAGGGCTTCCCAGGTGGTGCAGTGGTAAAGAATCTGCCTACCAATTCAGGAGACCCAGGTTCAATCCCTGGGTTGGGAAGATCCCCTGGAGAAGGAACTGGCAACCCACTCCAGTATTCATACCTGGAAAATCCCACGGAGAGAGGAGCCTGGCGCGCTAGTCCATAGGGTCGCATAAGAATCGGTCACAACTTAGCGACTAAGTAACAATAGCAAGTACATCCGTCCTCAAAGGGAGTGATAGTGCCATCAAGGGGGTGAAAGTTGATTTGAGGCAGGGTGGGGGTGAGAAAAAAGTAACATTTCAGTGATTTCTGACCCTTCAAAATTCAGCCTTTCTCAGGGTTGGAATATTTGTATTCCTTAGTATTTAATTTCTCTCGTTGACCTTTCTTGGTATCATATAAGCAGCATTGCCACAGTCATGAAAGGTACGTAAGTGGCTGCTAGATCACTATTGCAAAAATCTGTACTATATCTGTGGTCACTAGATGGCTGTGACTGGAGGACTTTTTCTTGACTGACAGAGACTGAGGACTCAATCTCAAAGTCACATCATAACGGGAGGCCTGCATGTGCTACGGACAGCCTTGAGGATATTGACTATGTGTGATGCTCAGTGTTTTATATAGGATTTGAACTTTGAGAAGTAAATAAAAATGATTTATACTTACTATTTAATTCTATAAAAGTTAGCCAACAAACTAACTACATCAACTGTTGACAAGAAAAACTGTCAACAATAATTGAATAAATATCTAACATCGAGTTAGGTTAAAAGCCATTTTCTCATATCAAACAGAAGTTAAAAGCTAATGTTTAAGAAATTTAATTTTTTTTAAATTGTTTTTCTATCACTGAAAAAAATAACCCTTTTTGAATGATTTGTTTTTAAATTGATTGCAGTTATTATTAACATATACTTCTAAAAATCTCCAGTATCTATATATAATTTGATACATTGCAAACAGTACAGAAACAAATAATATATTAGAAGTTACACAGCAAATATAAAGGTTAATAGCTTTGATTTTCAATCTAAAATTTACCTTAAAATTTTGTCATTCATAATTCTGCATTAGATAAAAGGCAGAGATTTATACTTATTCTTCCTATGTATGGAGAAGGAAATGTCAACCCACTCCAGTATTCTTGCCTGGAGAGTTCCATGGATAGAGGAGCGTGGTGGGCTATGTACAGTCCATGGTGTTACGAAGAGTCAGATACAACTAAGTGACTAATACTTTCCTATGTATAAAGCATGCTTGCAAGCTAAGTGGCTCAGTTGTGTCCAACTCTTTACGACCCTATGGACTGTAGCCCACCAGGCTCCTCTGTCCATGGGACTCTCCAGGCAAGAATACTGGAGAGGGTTGCCACGCCCTCCTCCAGAAGATCTTCCCCCACCATGGATTGAACCCTTATCTCTAGGTCTCCGGTATTGGCAGGTGGATTCTTTGCCACTAGCGCCACCTGAGAAGCCCAGATATACATATATTACATGAACTGTATATCTGTATATCTAATTTAACACAGATATTAGAATTTCATAGGGAGCGATTAGGCAAAACAACGTCTTTAAAAGTCTTTAGTGATAATTTTTTAGAAGTTGAGAAACTCTGAATTAAAGCCTTCTAAGCATTTTGGCCTGAAAACATTTCACTCTTGGTTTGCCAGGACGAATTGTAGCCAAAGTTGGAAAATAAGAATGGGTTTATTCACAGTCTTGTCCTCATATCCCCTCTTGTTTCTTTTCCCCACCCCAAGTTATTGTACATTTTTTAAAAACAGAATCACTCTCTTCCTTTTGGAGCCATATATAAACCCATTCACTGGCTTCCATGCTGGGAGATGACCCACTTGAACCAGGCCAGTCAGTATTAATTCTGGGACTTCTGCTGGACCTGAGGAGCTGTTTTTCTGTAGGGGTTACATTTGTCAGGTTGTAAGCTCAGAGCTGCCAGGATCTCTCTTTGCCAATAACCTCAGGAAAGCCTAGCTGAGAACAAAACCCACCCCGAAGAAAGCAGAGCTGGAGAACCAAAGGAGACATATAGCATTCAGTGATATCACTGGGAGCCGAATCCAGTCATGCCTGAAGCTATCTGAGCCCCTGGACTTTCTGGTGACCTTTATGACTTAGTCCAACTGGAGTGAAACCTTTGTCACTAGCAATCAGAAGGGTTATTTTTCACTTACTAACCCAGCTCTGCCTCATTCCCTCACTCCATGGCCGTCCAGAACCTGGGAAACCCTCTTCCTTTTGTCATCCAAATCTGCTCTCCCCACATGGAGCCTTGACCCATCACCTATTTCTTCTCAAACTCCAATCTCAGAGAAACTGTTACAATTCTTACTGGGTGCTGTTCTGAGTCTCAGACACTAATCCTGAAGCAGTATTGCTGGTGCCACTTGGTTAAATTGTGAATTACGATTTATCTGAAAATATGTATTCCAGTTCCTTTTTACTGACACCTTCACAGTGTTTGCCATATATGTAAATATACATAAATTAATTAGGTACATTCTATCATCATCAGCTCATGGATGATTAAGCAGGTATCATGAAGGTACTGCACACTTAATCTATACTTATGAAATACTACTCTGCCCCTCCATGACAAGTGTCTACTGGTAATTTATGACATAAACAGAGAGTAAAGTGAAACTGATTTTGACACTTTTTAATGAAGTATGTAAATACAAATAATTTTAATTGAACTACATATACTGGCTAATATATTTTGGAATTTGCTAGTAAGGTTCTAATCAGCACATTCACTAGTGCTAAAGCTATTCAGTATTCCTCAGGAGTATTCCATTTAATAATTCTGTTCTCAATTATCTGCACTCCAGTGAATTCTTGATTTTCAACAACGTTACTCCTGAATGCTTTCCTCTCAAAAACAAATTTAAAATTTTAAAAATAAGTACATTGAAATTCATTAGCCAAAGATGCTAACAAAAGATGGTTTGGGGTTTCATAAACTTTCAGTAGTATAGGGTAGCTCAGTGGTAAAGAATCCGCCTGCTGATGCAGGAGACACGGTTCAATCAGGAAGATTCCACATGCCACAGAGCACCGAGGCCCATATGCCACAAGCAGTGAGCCTGTGCTCTGAAGCCTGGGAGCTACCACTACTGAGCCCACATGCTGCAACTACTGAAGTCCGTGAGCCCGAAAGCCTGAGCTCTGCCACAGGAGAAGCCACTGCAATGAGAAGCTGGCCAAGTGCAATGAGAGAGTAGCCCCCACTCACCACTAGAGAAAGGGCCTATGCAGCAACAAAGACCCAGCACAGCCAAAACTAAATAAATAATTTCTTTTAAAAAGATTTAAAATGCTCTGGGTGCATTCTCAGTTAACTGTCTATGACACAAATCATACAACATCGGACCAGCTAATGAGAGATGATGCAGCAGCTTATTGCTGTTGTTTAGTTGCTAAATTGTGTCTGACTCTTTTGCGACCCCATGGACTGTAGTCTGCCAGGCTCCTCTGTCCATGGAACGTCCCACACAAGAATACTGAAGTAGCTTGCTATTTCCTTCTCCAGGGGATCTTCCTGACCCAGGGACTGAACCTGTGTCTCCTGCATCGGCAGGCAGATTCTTTAGCACTGAACCACCATGCAAGCCCACCACAGCCTGTAGTATATTACTTTATCAGCCTCAGTAACTGGTAGTAAAAACAGGATGGTTAAGGAGATTTAATTCACTAGAATGATTTAGGTTTAGATACACTGCCCTTGAGAACATCAAAATGGGTTCAGGAGACATTTGAAAATATAGACTTGGGAAAAAAGGGCCAGGGTTTGTGATACAAATTCAAAAGTCAGCAGAGACTCAACTGTGGAGGCTCAGGAATGACTGAGTTCTCTGGGGAAGAGAGAGAAAAAAGCAGAAGTCCTGTAGAAAACCTAGTACCAGGTGAGGAGGAGAACCTAGAAAGGTATTTGAAAAAATGTCAGTACAGCATTAGAGAAAAAAAAAAAAAAGAAGAACACAAGGCCATATGACCAGATTGCAAGTGCCCATATCTTCAACAGCTGTTGAGAAGGTGGGGAAAAAAGTCTCGTAATTGAGATTTTGCTAAACAGGCAACAGGGCAATTTTTGTTTAGGTTATATGTTATATGCTAAGTCATCTAGTGGTTAGGGCTCCATTTTGATTCTAGTTGATAGAAGACAGATGTCTGGCATCTGGCTCTATGACCAAGTTTGGTCACTGTTTTGGAGCAGTTGGCAGTCACGCCTGGCCCGATCTCTGTGGGGGGAATAATGACTTGACAGCAGTTGTGCATCCAGATTTGGGCGAAGTGGGGAGTCGTATGAAGTGTTTCACCCAAATTACATAGTACATGGGTTTGTTTGGTTTTGGTTTTAAGAGTACATATTTTTTTGTACCTGTTATCATAGAAAAGCTATAATTTTGTTATATTCCAAGTTTCTTATGTTTAGCATGGAGTATTACCCCATATAGCTAGCAATCTGCAGAGCTGTCATGCTTTATATTACTAAACTAGCTATTTTGTTTATATCTAAGCTATAGCTATCAGCTAAATGGGAATGAAGGCTCTTAAAGTGATTTACTCCACCCACTTCTGAAGTCTCCATTGATGTGATGAATAGACCAAGCCCACCAAGAACAGCTTTGGATAGTCTGAAGTCAAACCTCTTTGAAAATTCTTTCTACCCACCTTACCTCACACCAGCTTCTCCACTTCATTCTGGCATTATTTATTGTCACTCTTTTCAAGATTAACATTCTCTTGTTTGACACTCTTCAAGGAGCCCTCCATTCACCTTATAGCAAAACTTAAAAGTCTTTAACATTGCTTCCCGGGTCCCTCAAATTGGTCCTCTGTCTATGCAGGCTTAACTTCTGCCACTTATTTCCGTGCAAGGCTTCAGAAATTCATTCATACACCATCTTCACAGTTTGTGGCACACCCCAATACCAAATGAACTAGTTATTCAGTATTTTAAAAATAGATCAATTACTTGAATAGGTGATTTTAAAAGAGAAAACTTTGTATATCTCTACAAAAATAGCAAGTTAGTGTCAATTGCTAGAAAGTGAAGATGTGTTATTTAATCTACCTAGATGCTGCTGCTGGCTAAAGCTCCAGAGTTCAAGCCTACACTTTAAAAGGAGATTAGCAAATGTTACAAAGGTGTTTCATACTAGAAACAAAAAGTGGGAAAAGAATTGGAGAGTATAATTTTACCACTAAGTAATGACTTACGTGACCTTGAACCTCCTAAAATCTGAATATTAAGTGTGATGTGTCTCAGTCTTTGAGAAGTACTAGCTTTTCAAACTGCTTATAGTTTCCAAGCCTCCTTATTCTTCTGTCCCTAAAGTGCTCTCTGATTCTCAACCAGTTGATTCCTCTAGCCCCTTCAAGATGCAGGGAACTCTTTCAGTTCAGTTCTGTTCAGTTCAGTCGCTCAGTCATGTCCAACTCTTTGCGACCCCATGGACTGCAGCACACCAGGCCTCCCTGTTCATCACCAACTCCTGTCCATTGATTCGGTAATGCCATCCAACCATCTCATCTTCTGTCATCCCCTTCTCCTCCTGTCTTCAATCTTTCCCAGCATCAGGGTCTTTTCAAATGAGTCAGCTCTTCGCATCAGGTGGCCAAAGTATTGGAGTTTTAGTTTCAACATCAGTCCTTCCAATGAATACTCCGGACTGATCTCCTTTAGGATGGACTGGTTGGATCTCCTTGCAGTCCAAGGGACTCTCAAGAGTCTTCTCCAACACCACAGTGCAAAAGCATCAATTCTTCGGTGCTCAGTTTTCTTTATAGTCCAACTCTCACACCCATACATGACTACTGGAAAAACCATAGCCTTGACTAGACGGACCTTTGTCGGCAAAGTAATGTCTCTGCTTTTTAATATGCTGTCTAGGTTGGTCATAACTTTCCTTCCAATGAGTAAACATCTTTTAATTTCATGGCTGCAGTCACCATCTGCAGTGATTTTGGAGCCCCCAAAATTAAAGTCAGCCACTGTTTCCACTGTTTCCCCATCTATTTGCCATGAAGTGATGGGACCAGATGCATGATCTCAGTTTTCTGGAACTCTTTCCTGTGAGCAATTCTAGGCAATCTGGGATGCGCTTCCTCAGCATCTTGTCTGCCCGTTTCAGAGCACATAATACGGCTGTAATTAGTTTTCTGTTTCCTCCACTACACTGAAAACTTCTTTAGAGCAAGGCTAGGTATTTCATTTCTGAGACCTCAGCACTGTGTAACTGAGTGACCAGTACATGTTTATTTCCATATACCTGCATAAACAAACAAATGCATGCCTCAATCAATCAATCCATACAAGTATACTTAGACAACAGTTTTCAGATTTGGGTGTGTAATCATAATTACCGGGGGACACTTGGAAAAAACACAGAGAATTAGACCCCAGCCCCCTCCTGCTCGAGTAGGCTTGGGGCTCTACATGCTGTGTTAGCTCTCCAGGTGAATATGACACACACCGAAGACTGAGAAGCTTTTCAGATAAGAAAAAACAGATTCAGAGAGAGCAATTTATTGTCCAGGGACTGAAGAGGAAGTGAAAAATAGGATAACTCACCATTGTTTGTGAGGGGTTTTATTTTAGTCTTTAAAATGTGGATGAAAAAGACTGCTTATAAGGGAAATATGAAGCCATGGTTCTATGTTTGTCAGTAGAATAAATACTTATACCCACCTACTCCTCATTTGTTTGAATCAACAGTGAGGGATCAAGTTCAAAAATCAGCCATGATATTTAAAGGCACAGATTACAGTTGTAATTTAACTATGCTTTAATGTAAATGTCATTTTCCTCAAGTGTTCAGCAGATTTGAGTTCAAAACATACTGTATGCTGAAAGAGAATAATAGGGAGTATAACATTTAAATTGTGAATTCTGTAAAACTACAGGAGACTGAAAACTATTACTCTCTACCACCTGAGCTACATTTTATAGAATTATTATTCTATATATATTATTCTACAGGTGCTTTTTACCTTAAAGCAGTGCTTTAGGCAGGTATTGGCAGTATTTTAGATTTTGATTTAATGATGCTATTGGCAGTATTTTAGATTTTGATTTAATGATGCTATTTTTACAAATGAATCAGAATAAAATCCTGTGACAGTAGAGGGCATAGAAAAGCCCAAATAAGTGTGAATGCCCCACCTACCATTTTAATATCATTGTGTGAGGTTTAGTAGAACTTTCTAAAATGTAATGATCCACTTTATATCACTAATTCACATTATATTATCTCTATGCAGAGAGACCTCAACTACTTGTTTGTGCTGAGCTAGGCCGAGTCCAATTCAAAACTTTTCTTTCTGGTCTTTTACTAAAGATCTTTCTAGAATCCATGTGAGGAAAAACACAGACACAAACCAAAAAATCCCCAACCCCAACCTTGATCTCTACTTTACATCATAACCAAATATTAGAGATGGTTCACAGAGCCAACTGTGAAAGCAAAAACCTCAAGAAAAAAGGAGTGTGGAGTAAATAAACTTCTTAGGGAAAAAACAGTACTAACCATAAATTAAAAAATAATTTTCAAATATACAATTTACTATTTTAATAATATTATTTCTAATAATACAATCTAATATTTATTAGTTTAACACTTTGTAGTAATAAAGTGGTAGGTAGGGCATACATGATTCTATTTCTCTTAAACCAAGATTCTCAGTCTCTATAAACATAAAGTATTTATTCATTGGGCTGAGTGGGAGTGTGGGATTAGCAGATGCAAACTATTAAATATAGAATGGTTAAACAAGAAGATCCTGCTTATAGCAAAGGGAATTATATTCAATATCCTGTGATACATCATAATGGAAAAGAATAGGGAAAAGCTTGTTTATATGTATAACGGAATCACTTTGTTGTCCAGCAGAAATTAACACAACATTGTAAATCAATGATACTTCAATAAAACTTTAGAAAATAAAAGATAATTTACTCATTGGCTTTATCTTATACAAAAAATATCTTCTAGCTTACAATTCCAATATTACAAATAATGATACTAGTGAGTGAGGTTTACATTTTTCCAATTCTTTTTTCCTTTAAACGTGTTCCAATAAAATTGAACAGTTTTCATACTGTGTTTAAAAGTCATTTGAAGTAGCTCTTTTCTCTGTATGGCAACTTGCACAATTTGATTGGGGCCCTTTGTTTCCATTTGCTCAATTTTAGGGTTTGTTTTTCTTTTCACATTAATTACATTTTTCAATATATAAAAGATTCAAGTCAAAACTAACCGAAAAAGTACATGTTGAGAAGTCTTGCTTCCATTCCGATCCCCTCCATCGCTCCATTTTGTTTCTGCGCACATCATGTATATAAATTCCACAAATATTTCATATATATGTGTTATATATGTGTTCTGGTTTCTTATTCTATTGTTTACTTTTTTTGTAAAAATAACATACATATTCCAATTTCCCTCTTACAAAAAGGATATACTATTCTTATTGTATATGCTATCCTTCATTGTCTAATACTCTAGTGCTTTGCAGAACCTGTACAATTTTAATTCAGTTCAGTTCAGTTGCTCAGTCGTGTCCGACTCTTTGCAACTCCATGAACCGCACCATGCCAGGCCTCCCTGTCCATCATCAACTCCTGAAGTCCACCCAAACCCACGTGCATTGATTCGGTGATGCCATCCAACCATCTCATCCTTTGTCATCCCCTTCTCCTCCTGCCCTCAATCTTTCCCAGCATCAGGGTCTTTTCAAATGAATCAGCTCTTTGCATCAGGTGGCCAAAGTATTGGAGTTTCAGCCTCAGCATCAGTCCTTCCCATGAATATTCAGGACTGATCTCCTTTAAGATGGACTGGTTGGATCTCCTTGCAGTCCAAGGGACTCTCAAGAGTCTCTCCAACACCACAGTTCAAAAGCATCAATTCTTCAGCACTCAGCTTTCTTTATGGTCCAACTCTCACACCCATACATGACCACTGAAAACCATAGCCTTGACTAGATGGACCTTTGCTGGCAAAGCAATGTCTCTGCTTTTTAATAACTGTCTAGGTTGGTCATAACTTTCCTTCCAAGGAGTAAGTGTCTTTTAATTTCATGGCTGCAATCACCATCTGCAGTGATTTTGGAGCCCCCAAAAATAAAGTCTGACACCGTTTTCACTGTCTCCCCATCTATTTGCCATGAAGTGATGGGACCAGATGCCATGATCTTAGTTTTCTGAATGTTGAGCTTGAAGCCAACTTTTTCACTCTCCTCTTTCACTTTCATCAAGAGGCTCTTTAGTTCTTCTTCACTTTCTGCTATAAGGGTGGTGTCATCTGCATATCTGAGGTTACTGATATTTCTCCCAGCAATCTTGATTCCAGCTTGTGCTTCCGCCAGCCCAGTATTTCTCATGATATACTCTGCATATAAGTTAAATAAGCAGGGTGACAATATACAGCCTTGACATACTCCTTTTCCTATTTGGAACCAGTCTGTTGGTCCATGTCCAGTTCTAACTGTTGCTTCCTGACCTGCATACAGGTTTCTTAAGAGTCAGGTCAGGTGGTCTGGTATTCCCATCTCTTTCAGAATTTTCCACAGTTTGTGGTGATCCATACAGTCAAAGGCTTTGGCATAGTCAATAAAGCAGAAATAGATGTTTTTCTGGAACTCTCTTGCTTTTTTGATGATCCAGCAGATGTTGGCAATTTGGTCTCTGGTTCCTCTGCCGTTTCTAAAACCAGCTTGAACATCTGGAAGTTCACAGTTCACATACTGCTGAAGCCTGACTTGGAGAATTTTAAGCATTACTTTACTAGCGTGTGAGATGAGTGCAATTGTGTGGTAGTTTGAGCATTCTTTGGTATTGCCTTTCTTTGGGAACAATTTTAATTAAATAAACTATTTTGATTATGCTCAAAGAGAATAATTATAGGACCATTGAGAGTTACTGGTAAGGGAATAAGACAGGTGACTCCAGTGCATGTTTCCCATCACCACCAAGCAATTTCTCAATTCTCAGTGGACACCAGGAATCCACACTGACCAGGTGTCCTACAATGGAATTCAATTCTGACACTGTTGTCACATGCTAGAGGTTAAGAACTCAGTTAAGACTGCCCACCCCCTTTAGATGCCAATCACAAGGTCAGGTTGATACCAGCTCTTCTGAGCAACTGATTATTGTTTGGAGGCTACTGGGTTCAACTGATGTGCTAGAGTAACTCACAGAACTCAGCGAGTTTACTTACTGGATAATTTACTCACCAGATCATTGGTTTATTATAAACAGAACGCCAGGTGGAAGAGGTGTACAGGGCAAGGCATGTGGGGAGGGGCGCGGAGGATCCAAGTCGTCTCTGAGTGTGCCACTCTCCCCAACCTCCGTGTAGTCACCAACTGGGGGGCTCTCCAGACTCTGTCGTTCTGCGTTTTTTATAGAGGCTTTATTACATGGGCATGTCTGGTTGAATGGTGATTGAACTGGTGATTGAACTCAAATTGCAGCTCCTCCCCTGCTCAGCAGGTGGGGCTAAATTACAACCCTCTAATCAAAGTTGGTTCCCCTGGCAATAACCATCCCAACCAACTTCTTCCAAAAGTTATGTTATTAAAATAAACTCAGGTATGGTTGAAAGGGATTTGTTATAAAAATCAAGATGCCCTATTTGCTCTTATCACTTAGGAAAATGCAAGGGTTTTAGGCACTGTGGGCTAGAATTGAGGACAGAGACCAAATTTACATGTATTATAAACCACGATATCATGACAGCACATAGCACTAATTGTTACCATTGTATTTGTCAACTAGCACCACAACAATACTATATAACAAACTACCTCAAACTTCGTGACTTATAACAATTTATTTCCATGCTCTTAAGTCTGTAGGTCAACTGTACGGGCTTGGCCAGATGGCCTTACTTCAAGACTGCCCCACTTGTGTTCATTCTGGGCCAAACTCAAGGGACAGTGGCTCCCTAAGGCATGTTCTTTTCATGATGATCTCTAAAGAAGAGCCAAAAGAAACCATACAAACACATTTAAGGTCTCTGCTTATCTCATATCTGGCTAATATTTCATTGATGAAAGCAAGCCTTGACTAAAGTCAAAGTGAAAGTTGCTCAGTCGTGTCCAACTCTTTGTGACCCCATGGACACATGGACCCCGTGGAATTCTTCAGGCCAGAATACTGGGGTGGGTAGCCTTTCCCTTCTCCAGGGGAGCTTCCCAACCCAGGGATCGATCCAGGTTTCCCACAATGCAGGCGCATTCACCAGCTGAGCCACAGGGGAAGCCCAAGAATACTGGAGTGGGTAGCCCATCCCTTCTCCAGTGGACCTTCCCAACTCAGGAATCTAAGCAACTCCCCCAAATGGGCAAAGATGTATTTTCTGCCCATGGTTGAAGGAAGAGGGAATGGGTATTTGCTGAATAAATTCAAAATGTCCCTCAATGTGAAGCAGTTGGTGGTGTAACCTCTCCTTCCCACCTTTTCTTCCTTCTAACAGTCTTCCTTGTTTTGCTCCCTGTCATCTTTGCTCTCTGAAACTGAACGGCATTCTTCAGTTCTTCAGTAAGTTTGATGGCCGCTCTCTAGGCCAATTTATGACCTAAGGAAGTTGATGAACAACTGAGATTGGGAAGTGATCAGTTCAGATGTTACTTTCCATGACTACTTCCCTGAGACTGAAATAAACTCACCATTCCTAATATTTTGAACCTAAATTTATTTTTCAAAATAAAAATGAAGATCAAGGAAATTTTTTCTCTTGTTGTGTAGTCTGTGTAGCCCAAATGTGAAAGATGCTTAAGAACTAGAAGAGTGATAGGAGATAAAATCTGAGAAGTAGTTAATGCATTTTATATGTGGTTTTGAAGGTCATAGTAAAGCATCTAGATCTTATTCTAAATGCAATGGGCAGTCACTGGAATGCTTTAAACAGGAGAGTAATATATGCTTTATAAAAAAACAAACCATCTACTGTGCAGAGCGTGAATGCAGGTTCAAAGTGGGGACGGGGAGGTAAGTCAGGAGGCTTAGTAAACATGATCTGTGGCCAAAGTTGGGGTGTATTCTGAAGGTAGAATGGATAACATCTGCTGATGGATTTGATATGGGAGGTTATAGGAAGAAAGAACAGAGTTGACTCAGTGTTGATTTAATAGTGGATGGGATATATTGTTCTGCCTTAGATGTGGTATATTTGGGATATCTGTTAGTCATCTAGATAGAGATAAAGAGTGAGCAGTTGAATAAACTTTTGTTGGGTACTAGGTACAGAGTTGAGAAAACCATATTCCCTAGCACTCAGTATCATGTTGTGACAGTTACAGGCCCAGACTGTGGAGCTACCTGCCTGCACTCATATTTCACCTTTATTTCTTACTGGCACTGTGGCTTTAGATAAATCACTACCTTTTTTGTGTCTCAATTTTTTGTTTCTAAAAACAAGAGTAATAGTATCTACTTCATAGGCTCCAGTGGGTTAATATTAACATATATAAAGCACTAAGAATGATGTCTAATGTAAAACCTACACAGACGTGAGCCATTTTTAGCACAGTCATCTTCAGTGTGATGTGAAGTCACACATATGTGAAAATGTTTTTTCTTCTTTTCTGACCTTCACTCCTATTCTCCTCTCTCCAAACAATTTTCTGATTCTCTGGATACTAATTGGGAGTGCAATAATTGACTTCGATCAAGACACTATCTACTTGGAGTTAAGGGCTTCCCTGGTGGCTCAGTGGTAAAGAATGTGCCTGCAATACAGATGTGGGTTTGATCCCTGGGTCAGAAAGATGCCCTGCAGGGGGGCATGACAACTCACTCCAGTATTCTTGCCTGGAGAATCCCATGGACAGAGGAGCCTGGTGGGCTACAGTCCACAGGGTTGCAAAGAGTTGGACATGACTGAAGTGACTGAGCATGCACCTGGAGTTAAAGGGTGTCAGTCCGGGTTTCCCTGGTAGTCCAGTGCTTAAGAACTGGCCTTGCAATACAAGGGACACTGGTTTAATCCGAGGTCCTGAAAGATCCTACTTTGCCCAGAGCAACTAAGCCGGGGTACCACAACTACTGAGCCAGCACTCTAGCCCCCACAAGCTGCAACTAGAGAAAGCCTGCATCAAGAGGCAACAAAGAACGATGCACCAGTCAATAAATAGATAAATCCTATTTAAAAGGGGGGGGGTATCAGTCCCACAAGACCGCCCCCACTTCAGATGCCAGTTCCAAGTCCTCAGCCACCCTTATTTCTGACCAACTGACTGCAAACCAGGAGCTCCCATGACCTCCTCCTCCTCAAGTTCAGACATTCGCTACAGTGGCTTACGCAGCTCAGGAAACTGTACCTGTGACTGGTGGCTTATTATAAAGGATATTACGAAGGAACAGCCAAATGTAAGAGATAAATAGGGACTGGTGTGCGGGGCGGGGATTTCTGGAATCTCCATGCCCCCCCTTTTTTTTTAAAGTGTCTATATCTGAAACTTCATTTTATTTTTAGCTTTCCAAATTTTAAACTTTTTATTTTGTATTGGGGTATAGCCAATTAACAATGTTGTGGTAGTTTCAGATGAACAGTGAAGGGACTCAGCCATACATACACAGGTAGCCTTTCTCTCCCAAACCCCCTTCCCATCCAGGCTGGAACACAGCATTGAGCAGAGTGCCATGTGCTATACAATAGGTCCTTGTTGGCTATCCACTTTAAATATAGCAGTGTGTATATTACCTAGCTATCCCTTCCCCCTGGCAACTATGTTAGTTTTCTAAGTCTGTGAGTCTCTTTCTGTTTTGTAAGTTCATTTGTAATGTTTCTTTTTGGATTCCGCATGTAAGGGATGTCACACTATACTTCTCCTCCTCTATCTGACTTACTCTACTCAGCATGACGCTAAGTCCATCTATGTTGCTGCAAATGTCCATTGCCCTCTCTGGCCTCTGTTACCCTCCCAGCACCTTGACGTGGTCACCACTAGCCTTGAAACTCTCCAAACCCTGTTTAGGGGTTTTTCACAGAGTTTCATTTTACAGGCATAATTGATTAAAATATTGGCCATTGATGATTAAACTCAACCTCTATGCCGTCTCTCCTCCCTGGAGGGCAGTGGGTGAGGGATGGGCCTAGAAGTTATAACCCTCAAACCCCCAGTCCTGCCTTCATCTTTTGTGGCAATCTGACCCAACCGGAAGCTATGTAGGGGCTCCAACATACTTATCATCTTGTTAGTACACAAAAGACACTCTTTTTTTTTTTTTTTCAAAAGACACTCTTAAAGAAAAAAAAAAAAAAAAGACACTCTTACCACTCCAAGGAGCTGTGACCCAGAAACCTGGGACAAAGTCCAAATATATATTTCTCTTAAAACCACACCATTCTAACATTGAAATATGACCTTAAATATGCACATAACTTTGTATTTTATGTATATTGCTTTTCATCCTTTTAAAAACTTTTATGGTTAAGTATAGCAAATACACGAACAGGCCAACAGAGAAACCCTTGATCACCACCCTAGCAACCTTCCGCATTGTCTCCTTCCAATTACAACCCTTCTTCTCTAAGAGCAGTTACTATCCTGATGTTTCTAACCATCTCTTTTTCATTTTTATCACCTAAGCATGCATCCCTAAACACTCTAGCTTTGCCTGGCCTTTCTTTTCTTTTCTTTTTTTAGGAGGGGGCAGATATTTCTCTTAGGTGTCTTTTTAGCTAAGGAACCCCCTCTCCCCTTTCCCCCCCTTTTTAGTTTAAATTTTATTTGCTGAAATACCAGATCAGCTGTCCTGTCATTTCCTGTAACCTGAATTTTGTTGACTGCATTCTGTGGAATAATTTATTTTTTTCTGTTGCTCATATATTCTGTACATTGATGCATCACCTTGAGGTAAAAAAGTAATGATTTAGTGATTGGCCTCCAACTAATAAAAATAAATGAAAAAAAAAAAGTCATGATTTTGTTCAACAAGGATGCTACAAATGTAACAGACCACGAGAAGATATTTACAATATCTAAAAAATAATAAAATGGACTATTTTATATCTGGGAATTCAGCTAACAAAGAATGCATAAGATCTTCAAAAAGTTATCTCTACTGAAGTGCATAAAATAGTTGAAAAATAGATGCACTGTGGTGGTTGTGAATGTGAAGATTCAGCATTCATTCAAACTTCTTTCAAGTTTGCTTTCTTGTCCTATAAGTCTTGAAAATTTAAACACTACAATTCTGCAGGCAATTAGAGTTCTAGAGGTAAGTGATTTCTGTCAATTGGATACATTTAAGTAAAATTTGGAAGGTGAAAGTAAGGCAAAAGGCTTTTTTCTGTTCCTTTGTTTTTCGGCTGGTGGGCATGGTTAAGGTCCTAGTATTTTCTGCACCAGCTTTCCAAAGCACAGTCATTTGCTTTGAGTATTTACTGTTACAATATCTTCTAAATGTTTGAATTGTAGCTACAGTAGTATATTCTTAACATCAAAAAGTTCAGTTGTGGAGTCCTGATTCTCCATCATCCTGATGGCTGGGTACAGTGGTAGTAGTTTCCTGGTAGCCCCAGTTTGGCAGTATTATCCTGGGGCTCATTTCGGACAGCCTGCTCCTCCAACCCTTCAAACAATATTCTGAACACCAATTTCCCATGTTAAATCGATATACATTTAAAATAGCCAGATATATTTCCTGCAATTGAATGCAGACTCATACACTAATGAATAAAGATTCAAAAAGCTTCCCAAATCTACACAATCAATCCCAAGGAAAAAAAAGTTTAAATAATTGAACAAAACCTAAAATATATACGGAACAGAGGTCTGCAAATACATCACCTTCAAAAATGAAAAATAAGTAATCACCCTACCATATTAAGAATAATGAGTCTGGAGTTTCCCGGTGGCCTAGTGGTTAGGATTCAGTGCTTTCACTACAGAGGTCAGGGTTTGATCCCTGGTTGGGGAAACATCCTGTCTGCTGCACGGCATGGCTAAAGTACTAATGTGAGTGTGTGAGTGAGTGAAAATATCAGTTAAAAAAAGAACAATGAGTCTATGTGTTAGTTTAATAATTGTTGATGTTTGGGTGATGAACTTATGGAGGTTCACTATATTATTTTTAATTTCATGTGCCTGAAGTTTTCCATAATAATGCAAAAAGAATGTTCAGTCTGACATTCAAAAAATTGGAATTATAATTTTAGGACTTACCAAAATGAAGATATTTATAACCATGGGATGAAACCATTTAGGGAGAGTATAGACAGAAAAGAACATAGGGCTAAGATGTGAGCATCTCTAATATTTAGAAGTCACAGGAAGAAAATAAAGCAGACTGATGAGATGCCAATAAAGTAAAAGGAAACCAGGTGAGATGTTCTGGAAGCTTAGAGAAGAGAACATTTCAAAATGTGGAAGGGCCAAGTGAGTCAAATATTGCCTAAAACGAGAACTGAGAATTTGTTTCTGGATTTTTCAAGATGGAGGTTTAGACAATTTAGGGAGAAATTTTGCTATGAAAAGGAACACAAAAATTAAGCAGTGACTGCAGGGGAAGTGAAAGTCACTTAGTTGTGTCCAACTTTTGCGACCCCATGGACTATGCAGCCCATGGAATTCTCCAGGCCAGAATACTGGAGTGGGTAGCCTTTCCCATCTTCAGGAAGTCTTCCCAACCCAGGGATCAAACCCAGGTCTCCTGCATTGCAGGCAGATTCTTTACCAGCTGAGCCAGCGAAACTCTACTGGAGAAGAAGGGAAGTCAAAATTTTGTTTTGTTTTCTGTTAAGATACCTGATACTAAGGCATATTCTGTGTACTGGCAGAATGATCTAGTTGAAAAGGGGAAAACAGATATAAGAGGGAAGCAATAACAGAATTATCAAGGTCCTGAGTGAAACAAGTAGAGGGACTATTTCTTTCATGTGTAATAGGAGGGAAGACAATAAACACATTCAGATACATGTAGATGGATAGACTCGGTGGGGGTAAGATGAGGCTGTGTATGTCTATTTTCACACTTTTAACTCTCTAAGCCTCAGTTCCCACACCATGAATATGTAGAGTACCTACCTCATAAGCTTTCTGTGAGGATTCAACAGAGAGCCAACACAGTATTAACCCAGTGGAAAATTGTTATTAAGACCCTAGTTCAGTAATTCTCAATTCTCCATTTACTCAACAAAATTATCAAACTCTCATTTTGCATTTTATAAAATACCACAACTAAAAATGAGTATGATGGATGTAACTTAAAGAGGTTGAGGGTGTCAAAGAAAGCTTTCCTGAGACACTTAAACTGACGGCTAGATGAGGTATAGCTGTTAACTTAATCAAGGTGGGGAGTGCTAGCAGAAGAATTTAAGGTTTAGAAACTTTAAAAAAAAAAAAAAAAAAAAAGTCCATTGTGGCTATCAGACAAGGGCCAGAAAATGAAGCAAGCAAAACCATGGGAACATTTATCCTTAGTGATTCCTTATACTTCTTATGGGTCAGAATAGGGTTCTTAAGAAATAAACATAAAGTAAATGTTTTAGCTCTTACTGAAGCTGACTCAACACAGCTGAGAAATGAGAACAATTCGTGGATGCTGATTAAACTGTAAACCAAAGAGGACTGCAGGTTTCCCCTTTCTCGCCTACTGGGATTCTCCAGGCAAGAACACTGGAGTGGGCACAGCCAGGTTGAGTGCTCGGTAAATGATTCTTAGACTTGTTCAAGCTCAGCAATAAAGTCGGAGAAGGCAATGGGAATCCACTCCAGTACTCTTGCCTGGAAAATTCCATGGACGGAGGAGCCTGGTAGGCTGCAGTCCATGGGGTCGCAAAGAGTGGGACACAACCGAGCGACTTCACTTTCACTTTTCACTTTCATGCATTGGAGAAGGAAATGGCAACCTACTCCAGTGTTCTTGCCTTGAGAATCCCAGGGAAGGTGGAGCCTGGTGGGCTGCCGTCTATGGGGTCGCACAGGGTCGGACACGACTGAAGCGACTTAGCAGCAGCAGCAGCAGCAATAAAGTGTGAGAGCCAGTTACCCATATTTGTCATAGACATTTGGGAGCTGGGAGGAAATGGTAGTATGTGAGTTACTTATTTGGCGTCACTGAGCTAAGATGGCAACTTAGTAGCTATTTTCTGGGGAGGGAGTCACGGAGGAATCTCTTATTTCTTTTAAAGACTAGTATGTAAATATTAGCAGAGTCAGAATTTATTGTTAGGATAGTGACCCCCTAGAGCCTAACAGTACAAACTCCCTTTTCTTTAGTAAACTTGACTCATATTTAATAATAGAAGAAACATTGTTTTTTTGAGAAAACATCAACTGTTACACTATCCTAAAAAACAACACTGCGGTCCTCCTCAGTTCTTTTCTCAGAGATGCTACAATTTGACACATTCACATTAGATAAGTATTCAAAAACAGAAATGTTAATCTTAATTGGAGAGAAATCTGCACCTAGACAAGTTTTCTTGCTTTACAGAAATTATACTTTCTCTAGTTTAGGTTTCCGACTCACTTTTTAATATGCAAAGACTTTTCCTAACTAAGACCACAAAAAGGCTGATCAGCTAGCATTATGATTTAAATTGCCATTTTCAATATCAGTTGTTTTAAGACTGTCTTAAAGCTTGTCCTAGTGTGTAGAAATTTTTAACTTCCCCAAGCACACCAGGCACAAATTCTCCTTTGACTGAATTACTCAGTTCAGAAAGATAAAATGTGTTCAACTGTGAATCGCTAACAGTCAAATCCATGCCAACTGGTATCAAGTAGTCAACTTTTTATCTAAGACTCATAAAAAATAGGGTAAGTAAGTTCACGGATCTAAAGTGGTTAGCCATCCGCTGAAATGCAGATTACCTGCTCCTATCCTCAGTCAGAATGAATCGCTGAGAGATGGGACTCAGGTCTGCTTCCTGAACGCGCTTCCCAGAAATTCTGAACCACGGTCCGGCAACCAACCTAACTTTGGAAAGCTAAGTTAGCCTCATTTTTTACAAAACCTCGCAGTAAAGGTTAAATCGGGCGGAAGGGGAAAGTCTAAAGCATTCCGATGATCGCTCCAATCTACACGTCCCAGCGAGTGGAGAGTGGCTAACAGGTGAGCACACTCTAGATGCCCACTTATTTCCGCAAACGTGAACAGGCGCTGTCTTCCGAGCCTGAAGGACTTGGGGGTGGGGCCCTGAGACAGGGCGACTTACTCAACCCTAACTGTGCAAAGAACCGTGTTCTCTGGACCCTCCACAGCCTTTCCCAGGTCACTCGCGGTGCTGCCAGCCCAGTCTCTCGTGCGGTCTCAACCCTGCCAGTGCTGAACGAGGAAAGGAGGGCACAGGAAACCGTCACAAACGACACCCCTTGAGGACGCGCGTGCGCAGCCAGGCACTGAGCGCTCGGAGAAGTCCGTTTCCTGACTTTTGGAGGAAGTGGCGTTGCGTCACTTCCGGCCTCCCTCTAGCTGCCATCTTGCGTCCCCGCGTGTGTGCGCCTAACCTCAGCTGGTCTGCCCGAGACCACCTGAGCGCCAACCCTAGTCCCCCGCGCGGCCCCATTTCCGCTCCAACAAGGTACAAAAAGGCTCTGGACGCCGGCGTGGGAGGCGGACGGGAACGGGGGCGGGAAGTTCCCGGAAGGAGCGAGACAGGGAGGGACAGGGCTGAGGAGAGGAAGGCGATGCGACGGACGGGCGCACCCACTCAGGCTGACTCTCGGGGTCGAGGTCGGGCCAGGGGCGGCTGCCCTGGGGGCGAGGCGGCGGCATCTCTTCCTCCACCTCCCGGCGGAACCCGAGGACAGGAGCCTCAGGTACCGCGAGGCTTGCGGAGAGTGGCCGGGCAGGGCAGGCCCTGGCTAGGCCGAGGCCAGGCCGGGGCCGTGGGTGGGGGTGGGGGTGGGGATGAGGGGGGCGATCAGGCGTGGATTAAAGCCCTTTCTCTGGGCTTGTAAAGAGCTGGGGAGTTGTGGGAGTGGGGTGGGAAAGCGGGTGCTTTTTGGGCTCCCTCGAAAATTGAAATTTCAGGAGCTTGGCGGGGTGGGTTTGGGATCCAGGCCTCTGCCTGTGTAGGACATTTATTCTGCTGGTGTCTTGGGAAATAACGAGCGTGGAATGCTGGAGTGAACTAGAGCTTTCCTCGCTGAGGGTTTCCTGTTTTTCTAGATGAAAGAAACTATCATGAACCAGGAGAAACTCGCCAAACTGCAGGCACAAGTGCGCATTGGTGGGAAAGTAAGTTTAAATAGTTGGGGTTTTTTGTTGTGAAGTTTTGTGGTTTAGGTTTTTTCTTTGCATTTCTAATATAACTGATCTGTCACTTTGTTTCGAGAGGGCATTTCATCGAACTAGCAAATCGTGTGAAGGGAATGGCAGGAATTAAAATAGATATACAATGTAGCCTATGTATCATTTTTAGGTCATCACGTGGCCCTTAAACCCTTGGCTTGTTTTGTCATTGACTTTATAACCTAAGTTGTGTAAAGTTGGTGCTTGATTTTTTTTAATAAACAACTAAAATTAACTGAATTTAAGTTTCACCTGTCTTTTCAAATGGCTCTGGATAATTGTACTTAATAGTTGGAAGTTCAGGTCACTTGTAAATTAAGACGTTTCTGTGATCTTTTCTTAGCTAAATGCAATCTAGAGTAGTTGTATATTTTCTGGGGTATTTGAAGATGTCATTCTTATAGGTACATTGCATAGGAATGCAAGAGTAATGACTGTGGATTTGGAAATACTACCTTTGTAGGTATCTTTCAATTTTTTAAATTACACTAAAACTGGAGAAAATGGGAGTGATGAGTGGCAGGTTTTTAAATGATCAGGTTTTGGTTAATTGATTTTTCCTGGTAGTTGCTAGTCCCCTTCAAGGGGATTCTTTTTTGAACTTGGTAAGATTTAGATTCTCTAATTTGCTTAAATAAAAAATCCACTCTACCAGAGGTCTACTGAATTTTATTTTGCATGGTGTTAGCACATTCCTAGTGCTTAACAAGGTGTGGTAGCCTGTTGAAACAGAACATGTCTTTACTTGGTAAAACTTGTGTAAAGCTTTCTTGCTACAAGTTTGTTGTCTATTAGTTTTTCCCACTTTAAGCATTTGACTTCAAGTAGAGTCTATTAAGTACTGATTTTGCCAACAGTGAAAGTATCCTAGTCCTCCCCTCCTCTCCCCCAAAGCTGGTTTTCAAGATCAGCACCTACCCATTAACAGTAGTAGGTGTTTCTTCTTTTTTAGCAATTGTTATAAGCTAGATGTGACCTTCAGATGCCAAGAAGACTCATTCCTCCTGGGTCAGTGTTTGGGAGCTCTTATAGGTTGTTAATCATCATTCCTTTTAGTGCAGGTTTCAGAGGAGTCATGTGAATAATGTGCTTGTGTGCCTTTTGTTGTTGTTGTTAACCTGGTCATTAGTCTTTAACTCGTGAAAGAGATTCTAAGGTAAAGGAAAGTTGAAGATTCTTAAGGCTGGTGTACGAGTAAATTTTAATTGTTAATATAGGTAGTCTGTCGTCATTGTAATGTGGAAAACATTTTCTTTACCTTTTAAGAAACCTACTTACTGTGGTATGTGAAAATAGATGAGTTAGTGTTGCTTTAGAGAAATCTGCAAGCATTAGGTATTTTTAGGTAAATGCCATGAAGGCCCTTTTTTTCAGTATCTGGTCAGAGCATTGATAATAAATTATTTCAGTAAAAATTGAATGTCAAGGGTGTGAAACATAAAGAATGCAGACTGGTTTTGTTTTTAGAATCTTAGGTAATTCTTTGGGATGTATTTTAGAGAGAATTCTTTGGAAGCCAGGGTATCTGCATGACCACTTCAAGATAATGTTTATTCTTAGAGGTTTTTGAGGGGTTTCATAACCCATATTTTTTGTAGCTATTGATATTTTCTTCAGGTACACTGTGATTTGTTTAAGGCTTTACTATTGCTCAATCCTGAGAGTATAAAATTTAAAGTTGAAAGTCATTAGAGGGGGACTTTAGCCCTAGTGGGGGGATAGGCATCTTTAAAAAAAGTAAGAAACTTTTCATAGTGTAATATACATAGTGAAATAGAAGCATTTTCAAAATACAGAGATCATGAGGATTCGATTTGGGGTTGTTAACTGCAGTTTGGGGAAGGCACAGAAGAGGTGATGGCTTGAGTTTTGAGACGAGGGGGATTTGGAGATTTGACATAAATGTACAGGAGGCAAGTTTTCCTGAAGACAGTATTTTATTCATTCATCAAGTTGTATGCCTTCAGTGAGGTCAGATACTGTACTCTACTAGATTGAAGAATAACCTGGATAGATAGAAAGTGAGTGGGAATTTCTATTTTTCACTGGTTGGTTGGGAAAGGCCACTCAGGTTTGGTGACATAAGAGCAGAGATATGAAGTGAGGTAGGGAGTCCTGCAAATGTTAGAAGAGGGAGCAGTACGTGCAGAGGCTCCTGTTTGCATATTTGGCCTATTTAAGGAACAGCAAGAAGGTTTACTTGGCTGAAGGTAAGTGTGTGTCGTAGTGTCAAGAGTGGCATCGTGGGGCAGGGCAGATTGTGTAGGGGCCTGGTAAGTTAAGAACTTCAGATTTTACTCTTGGGTGCTGTAGAAGTCTGTATATAGACTTGTGTCTTTTAGGATCTTGCCTGTGAATATTAAGGAATGTTAGTTTTTCTTTAATATAAAAACAGAAGGTTAAATAATGGTTATCAACTTGGAGTTTGTAAATGAGGCTTAATTAAGGTTGGCACATGCTACCTCAGATAATTTCTAGAGCAGATAATGTGAAAAAGTAAAACTTGGGAAAGATCACTCCTTATATCTGACAAAACTAGAAGTGTAAAAATTATGAAGGTTTTGTACGCAGTTTTCTTTATTCCCCTCTTTTGGCTTTCATCAGTGCCTTAATATGCCTACTCACTGCATAAAAGGTTGTGGTTATGGTAATTTTCTTAACACAAATTGAGAGGTCAGAAAGGAATTAGAAACTGTCCATTTGAAAATGCTTCTTCTGGCATAAACATGTGCTATATTCTGTCTTTTTCTCCCTGCAATAGGGAACTGCTCGCAGAAAGAAGAAGGTGGTTCATAGAACAGCCACAGCAGATGACAAAAAACTTCAGTTCTCTTTAAAGAAGTTAGGGGTAAACAATATCTCTGGTATTGAAGAGGTAAGTGTCAAATTTTATTTCTTCACAAAATTAAGATTTGGCTAAAAACTGTTCATGCATTTATGATTTTTGACTCTACTTCCAACAGAGAATTTCATCTCTAAAATATTTGTTTGTACTCGATTAATATCAGGGAGATTACTAAGTGTAAAGCGATTAGGTCGTACTTTTCATTTCAGGCAGAATTTTGCTTCTGCAGTACAGTGAAATACAGGTTACTTAGACTTCTGCTTAATAAAATGTTCAGTTTTAAAGAGATTTTGATGGGTGTTGCTAATTTAAATTAAATGGCACCCCACTCCAGTACTCTTGCCTGGTAAATCCCATGGATTGAGGAGCCTGGTAGGCCACAGTCCATGGGGTCGCAAAGAGTCGGACATGACTGAGCGACTTCACTTTTTTTTTCTTTTTAGGTGAATATGTTCACAAATCAAGGAACAGTGATCCACTTTAACAACCCTAAAGTTCAGGCATCTCTGGCAGCAAACACTTTCACCATTACAGGCCACGCTGAGACAAAGCAACTGACAGAAATGCTCCCCAGCATCTTAAACCAGCTTGGTGCCGACAGTCTGACCAGTTTAAGGAGACTGGCTGAAGCTCTGCCCAAACAATGTGAGTTTGCTTGTAGCAGTTTTGCCCAGGGTTACTGACTTACCAGTAGAGTTCTAAAATTGATGATGCAAATGGATATGAATATCTTTAAATTTGGAAATGTAAACTTTCCTCTAAAGAATATCAATTTTTATATTGATTTTAAGCTGGTGTTCTTAGTGTGTTCAGTAATTTATGCTACGATCATTATACTTGATGAAGTGAAATGTTTTTTCTACTAGCTTTCTCTTTTGAATCAGAGACTAAAATTACCTTTTTTAGCTGGAAATGAGGACCTTTAAAAAATGAATGGCAGTTTAGATTGAAATATATTAAAATATATTCTTTAGGTTTACAAATTCAACTGGTATATTGCCAACGGTCTTTTAAGAATTGGCTTGCCACTATTCTGGATTATGGTGTAATGAGGATTCTGTTTAGAGCAGAACATTGTGTGGTTGAATAGGTGTACATAAGGGGGAAAGCTACTTTATGCTGAAGGCCTTGGATTAAAATTTTGAGCAGTGGAAATAATGAATCAAGATAGATTTATTATATGACCTGCTATTTAGTCATCCATGTTTTTCTTGACATTTGCTCACTCTGCTTTAATCAGTTTGTATGTGTGTGTGTTTGCTTGTTTTGTTTTGCTGAAAAGCCTGCTTTCATAGCTGAGGTAGACTTTTGAAGGATGCCATGGAAAATTGTACCCGGCTAGTAATTTTCACTTAAGTAAAGGTTTTTTGGTATGTGGATTTACCTTTACCCTGTTGTAGGTCAGCGGGGTTGAAAGGATGGATTTGGAATTTGGCGTGTTGACTGGTACTAGTATTCTTGCTTGTTTGTGGACATTAGACTATCATGTTATTGCTAGTATTATAGATGAAGTCCCACATCACCATAAACCTAAGTCATAACAGCATTTGAGCTTTCATCTGTTGTTCTCTTGGTTAATGTTTACTGAACACTCATGTTTTCTTTCACAGCCGTGGATGGAAAAGCACCACTTGCCACTGGAGAGGAGGATGATGATGAAGTTCCAGGTAGG
Organism: Muntiacus reevesi; assembly: GCF_963930625.1. Taxonomy (NCBI): domain Eukaryota; kingdom Metazoa; phylum Chordata; class Mammalia; order Artiodactyla; family Cervidae; genus Muntiacus; species Muntiacus reevesi. The sequence goes on from NC_089262.1 coordinate 60,125,443, forward strand.
AACCTTCACTTGTGGTTAAACTAGAGAATCTTAGCAAGGGAGAATGAAGAATCTTTGCACCATAGGAAAGATTACCTGGGGAGGTGGGTCATAGGGTAAAGTGGGGCAAAGGGAAAATGAGAAAAATATCACAGTGTTGTTCAGTTGGAAGTTAGGTTTCTAGGCTTGGTTTTTCTGTTTGGAATCCCAGGAAGGTATCTAACCTTAAATATTGAGTTAATAGGTATGTATATTGTAACCTCGGTATAATAGCTACTTGTAGATCACAAATCACCTGTTTCCCACTGATGTATGAGATCCATAGATGTACGAAAAGGCATGAAGAAGTTGTAGAAATATCTTGGTATATAATCACTCTAAAATCAGCAGAAAAACTTGTTTGGCAACAGTGAGGCATTTTTCTATCCTGGTTGTTACTGGATAATTTATTTTGTTGTGAAACAAATATTGGGCAGTAGACTGCCTAGACTCAGAAATACTACTTTGCATAGACAGGTGTCCTGAGGTATCCAGGAAAACTTCAAATTGTGTGGTGGTATTTGATTCTGCCCTAACATGACTAATATATTACACTGCTAAACTGTAATTCTTAAAGTGGGGTGGGAATGGGGAGGACATGTATATTCTTTAAGTGTAGTAGTTGTGTCATTGAAAATTAATATCTCCCTCTTTTCCTTATGTTAATTATATGTCAAATTATACACTTGAAAATATACCGAATGATTAGTGGTCTCATTGGAAATAAAAAATGTCTTAATATATATCCTAATTTAACTGTAGGATATATTTTGAGAGCATTTCCCTATCTCCTTTTTAACAACGGATTATTTTTTAGACTTGGCTTTTTTCTGAGTTTCTCTTTTTTCTTTTTCCTTTTCCTAGATCTTGTGGAGAATTTTGATGAGGCTTCCAAGAATGAAGCAAACTGAATTGAGTTAACTTCTGAAGAAGATAAATCTTGAAGAAGTTACTGGGAGCTGCTATTTTATATTATGACTGCTTTTTAAAATTTTGTTTATGGATCTGATAAAATCTAGATCTCTAATATTTTTAAGCCTAAGCCCCTGGACACTGCAGCTCTTTTCAGTTTTTGCTTATATACAATTCATTCTTTGCAGCTAATGAAGCTGAAGAAGCCTAAGAATAAAGTTTGAGACAAAGATAAATAAAATTCTTTGCCTAGTATATGGTTTTATTTTTTATTTCATTGATACCAATTTGTACACAGAAGGCAAAATTGTTTATAGAAAGCTAATCATGGCATGTAATATGACTGATAATGATGAATGGAATCTGATTAAAGATTTAAAATGACAGTATAAGTAACAGTGGTGGTATAAAGTTCTTATGTTTGAAAACTTTTTCTCCAGTGGGTCTTGGGCTTCCATGGTTTGTGATGGGTGTAATTATAAGAAAATATTCTCTGGTGGGTGAGTGGAGTTTTTCCTCTTAATATTGTCTGTATTGTAAAGATACTAAGTGCCTTATATATATATTATAATAGTTTTCTTTCATTTAATCCTCAATCTATGAAGTAGGGACTAGTAGCTCCATTTTGTAGATACACCTGTGAAAGTGAAGTCACTCACTCGTATCCGACTCTTTGTGACCCTGTGGACTGTAGCCCACCAGGTTCCTCCATCCATGGGATTCTCCAGGCAAGAATACTGGAGTGGGTTGCCATTTCCTCCAGATACAACTGAGGTTTACTTTAAAAAAAAAAAACAAAAACGGTTAATTTCTTTGCTCCCTTCTAGGTAGTTATTCTCTAAGATGCCTAAAAAAATAGTTGTGTTAGGAGTGTCACCTTGTCTTCCTAAAGTGATAACACTTTAAATGAATACTTTTTTCCTTAAACTTTTTTTACTTTTAAAATTAACAGTAAAATTGACAGTTGTAAGAATTTTAACATGTAATGTGACTGCCACCACAGCATACTGAATACAGTTCCATTACCCCAGAGAATTCTTGCAATATAGGGCTACTTTTTAAAAATTGTAACAATAAGAATTCATTTTAAATTTCCATACCAATTTGAAAGTACCATTTGAAGTTATTATACAGGTATATCTTAAAGTCACTATTAGTTAACTCACAAAAATGAGGTGCTATGAGAAAAGTGCATATCTTACTGTATTTCTATTAAGATGTGCTGCTACAGTAACTAGGACTAAAGTCTCAGTGGTTTACAGAATTACAAAACATAAGTACATGTCCCCAGACTTGTGGGTCAGGTTAGGCTATGCTACATACTCCTAGTCCCAAGCTGATGGAAGCAGCCTCCATCTGGCAGAGTGAGAAGACAATGGGTCATATGCTGGCTCTTAAAGCTGTTGCACATAGCACTTCTTATATGTAACTGGCTAAAGCAAGTGCAGCAGCTTGTCTGGAGGGCAGAGGATTGAGAAGACTTGTAGGGCCCAAGGATTTGCATTTCTCATGAGCTCCCTGGTGATGCTTTCTTCACTAGCACATTTAGAGATGTTTTCAGCTCACTCCAAGAGATTGCAGCGACAGGCTGACTTGAGCATGTGAAAATGCCATTATCTGAACATCCGTTCAGTTATTTGCCTTTGATCTGTACAGGAGAGGGTCTAAATAAAGGATCTGGTGGTATGCTGGTGGCTCTGGACTAGTAAGGTTTTTTTGGTAACATCTTCAGTATCACTTGATGTTTGTGGTTTGCCTGTGGCTGGGCTCCACTTTACTCCCAAAACAGCCTTTAATCAGCGTTACCAGTCTCAGGACAGGGAAAAGAGATTGCAAACAACTGGTTGGCTCTTCAAGGTTGGAAAGTGACATATGTCATTAACAAATTTCGGCAGCCAGACAAGGCACATACATAGTCAAAGTCTGGTAGCTGTGAGGATTGGGGAAGTATAATCCTCCCCCACCAAAGGATAGCAGAGGTTTTTTTTTTTTCAGCTAATACAGTCCACCATATCCTTACAATTTTTCTTTAGTTGCCCACAATTCCTGTGGCTATTATTATCTTAAGCACTGTACAACTCATCATCTTGAGTTACTAAGTCGTGTCCAATACTGCAACCCCATGGACTGCAGCATGCCAGGCAGGCTTCCCTGTCCATCTCCCGGAGTTTGCTCAACCTCAGGTCTACTGAGTTGGTGATGTCATCCAACCTTTGTCGGCAAGTGATGTCTGCTTTTTAATATGCTGTCTAAGTTTGTCATAGCTTTTCTTCTAAGGACCAAGCATCTTCTAATTTCATGGCTGGAGTCACCATCCACAGTGATTTTGGAGCCCAAGAAAATAAAATCTGCCACTTTATCCCCATCTATTTGCTAGGAAGTGATGGGACTGGATGCCATGATCTTAGTTTTTTGGATGTTCAGTTTTAAGCCAGCTTTTCCACTTTCCCCTTTAACCCTCATTAAGAGGCTGTTTAGTTCCTCTTTGATTTCTGCCTTTAGAGTATCATCTGCATATCTGAGGTTGTTGATATTCCTCCCAGCAATCTTGATTCTAGCTTGTGATTACCAATTGTCATAAAAGTCTCCCCTGAAGAGTCACATGATTGATAAGGGAACCCTTAAAACATACCCCTTGAGGAGTAGTGTGTGTATGTGCTTAGTCACTCAGTCGTGTCTGAATCTTTGCGACCCCATGGACTATAGCCCACCAAGTTCCTCTGTCCATGGGGATTCTCCAGGCAAGTGTACTGGAGTGGGTTGCCATGCCCTCCAGGGGATCTTCCCAACCCAGGGATTGAACCCAGGTTTCCCACGTTGCAGGCAGATTCTTTACCATCTGAGCCACCAGGGAAGCTCATAAGTAGTAGGGTGAGACTCAAACCCAGGTCTGCTCTTTTGACCTTAGCACCTGCCGTAAAGAATTTCAGGCCCTAGTAGGCTGGAGGGCAGATCATTCTGATCTGGTTGATCTTTTGGCTGTTATCCCTATTTGCTGGCTGCCATCCACTGCTTTTGAATCAAACTTACTTTCAGTTGGATCTAAACCAGGGTTACACTAATAAAGAGATAGACATCGATTCTGAACTGAGGATTTTTAGGATTAATATTCTTTTTAAGTTTTATTTTTTTATTTGGCTGCATCAGGTTTTAGTTGCAGCATGTGAGATCTTTTTCTTTTTTAGTTATGGCATACACACTCTTGGTTGTGGCATATGGGATCTAGTTCCCTGACTAGGGATGGAACCTGGGCCCCCTGCACTGAAAGTGTGGCGTCTTACCACTGGACCACCAGGGAAGTCCCAGGATTAAAAATCTTGTTGAAATAACTGAACTAGAGTACACTTGTGTCATCATAACCCTGTGTGTGAGGGCAGAAAGCTACATTCTAAAAATTGGAAACTTAAAGTTTAAAAACAGGCCAAAGTTTGCTAAAGGCTGGGTCCGATTTCTACCAGTCATTTTGTTCTCTATTACATAACACTCGATTTGTGCTTTAGTAACTCCCTCCATACCACACCCCCCCAACACACACCTTTAAGATATATATGTCATATTGTAGGGAGAGAAGTCTTAACAGAATTAGTAACAGTTTTTAGTCTTTCCAAAATAATAGTTTAAAAAAGCTTCTATTCACATAAATTTTCATCACTCCAGTCAGCACAGTCTTGAATGCCGTCTTTGCAGCGAGTTCTGGGAATGCAGTCACAGTCTGCAAAGAAAACAGTATCACATCTTCAGCCCGAACACTTTGGGCACTGTAAAACTAGACAATTTTATTATTTTTAAAAGCGTAACTGTTAAAAGGTCAAAGTGAACTGGGGAAGATACTGTTGGGAAAGAATACAGCCATTTGGATTTTTAAAATACTAAGAAAAACTGTCCAAGAGGAATATTGCAGTTTGTTAAAGATTCTACATATTTGGGTGAGAGAATTTGTACTTTGAAAAGCCATGAAGAATACTGCCTCTCTCCATCAGCCTGAAAATAAACATACTGACACACTACATAAACAAGGAGGACCCATATGAGTTTATACATTTAATTCATAAGGAAGAGAATCAATATTTGGTAATTTGGCAGCAAGCAACAAAGATCTGTTTATACTTTTAGTCTTCTGTTGTCAACACCTTGTTAGATAACATACAACTCCTAGGAAGCACTTTTATTTCTACCTTGCATGAGGACTATACAAAAGGCAAGGTATGATCTGTTCAGTGTATTTTATTTCCAATAAGTCTTTTACATTGCTGATTGGGGCCAGCAATGTATCTTGTATCTACCACCATGGTTTTAGAGTAATCCACTTTACCAAATTGATTTACCAAAGTGATCAGGGTACTACACAGTGTTAAATCATCATAGGAAAACCCTGTGGAAGGCGTCTCGAGGGGAGAGTGGTGGACGACTGGCAAGAAAATGCCAAAGGTTAAATAAACAAACAAAAATCTTTGAAAGTCAAAGCATTCAGATTTTTCTTTGATTTTACCACATTTCCAAAGAAATGCAAGAATTGTTCATCAAGATTTTTTCCTTTGTTAATTTTTGCAAATCTGGATTTATTTGCTTTAACTAGAGAACTCACCTAGTTTAAATATACAAACTACTGGAAATGATAGAATTGCTTAATTGTGAATGTGAACATCCTTAGGGAGATTTCTAAGCATGAGTCAATTTATATGACTGAAATGTAAGGATAGCAACTCATTAAAACATTAATTACATGTTTTCATCTTTACCTGATTCATCTGAACAATCCCCACAGTGTTTTCTTGTGTCACACACCTGGTCCACGTATGTCCAAGTCTACTCATTGGGGAGCATGAATATTAAGTTTTGTGGAAGACCGCTGGGCTTTTGGCCTATGTAGACAATGATGTTATTTCTAATAGAAGCATTCATTCATTGATAATGTTTTAAGTGTAATTCTGTACTTTAGATATGAGTTGCTGGTGACTGCTTTTTAACTTGCCTTGTCTATGCACTGCAGTCCAGCCAGGCATTACGGAGCAGGGAGGGGGGCAAGCAAGTAGTGAGGTCCCCACATAAGAAGCCCAGCCCTGTGAAGCTGTTTGACACTGTCGAAGTGACAAGTCTGGAGGATTTATGAGACAAGTGCTGGATGTTAAGGTATGCATCTGTGACCATGAACACTCAGCTGTCTGTATTTTGCTTCTTGAAAGTTCTATAGTTGGACTGGGTTAATCATTAAGAGGCAGGTAACACCACTGTATGTATATCCCTTAATCCATGAGATGCTTGGCACTGTGATTGTGGCTAGTCTCACTTGAATTGCTAACAATATTTGTCACCCCACCCAACCTCATTTAACACTGGATAAAATGTTCCCCACTGTATCCTCGTGTCCCTAAATGCGGCAGAAACCCCTGGAAGATAGAAATCATATCTGCGGAAGCTTTAGCGCTGGCCAGACCTGGATTGGAGCCCTGGCTTGTCGGTTTGCCAAGCTGTATAATCTTGGGCCCGTCACCTAACTGCCCCCAGGTCTCTGTTCCTCATGGTTATGACAGCATCCACCTCGCAAGACGGTTGACAGGAAAGAACTATTATGCTGGGGGTCCAGAGCCGTGGTTGGCACGCAGCCCGTGGACTCACTCCTGATTAGCCACATCAGGAGACTCCCTCATTCTGGAAGTATATGAGGGATAACCCTGGCTGGTGTGACAGCTTCGTCACCTAGCGGGGAGACCTACTCGCAGGTTTCACAGGTATCCCGAAGGTGATCCCAGGACTGATCGCATTAGCCAGCGCTCCGAGCACGAGGCATGCCAGGCAGGAAGTCCAGAGACACCGCTTGGTGGGAGGCCAGCATCGCTCTGTCACAGCAAGGCGCACAAACACAAGGGGAACAGTCTTCATCTCGGGGCAGAGTCTCGGCTGGGGGCACGGCGTGAATCAGCCAGCTGGGGTCCCTGCCCACCGCAGTGTGAAAGGCAGGAGACAGCAGTTAGGGCCTTCCGTGTGTGCTCGGAGTTGTAGCCGTGCTTTTCCTGTCTACAGCTTCTAATTCAGTCTGAGCAACAGGCTTTTGATGAATGGGTGTTGCTCCCTGGATTGTAAAAATGGAGCTTTAAGGTGAAGCAATGGGGCCAATGAGGTGGAGTGACTTCTGAGGCTTATGCTGAGGTCAGGGGAACTATCTCATTTGACACTCAGGTCCTCTGGTTCCCCTCCCAGGGCTGTGCCAGTGTTTTTTCCCAAAACTGGCCTTCAGGCTACCTACCTGAGAATCACAGAAGGCAATGCGGATTCCTAGCTTCCCCCCACCTGAGACCTATAGGATCTCCAGAGGGTGGGACGGGGGTTCTGTATATTTTTTGAGCACCTCAGGTCACTCTTAAACACACCAAAGTTTGGTACAACTCTGCCAAAGGTGAAACACAAACCTTGATCTTGATTTCAAGCATTCCAAAGCTGGCTTCTGGCCCGAGCAGTCCTGGGAGAGCAGGAGAGGCAAGCTGCCTGGCTGGTTTTACGGGCACACCATGAAGTGAAAAACAGTGCTCAGACGGCTCTTGAGCTTCTCTCCGAGCTCAGCAGCGCTGCCCTGTGCAAACAGTGAGACACACCCTTGATATTTCTGAGGCGACCTATTGGCCAGAATTCTTAGCATCTCTGCACCTTCTTCGGGGGCCTGGGTCTGCGGTCACCCCACCTTGTGGGTCAACAGTGTATTGAGAGAGACAGAATGACATCTTTTCATGGAAACCACTCCCAGACTCCAAGGCTTTTTCCATCCCTCTGACAAGTGTAAACATTATTTTGTTTCTAACACCTAGTAGTGCTTCAGAGTCAACTGTCCTGTCGTGTGGCTGTGAAAAGTCACATTATTGGTAGAGAAACTTAGGCTTGAAGAATCTAAGGATCACAGCCCAGGAGTGGTGGAAGCAGGGCCTCAGATGCCATGAGACACACCGCGGTTTCTTGCCGCCCCAGAGGGCTCCGCTGAAGATCCTCCCTCTACTAGATCACAAACACCAGAGAGTTCTTGTTCCCGAAAATGCAGCCTCCCGCTCCTGGGGTCCGTGTTCCTTCGTCCTTCCCACAGCAGCTACAGCCTTCAAAATGTTCTCAGTCCTTGAAAATCCCACTCTGGGACTCTATCCTCTGCCTATAATTAGGTATATAGAAGACAGTTCTATGTAAAAAGATTTTTTTACCTACTGTGATTTGTACTAGGCGATGCCAAATGCTAAACAATGCTGAAACACTTCAGTCATTTTTAATATTGAACATCTGTTTACTAAAATTGATCAGATAAGCTGCTCACTTTTATATGTAGTTGGTTCTCAACTGTGCAAATTTATGTAGTTGGTTCTCAACCGTGCAAAATAATCATAGAGGAACACAAAACATAAAAACAAAGTCCAGGGTGCTAGCAGTGGCCGTCTCCAGATGGTGATTCATTTGTTCATCATTCACTCCTTCAGCAAATATTTACAGAATGTGTGTGTCAGGCAGTGTGTTAGGCTACTCAGGTAAATGATGAACAAGGCTGATGCCGTTTGCTCTCAGTGAGCTGGCAGTCTAAACTATGTGACTTTTAGCAGAGGGGTTTGTGTCAGAATCACCAGAGGTTGCTTTTTGAAAAATTCATATATCACAAACTTCACTCCTGAAGATGGTGGATTACTGTCTGGGATGGGGTTAGAGCATAATACACTTTACTGAAAGCTCCCTTTGTTACTCTGGCTTCCCCTGTGGCTCAGCTGGTAAAGAATCCACCGGCAATGTGGGAGACCTGGGTTTGATCCCTGGGTTGGGAAGATCTCCCGGAGAAGGGAAAGGCTACCCACTTCATCCAGTATTCTTGCCTGGAGAATTCCATGGACTGTACAGTCCATGAGGTCGCAAAGAGTCGGACAGACTGAGCGACTTTCACTTTCACTTTGTTACTCTGAAACCCAGAAAAGGGGGATACTCTTCTAGAAGAGAGCTCTCTAGTCTTTTATCATTGTATAATATATCCCTTCAGGAACAAAACAAATAAATGAAACTAGCAGTCCTGTTAAATATATAAACATTTATGTATATACACAACAAGGTCCTACTGTATAGCACGGGGACTATATTCAATATCCTGTGATAAACTGTAATGGAAAAGAATATATTAAAAAAGAATATGTGTGTGTATATATATATATATATATATATACACATAACTGAATCACTTTACAGCAGACATTAATACAACATTGTAAATCAACTATACTTCAATTAAAAAAAATTCTCAAACAAATTTATGTGTAAATTTTATGCCCATACTGGTCTGCTAGTATATTATGTATGTTGTAAAATATTGTCCAAGACTGAAATTTTAGAAGACTAAAATTAAATATACTATATAAAAATAAAAGTCCTAATATTTTCTTCCCTGAACCTACTGGAGCCTCTTGTAAGTCCCATGTGGTTCATTTAGAAATTACTTTTCTATTCAAAAGAATAATGAGGCTGTGAATGGCAAACAAAAAATCTACTTTTAAGAAGTCCTTGTTTATTTAGTACCGCAGCCTCAAGGGTGTTTAACAGGCTAATGCAAATGCTAGTCATTAAAATAGAATTAGGTATTCAAATAGACCTCAAACATTAAAATAGAATTAGAACAAAGCATGTCTCTATTACCTCAGTGGCTAACATGTAATTGGAAATCATTTCATTGCAGGTCAGCAGACATGAGGAAACTTTATGGGATCTCTGGGCCCTAGAGTCATCTTAACTAAGCCCTAACAACCAAGAAAGTGGGAGAAGGAAGTGTGCAGACTGAAACATGAACAGAGGAGCTTGCTCAAGGCTTGGGGGCCTGAAGCCTGCAGTGGATGGAGGCCAGGCTGTAGCTGTGGATCTGAGGAATGGCTGGGGCTGACTGAGGCGCCCAGAGGACACAAGGCCTGGGCCTGCACAGGACTTCCGACTGGCAGTGAACCCATCTGATGCAATGCCGACTTCCGTACTGGAGAGGGCAGCAGAGAGCAAGGAATGGGCCCTCTTCGCTGCTTTCAGGAAGCTTAATCAGCTGCATCACCCTTACTTCCTCAGGAGAGGCCTGGACAGGAGGACTGGAAGCGCCAAGAGATACATCTGTCCCGGGTTGCTCAAGGATAACTGGCCAGGACATTTCAAAGAGTTCGGAAGTCAACCTCTAGCCACTTGGCCCTGCCATGGTGATTGTTTTCCATTTGTAAGCAGGAAGTGGATAGTTTAAGCACCTTCACCTAAGCTGTCTCATTCACCATCAGAGTGATCCTGTGAGGTAAGGGGGTTGTAGGACTGTTTCATAGATGAGGAAACAGACGCCTAAAGATGTGAACACTTGCCCAGCCTTCCAGAGCCAGTTAGTGACAGAGTCGGACTTGCACTTCAGCCTCCTAAAATCAAACAGAGTTTAACTTTTCCTGCTAAATTCTCCTTTCTCAGGGACGGTCAATTTCTCAAAGACCTGTAGATTCTCTATGAGGAATTTAAATTTTTGTTTTAATAGTGATGATAATCTGTCACAGCTGTTATAAACAGATTCCGACTCCTCTGGATGACTACACTTGAGTAGTGATATGTACCATCAGAATGCTTGTGTTTCTGTTTTGATGTGTTTCTCTTTGAGTTTATATCAAGTGAAATCCAATTGACTTCTTGGTATACTCTGTCACTGAGATTTCTTGCCACAGGCTGAACACGGAAATGTGGGAGAACTGAATCATCTCAGGACACACAAAATACAGGCGTGTCAGACTAAAAAGGAATTTGCCTCATAATGTTCATGTTTACATTTCCAGTAGATGTGCACTGTGCTCTCCATCTTTGAAAATATCAATTTTCAACGATTCAATTAACAATAATTTTAGTAGTCAGTGTGCCTTGAAGAATGGCTCTGTTCTGGAGTACAGCAATAATTGGATTTGTTGTCCATTAAATGCAGATGAATATCTTCAAATCAAAGGGAAAACTTTTCAGAGTTATCAAGTGGCATCTGCATTGCTCACTTACAGAATGTTGGTTAAATGGTAGTTTTCCTGCTCCTGAATTACAAACAAAGGCTGGCGTGTATTAAAACTGCTGTTTTATGTGGAAACAGATGTTCTTGGGAGTTATATTTTCAAACTTACATTATAGGAAAAGACTAAATATATGACCGCGTGTGCATGCTCATTCCCTTCAGCCGTGTCTGACTCTGCGACCCTATGGACAGGGGCCTGCCAGGCTTCTCTGTCCATGGGCTTTTCCAGGCAAGAATACCGGAGTAGGTTGCCATTTCCTTCTCCAGGGATCTTCCCGACCCAGGGATTGAACCCATGTCTCTTACATCTCCTGCATTAGCAGGCAGGTTCTTTTACCGCTAGTGCCACCTGGGAAGCCCAAATATATGGCCAGATCTGAGCTAACATTTTTCTATTATTAGCTGCAAATTGGCAATTTAGTTTCTGTAAGACAATGTTGTCTGCTTACCTATCACATTAAATTAATATGAATTTGAATTTCATTAGCTTTATGATATTTGATTTAAATTTTGCTCTGCAATGTATATATTAACCTATAAACATGGAGTTTATACATTATTAGGGTTGTACGTGTAGAAAAAACATTATATTAAAAATTAAAATAATAGCTTGGGTCTGTAATAATTTCCCAAGAATGTGAAGGGTTCCATTCATCACCTGCTTTGAGGAATTTACACCTGAGAAAACCCTCTTATTCCCTTCCCACTCCAGGATGGCTCACCTCTGAGCAGTGTCCACAGATTCCATTTCTTCGTCTTTCTTCTTCCCTGACATCAGCCCCAAGTCTTACTGTAATTCTATATGGAGCTCCTGTACCTAACAGGGGGACTCTTCTTCTTGGGAAAAATTTTGAAATCTTAATCTAGTTCAATTACCCCATTTTATACATGGAAAAACTGGGGCCTAGATGGATAAAATGGCTCTGGTTCAAGGTCGCTAGAGACTGTAGCTGGCTCTCCTGACCCTCAGCACAGGGAACAGATCCACAGAAAGAGGGCGGGGTGCAGCAGTCATTGTCTGCACTGCCTGCTCGCTTCCTGTTTTCATTGAGAGGGAAACTCGACCGCAGGCAAGCCGCAGGGCAGTAGGAGAGGGGTTATCTTGAGTGCAGTGGACTACTCCCCCACTGGCCAATGGGCTGCACACACTCCCAGCCTGAGACGCCTGCTTCTCTGAGCCAAAACTACGGGGCACCATGACTGCACTAGGAATCAGCAGCCTGACCCTGGACTTGGATTTGCCAAGGGAGCCATTGCCCCTGTGCAGGCCTCAGCTTCCACTTCTGTAAAAATAGTCAGGGTTTTGATAGGATTTCAGGGTCTCCCAATATTCCCTGAAGACAAGAATCCCTTGGAGTGTTTCTTAAAAACCTACATCCCTGGGCCCCAACCCAGGTTTGGAATATCCAGGGGACGATGCCTATTAACTTGCATTTAACAAGGGCCTCAACTCATTGCTATCATCAGGAAAACACGGGGCTTGCTGAGCACTGGGGCCTCGGCTGGTCGTCAAAAAGGCCCAGATGCACTGCGAGCGTGGCTCTGAGAGGAGGGACCCGGAGTCAGCATCAGCAGTTCACTCCCAGTAGTCCTTCAGTGAGTCACTCAGCAAGGCTCCAAGGGACTGGGGAAGCAGGATGCGTGGCTTTCAAGCAGAGGAACTAGTCAAGAGAGGACAAGGGCAGGCCTTCAGGGAGAGACCGAGGCGGTTATGGGGGCAGCAGTGTGGTTGTCTGGGGATCAACATGCTGGAGAGGTCTGGGCCTGGAGTGGAGCCATCTCACTTCTTTCATGGATCTGAGCGCAGCCAGCTCTGTGGTTCTGTTTCAGAAGATGAATGTCCAGTATGGCCCATGGATGAGAGGTGGTCCTGCTTCAGAGGAACCGACTGAGTTTTCCCCAGGGAGTCATCCTGACCCGACAGGAGGCTGAGTGCCATTTTCTGTCTTAATGGGCAGTGACACCATCTAGTCAGAAACAGACACGCAGAGATGAAGGGTGTAAAAGAAAAGTTATTCTGACACTTGTTAGAACTGTGCGTGTGTGTGCTCAGTCATATCTGACTCTTTGTGACCCCATGGACTGCAGCCCACCAGGCTACTCTGTCCATGGGATTCTCCGGGCAAGAATACTGGAGTGGGTTGCCATTTGCTATTCTAGGGGATCTCCCGATCCAGGGACTGAAGCCATGTCTCTTGTGTCTCCTGCGCTGGCAGGTGGACTTTTAAACTACTGAGCCAATTAGAACAATAGGGAATGCTTATTTTGAGAATATTTAAAGAGCAGAGAGAAACTAAACTCCAGATACAGCAATGGAAACTGGGGATTTATGGCCAACAAGCAGAATAAGGGGGTCAGTGGATGAAAAGTTACTAGGAGGAATTTGATCAAGGGTAGAGGGACCCTTGATAAACTGGATTCTTGCTAAAGAAGGCCAAGGTGATTACCTATCAAGAGTGGGAGATTCTCACTAAACTGGCTTAGGAAGAACTGTGCCAAGACTGGGCCCAGCAGGCAAAGGTCAAGTCAAGAAGAGGGTTGAGAATAAATCAGCGGGTAAAATACTGACCAATTTAAACTGACTTTGCTCCTGAAATAGGTTGATTGATTCATCAAACCTTCAATTATTTTAGAGACAGCACTACATACATGCTAGACGAGAACCCAGGTCTCCAGGATGAACCCTGAACCAAGAATCTTCAGACTACGGAACTCAAAGAATAGAAATGCTTTTACCAGAGCCCTTTACAAAATGAGAAGTCCTCCAATAGAGAAAATCTGACTTCCAGAAGCACCGGTAGCATATAAGGACTGATATCAGACTAACCAATCAGCTTCCCAAATTTGAAATTCCCCTAATCCTTACATTTTGCCTGAACCCTGACTCAGAGACACAGATTTGAGCTGGGTTTCTTGCCTCCTTGTCAGCTGGCCTTGAAATAAAACCTTTTCTCAAAAACCATAGAGAAGGCAATGGCAACTCACTCCAGTACTCTTGCCTGGAAAATCCCATGGACGGAGGAGCCTGGTAGGCTGCAGTCCACGGGGTCGATGGGAGTCGGACACGACTGAGTGACTTCTCTTTCACTCTTCACTTTCATGCATTGGAGAAGGAAATGGCAACCCACTCCAGTGTTCTTGCCTGGAGAATCCCAGGGCTGGGGGACCCTTGTGGGCTGCCGTCTATGGGGTCGGACAGAGTCAGACACGACTGAAGCGACTTAGCAGCAGCAGCAGCAGCTCAAAAGCCGGTGCCGTGGCTTCTACATGCATCAGGCAGTGAGCTTGTGCTGTTACAGGAGGGGCTGATTAAGGTTTGTCAGGAAAGAAGTCTGTTAGAGGCTGAGAGTGGCCAGGCTGAGATAGGTAAACAAAAACCAGTGGGATCTGAATTTCTGTCGGGCTGAAGCAGCTGGCTGAGAGGAAGACTCATCCTCAGGTGAATACGAAAGACTGAACTGGGGGCTTGTACTGCTTGGCAGAAGTAGCGGTGATAATAATAAAATAGTACTAACTATAGCTCCAATTGATTGTTTACTACGTGCCAGTAATGTTGCACACATTTTTGGAAATCTTTAGAAAAACCCTCAAAGATGATGTGATTATTCTAAATTTACAGGTGATGGAACAGGCTCAGAAAAAATGTTCAAATCAGGAGCTGAATCCAGGTCAGAATAATTCTAAAACTCCAATTATTTCCACTATGGTATGAATCTTATATATATACTCATTTGAAGAGAGAATGGATTTGTAAAGTGAATGAATAAGTGAACCCATGAATTCTATTCAAGTCTAAAATAGGTTTCCTGATAAAAGGACTCATGTCTCTCAAATCTCGAGAATTGTATGAGCCTCTTATCCACACTAACTGCCCCTCTTCCTCTGTTACTGTTTCACTGCCTCACCTTCCATAATGCTAAAAAAAACAAGTGATTAAGATGCACAACAGGGAGGGTTAACTGGCTGCAAGCCTGGATTCTTGGTGGGCAGCCTCGCTCATGGAAACCCTGGGGATGGAGACGGGCCCATGGCCACCACGCGGACCTGGCCGTGTTGATATCCCGGGGCCACTGTCTTGCCTTTGCCCAGTTTCCACTAAAGGCCACTGATCAAGGTGGTGAACAGAGAGGAAGACTTGTGACTTAGGTGTGGAGAAGCGTCGTTCCACAGCCTGCCATCCGTGGTGATGTAGTCTGTTTCCAGAAATGCACTGTTGATGTGAATACTCAAATGGCTGGAAATATTAACAGCTAATCCAAACCATCAGAATGGTTGACTCCAAGTCTAACAAAGAAGGATAAACAAAATCTTTCTAAACTAGGGAATAGCTTTGGATTATTTTTCTTTGCTTTTCCAACTCATCAGAGATAAGCTTTCATCACCAGAATGTTTTATTACTATTTTTCTAATTGGCTTTATTATTTTGTTATTTTGTTAATCAAGCTAATCACAAGCATAGCATCTTTATATCTGTATTACTGATTTGTTTCTTTCAAACCATGTTGACATTTCAACTGTTTATGAACCAACTTTTTTCTTTCTTTCTTTTGATGAAATGGGTCATGTCTTATTGGCTTCTTTGAAGGTTGGCTGCCTTTTTAGGGACATTTTAATCATACTGATTGGTATGCTTATGAAATGTATAGTGAGGACAGATTCATAGGAGGCTGGAGTGGAGAAGAAGGAAATAATTATCTGCCTAGTGTAAAATGTGTACTTGAAATGTTCTGTGTAAGCTGCCAACTATAAAAGGTCACGAAATAATGGAGTGAGCTATTTAGGAGAACACAGTTGCTTTGCGTCTGGTCTCAGCCTATGGATAGTGATGTTCTCAGTGAAAAATGTTTGGGGGTGCTCACCCTGGCAGCTCCTACTTCTTGAGAGACCCCCCATAGTCGTTTCCCCAACCAATGTTGTTGGTTGTGGAATGGACCTGCCCTTGGGTTCTTATTACAGTTGCAAATTGTACCTCAGCAACAACTGATTGTGTTAGGGAACTTTGAAAAAACCAGTTTTATTATTCAAAAGTCCTGGAGGATAGAGAGCACACCTGGGGTCACACAGCAGGGTTGGGTGTGGGGCAGTGAAACCCAGGGTTCTGCCTTTACTGGGGTAGAAGGCAGAGTGCCTAGGGTTTCACAGGTTAAGTTTATTGGTGAATTCTAAAGCTAGTGTGAGAATATAGTTCTTAGTATTATTTAGGGCTTCCCTGGTGGCACAGTGGTAAAGAATCCACCTGCCAATGCAGGAGATATCCCTGGGTTGGGAAGATCCGCTGGAGAATGAAATGGCAACCCACTCTAGTATTCTTGCCTGGAAAATCCCATGGACAGAGGAGCCTGGCGGGCTACAGTCCATGGGGTTGAAGAACAGTCAGACACAATTTAGCGACTAAACAACAAGGGGTCTTATTTTAAATGAACACTTGTTGTAGTTGTATCTTGCTTCAAAGAAGCCGTTACCCATTTCATCAAATCTAACCTAAGGTGCTTTTAAGATTGATGGTTTCTCCATCCTGCTGGAATGCAGTCAACGGAAAATTTCTTATAACTACATCATGACATCATGGATAAGGAAATGGCAACCCAATCCAGTACTCCTGCCTGGACAATCCCATGGACGGAGGAGCCTGGCAGGATGCAGTCCATGGGGTAGCAAAGTCGGACGCAACTGAGTGACTTCACTTTCTTTCTTTACATCATGACTGCCACCTGGGGGACAGTTGTTGTATGACATATTGACTGCATCCCGTTTTCCCAGATGGATGCTAATTTTAG
Organism: Muntiacus reevesi; assembly: GCF_963930625.1. Taxonomy (NCBI): domain Eukaryota; kingdom Metazoa; phylum Chordata; class Mammalia; order Artiodactyla; family Cervidae; genus Muntiacus; species Muntiacus reevesi. The sequence goes on from NC_089262.1 coordinate 60,142,162, forward strand.
AGGTAAAAATGAGAAAAAAAAAGAGTGTACTTTGGAATTGTTGAAACAGGATATATTTGCATAAAACATATTAATGACATTATTTATACATAAAATTTTCATATTAGATCCTTAAATAATGTCTCTGGTTTTTAAAAATATGGCTTGATTTATTAAATCCCAGTAGATGCACAATGTTGATGAAATGTCACTATTGCACAATGGAGGTGACAGCTGCCAGTACAGCCTCACAGAAGCTATGTTTGTTGCCTGCTGCTGCTGCTGCTAAGTCACTTCAGTCGTGTCTGACTCTCTGCAACCCCATGGACGGCAGCCCACCAGGCTCCCCCGTCCCTGGGATTCTCCAGGCAAGAACACTGGAGTGGGTACCTTTCACCTGTCGAGAGAAAAGGCTCTTACATCAGTATATGATTTAGTCCTGATCATCTTCATTTTCTCTCTCTCTCTCTTTCCTTTCAGAAAATATAGATAGAAAGTTATTCACAGTCAACTCCTTCTCTTTCAAATAAGACAGTTAATAGCAGACCTCATGAGATAGGTAGCGGGTGCTTTTTGTCCCTTGGTGTGCCAAGAGACAGCCCTCAGTACATTTGTACTGTGAACATGCACACACGCCGGCTCCTACGGGAGGTCTGGTTCCTTTACTGTTTACTAGCAGTGTGAGCCTTGCACTTCTCTGGGTGTCAGTTTCCTTGACTCATGGATACATTCACCCATCCTCCCAGCTCTGAGGGACTCCTACGTGAAGCCAGTGAGGTGATGTGCAGATGCATTTTGGTATCTCTTAAAAGCTTTCTGCAAATGTTTAATGAAACTGACTGAAACAATTCTTGGAGAGTGTTTTGGCAAGTGTCTGAAGTGGTAGAATCAAGACTTCCCAATTTAAATTTTTTAAAAAATAATTTTGGAACAAAATCCAAGGGTTGGATCTAAGCCTTTGTGTGGTTAAGAATTTGGCCAACTTTCAGGTTTAAAAATGATGACAAGCTGTTATCTTAAGGGATGGCCATTGACCCACTGGCAGTGATGGCATTCTATTGCCAGTGGGCAGAGCACAGGTTGCTGGGAAGCCCACCCAAGAGCAGCCTCAACTTTCTCTTGGGTGTACGCTTATGTGGCAGGCACATGGGGACTCCCTGAGCATAAACCCCTTTCTTCAGGCAGCCAAACTTCAGAGCCCTCATAGTCTCCAAAATGAGCCCTTGAGGTTGTGGGAAGCTTGTGACTCAGGGACCCAGTGGGGAGCAGACTCGGGGCCCCTCAAAGCAGGTGAACGTTTCCGGGGCTTCCTCACTTGGGGATTCCTCTCTTCATCTCCTCTTGATGGCCCCAAATTGGATTAATCCTCCCCAGGTCCTGACTATCTGTCTGACAGAAGGATTGTAAGTGTGTGTGACCCCGGCACTGGGTGATGAAGAAAATCTGACCTCTGGGACCCGTGGGCTGCAAAAAATCTCCTTCGGTCATGATCATGGAAAGTCGTTTTTAGCGGCAATGAAAATCATGGCTGGTTCTATTGTTTGGTAACTAGGTTAGCCTATTTACCAATTTTAGGGCAAAAACTTAATTGGAGACGATATGTGCTAATGCATATAGTTAACTTTATTAAAATGTGTTTATAATGAAACTATTATATAATGTGTGTATATATATGTGTGTGTGTCATGTTCATACAGCAGTTATAAGCATATTGACATTTATGGGGAGTTTTGATTATTGGAAGTGACTGGCAGTGGATGCACCTGAGCCATTCTTGTGAGGAATCTTAACTCCCTGGGAACCCCAAGGAACTAAGTATGACCCAGGCGGCTGATTTAACGCCCACCAGCTTGGTTACTCAGGATTTACCTGCCGCTGCCCTCCAGGCAAAGTTGTCCAGGAGCCAGAGTTTGGAGAATCCCTGCTGATACTTTAAGTGCCTCGAAGCCATTGGCTAAAACACAGAGAAAGTATCATTGGGTGGCTCCGGGATGTGACCCAAATGTTCTTGTTTTGTAGAGTCATTTTATTTATTTTTCCAAAAATTAGAAATGTCACCTTTTTTACGACACAGATCTGAAGGCATTTCCTTTGCAGTGGAGAAAGGAGAGACTTCCGCCACCTGTAAGAGAAGGAACAGGCTTGACTGTTCTGATACACAGTAATTTACTTGGGGTTGCAGAACATACTGGAGTGAAGCGAGGATTCTCTGAGGGATGGCCGAGCTGAGGCTCTGCCATCTTGCCTCATTAAAGGCTGCTCTGTGAATGCTGGTGAGAGGGAGAGGGGAGGGAAGGAGGAAAGGAGGAAACTGGCAGGGCCCAAGCTTTTAGGAAGCAGGTGTCAGGTTCAACAAGAATCGTTTAGTCCTACTAAAGATAATCTAGAAGGATCTTTCTGCAGAAAGTATCCTGTTTCTCAATATGTAGGAGTTCTAAGCCAAGCACAAATTGTGTCCTCTCCAGGCAGTTAGACTTGTCTGGGCAGATGGATGCATCATAGGAGCCATGTTGTTCGGGGTGGAGGCTCTTCTGTGGGAAGGTTGGTGGAGGAGGTTCAGACAGCGAGGGATGGAGAGAGAGCAAGCTGAATGCGCCTGTTCCTGGCTCCTGGGCTGGTCCTCTGGAATCTGAACTCGTACCTGAGCCTTAGAGAGAGGGGAGGGGTGGGGGAGGGTGAGCAAATGCAACCCGGACTAAAGGAGCTGGGTTTGATTTTTTTTAATTGAAGTGTAGTTGATTTACAATGTTGTTTTAGTTTCAGGCATACAGCAGAGTGATTCAGTTATACATCTATCTATATTCTTCAGATTCTTTTCCATTGTAAGTTACTACAGGATGTTGAATATAGTTCCCCATGCTATATAGTGGGTCCTTGTTGTTTATTTTATATATAGAAGTGTATATCTGTTAATCCCAAACTTCTAATTTATCCCTACCCTGCTACCCTCTCTGGTAACCAGAAGTTTGTTTTCTATGTCTGTGAGTCTATTTTAGTTTTGTATATAGATTAATTTGCATTACTTTTTAGATTCTGCATATAAGTGATATCATATGATATTTGTCACTTTTTGACTTCCTTCACTTAATATGATAATCTCTAGGCCCATCCATGTTGCCTCAAATGGCATTATTCCATTCTTTTTCATGACTGAGTAATATTATATTGTGTATATATCAATCACGTCCTCTTGGTCCATTCATCTGTTGATGGACATTTAGGTTGCTTCCATGTCTTAGTCCCTGTAAATAGTGCTGTGTGAACATGGGGTGCATGTATCTTTTTGAGTTAGCGTTCTCATCTTATCTGGATAATATGCCCAGGAGTTGGATTGCGGGATCATACGGTAGCTCTATTTTTTACTTTTTTAAGGAACCTCCATACTGTTCTCCATAGGAGGCTGCACCAATTTACATTCCCATCAACAGTATACGAGGGTTCTCTTTTCCCCATACCCTCTCCAGCATTAGTTATTTGTAAACTTTTTAATGATGGCTCTTCTGATTGTTATGAGATTAGGGTTATCATGGTTTTGGTTTGCTTTTTTCTAATAATTGAGCTTCTCTGGTAGCTCAGCTGGTAAAGAATATGCCTGCAATGTGGGAAATCCTGGTTTGAATCCTGGTCAGGAAGATCCACTGGAGAAGGGATAGGCTACCCACTCCAGTATTCTTGGGCTTCCCTGGTGGCTCAGCTGGTGAAGAATCCGCCTGCAATGTGGGAGACCTGAGTTTGATCCCTGGGTTGGGAAGATCCCCTGGAGAAGGGAAAGGCTACCCACTCCAGTATTCTGGCCTGAAGAATTTGTCCATGGGGCTGGCAAAGAGTCAACACAGAGTGATTTTCACTTTTCACTTTCTACTAACTGCTAAGTCACTTCAATCGTATCCAACTCTGTGCGACCCCGTAGACGGCAGCCCACCAGGCTCCCCTGTCCCAGGGATTCTCCAGGCAAGAGTACTGGAGTGGGGTGCCGTTTCCTTTTCCAATGCATGAAAGTGAAAAATGAAAGTGAAGTCACTCAGTCATGTCCGACCCTTAGCGACCCCATGGACTGCAGCCTACCAGGCTCCTCCATCCATGGGATTCTCCAGGCAAGAGTACTAGAGTGGGTGCCATTGCCTTCTCCATTTCACTTTCTAATAATTAGCAGTTGTGCCTTTCATGTGCCTATTGGCTGACTGTATGTCTTCTTTGGAGAAATGTCTATTTAGGTCTTCTACCTGTTTTCTAGATTGAGGTGTGTTTTTGTTTGTTTATTTTTTAATTGAGCTGTACAAACTGTTTGTATGTTGTTGGTGCATAAGGAGCTGTTTCTGTGAAAAGTTTTTAGCGTTCAGATGGCAAAGCGGGACACAGAGTCTGGGAGAGGGATTTTCTTCTTGTTTCCTTACACCTGTTAAAAAGTTTAGCATCAAAAATCAACTGTGGTTAAACAGAAAAGGAATGGACTGAAAAGCTGTCATTTCACAGAAATACCAGGAAGCTTGAAAGGCAGGCTGGCGGAAGGCTGGAATAAGGGAGACCAGGCATCTGCAGGCCCAGAGCGATGTCTTGCCAGTGAGGATGTGACTGTGACACTTTGCACAGCATCTGCTTCTCCCAGAAACTGGACATTGCTGTGCTCACTGCTGCCGCTGCTATGGACTCCACTGTTCTCAGAGCTTTGTGCCAATAAACCAATAAAAAGTCTGGAGTGGGAGTGTCTGATTGGTTAAACTTTCATCACATAGTTGCATTTTAACTGCAAGGTAGGCTGGGTAAAGGAGTAGCTGGCTTTCTGGCTCCTTTAAAGGGAAGTGATTGAGACATTGTTTTAGGAGCACACCTACTTCTGCTATATTGATTACGCCAGGGCCTTTGACTGTGAGAGTGACTGAGTGACTGTGTAGATCACAAACTGGAAAATTCTTCAAGAGATGGGAATACCAGGCCACTTTACCTGCTTCCTGAGAAATCTATGTGCAGGTCAAGAAGCAACAGTTAGAACCAGACATGGAACAACAGACTGGTTCCAAATCAGGAAGGAGTACATCAAGGCTGTATGTTGTCACCCTGCTTATTTAACTTATATGCAGAGTACATCATGTGAAATGCCAGGCTGGATGAAGCACAAGCTGGAATCAAGATTGCTGGGAGAAATATCAATAACCTAAGATATGCAGGTGATACCACCCTGATGGCAGAAAGTGAAGAGGAACTGAAGAGCCTTTTAATGAAAGTGAAAGAGGAGAATGAAAAAGCTGGCTTAAAACTCAACATTCAGAAAACTAAGATCATGGCATCTGGTCCCATCACTTCATGGCAAATAGATGGTAAACAATGGAAACAGTGAGAGACTATATTTTTTGGCCTCCAAAATTACTGCAGATGGTGACTGCAGCCATGAAATTAAAAGATGCTTGCTCCTTAGAAGAAAAGCTTTGACCAACCTGGATGCATCAGTGGTCATGTATGGATGTGAGAGTTGGACTATAAAGAAAGCTGAGTGCTGAAGAATTGGTGCTTTTGAACTATGGTGTTGGAGAAGACTCTTGAAAGTCCCATGGACAGCAAGGAGATCCAACTAGTCAATCCTAAAGGAAATCAGTCCTGAATGTTCATTAGAAGGACTGATGCTGAAACTCCAATACTTTGACCACCTGATGTGAAGAACTGGCTTCTTGGAAAAGACCCTGATGCTGGGAAAGGTTGAAGGCAGGAGGAGAAGGGGATGACAGAGGATGAGATGGTTGGACGGCATCACCGACTCAATGGACATGTGTTTGAGCAAGCTCCAGGAGTTGGCAATGAACAGGGAAGACTGGCGTGGTGCAGTCCATGGGGTCACAAAGAGCTGCACATGACTGAGTGACTGAACTGACTTTAGGAGCACCAGGAAATGGGTGAACTTACACAGGAAATAAAATATGCCTGGTCTGTAAAAGTTAGCATAAAACCAAAGATAATGACAAACTGATTGTCAGAATAAATCTGTTTTAAGATGAATCAGCCAGTTATCTATATATTTACCTTTATGTAGAAAAGGAGAGGAAAGAAAGAAAAAGTTCTAAGACAAATTGTTTTTAACAAATATCATTTGTTTGAATGACATGGATACACACCATTACATACTTGTCCAAACCCATAGAATGTATAACACCAAAGGTGAACCCTAATGTAAACCACGGACTTTGAGGGATTAAAATATGCCTCATGTTTTAATCATCATTTGTAACAAGGGTTCCACTCTGGCGGGGATATTGATAAGGGTGCATGTGAGGGAACAATGATATATGGGAAATCTGTGTATCTTCACTTAATTTTGCTGTCAGCCTAAAACTTTCCTAAAAATTAAAGTTCTTAAAAATTAAAAAGTAGGGACTTCCCAGTGGCACAGTGGATAAGAGTCTGCCTGTCAGTGCAGGAGACACGATTTCAATTCCTGGTCCAGGAAGATCCCCCATGCTTTGGAGCAGCTAAGCCCATGCCCACAGCTACTAGTCCACGCTCTAGAGCCTGTGAGCCCCAGCTATTGAAGCCACGAGCTCTAGAGCCTGGGCCCCACAACGAGAGGCCTCGGCGCCGCAATGAAGGGCAGCCTCCGCCCTCTGCGCAAAGCCTGCACAAAGCAAAGAAGAGCCGGCACAACCAAAAATAATTTTTTTAAAAAACATTAAGAAATATTCCTTGGTATATACATTTCCTTAGTATATAAAGAACTTTTTACATCAGAAAAAGGACAATAACCTAACGGAAAAGTGGGACAAGTGAACACTTAAATACCAATGGCTTAGCTTGTGAAAAGTTGTCCAATCTTGCTTGCAATTAAAGTGGAAACGAGCTACCATTTTATAAACCCTGCAGGGATGATGAACAGTCTTCACCTACTCAAAGATCATGAAGATATTCTCCTATGTGTTCCTCCAAAGATTTGTTATAGGTCTAGATCTATAATCCATCTCTAGATAACTTTTTAGTAAGATGTGAGAACTGAAATTTAAGTTTTTCTCACAGTGATATTTAATGACCCAGGGCTGTTTATTGAAAATAAAAATATTTGCTCCACTGAGTCTCAGCGGTGTTGTTGTGTAAATGAATTGACACGTCTGTACACATCTGTCTCTAGAGTCTCTATTCTGTTCCATGGGTTTATTTGCTTTGTCAACACCTGTCTTAATCACTGTTGCTTTATAGTACGTCTTTTTTTTTTTTTTTTTTTCAGTGGGTTTTGTCATACATTGATGTGAATCAGCCATAGAGTTACACGAATTCCCCATCCCGGTCTCCCATCCCACCTCCCTCTCCACCCAATTCCTCTGGGTCTTCCCAGCCCAACAGGCCCGAGCACTTGACTCATGCCTCCCACCTGGGCTGGTGGTCTGTTTCACCACAGATAATATACATGCTGTTCTTTCGAAACATCCCACCCTCCCCTTCTCCCACAGAGTTCAAAAGTCTGTTCTGTACTTCTACGTCTCTTCTTCTGCCCTGCATAAAGGGCCATCGTTACCATCTTTCTAAATTCCGTATATATGTGTTAGTATACTGTAATGTTCTTTATCTTTCTGGCTCACCTCACTCTGTATAATGGGCTCCAGTTTCATCCATCTCATTAGAACTGATTCAAATGAATTCTTTTTAATGGCTGAGTAATATTCCATGGTGTATATGTACCACAGCTTCCTTATCCGTTCATCTGCTGATGGGCATCTAGGTTGCTTCCATGTCCTGGCTATTATAAACAGTGCTGCGATGAACATTGGGGTGCACGTGTCTCTTTCAGATCTGGATTCCTCAGTGTGTATGCCCAGAAGTGGTATTGATGGGTCATATGGTAGTTCTATTTCCAGTTTTTTAAGAAATCTCCACACTGTTTTCCATAGTGGCTGTACTAGTTTGCATTCCCACCAACAGTGTAAGAGGGTTCCCTTTTCTCCACACCCTCTCCAGCATTTATTGCTTGTAGACTTTTGGATAGCAGCCATCCTGACTGGCGTGTAATGGTACCTCATTGTGGTTTTGATTTGCATTTCTCTGATAATGAGCGATGTTGAGCATCTTTTCATGTGTTTGTTAGCCATCTGTATGTCTTCTTTGGAGAAATGTCTGTTTAGTTCTTTGGCCCATTTTTTGATTGGGTCATTTATTTTTCTGGAATTGAGCTTCAGGAGTTGCTTGTATATTTTTGAGATTAATCCTTTGTCTGTTTCCTCATTTGCTATTATTTTCTCCCAATCTGAGGGCTGTCTTTTCACCTTACTTATAGTTTCCTTTGTTGTGCAAAAGCTTTTAAGTTTCATTAGGTCCCATTTGTTTATTTTTGCTTTTATTTCCAATATTCTGGGAGGTAGGTCATAGAAGATCTTGCTGTGATTTATGTCAGAGAGTGTTTTGCCTATGTTCTCCTCTAGGAGTTTTATAGTTTCTGGTCTTACATTTAGATCTTTAATCCATTTTGAGTTTATTTTTGTGTATGGTGTTAGAAAGTGTTCTAGTTTCATTCTTTTACAAGTGGTTGACCAGTTTTCCCAGCACCACTTGTTAAAGAGATTATCTTTTTTCCATTGTATATCCTTGCCTCCTTTGTCAAAGATAAGGTGTCCATAGGTTCGTGGATTTATCTCTGGGCTTTCTGTTCTGTTCCATTGATCTATATTTCTGTCTTTGTGCCAGTACCATACTGTCTTGATGACTGTGGCTTTGTAGTAGAGTCTGAAGTCAGGCAGGTTGATTCCTCCAGTTCCATTCTTCTTTCTCAAGATTACTTTGGCTATTCGAGGTTTTTTGTATTTCCATACAAATTGTGAAATTATTTGTTCTAGTTCTGTGAAAAATACCATTGGTAGCTTGATAGGGATTGCATTGAATCTATAGATTGCTTTGGGTAGAATAGCCATTTTGACAATATTGATGCTTCCAATCCATGAACACGGTATGTTTTTCCATCTGTTTGTGTCTTCTTTGATTTCTTTCATCAATGTTTTATAGTTTTCTGTGTATAGGTCTTTTGTTTCTTTAGGTAGATATACTCCTAAGTATTTTATTCTTTTTGTTGCAATGGTGAATGGTATTGTTTCCTTAATTTCTCTTTCTGTTTTTTCATTGTTAGTATATAGGAATGCAAGGGATTTCTGTGTGTTAATTTTATATCCTGCAACTTTACTATATTCATTGATTAGCTCTAGTAATTTTCTGGAAGAGTCTTTAGGGTTTTCTATGTAGAGGATCATGTCATCTGCAAACAGCGAGAGTTTCACTTCTTCTTTTCCTATCTGGATTCCTTTTACGTCTTTTTCTGCTCTGATTGCTGTGGCCAAAACTTCCAACACTATGTTGAATAGTAGTGGTGAGAGTGGGCATCCTTGTCTTGTTCCTGATTTCAGAGGAAATGCTTTCAATTTTTCACCATTGAGGGTGATGCTTGCTGTGGGTTTGTCATATATAGCTTTTATTATGTTGAGGTATGTTCCTTCTATTCCTGCTTTCTGGAGAGTTTTAATCATAAATGAGTGTTCAATTTTGTCAAAGGCTTTCTCTGCATCTATTGAGATAATCGTATGGTTTTTATCTTCCAATTTGTTAATGTGGTGTATTACGTTGATTGATTTGCGGATATTAAAGAATCCTTGCATTCCTGGGATAAAGCCCACTTGGTCATGGTGTATGATTTTTTTAATATGTTGTTGGATTCTTTTTGCTAGAATTTTGTTAAGGATTTTTGCATCTATGTTCATCAGTGATATTGGCCTGTAGTTTTCTTTTTTTGTGGCATCTTTGTCTGGTTTTGGAATTAGGGTGATGGTGGCCTCATAGAATGAGTTTGGAAGTTTACCTTCATCTGCAATTTTCTGGAAGAGTTTGAGTAAGATAGGTGTTAGCTCTTCTCTAAATTTTTGGTAGAATTCAGCTGTGAAGCCATCTGGTCCTGGGCTTTTGTTTGCTGGAAGATTTTTGATTACAGTTTCGATTTCCTTGCTTGTGATGGTTCTGTTAAGATCTTCTATTTCTTCCTGGTTCAGTTTTGGAAAGTTATACTTTTCTAAGAATTTGTCCATTTCATCCAAGTTGTCCATTTTATTGGCATAGAGCTGCTGGTAGTAGTCTCTTATGATCCTTTGGATTTCAGTGTTGTCTGTTGTGATCTCACCCTTTTCATTTCTTATTTTGTTAATTTGGTTCTTCTCTCTTTGTTTCTTAATGAGTCTTGCTAATGGTTTGTCAATTTTGTTTATTTTTTCACAAAACCAGCTTTTAGCTTTGTTGATTTTTGCTATGGTCTCTTTAGTTTCTTTTGCATTTATTTCTGCCCTAATTTTTAAGATTTCTTTCCTTCTGCTAACCCTGGGGTTCTTCATTTCTTCCTTCTCTAATTGCTTTAGGTGTAGAGTTAGGTTATTTATTTGGCTTTTTTCTTGTTTCTTGATGTAAGCCTGTAATGCTATGAACCTTCCCCTTAGCACTGCTTTTACAGTGTCCCATAGGTTTTGGGTTGTTGTGCTTTCATTTTCATTCGTTTCTATACATATTTTGATTTCTTTTTTGATTTCTTCTATGATTTGTTGGTTATTCAGAAGCGTGTTATTTAGTCTCCATATGTTTGAATTTTTAACAATTTTTTTCCTGTAATTGAGATCTAATCTTACTGCACTGTGGTCAGAAAAGATGACTGGAATGATTTCAATTTTTTTGAATTTTCCAAGACCAGATTTATGGCCCAGGATGTGATCTATTCTGGAGAAGGTTCCGTGTGCGCTTGAGAAAAAGGTGAAGTTGATTGTTTTGGGGTGAAATGTCCTATAGATATCAACTAGGTCTAGCTGGTCCATTGTATCATTTAAGGTTTGTGTTTCCTTATTGATTTTCTGTTTAGTTGATCTATCCATAGTTGTGAGTGGGGTATTAAAGTCTCCCACTATTATTGTGTTACTATTAATTTCCTCTTTCATACTTGTTAGCGTTTGCCGCACATATTGCGGTGCTCCTATGTTGGGTGCATATATATTTATAATAGTTATATCTTCTTCTTGGATTGATCCTTTGATCATTATGTAGTGTCCTTCTTTGTCTCTTTTCACATCCTTTATTTGAAAGTCTATTTTATCTGATATGAGTATTGCGACTCCTGCTTTCTTTTGGTCTCCGTTTGCGTGAAATATTTTTTTTCCAGCCCTTCACTTTTAGTCTGTATGTATCTCTAGTTTTGAGATGGGTCTCTTTTAGACAGCATATATAGGGGTCTTGTTTTTGTATCCATTCAGCCAATCTTTGTCTTTTGGTTGGGGCATTCAACCCATTTACATTTAAGGTAATTATTGATAGGTGTGGACCCGTTGCCATTTACTTTGTTGTTTTGGGTTCACGTTTATTCAACCTTTCTGCATTTCCTGTCTAGAGAAGATCCTTTAGCATTTGTTGAAGAGCTGGTTATAGTAAGTCTTGAGATGGGTAATTTAATTCTTCTACATTGTTCTTTGAGTTTTGACCATCCATTTCCATATGCTGATATTAATCAAAATGTCTTTTTTTAAAATAGTCATAAGTGATTCTTGTTGGTTTCTTTAGTCCAATCTCTCAACCACAATGTTTAGAATTGTACATTTAAGATTGAATTTAAGTCTACCATTTTGCCATTTGTTTTCTATTTGTCCCATCTATTCTTAGAACTCGACATGGAACAACAGACTGGTTCCAAACAGGAAAAGGAGTATGTCAAGGCTGTATATTGTCACCCTGTTTATTTAACTTATATGCAGAGTACATCATGAGAAACGCTGGACTGGAAGAAGCACAAGCTGGAATCAAGTTTGCCGGGAGAAATATCAATAACCTCAGATATTCAGATGACACCACCCTTATGGCAGAAAGTGAAGAGGAACTAAAAAGCCTCTTGATGAAAGTGAAAGAGGAGAATGAAAAAGTTGGCTTCAAGCTCAACATTCAGAAAACTAAGATCATGGCATCTGGTCCCATTACCTCATGGGAAATAGATGGGGAGACAGTGGAAACAGTGTCAGACTTTATTTTTGGGGGCTCCAAAATCACTGCAGATGGTGACTGCAGCCATGAAATTAAAAAACGCTTACTCCTTGGAAGGAAAGTTATGACCAACCTAGATAGCATATTAAAAAGCAGAGACATACTTTGCCAACAAATGTCTGTCTGGTCAAGGCTGTGATTTTTCCAGTGGTCATGTATGGATGTGAGAGTTGGACTATAAAGAAAGCTGAGCACCAAAGAATTGATGCTTTTGCACTGTGGTGTTGGAGAAGACTCTTGAGAGTCCCTTGGACTGCAAGGAGATCCAACCAGTCCATCCTAAAGGAGATCAGTCCTGGGTGTTCATTGGAAGGACTGATGCTGAAGCTGAAACTCCAATACTTTGGCCCCCTCATGTGAAGAGCTGACTCATTGGAAAAGACCCTGATGCTAGGAAGGATTGGGGGCAGGAGGAGAAGGGGACGACAGAGGATGAGATGGCTGGATGGCATCACCGACTTGATGGGCATGAGTTTGAGTAAACTCCAGGAGTTGGTAATGGACAGGGAGACCTGGCGTGCTGCGATTCATGGGGTCGCAAAGAGTTGGACACAACTGAGTGACTAAACTGAACTGAACTGAACTGATTCTTTGTTCCCATATTTTTCATTTCCTGCCCTCTTTGAATCAATAAAGTGTATTTTTTAAATTATCATTCCACTTTATCTTCTCTGTTAGCTTTTTAGTTCTGTATTATTCTTTCACTTATCTACTGGCCAGACCTCGCCAAAGTGAATTTCACGTGTATCGTATTTATTCCTCTCTCTCCTGTGTGGAATACCAGTGTTTCTCCCCATTCAGCCCAGGTGCTCCACAAGATGCTGGCTCTCCGTTGCATGGGTCTGACTGGTGGGTACGAGGGTAATCTCAGTCTCCCTGCCCAGTTCAGAAATAAGCCTGTGACCTGACTGCAGTGAATGAGTCTAGAGGAGAGGTTTCCTGGAAGCTTCTGGAGGAGTTCCTCCTCACTCTGCTGGAAGGGGTATGGGACACCTCTTTCTCCCAGTGGACTGGACAGAAACCAGGAGGCATATAGTCCCTGTTATTGGAAGTCACACTATGAGACCTAGGGCAACCAGACAGGATAAAGCTGAACTGTAGCCAGCAGAGCGCAGTCTGAAGAAATCTGGGTCTGACTTGACCCACTGCTGAGCTGCTCTAAACCAGCCTTGCAGGGGGCCTGACTCTGGACTCCCTCCAGTGGGAGCAAACACATTCACCTGTTTGTTTAAGCCCTCGGAGGTGGAGCTTTCTCTACTTCAGTTAACTTGTACTGGAGTATAGTTGCTTTACGACGCTGTGTTCATTTCTACTATGAGCAAAGCGAACCAGCCATGCTGCCAAGTCGCTTCAGTCGTGTCCGACTCTGTGCAGTCCCATAGACGGCAGCCCCCACACGCGCACGTGTCCTCTCCCTTCCGGACTGCCTTCCCACTGAGGTCGCCACAGGGCACTGAGAGTTTATTCTCACTGTGAGAATAGATGCTCTCTGTGCTCCAGCCTATATTCTCCCTGTGGTGTGCTCAGTCGCCTCAGCTGTGTCCGACTCTTGTGACCCCATGGACTGCAGCAGGCAGGCTCCTCTGTCCGTGGGATTCTCCAGGGAAGAATACTGGAGTGGGTAGCCCTTTCCTTCCCCAGAGGATCTTCCCGACCCAGAGAGCAAACTCAAGTCTCCTGCATTGCAGGTGGATTCTTTACCCACTGAGTTACCTGGGAAGCCCAGAGTCTCATTAGTTACCAGTTTTATACATAATATCAATAGTGTTGTCTTATTTTACAGCTAAAAGCATCCTAATAACAGGTAGAAGTATACATTACTTTTATATTCAAAAAAGTAATAAAGATCAATGTTTTAAAATGCATAAGTACTAGAGATCTGACATTTGCTTCCTAAGGCCATAGAAAGACTTTTCTTCCCCCAGTTCATTTCCTGCTAGACAATGGCTTTTGTTATCTACTATATCATAGTGCTCTGTGGTTGATCTGTGTAACATTGAGAGCCGTGAGGCACTGTAACCACGACCCCGGCAGCCAGCACAAAGCTTGACATTTGTGCTAAACTGTAAGACAATAGTGGTTGATCTATCTGAACTGTCCCCAAGAAGGAGGCTACGTGAAAGCTGACCAAGGCCACCGTACTCTCTTGGAGAGGGCCCTATAACATATCATCAGCGTAGGCAGGGCAGCGTTATCTCTGAAAGAAAAACTATGCAACAGCACACAGTGGCTTGTTTTCTAAAGAGTGTGGTCAAGCCAAACTCTGGCTCGGTTGGGTACATGGGCTCTTCTTTAAATACTGATGCTCTGGGGACTTTCCCGGTGGCCCAGTGGTTAAGACTCCACCTACCAATGTGGGGGATGTAGGTTTAATCCCAGGTCAGGGAGCTAATCCCACATTTTGTGGACAAAAACCAAAACATAAAACAGAAGCAATAATGTAACAAATTCAACAAAGACTTTAAAAATGGTCTGCATCAAAAAATCTTTTAAAAAAATACTGACACCCTGTTCCTGACACAGATGAGGGGGCCTCTGAGAAAGGGACTCACTGAGACAGAGATGCATGCAATTGACTTACTTCTTATCGACAGCTTCCCTGGACGAAAGGCAAACACCATGACAGCAAGGAGGAGGAGAGAGTTTTCATACAGGTGTGCATCAGGGCGGAGGGGTTACCTGGCCCTGTAGATGAACCGTGTGAGTTGGCATGGGTTCAGGAGGCCAAGGCTTAAGTCAGTGCCTATGTCTCCAAGGACATCCTAGTACACAAAAATAACAGGATAAACTCTTTGGTATTTCTGGGTGCCAACGTCTGTCCTGGGTGTTCAGGACTCCTTTTTATCCAAAAGGTAAGCAAGATAAGTACACAGTTACGAGGCATCAGATGTGGCCTCTGTCTTTCAGAAATGCAGGCTAACAAGTGATGTTGAGTCATAACTAATAGCTTGCTGAATGACAAGGTGAATTACTCACAAAGGTAAGATTAGGGTTTCAAAATTCTTTATTTTGTCACATAGGTTTGAAAAGGAACATGTTAATCTTTACCAAAAAATAAGAGCAGGTACCAACAGGCCAGAAAGTATAAGCTAGGTTCTTTATAGACAAAGATGGCAATGTGAGAAGCAAATGTTAGGATGTGGTTTGAAATATACTGGTTCCACCAGTCAGGAGCTAATCTCCCTTAGAGCAGTGGTTCTCAGCTTTGCCTGTACATTAGAATCACCCGGAAAGCGATATGTCCCCATAAGGCATCCTAGAAGGAAAAATCAGACTCTCTGGGCTTTGGAGTGGGGGAGGCCTCAAAGTTTTCTAAACCTCTCTAGTTGATTGATCATGGGAATTGAGAACCAGTTGCCCTTGGAATGGAAGTTTCTGCCATCACTCTCTCTGGGCCCTCTGCTTCCTCTCAGGATGCAGGAGTTTCTGTTGTGTCAGTAGGAGCACCGATGCTTTGACACAGCAGAACAAGTGGCACGTGGGAAACTCTGTAATACACATATTCAAGACTCGAGGGGCTTCCCTGGTGGGATGAGAGGATGAGATGGTTGGATAGCATCACTAACTCAATGGATATGAGTCTGAGCAAACTCCAGGAGATAGCGAAGGACAGGGAAGCCTGGCGTGCTGCAGTCTGTAGGGTCGCAAAGAGTTGGACACAACACATAGCAACTCAAAAGCAACAACAAGCCTTGAACATACCTCACTTTTTCATTGAGGCATAGTTGATTTACAATGTTGTGTTAATTTCTGCTATACATCAAGGTGATTCAGTTATACATATATACATTCTCTTTTATATTCTTCTCCAAGCATCTCTTATATCCTTCTGCATTGGCAGGCAGGCTCTTTACCACTCGCACCACCTGGGAATCCCCTGTCATAAGATATTGAATGTAATTTTCTGTGCTATACAGTAGGACCTGTTGTTTATCCATCCTGCATATAATAGTTTGCATCTGCTAACCCCAACCTCCCAATCCTTCCCTCCCCCGACTCCCTCCCCCTTAGCAAGCACAAGTCTGTTCTCTAGTAGATAGGTTCATTTGGGTCATATTTCAGATTCCACATGTAAGTGATACAATACGGTATTTTGTTCTCTTCCAAATTACTTCATTGTGATAATCTCTAGTTGCATCCATGTTGCTGTACATAGCATTATTTCATTATTTTTTTCTGAGTAGTGTCCCATTGTCTATACATACCACATCTTCTTTATCCATTCACCTGAGTACATGACGTTTTGAGCTTGTATGGAATGAGGGGAGATGAGTTTCAGCAAAGCCAATCTTGCCTGGTATGCAGAGTCACTGTGTAAGATCTGCAGGGGCAGATCTGTAAGGGAAGGGCAAGGCCCTGGGTCCACGCTAGTCTCCACTGCGTCCTTGGGGCCTGGCCAGGCCAGCACAGAGCGTGGGCTCAATACATGTGTATTGAGGAGGTTTGAATAGCTGTTAGGGGGAAATTTCTTGTTTCAAATATTTAACCTTTTGAAGGAGAGACGGTGAACATAAAATCACTGAGCACCAAGAAACTATTTAAGATACTTTTCATAAATTGATTCTGGGATAGGAATACATCTGACTGTTCTCAGGGAATGTGAAGAAGGGAAATAACAGGAACATCTACAAGTTTAAGGCACTTCCCAGGTTCATAAAGTAACATGAACAAACCTGAGCAGAGAACAATTTCACTGAGTTTATGAATAAACAATAAAACACAGGGCAAACGTACCGTATAGCGGTCTGTACTGTTTCACAGAAAAGAAAACTCAGCAGGCAGTGAGTCTGGGAAGGTCTAATGTCAGTGCAACAATTTCATATCCAATCATAGTTTCAACCCCAGAGCATAAGCTCACCACTAACAGTTTCATGATTCCCATCATTGACACGATAGCAATGCCAGTCGATCGTGATTGAGTGCACCAGCTCCTATTATATAGCTCAGAAAAAGCTTCACTGTCTGAACAGGAAAATTGACACAACAGACCATAAACCTCTGAAGTTTACTTTCATCAGAAAATGTTTCCATGAATATCTGTCCTTTGTACTCCTTCTCTTAAGTGAGCACTCCGGTCTGAAGGCATACCTAAAAAAGTTTCAGTCATGTTACAATCCCATTCCATATCTTTATTGCTATTTTAAAACCAGCCTATACATATTGTAAAAATTTCTAGGCAACAAAAAATGTAAACAGTTGCTCTTGCCATCCTGGGTTTTGTCAGTAGTATCCACTACAAGGAGTGAGGAGGTAAACTTCTGAAGCTCTTACTAGGTGTATAAACTTGACAAGCACTGTCACAGAGAACATTTGAATATTAAAGAGAAAGAACCCTTAAGGCTTTTATAATAGCCAGAGTTTGGCCTACCTTTCATTCTGTTTATTCTCTTTGCAACTATCAGATTTGGAAACTCTTATTTATCACCCAGAAAATCACCTAATGGATAGAAATGCATTCAATGCCACCTACTGGAAATATAAATAATGATATTGCATGAGACATGTAAATACAGATAGCATATTCATATGCGACCAGTTTATTCTACTAAACTATATTATTGATTTTAACTTTTGGTATGGAAAAAAAGATATGAAATGATAATGACATTATAGGTTTTTAAAATATCAGGCGCTAATTGGCATTTTAGAGAAAATTCTAAGCTACAGACTTTAAAAATCTTCAGAGTTTAGTGGTTAACACCCCCATTACATCTTCCATAAAAACAACCATTTTTTAAGCTATTGGCAATATTTTTTGAAAAGTTCAAGAATATTAAAATGACTAACCTTTTTCCCTGAGTTCTCTGGTTCACAGCTTCTTTCACCGTGGAGTAAATTATGTGATCGAGTCAGGAGGAGGATATGAGAGAGGCGTTGTCACCAGCTAACATACTTATGTGTTTACCTCTCAGCTGATGGCAGAAGAGCTGTTACAAGGGTGATGAGCTTAACCCCAGGCTGGCTTTCACTGAGGTACTAAGAAGGGTCATGGCCACATGTCCTTCTTCAGTGCCATATGAAATGAAGGCCACCTGAGGATTACCTAGAGAAATGTGATTTGATTCACCACATACTGTTTATTCAAGGTCCCAGACTTAGTGAAGTTACATGTTAATTTGGATATTTCTGTCTGATAGAGAGGCAATTTCTTCTGTCATTTGGGAAAAGATCCCCCAAATGACAATTCCTGTCCCTGTTGAATAACTGTCAGACTTGTATATAACCCAGCAATCTTATCTAGCATTGCTACAAATGCCCGGCTTCTCAAATGCTCTTGGAGTCAGTTTTCATATCTTACTGGTTTTCTCACTGAAATGGAGCAAGAACCTATGACACTTGTCCCTCATGTCCTCTGCCTGCCTTCTGTCTGTGGAAAAACTGTAGCCAAAGAATAAGTTTAATCAGAGAAGTGAGAAAATGCAGAAACAAAGGAAAGCAGTCCAAGAATACCAATAATACCAATACCAAGTAAATTGGTAAATACCAATACCAAGAAACCAAATAATAATTGTTTAGTCATTAAGCATATTCAAGGACCTTAAGTTCCTTATCAAGGGCTATAAACAATATTCTGAGCCATATCCGTGAGCTGTCTTAGATACTGGAACTCCCACAAAGTGGAAGAAGTTAACTACAGGATGACCAGACCATAGCCATGACATAAACTGCCACAATTCTGAGAATTTGCCTCAATAAATGTGGAACAAACTGGCCTTGGTACTGAAGATTAACTGTACTTAAAACAATCAATATGATGCTGGTCAGACCACTCTGGACCAATTTCAAGATGACAGAGCTGACTGTACTGTTGATGTATATAGCTCCCTCCAACTGTCTGTAAAAGCTCTTGCCCACTGGTTGTAGGAGGTGGAGATGGCCGTTGGACAAGTGTTCCCCACCCCACCTGCCAGTTGCCAGCATCCAGAATGAAGCACATTCCTTTCACCAACGTTACCTCATTATTGGCTTTTAAATGGCAAGAAGCCGGACCCCTTACATCATCAGTTAATAAGTTGAATTAAGTCTTTGTCACATGTTCATTTTATTCACATTAGAGAGTCATGTAACCTTTTGAAAGTTGTATTTGATCAGTTTTGAAGGTCATCCACTGAGATGGCTGAGAGGATTAACCCAATGGAGACAAACTAAATCTATTTGCCTGCACATGTTTTCTTGGCTTTTGAAGCGAATCCCGGGTGATAACACAACTCTCTAGTTATTTTTTTCTTTTTCTCCTGATATTATGTACTTGTTTTTATGTCTGGCTTGTACACCTTCTATAAGTTAGTCTGAACTGAGAGCAGCAATGATGGGTTTTTGCTATTATTGTCTGACTACTTGGTGATCTCTAATGAAGACCTGTTCTTTGTTGGGTGAGAGATGACAGAGAATCCAGTCAGTACTCTTCTTCTTTGCTTTTGCTTTTTAACAAATCTGTTTGTCTAATTGCAACCTTAAACCAACTAAGAAATATGTACTCACTGTAAGAAAAGTAACCCTAAGTTTTGTGTTTCTGGTTCACTTCTGATTTGTAGCTAACATGCAAAGGTAAAAGTTTTCCCTCTGTGTGTCTGCATGTCTTTAATTAAGAAAGGCCTTCACCTCTCATTGTGTAATAGAAATATTTTCCTAACACTAGAGGCTATTAAAAAGTGAGGTTATGATACCTCTTAAAGGAGCACTGTTATGATTAGTTTATAAACATACTCACTTATATGAGTCAAATATTCCTTCAAATCCCAGAAGACAAAGAAACTGAACCTCCTCTAGTATTTTGTATGCTAGAATTTTAAGAAAAATATTTTTCTTACAGAAATTGCTAACTTGGAAACATTTTAAGGATTCAGGTTTACATAATGACAGTCCATTTCCAGCATTACCTGGAATCTTGTTAGAACTTAAAATTCTTGAGTCCCAACCCAGACTGACTGAATCAGAAACTCTGTGGGTGGGACCCGGAAATATGTATTTTAACAAGCCCTTAGGTGGTTCTTTTCATGCTGTTCGTGGGGTTCTCAAGGCAAGAATACTGAAGTGGTTTGCCATTCCCTTCTCCAAACTACCTTCTCCAAACTACCTCACAATTGCACTCATCTCACACACTAGGAAAGTAATGCTCAAAATTCTCCAAGCCAAGCTTCAACAGTATGTGAACCATGAAATTCCAGATGTTCAAACTGGATTTAGAAAAGGCAGAGGAACCAGAGATCAAATTGTCAAAATCCACTGGATAATCAAAAAAGCAAGAGAATTAAAAAAAAAAAAAAAAACATTTACTTTTGCTTTATTGGCTATGCAAAAGCCTTTGACTGTGTGGATCACAACAAATTGTGGAAAATTCTTCAAGAGATGGGAATACCAGACCACTTGACCTGCCTCCTGAGAAATCTGTAAGCAGGTCAAGAATCAACAATTAGAACTGCACATGGAACAACAGACTGGTTCCAAATCAGGAAAAGGGGTATGTCAAAGCTCTATGTTGTCACGCTGCTTATTTAACTTACATGCAGAATACATTATGCAAAATGCCGGGCTAGATGAAGCACAAGCTGGAATCAAGATTGCTGGGAGAAACACCAATAACTTCAGATACGCAAATGACACCACCTTTATGGCAGAAAGTGAAGAAGAACTAAAGAGCCTCTTGTTGAAAGTGAAAGAGGAGAGCGAAAAAGTTGGCTTAAAACTCAACATTCAGAAAACTAAGATCATGGCATCCGATCCCGTCACTTCATGGCAAATAAATGGGCAAACAGTGGAAACAGTGAGAGATTTTATTTTGGGGGGCTCCAAAATTACTGCAGATGGTGACTGCAGCCATGAAATTAAAAGACACTTGCTTCTTGGAAGAAAAGCTATGACCAACCTAGACAGCATATTAAAAAGCAGAAACATTACTTTGCAGACAAAGGTCCATCTAGTCAAAGCTATGGTTTTTCCAGTAGTCATGTATGGATGTGAGAGTTGAACTATAAAGAAAGCTGAGCTCCGAAGAATTGATGCTTTTGCACTGTGGTGTTGAAGAAGACTCTTGAGAGTCCCTTGGACAGCAAGGAGATCCAACCAGTCCATCCTAAAGGAAATCAGTCCTGAATATTCATTGGAAAGACTGATGCTGAAGCTGAAACTCTAATACTTTGGCCACCTGATGCAAAGAACAGATTCAATGGAAAAGGCTCTAATGCTGGTAAAGATTGAGGACAGGAGAAGGGAATGACAGAGGATGAGCTGGTTGGATGTCATCACTGACTCATGATGGACATGAGTTTGAGCAAGCTCTGGGAGCTGGTGACAGATGGGGAAGCCTGGCGTGCTGTAGTCTGTGGGGTCGCAAAGAGTCGGACACGACTCAGCAACTGAACTGAACTGAACAGATGGTTCTGATACACACTAAATTTTGAGAATTAATCAATTAATCCGGGGGAAACTGCTTAATCCAACTCACTGCTGTTGTTCAGCCTCTCAGACGTGTCTAACTCTTTGCTAGTCTTCCCTGTCCTTCACCATCTCCAAGAGCTTGCTCAAACTCATGTCCACTGAGTCAGTGATGCCATCCAACCATCTCATCCTCTGTCATCCCCTTTCCCTCCTGTCTTCAATCTTTCCCAGCATCAGGGTCTTTTCCAAGGAGTCAGTTCATTGCATCAGGTGGCCAAAGTATTGGAGTTTCAGCATCAGTACTTCTAATGAATATTCAGGACTGATTTCCTTTAGGTTGGATTTCCTTGCTGTCCATGGGGACTCTCAAGAGTCTTCTCCAACACCACAGTTCGAAAGCATCAATTTCTTGAGTGTTTAGCTTTCTTTATGGCCCAACTCTCACATCCATACATGACTGCTGGAAAAACCGTAGCCTTGACTAGATGGACCTTTGTCTGCAAAGTAATGTCTCTGCCTTTTAATACGCTGTCTAAGTTTGTCATAACTTTCCTTCCAAGGAACAAGCATCTTTTAATTCTGTGGCTGCAGTCACCATCTATAGCGATTTTGGAGCCCAAGAAAATAAAGTCTGTCACTGTTTCTATTGTTTCCCCATCTACTTGCCACGAAGTGATGGGACCAGATGCTATGATCTTCATTTTTTGAATGTTGAGTTTTAAGCCAGCTTTTTCATTCTTCTCTTTCATTTTCATCAAGACATAAAACTGTTTATTGTTGATTGAAAGTACCAGTTTTAGTGAAGTCACATGTTAGCTTGTAGATGTCTGTCCTTAGAGATGCCAGTAATTTCTGTCCTGTGGAAAAGATTATGGTTTATGATGAAAGGTTAGGATTTATGACCTAGTTGGACATTAATCAGATTTGTGTCTAACTCAGCAATCTTTTACTAATATTGCCTAAAATACCTAGCTCTTGGAATTAATTTTAACATCTTACTGGTTTCCTTACCAGTTAATTAGCTGAATAAAATCTTTGACAGGCGTTCAACTTAAACTTACATAAGCATAAAAGTTTTTAACCTTTTAAAAATTGGGGTTTTTCTTGTTTTTAATTTTTTGATCTTTCCATGCAGCATGTGGGATTTTAATTCTCCAACCAGGGAAAAACCCACACCCCTACAGTGGAAGCAAGGATTCTTTTTCTTTTTTTTTTCTATTCAAAATGTTTATTGTCAATATTTTGCTTTGTAGAGATAACAGTTGTAGCGTGCTTTTCTACTTTAATACTTGATAATTACTTGATCTGCTATTTTTTTAAATTTATTTTTAATTGAAGGATGATTGCTTTATAGAATTTTGTTTGTTTCTGCCAAACACCAGCATGAGTCAGCCATAGGTATTCATAGGTATCATGAATCAGTCCCTCTTGAGCCTCCCTCCCCATTCCACCCCTTCAGGTCATTGCAGTGCCCCGGTTTGAGTTCCGAGTCATACAACAAATTCCCATGGGAAGCATGAATTCTTAACCACTGGTTGGCCAGGCAAGTCCTTTGAAGAATTTTGCTAATATATTTCACTCTGTGGCAGAAATGAGCCCTAGTCCTGTCCTAGGCAGTGAGCACCTTGACAGCGGGACTGTTTCTGCTCAATATTTAACCCTCACATCAAGCAGTGTCTGGTACATGAGCTCTAAATAAATTTTTATGCAATCAACAAACACTACCTAAAAGGTATTTAATTTTTAAAAGAGGAATTTTATAACTGGCCCTAATTATCATTCCTGTTGTTTTAATTAACTTTGTCTATTTCTTAAAGGAGTTTTCTGGGGCTTGTTATCAGGGACCCTGGGGCTAAAAGCCATAGCACTGGAAAGGGGAATTTTGTTCAATATTTTCTCTGAGATCTGTTGGTTGTCAACCTGAGTCAGATCAGGAGAGAAGTGGTCATTTTAGAGTCAATCCCAGCATAGGTTTTTTGGTGCCTGTTCTGTTGTGGAGAGCACTTGCAAACAATAGAGTGATATACCCAAATGGATCACTGGAGTTTGTTACTTTATGGTTCAGCAGTAACAAATTGGCCTGTAATGCAGGAGATGCAAGAGATGTTGGTTCTATCCTGGGGTTGGGAAGATCCCTTGGAAGAGGAAATGGCAACCTGCCCCAGTATTCATGCCTGGAAAATTCCATGGACAGAGTAGCCTGGCGACCTACAGTCTATGGGATCACAAAGAGTTAGATGTGACTGAGCGCATATAACCACACAGACACACACACACACAATATGAATAGGAACTAACACTTCGTGGGTATGGGCCCTTAGTAAGAAAAAGAACCAAATGGAAGGGTAAATGGTTTAAGGTAAAATCAGTTTAAAGCATATGCCTGACATGGGGGAAACACTAGTACTATTTTCACATATGACTGAGCTTGCCTTTGGAGCGAACATCTGTCATTTTTTTTCTCCCCGTGGTTTTCCTTAGGAGACTGTGCCTCCTGCCTTCCAGGTGGTCTGGGGGCAAGCATGGGTTGTTAAATAGTCATCTCCGTTCTCCCCTCAACTCCATACAGTGGTGCATTTAAATCCAGGGGAAATGGATTTCTGCCTCCTGGAAAACTTAATCCTGAGCCCAATGATCAATGAGGGGATTTAAGTATTACCAAAGAGGCACCCAACATGGCTGGCCATGACTTCCTGATTGAGATAGCTGGTCTAGTTTCAACCTTTGGGACTGCCTACTTCTTCAGCTTTTCCTTCCATTAATTCCCTTTTGCTTAAATTAGCTAGATCAAGTTTATGTGGCTTGCAACCCACTGTAGTAACTGATGTCACACCTGTTTTCCAGATGAAGTGATTTAACCCAAGTCCCACCCTCAGTGGTCACACCAACTGCAAGCTCATGCTCTCTCTTCCAGATGTTGGTGCAGCTTGAGTTTACAGTTCTCCTGGAGTGGAAGTAAAGAACATCTGACTTTTATTGAAGAAATGAGTTCTCTTTCCCAGACGACTTTTCCTACTGAAAAGCTTATTCACGGGAGAAAAATATTCTCAATATACTTCTAGAAATGGTAATAAGTCTATGTTGATTAACTTACATTGAATTTATTTTAACTGTATTGTTTGATCTAATGGAGTACCCTGGCAGGACAGAAGGGTTAAACTAAAAATCCTAAACAATTCCCTTAATAATCTTAAGTAA
The DNA here is from genome assembly GCF_963930625.1 of Muntiacus reevesi. Taxonomy (NCBI): domain Eukaryota; kingdom Metazoa; phylum Chordata; class Mammalia; order Artiodactyla; family Cervidae; genus Muntiacus; species Muntiacus reevesi. The sequence continues at coordinate 60,166,735 of NC_089262.1, forward strand.
TTATAAAGAAAAATCTGCAGACAAACAGCAAAGAAGGACTTTATTCATTTATAACATCATTTTGTAAACAATCACACTGTGCATTTTGAAATTCAATAATAACAAATTTTTTTCTATGGATTTATAGCAAACCCTATATAAAGTCAATGAGTTAATTCAAGAGTGAAGATGAATAGGGAGGAATAATTTCCGAAAACGTTAAATTACAGCACTTGATACACAGACAGATAACCATCTGTACCATAAAAATTTACATGCCACAAAACACTCACTTATAATTTTAAATATGCAGTAAAACACATTTATAAAAACAGCATCAACATTAACTTTTTTATAAACCAGTGACTCAGAGGAATACTTATTAAAACTTACTAAAAATCAGTAAATATTGCAACTGAGGTAAAAATTTATAAGTAAACAAAACTATCATTTATAAGGGCCAAAAGTAAACTGAAGGGCAGACGACACTTTCTGACGACTCTGTCTACTCCTTGATGTTCTGAAGCAGTTTCAATAAATGGGACTCAATAACCTGTTGAACTAAAACAGACAGATGATCAAGACTACAGCACGCTCATTACAAAATTTTAAAAACTATCAAATTCAACTTAACCTCAGCAACTTTTTCCTAAAATAATTTGTAATTAGGATATACTCATAGTTTGAGGGAGATAAGATTACAATGCAATACGTAAAACTTAGTCTATCACTGACTTTAATAGTTGTTCAAGTTATTAGATTTTTCTGTTTTTGGCTTCTAAATTTTAGAACTGAAGAAGAGTCCAGAATATAAGGTTATTCTAAGGAACAGAGAAAGGGCAACTACCAAGCACTGTATAAACAGTTTGCTATGAAACATTAAACACATCTGTAAATAGGTGTGCACTTATCCTCCAGCAACTAATTATTTGGGTGGGTGAAAAGTAGCAGTAACAAACTCATTTCTAGACTTTCTAGGAATCTGTTGATTTTGCCCACAATTAAAAGTATATGTCAGAGTTAGGATAACATACATGTTCCATGACTGCAAGTGGTGAGAACAGTTTAGACCACTGGCTTCTATTATTATAGAACTTTACTAAAATGGAACCTGACAATTCTAAAACACTTACCACTTCTATAGCCCAGGGCTACAGCTAGATCCATAGAATTATACCCAGAGTCAGTTTCAATTGTTGGGTCCGCTCCATTTTCTATACCAAAATAGAAACATCTACATAAACAAAATGAAAACGTGGATATGTTTGCCCATGGTGGCTCATGTGCAAATAGCAGGACAGATTGTTAGCAAATTTGGAAGGCATTTTCGGGATAGTCTGACAAAGTATAGAGTACAGGAAGGGCATAGAATTCACTCTGGCAGGTCAGAGGGAAGACACTTTAAATATTCAGGCATCCTCTAGAGCCTAATACACAACTACAGACAGAACTTCAGCTTAAAGACTATGTAGATAGGGAAAAGAGAAAAAAGCCATGGGTTCACACGTGAGCTCTGAAAGCAAAGCAGCAAGGACAGATGCTGTGGCTGCAGGCATGCTGTGTGATGGAGCTGTGGCTTACATGGGAACCTCAGGGAAGGGGCTGCTCGGGGGTGCATAATGTTTCAGTGACAGCTCATGATTCCCGTGAGGCCAGCTTGTAAAAAAACAATGTCTTCATGTGGCATTTTCTAAATATTCCCACTTTTATCTGCTTACCTAAGAGCATTTTTACACATTTCACATGATTTCCATGTACAGCGTAAAGCAAAGGTGTCCCTCCATTCTGGGGGGGAAAAAAAGGTGATTTAGGTTTTCAAGGATAGGATTCAAATAATTTAGTGCTGCTGTGTGAAGCTTTACTAAGAATTGGGCATGTAAAAGTAGTTTAAGCTAATTTTAAAATTTTGTGAGCAATGCTTAAATCAAAATTAGGACAGTAACTTTTTCTTCTAGGTGTTTCATTAAATAAAGGTAATTAATTATTCTTCTAAGTATTTAATATAGTTTTCCAAAACCTAAAAATCAGTATTATAGACTCACCCAATCATACTCATTTACATCAACTCCACAATCCAGCAGCATTTTGACGATGTCTGTGTAGCCCTTACTACAGGCCAATGACAGAGCACTTTCCCGACCTTTTCCTAAAAGCTGGGGATCTGCGCCCTGGAGTGGGAATGGAGACAAAAGACTTCTCAGTTTTTTGATAATAAGAACATTGTTACTTTCGTCAATAATAATTATAGGTCAGGTAACATTCTGGGGTTAACACAGTACTAACACAAACGTCTACTCCTGGATGCTCCGTTATCAAGGTTGTCCGAAGGTCTTCCTTCTTCCCTCTACCTGGATCCTAACTATCTTGCCACTTGGGGCCAAATTACATCTTCTCCATGAAGCTTCTCCTATAGACTTTTGCTCCCATTGCGGTTAGCAGGGGCTGGGCATTCACTTCTCTCTCACTGCTTCATGAATGATTAGACTTGCCTGTTTAACTAGATCCAAGTTCCACAAGGATAGAAGAGCATGTAAACTTTCTTTTTTTTTTGGTCCTCTACCATTACATCTAGCTGGCTGGAGATACAAAAACTACTATATACTTAACTGAACTTGAGTAACTGTACATATACATTGTCTGAGGCGTTTTCCTTACATTCTGAAGTAGAAACTCTACCACAGCTATTTGCCCGTGTGCTGCAGCCCACATCAGAGGGGTAAATCCTTCTTCGTCCGTGTGGTTGATAACATTTTCTATTTAAAAGAAAAGCAAGTTCTGTGATCTAATTTAACAACCACATATTAATACTGCTATGAAAACACTGGCATTCTAAAAAGGTGACTATTACTCAGTGAGGTTCACATTGTGCAGATTTGGGTTCACTGAACTCCTACTGTGTTTTTGCAATTTTCAGTCTGAATGTATTAAAATATGCCTCAATGTACATAGTTGAGTTCAAACAGTACATTATTAAAAGTATAAACTACTGGATACAATATAATGCTAGGTACAGGACAGTCCATAGAACACCGGTCTCAGAATCAGGAGACCAGAGTGTGAATGCTGACTGTCGCTTTCCAGCAGTGTGACTCTAGGCATATCATTTAACTTCTCTAACATCCACAATAAAACCTTGCTCATCTCAATGTAAAAGTGGGAGGATCACGATAAAAATTAGGTTAATGATAGCCCTTAGCATTATATAAATATATATTACAGAAAGTCCAAAATCTTATTAAAGCTATTTTTACTCCCTAGTTAACATTGCTGCCTTTGAATTTTCTCAAATTTTTGGTATTATAATGTGAATGAAAACTGAATGATTTGAAAAACAGTTTTATGCAATTCTAACTCAAAACCATTTTTGTTTGCTAGACTCAGTCTACTGGGTCCACAGTTTTGGCCCTAAATTTATTTAGTATATTGAGAATAAGACCTTCAAATATTTATAAACAAAAGATAAAATAAGTCTTTCTTATAAAAAAAATGACATGATTCTAAATGATGAAATGAGTCTTTCTTATCAAAGAATGACATGATTTAAAAAAACCACTCTTTAATCATATGCCCTGCATTCAACTGATAATGTTGGGACAACTGGCTAGTTTTTCGAAAAATGAAAATAAGAGTAAATCTCTATCTTTACCTCATTACACCAAAACATGTTCCACATAGGTTAAAGAAATGTAAAAAAGGAAACGACAGAAATTCTAGAATAAGGCATGAGTGAATTTATAAACTTGGAGCAGGAAATCATATCTAGGCAAGATATAAAACTTAGATGTCACAAGGATAAAAGTTTACCACTTAAAAATGTTAAGCTTTGTTTGAAAATATCATAAAGTCAAAGGAAAAATGGGAAACTGGGAAAAAAATATATGCAACATAAAGCATAAAAGTGAACTTCTTTAATTTAGGTAAGAGCTCATACAAATCAATATAAAACAGGCAGTTCACACAAAAAGAAATTCAAATAGACCATAATTTTAAAAAAGGAAACAAAACCAGTATGAAATACCCATGAGATCAGCAAAGATTAAAGTCTGATAGTATTCGTGTCAGTGAAGTTATAGGGAAGTAGAAACTCTAACTCTGGTGTGAGAACAGGGCAAACATCTGGTTATATGTATACAAAAATAAAAATTCATAAACCTTTTGACTCAGTAAATATACTTGTAGGAATTTACCCTATGGATATACTTCAAAACAATGCCAACAATATTGTTACTTAATAAAAACAAACTGGAATCAACTACTACCAGGAGGACTCACTAAAAAATAAAGAACACAGCATATATAATAAATGCAATACAATGCAAAACCACAGACCTATTAAAAAAGAATGAAACAGTCTTTGTGTGTTTACATGGAAATATCTCAGAATTTAAGTGAAAAAAAGTAAAGTGCAATGCAGTGTGTATATTTTTTTTCAAAAAAGCACACACATATTCTCACATGTAGCCCCACATAAATAGAAATATCCTCCAGAAAAGTCTTCTGAAAATATAAGAAACTTACAGTGTGTGCATTTGGAGAAAAGTCTAGGGTGGTAAGTGAAGCTGTAACTTCTATACATGACATTACTATTTTTTAAAAAGTATCTATTGGGTTATCTGCCTGGTGAGATTATGCAACTATTTCTTTTTTTTTTTTTTTTGCAACTATTTCTTTTTTATTTTTATACTCTCTTGTATAAAAATAAAAAAATAACAAATCTGACAAATCCTATTCAATTTGTTTTAAATACATTCTTAAGAATAGGCTAGTACCTTGTTCGATTCGAGTAGCCAGGTAGAGCATCTCTCCCTGGGCAGCCAGCTGGTGAACAGATAAAGCTGAAACAGTACCATAAAAAAGTTTCACATATCTGTAGGCTATATCATCATCATCTCATTGTTTATGTTTGTGTAGCAATTTTCTTCTCCAAAAAACAACCCATCATTTTATTGTTTAGGAGACGTGCATTCAATCCCTGAGTTGGGAAGGTAATGGCTACCCACGCCACTATTCTTGCCTGGAGAATAACATGGACAGAGAAGCCTGGCAGTCCACAGGGTCGCAAAGAGTCGGATACCACTGAGTGAGTAACACTTTCGCTTTTCAACTTAAAATATAGCCTAACATTTGCAAATGTCAGCATTATCTTAAATATATGAGTCTGAGAATTGACTCAGATATGTTTAAGGTAATTCTGACAGCTGCAAAGTGTTACTGTCAATGAATATGCAAATTGTTTGACCAATTATTAACAATTTGAATTGTTACTGATTTTATCAATTAAAGAAATGGTTTAGGTACTTAATTTTTAAATCTCTCTTGGGACTTTCCTGGTGGTCCAGTGTCTAAGACTCTGTGCTCCCAATACAGGGGGCCCGGGTTCAATCCCTAGTCAGGGAACTAGATCCTGCCCCAACTAAGACCTGGCACAGACAAAAATAATAAATAAATAAAAAGTTTAAAATCTCTCTTTATCCAAGCTTATAAGGAGGTTGGGTCTAAAAGACTCTTGTGTTTTAACTGACTGAATTAATTTAAGTCCCAAATATTATTTCTTAAAATAATGGGTATTTCTTAACTTTAGGAGAACTGAGGAAATAAATGAAAACCTAGCCTTGAGAGTAAATTCTTGAGTACAGATCTAGCTCTGGCCAATTAGCTGTGTGAGCCTGGAGAGCTGATTAAACACTTTTGTCTGTATCATGAGGGATGTGAACCACATGATCTCTAGCTGTTTTTTTTAAGCTCAAAAACTATGGTTTTGGGGAATTCGCTGGTGGTCCAGTGGTTAGGACTCAGTGCTCTAACTGCAGGGGCCTGGGTTTGATCCCTGGTTGGGGAACTAGGATCCCTTAAACCTCTCAGTATGGTTAAAAAGAAAAAAAAAATCTATGGCTGGAATATTTTAAAGTAATCTCTTTATTTTAAAACAAAGCCATACAGGCACAGTTATATCATAGCTCACTTTAAAATTAGTATCACTCGATCCTTGACTTCAGGTGATATGACTGGGTGGCCTTAATACAGAAAGGAAAGCAATTGGGAGCCACATGCAAATTTATATAAATGTCAATAAAACAAAAATCAGCCTGAGCTGGAGTTAAGAGTCATGAATTCTTTCTGGCTTACCTGTCACAGCATATGATTAAAAATCTGGAAGGATATAATGTTTCCAGAGTAAAGACATATATTTCACCACGCTTTAGAATATAGATACATTTACCTTATATTCTCAAATACAGTTCCTAACATCAAACTGCTGACTGGTTTTCTCTCATTAAGAAATCTGAACTATATAGAGTATTTTCTAATTTATACAGAAAATCTTAATTTTATTTCTTTCAGAATAACTCTACATTTAAAAAATTGTAAATTCAAAGTTTTTAAAGAGGTGGTTTCATATTTATATTATATTCTGATTAAAAATTAAATTAGAGATCACTCAGTTTTACTACAAATTATTTATTGATCAGTGATCTAGTTTACAAGTAAAACTCACTCCAAGAACACAAAAACACAATGTCTTGCTTTGCCCAAAGTTCAGAATAACTCATTTTTTATATTTCTATAATTCATTTTTTTACTATAGTTTTTATAGTAAAACTGTAAAGGTTTTAAGAATTAAAATTTCAATCCATTCTCAACAGAGAAACATAAAACATGATATACTCGAATATGCAATAATATGTTAACGTTTTAAATTACTAAAACTATCAGGATATTACTTAAGCTTTCCAAAACAGGATATGCATTTAATGAAAATAATGTTTCAAAGCCAAACTCTTGAAACTATTACAATGGCAATAACAATATTTTCATACAGCAGTGGGAAATACTTACAATTTGCTAACAGAGGTGTGGTTGAGACCTCATTTCCTCTGTGTTTGTTGGTTAAAGTAGTTGACTGCTTTATGGGTGAGAAGTGCTTTGTTGTAGACGGAGTGTAGACATGCCTTACTTGAATTCCCGGAGAAGGAGATGTATGGATATTGCATTCAGCTAGGTAAAATTAATTTAAACACATTAAAACAATATTTTAACAACAAAGCATTTCAAAGTTCTATGTCAATGCTTACATTAAAAAAAATATAAGATGTATAATATCTTCAACTGGTTCTCAAGTGACATTATTTTTTGCCATAAAAAATTTGTACAAGTTTCAGAAAAAAAAATCAATATTAATCTTGAGCAATATTATCCAAAGATAAGTTTTTTTTATTCAATAGATGGTTATAAAAGTAAATCTACAGTATGATGACAGATTTCACTGCATTAAAGCACAGAAAGCTAATGCCAATCACATATTCATGGAATTAATTCATTTATAAAAGGCACATATTTTTTTCTCCTGTAATTTTAAAAGGTACAATAAGAAACTTTAGTAGAGAATTTGTAAGTAAACATAGGTCAAGCAAGAAATAAAAAATCAACATGTACTTATGGACATTATATAACATGAAATTATTTAATTCTGGTTTCTGTGAGATTCTAGAAAACCATATTAAAAGGTGACTTCCAAACTCTCTTCCCAAACTAAAATTTCATGAACAGAAAGGAAAAAACAAACAAAAACAAAACAAATGCAGATATTTATACCATAACTTTCAACCTTTAAATAGGACAGATGCCACCTCCAGGTCAGAGTTAACCTGATCTTGAATATTTTTACTGTCCTCTTCATTTAAGGACTTCACAAACCGAGAGCAGACATTCATATCAAACCGGTTAGGCAGTATGAACTTCATCCCCACGGCAACGCCCTGAGCCGGTCCTTCTTCCGCACTGGAGTCCAGCTGACGTTCTATTTTAATGTCTGGCATGCCACTTAGGCTGTAACTGCTGGGACACTCGTCCACTATCAGCTGCGCTCCAATATCCAGATTTGCTGATGTAGCCATGATTTCAACCGAGTTTCAACAGTTAAAACATTCCTTCATGATTTCCTCTTGGTTTGAGAAGAAAGGTATACTATGTATTCTTTGAATTTGGGTATTAAAACATCTGGAAGAAAAAAATTTAAAATATATCAACTTAACGTACAGAAAATAATCATTTTCAATCACATATGTAAACAGTGCTCTTACAAGCATCGATAGATAATAAAAAGCATACAATGTTCAGAGGTAGAAAAACCTGGGTCTGAGTCCAAGTTTCACCATTTATTAGCTGATATGAATCTGTTTAAGTTCCTCAACCTCTCTAAGCCTCAGTCTCACTTGTAAAGTGGGGATATACCAATAATCTCACAGAATCCCAGCAAAGATCAGATGAAATACAGTAACACTTTCACCTCCATTACTAGGTCCCAACCAACTGTACTTACCCTTACCGTCCCTTTCCTATTCCTGAATACTACGAACAGGATTTTTTAAAAATCAGGCTAACAACAAAAATAAACTTTTCATGTAAAAAATATTAACCTCTGAGTTCATTTTTTAACATGTTGTTTATAACTGGCTCTCAGTTTGAGTTTAAGAAAAAGGTAGAACCCATTTGTACTCAAATGTATCAGCAACTACAGTATCCTTGATTCCTGAGTAGTGAAAGGCTTTACAAAGTCTTGGTTATGATAACTGAAGACATATTTATTAATCAGTTTTTGTTCAGATCAAGTGTTAGCAACTTAATCCAGGTTTTTATTAATATGGAAAATAAAAAATAGATTATGGTTTCTTTTGCTTTAGCATCTCTGGATATTAAGATTTAAGTATAATTTTTGGCCCCAATCTTTTAAATATTAAGAAATAAGGGTTAATGATTTTTAACCAAATATTGATTGTCAAGACATAAACCGAATAAATGTGAATTCTCAAAATACAGGTTATAAGCACACCTGTTACTGAGTCATTCACCACTGTTTTAAATGAGTTTTCAGTAAGGTAATCACTGGCACTTTCCTATGGACCTTTATATATATAATCTGAACAGAAATTTCATTTTTGTACCTAAATTTGCTTCTAAAAAAAGAACTCCAAGATATATAATTGTCTTAGATATATAGTCACCGAGACAGGAAGAAAATAAATAGCATTCAGTTAAGTTTTTCATAATCTTCCCAGCGGCTCAGTGGTAAAAAAATTCGCCTGCCAAAGCAGGAGATGCAGGTTCAATCCCTGTGTCGAGAAGGAAATGGCAACCCATTCCAGTATTCTTGCTTGAGAAACCCCATGGACAGAGGATCCTGGCAGGATGCGGTGCACGGAGTCGCAAAAAGAGTGGGACAGGACTTAGGGACTAAACAAAACAATTTTATCAAGTTAAGGCTTACTGCCTCAGAAATTTTGAGGGTGCAGGGTGTTTTAAAGTTGTAATTAAATGGAACTAAAAGAGGATCACAGTGGAGCAAAAGTTGGCAAATCATACATTTTACAGATAGCCCCTGTTTACAGTTTTAAAACACCTTCCAAGATTTTTATAACAATCCTTTTTATGTTTTTATTTAATTTTTACAACAATCCTTTGAGTAGTCAGGGCAGGTAATCATAATCAATGTCCACTGTAGAGAAGAGAAACGGAGCTCATGACTCCCAACACTCCGTTCATTAAAATAAAAAGCAGCACTGAAGCAAAAGAAACCGATTCTTTCTAAACCAAGTGGAAATAGAACGCTTATCTTGGCACCAGTCTAGAGAGGAGGAGAGGCAAAACTGACCGGTTAAGCCGTAATTTTGAAGTATAAGACAAGAAGGGGCGGGCAGGGGGAGACGATCCAGAAGGGGAGGCGGTGAGAAAAAAAACGGTAAAGCTAGGATCACCTCAACCTGTCAGAGCCCAGGGAGAAGGGGAGAGCGGTCCTAACAAAATAAAATGGGCAACTGGGTTATTCCCCAGTGGGTGCTAATAACAGGAACCCCCGGCCCCCCCCCGTTCTTCTTCATCCTGGAGTTGCCCTACGAGAAAAGGAAGGTGCTATGAGAATGAATGATGCCTCACAGGCGACAGGTGTCCCGGCGTCCCAGGACAGGAACCCGCTGGAGGGGAGACTGTGGCAGGGAGGGAAGTCTCTCTCTGTCGCCACCCGCCAGCTCTGCCCGAAAAAAATCCCAGCGCGGCTCCAGCACGGCGGGCGGAAACTCTGGCTCAACCGCGGCGGGCTGGTCCCGGGAACAGGGACTGGAGGCTGCCCGGGTGGGGGCGCAGGGCCTGGCGACCACGCTCGGCAGCCCACAGAGAGCCGGGCCTCTCCATTTGCGGCCAGACTCACTGCAGGGCCCCAACCAAGCCCCGGCCTGTTTTGATAGCCACGTCACTTCCGATTTCTGCTTTCGGTTTCCGGCCAAAAACGTTCAGCGTCGTTGCAGCCGAGAGGACTTCCAGGTATTTTCCCGCCGCTGTGCTGCGCGATCTTTACGTTCCCAGTAACTACGGAGATAGCGTCATTTCAGCCACGGCTCTGGGTCTATCAGGTCTTGGCCTCGCCCTCTGGCCACGCCTCCTCTTCCACCGTGGCCCCGCCCACCGGACCCGCCCCTGCGTCACTCGGGCTGCGTGCGTCTCGGGAGCCTGCGCCCTGACGTCACCTTCGTGCGACGCGACGGGCTCTTCTGTTCGCGGCGTGTTTCAGGGGTTTCTTACAGTATCCACGTGATCTTCTGCATGTTCTCTTGCACAGTCCAGGAAGGGGACTGGCGGAGTCCAAGAAATTCTCCTTGACACTGGGGTGTCTCGGCGGACCGTCCGGGCCCACGGAGGTAGGTAAAGGGGGCTCCCAACGAGGGCACCCCAGACTCACATCAGGCCTTTCTTGGTATCTAGCATGTTTCCCTAGGGCCTCCTGGTCTCCGCGGAGTGGCTAAACTTATTAAGCAACCTCTCAGGATCCTTGCAATTTAGTTTCGATCTAGATTTTCCTCCTCTGCGGTCACTGTCCGCTCCTACTGTCCACCATTATGAGTCCCTGGAGTAATCCACACCCTTTCAAAGTAGTAGGCGGATTTCCATCTCTGTCTTTGCTTATGTGATTCTCTCAGGTTGCAGTGCCCGCTCTTATTAAGTGGTTAATTAGTTTTAATATTATATTAAATGCCCAACTGAAATGCACGCTTTGAATGTTTCTGGTAGCCTCCCAGTTAAAGTCTCGTCTGAACGTTGTGTTTTCTGTATATTACTTATAGCATACTTTTGGTATTCTGCCTTGTGATGTAGTATCTAGTTTTCATTCAGTCCTGGTTTTTTCAGGCTGTTACCACTCTCTGATTATTTTCTTTCTGTTCATTTTCACGTCACTTCTTGCATCCGTGCTTTTGAACCGTCTTGCTTTCCCCCTCCTGCCTGATGCTGTTCCTCACTTTAATCTGGCAAACCACTGTAAAGTACTTCTTTCAAGGCAGCGTTATGTTTTCCATCGCTCTTATATAGTCGACCCTTGAACACTGTGGTGAGGCAGCTTTAGGGGCCCCGACCTTCCTGGGAGGGATAACTTACAGTGGACTCTCCACGTATGGGATTCCTTCACATCCTGGGCTCCACTTGTGCTTCCAACAAGCCAGAATTCTGTAGTACTGTGGTATTACTGTTGAAAAAAAATCTGCTTCTAAGCAGACCCGCACAATTCAAAACTGTGCTCTTCAAGGGTCAGCCCTGCTGTAGTGAGGGGCTGAGGCCCACAGACAGGCTAGATCTGGCCTACTGTCTGTTCTAGGGTCCTCAGTGAGCCAAGTATGCTTTTTATAGATGAATGTTGGCGATTTGTGTGATGATGAATATGTGCTAAGTCGCTTCAGTTGTGTCTCACTCACTGTGACCCTATGGGCCTTAGCTCCCCAGGCTTCTCTGTCCATGGTGATTCTCCAGGCAAGAAGACGAGTGGGTTGCCATGCCCTCCTCTAGGGGATCTTCCCGAGCCAGGGATCGAACCTGAGTCTCCTGCGTCTCCTGAATTGACAGGCGGGTTCTTTACCACTTTGCCACCAGGGAAGCCCTATTTGATGACAGGACCCATCATTCAAAGTCCATGAAGCTTTCTCTCCCTTCTCCAAAGAGTCTCTTTCATTCATAAACAAAATATCATAGTCATTTGGGGGTAGCTTGTTAGTAAAAAATTTGGAATTTTCTCTTTCTTGGTATATAAGTAACTACATAATATCCTCCATTTTGCCTGCTGGCCTACAAAGCCTGAAATATTTATTCTTTGGCCTTTTGCAGAAAAACTCTGTGAACTTGTGCTTTATAGCAGTGTTTGCACCACTCATGGTTTTAATTTTGTTTCCCATATAACCTAGCACAATGCTTCCTTTTGTTCCTTTCACAAATATTTCTTTGAAACTGAAATGTTAGTTGCTCAGTCATGTCTGACTTTTTGCGATTCAATGGACTGTAGCCCACGAGGCTGCTCTGTCCGTGGGATTCTCCAGGTAAGAACACTGGAGTGGGTATAGCCATTCCCCTTTCCAGGGGTTCTTCCCGACCCAGGAATCAAACCCACATCTTTTGCATTGCAGACAGATTCTTTACTGTCTGAGCCAAGGAAGCCCCCATTGAGCAATTGTTTTTAGTTTTCCAGACATGAAATGCTCAGTTTCAGTTCGGCTGCTCGGTTGTGTCTGATTCTTTGCCACCCCATGGACTGCAGCATGCCAAGCTTCCTTGTCCATCACCAACTTCCGGAGCCTGCTCAAACCCATGTCCTTTGAGTCGGTGATGCCATCCGACCATTTCATCCTCTGTCATACCCTTCTTCTCCTGCCTTCAATCTTTTGCAGCATCAGGCTTTTTTTCCAGTGAGTCAGTTCTTCTCATCAGGTGGCCAAAGTATTGACGTTTCAGCTTCAGCATCAGTCCTTTCAATGAATATTCAGAACTGATTTCCTTTAGGACTGACTGGTTGGATCTCCTTGGAGTCCAAGGGACTCTCAAGAGTCTTTTCCAACACCACAGTTCAAAAACATCAATTCTTAGACACTGAGCTTTCTTTATGGTCCTGCTCTAACATCTGTGCATGACTACTGGAAAAACCATTGCTTTGACTAATGGGGAAAAAAGATCATTATGATGCCATATGATTATGTGAATTGGTAGAAATACAATCAAGTAGGTTTATAAAAGACAAGCCCCTAACCTAGTTAAGGAGGTCAGAGATTTCCTGGAGGATGTGATTCTTGAATTTTAAATGATAAATAGGAGGTAGGTAGAAAGAGATCATTCTTGCCAGAGAGGACAGATGAAGACAGATACTGAGACAAGAAGGGCCATGGTGTGTTAAGTGAGTAAAAAGAAGTGAAGCTGGAAAGATAAGCAAGGGCAAGATTACGGAGGGCCTTCCTTCTGTTTGAAGGAGCTTGCACCTTCTTTTCTGGGCAGTTTTGCATTTTGTAGCAAAAGCTAGATTTGCATGGTAGTTTGGTAACTTTGACATCTATTTGGAAGACAGACAAGACAGTCAGAGAGACCTTATATTGCACTATTTCAGTAGTTGAGAAGATGTGAATTAGAGCAGTCTGACTAGGTGGTGTGGACATTATGAAGTTTAGAAAGATTTGAAAGGTAAAATCAGCAGCTCTTGCTAAATATTATATGTTAGAAGTGAGAAGGAACGACAAGTTAAGATTGATTCCAGATTCCTAGCTGGTGCTAATTACCATCTGAACTGAAGAGTCTCAGAGTATATGAAGGCACTGACCATGTCTGTTTCACTCAGCATTGCTCCCCAGTGCCTAAAACAGTGTGTTACTTTGTAGGTACTTCAGTGAAAAGAAAAGTTTCCCTTTTTTAAATCATGGATTGCCATGTTTCATCAAAGCCTTTAAAATATGTTGCACCTGTGTATTTTGGTGTTACTGATACAGTGTTTTCAGACTTTCCAGAGTATATGAATTACTCCACTGAATCATTCCCTTGTTGCAATTAAATGGTTCTGGAAAGACATTTCAACTTAATTACATGTCAGTTAAAAGTTTTAATTAGTTGTTGTATGGCAGAAACTAGCACAACATTTTAAAACATTTAGGTAAAGGTATTGTAATGATCCTATGGTATGTGAAGAGGTTTATGCAAAGAAACCCTCTTCATGTTGTGAAAAGTTATTTTTTAAACCTTAGATTTATGCTGAAGCTGAAGCTCCAATACTTTGGCCACCTCATGTGAAGAGTTGACTCATTGGAAAAGACTGATGCTGGGAGGGATTGGGGGCAGGAGGAGAAGGGGACGACAGAGGATGAGATGGCCTGATGGCATCAGCGACTCGATGGACATGAGTTTGAGTAAACTCCGGGAGTTCGTGATGGACAGGGAGGCCTGGTGTGCTGCGATTCATGGGGTCGCAAAAAGTCGGACACGACTGAGGAACTGAACTGAACTGAACTGAACTTAATAAAACAAATTTGGAATTAAAAAAGCTTTAATTAATCTTTTTTCTGTCACTTTAATTTAGAATTTCATTTCAGAATTGTTTTGTTCTTGTTTTCTTTCTTATGTTTAAGCCTTTTAAAATCAACTAACTTAATTTTAATCTTCTACATCAGAATATTAGATTTATATTTTAAGCTTTTAAATTTAATTTTATTCTTCTACATTAAAATACCAGCTCTGCTTTCCTCTTGGCAGTTTTATGCTTTCAGGAAGTCAGGTCCCTAGTGAAGTAAAGTAGCTCAGTCATGTCCAACTCTTTGTGACCCCATGGACTGTGGCCTACTAGGCTTTTCTGCCCATGGGATTTTCCAGGCAAGAATGCTGGAGTGGGTTGCCATTTCCTTCTCCATGGGATCTTCCTGACCCAGGGATTGAACCCGGGTCTCCCGCATTGTAGGCAGACGCTTTACCCTCTGAGCCACCAGGGAAGCCCTAGGTCCCTAGACCATGTTCTTATAGATTAAATGTTGTCTTAAGTTTAATTTTAGGAAGCATTTGTATTTGCAGTTCCATGTTAACATTTTCTGTTGTTAATAAATGAGCGTTCCAAGCCAGTGTGTTTCTCTCTGCTTTGGCAACTGGATGGCTGAGCCAGATTTATTCCCAAGTGTTGTAAATTGGTCAGTTAGGTGTGGGAACATTTGTGTGTAGTCTCTGCATATAACTGAGCAGATGGTACACTATGGTAGCCCTATCTGTTTTCTTCTTGCTTTCTTTAGATTGTCTCTTCTATATTAAGATTAAATGGTTACTGATCACTAATCTGTAAGCTACCACACGACCTTTAGAAAAGACACAGAGTGATAATCATGACTATATACAGGTTTATGAATAGTAGTAATGTGTATATAAAATATTTTCTTTTTCAGACGTAAGACAGTCACTTTAATTATTTCTAACACCAGTTTCAAACTGGTTACCCTTGGATAACTGCAATTATATGAAAGTATGGCTGGTTACAAGCCTGTAGCAATCCAGACATATCCTATACTTGGTGAAAAAATCACCCAAGATACACTGTACTGGAACAACTATAAGGTAAGTGTAGACAAAATTCAGGGGGGGCTCTTTTGCACTTGATGCCAATTTCTCCAGCATTTGTTATACTTTGTATATGCTAGTAAAGAATTAATAACTAAAAATAATCTGTCAGCAGCTTATAATTTGGGTGGAAAATTTGATGTCTAGTTTATTTTTTCTTGGACTTATATAAAAATCCATATTCCTTAATCAGTTTAATAATACAGGTATCTAACACAGAATAGATGATTAATCAGTTCAAGTGAATTAAATTTTAGAACTTGAATCTCATATGAAAGAAGGTTTTAAAAAATTTTTTTTCTTAATCTCAGGAGGAAGAGATGTAAAATGAATTCTATGTTATCTGCAAAAACTAATTAAATGATCTTTCTTTATAAAAAAGATGATTGACTTAATAGAAAAATGGAAAAAGGTTGGGATTGGGAGGTTTATAGAAAAAGAAATTTAAGTGGCCAATAAATGTATTAAAAGAGCTCCAACTTCACTCATAATTGAATAAATGCAAATTAAAACAATAACTGAATAAGTATTGGATAATAATTTAGATACCTTTTCATGTATTATGTTGGCACAAATGAAAAATTTTGATGATCATTGCTACTTGAGGTAGGGAAAATTGGCGCAAACTTTCCAGAGGGCAATTCTGGCATTATCTCTTACAATAAAAATAACTTGTGGTCTTGTAAATTACATAGCTTGGAACTTAATCAGTGAATATACTCTCCAGAATTTGTGTATGTTATCCTTATGTGTAAAGATGCTCATTGAAATTTCTGTAATATTAGAAATCTCAGAAAAACCTGTTTGTCAGTAGTGGACTGGTAAAGTAAATTATGATATATCTTATAATGGATGGTAAAGCTATTGCTCATATGAAAAGTTAGCTAAGATGTGTTAGTGAAAAAAAAGGCAAGGTACAAAGTAGCCTGCATGGTTGTAACTCTGTTAATACTCTGTTATTTTTCATTAAGACGCCTGTTCAGATCAAGGAGTTTGGTGCAGTGTCAAAAGTAGACTTTTCTCCCCAGCCTCCATATAACTATGCAGTCACAGCTTCTTCAAGGGTAAATGTAATATTTTTCTTTTATATAGTTTATATTTACTGCTATTCTTGAGCCATCTAGTAAAATACTATGTTTTTTATCTTGTTGTAGATTCACATTTATGGCCGATACTCCCAAGAACCTATAAAAACCTTTTCACGATTTAAAGACACAGCATACTGCGCTACTTTTCGACAGGACGGAAGACTCCTTGTGGCTGGCAGTGAAGATGGTGGTGTTCAGCTTTTTGATATAAGCGGGAGGGCTCCCCTCAGGCAGTTTGAAGGCCATACTAAGTAAGAGACAGATGTTATTTTGTTTTGTTTTGTTTTAATTGAAGTATAATTAGCATACATTCTATTAGTTTCAGGTGTACAACATAATGATTCAGTATTTGTATGTATTGTGTAATGATCGTCACAATAAACTGCTTGATATCTATCACCATACAGTTACAGATAGTTGCTTTTCTGTTTTGTTGTAAGTTCTGTTGGTTTTACAGGTTTTGAAAGAAACAGTTCTGTGAAGATTATGTACCATTATGGACTTTTATTTCCTGGTTGTTCTAAGACAGCGTGCATAACTTGGTTCAGTCCTATGGTCCAGCTTGATGGGGCTCATGAATTCCCTAGGAATTTTTTGCGACATTTTAGGAAATGTGTGTTTCTCTATGTAGACGTCCTATAGCTTTCATTAACTTCTCAGTGAGTTTCGTGACCCCATTGAGGTTCTAAAGGCAACCTCACAACTGTAATGGAGAACTCAAGAGGCCTGGATTGTATTGGAGTTTGTTTTTTTTGAAATCAAGTTGGAAGGTGGGATTTTTTTTTTCCTACTTATATTTGGTGTTTTGCTTCTTTATAAATTAAACAGCCAAAGGCAGTTTTATAACTTTGTTTCAGGATTACCAATGTCATTGCTGAAATTTACTGTTGATTTTAAATCTCAAAAGTGTTTTTTTTAATAGTATATTATCAGGATAGTCTTAGTTCATCAGTGAAACGTTTTAAATATAGCAAATTTATGGAACATGATCCTGCTTAGTGGCAAGTCTCCTTAGAATTTTTTAGGAACTACCCATTTAAAAATTTTTTAAATTAAAGTACCTTTGTGCCAACATTTAGAACATCCCACCGAGCAGCAAAGTAGAAATGTTAACGTGTTAGAAAATATAATTTTAAGGCCATTGTTCAGTATTTTTATTAATTTCATAGTACCAGGGATATATACATTTTAAATTGGCTTGAGGATAAACATCTGTTTTAAAAGATTTTTAAGATTTTCTTTTTCTCTCATGATTTTGCTCTACAATTACTGAAAATGAGCTGCTTTTCTTGTTATTTCGGATGTTAGAAGATACCAGAAATAATTTTTTCTTGCTTTTTGATATATTGATTCTTGATTTTTCAGAGCAGTTCATTCAGTAGATTTTACAGCTGACAAATACCATGTGGTTTCTGGGGCTGATGATTATACAGTTAAATTATGGGATATTCCAAACTCCAAAGAAATTCTGACATTCAAAGAACATTCTGATTATGTGAGGTGTGGATGTGCTAGCAAACTGAACCCAGATCTCTTTGTCACAGGTTAGTGAAATCTTTTTCTTCTCTCTTGAAGTTGGTAATTTTATTGATATACTTGGATGCTTCTTTGGGATTCTTTTTCAAAGAAATATGTATGTGTTTCTCCTGTTGTTTTATTTCCTTTTTCTTCTTTGGGGGATTGTTCTTAATTGTCCTCCACATGTGATTTGAAACATCATGCTCTGGTGTTCAGAGGTTCCCCAGTGGTCGGGAAGCAGAGGTCATGTGGTTCAGTCTTCATGGGTGTCTGTGTAAGGCTCCCAGATGATTCAGTCGTCTGGAGGTAGGAATAGTTTAAGGTTCCATGTAGGTTGGTGTATCAGAAACAGACAGTGGTAACAGAGGGTTTAGAAGTACTGTATCTTCTTGAGTATACATGTCTTTTTAGAATTTCATCTAAGCCTTTTCTCCTTTTAAAAGTTTTGTTTGAATATGCACACAGAGACACGTTTTTGTTTTAGGGTCATATGATCACACTGTGAAGATGTTTGATGCGCGGGCAAACCAGAGTGTTATCTCTGCTGAGCATGGACAGCCAGTGGAGAGTGTCCTGCTTTTTCCCTCTGGAGGTCTTCTGGTATCAGCAGGTATTTCTTTTAAAGATTGTTTCCCCAGTATTGTTTGTCTCAAGTCAGGTGTGTCTTTGTCAGTGTGCCCGTGAATCGCACATTTAGTTTTTTGCTCAGACAGTTGATAAGTGGGATAGGCAAGCAGTTTTTATTTCCTGAGTACCTACGATGAGCCAGGCACTGTGCTTTTATAAACGTATTATCTCCAGTCCCCTAGATGTGCTTAAAAGATAGTTTTCTCTGTTTTACAAAATAGAGACAAAGTTTTAAGTAATTTGTCCAAGAAAAAGGGGTAAGTAGCAAATCAGCGATCTCAGAATTTGAGAGCCTGTGTTGTGACTCCTGCTGCTGTTCCTACATACAAGATCTGTAGCTGCTTTTGAAAACGCAGGTTCTTTCAGAGCTAGAATTAGGCTTCGCTCTTTCTATGTGACTCTTGGCTAAAACGGCCTTGCCCAGCGAAGAGCTGCTGGTGCTGGAGGAGGAGGCAACGTGGACTCAGGGTGGCCTCCGTGTATTTTTCATCAAGTTGAAACTGAGGTGTTTTTTTCATTTTTGTTCATAGTGCATTTTCATATTTATAATGGAAGTAGTAAACTGGCTTTTTTCATTTGTTAAGGCAAAATTCGTGTGTTGGCATTAGAAGAATACATAGGTAGTGTATAGCTTTGCTTTGTTTTTTCGCTTAATTCTAAAATCCAAAAGAAGTTATCCCGTTTTATACTCCTTTCCCCAGTACCTATTTGATTTCAAGATAAGTTGATAATATTGTCAGAGTTTCTATTTTTCTTTATTTTGAGAAATGGAAGTATTTGCAAGTTGAACAGAGAGAACGGATGTCTGTATACTGACCTCCGTCTGTCACTAATTATTGTGTGACCTTTGGGCAATCCCTTAACCAGTATAGACAGACCTTGAAAATGAGAGGTCCGCCTTTGACGGATGAGGTCAGTGGTTTCAAAATGTGGTCTGGGGAGACAGGGACTGAGAATTGGGCTTCAGGCCCTTTTTCACAGTCAGGATAGGTAAGAACTTTGTCCCCACCCACCCCTAGCTCCCCAGCCTCTTTTTCTGTTTTACCTGCTAGACCTTTGCTTAATACTTCACTGAAAGAAAAGATGCCGTATTAAAAAATTTCTTTTTAAACCATTGGATTAAATTGCCTTTAAGAATGCTTCCAGTTCTTAGAGTAAAAGTTATAGAGAAGTTTTTCAGTTTTGTTGGGATTCACAGAATTTTTAGGAAACGATATCTTCATTATTCTTTCCCATTTTTGCACAAAATTCCTTTGAAGAATGATTTTATGGTGCTTTTCGGTTGTTTTCCAAACTAAACTAATGATTGTTTCTTTTTATAGGAGGTCGGTATGTTAAAGTCTGGGACATGCTAAAAGGAGGACAGTTGCTCGTGTCTTTGAAAAATCATCATAAAACTGTGACATGTTTATGTCTCAGCAGCTCTGGACAGAGGTTACTCTCTGGCTCACTGGATAGGTTAGCATTTTAATTTTCTTTCTTAGTCATTCTTAGTGTGCATATATTTACTGCTTGAAGAAATGTTATTTCTGCACAACTTGTGATAGCATTAATATGCTGCCAGATGATCTCCATAAAAAAAATCTGTTGAGTTGAAAATAGTTTTGACCTTACATTTATACATAGCAAGCTTATTTTCTCCCTTGATATAATTTTTTGCTTTAATTAATATACTTCAGGAATTTTTTTTTTTTTTTTTCAGTGGGTTTTGTCATACATTGATATGAATCAGCCATAGAGTTACACGTATTCCCCATCCCGGTCCCCCATCCCACCTCCCTCTCCACCCGATTCCTCTGGGTCTTCCCAGCCCACCAGGCCCGAGCACTTGACTCATGCCTCCCACCTGGGCTGGTGGTCTGTTTCACCACAGATAATATACATGCTGTTCTTTCGAAACATCCCACCCTCACCTTCTCCCACAGAGTTCAAAAGTCTGTTCTGTACTTCTGCGTCTCTTCTTCTGCCCCGCATATAGGGCCATTGTTACCATCTTTCTAAATTTCGTATATATGTGTTAGTATACTGTAATGTTCTTTATCTTTCTGGCTTACTTCACTCTATATAATGGGCTCCAGTTTCATCCATCTCATTAGAACTGATTCAAATGAATTCTTTTTAACGGCTGAGTAATATTCCATGGTGTATATGTACCACAGCTTCCTTATCCGTTCATCTGCTGATGGGCATCTAGGTTGCTTCCATGTCCTGGCTATTATAAACAGTGCTGCGATGAACATTGGGGAGCACGTGTCTCTTTCAGATCTGGATTCCTCAGTGTGTATGCCCAGAAGTGGTATTGCTGGGTCATATGGTAGTTCTATTTCCAGTTTTTTAAGAAATCTCCACACTGTTTTCCATAGTGGCTGTACTAGTTTGCATTCCCACCAACAGTGTAAGAGGGTTCCCTTTTCTCCACACCCTCTCCAGCATTTATTGCTTGTAGATTTTTGGATAGCATCCATCCTGACTGGCGTGTAATATACTTCAGGAATTTATTGAATCATTTGAATGTTCTTTTAAAATAATTTGTTATTCTGTAGTTTTCTTTTAAAATCATTATTGTATATTTTGAAATATTTATGAGTATGTATATATATATTCTAGCTTATATTCTTTAAAATTTAAAACTTCATGTAAAAATTTCTATGTGTTAATGTATAGAAATTACATATTTCTAAATATTACTATTTTCAGTAAGTATTAGTGTTTTATTAGTTAATGTTCCATAACAGTGCTGTACAACAGAAACACAGTGTGAGTTACTATGTAATTTTCAGTTTTGCCAGCCATGTTTAATAGGTAAAATTAATTTAATAATAATATTTACTCTAAAATATTATTTTAGTATGTAATCAGCATAAAGTTATTAATGATAGACCAGAAACAAGTTCAGCCTCATATACATGCCCGATGATACAATAATCATACTTTATGATTAAAGTGAAATATAGTTGTATTTAATAGAAAAATATTTTTATACTGCCTCAGTTTTAAAATTAAGTAAAATAAATTCACTTCTTTTTCACTGTCCACATTTTAAGTGCTTATTAGCCGCATGTGGCTAGAGTGATGACCCAGTTCTAGAATTTACTTTCATTTATCTGTTGTTGCTCCTTTTATTTCCATATTTCTTTTTTCATTGTTATGTAAAGCCTTGGTTTTTCAGCATATTTATTAAAAAGTATACATATTTTAAAAGCTAGAAAATACTTCTGATACAGAGGAACGTGGTATGTAAGTATAAAGCAGATTCCCTGCAGTGGTATTACTAGGCAATTTGGGACTTGATTTTTAGATGTGTCCTTCAAAAGCTATTGGTAAGTTAGCTCTATTCATAGTTCTCAACCCAGGGTGACTTTCTGTGGACATTTTTGGTTACTGTCACAACCTGGGGGTGGAGTGTTCTTGGTATGTAGGGAGAAGAGGTCAAGAATGCTCCTGAACACCCTGCAGTGTAAGGACAGCCACCGTGACAGAGAGCTATCCTGCCCACAGTGTCAGTGATGGTGATGCAGCTGGGAAGCCCTACCCTTTTGACTTCGATGGACTTTGATGCCGTTTCTTTAGTTTCGAGTTTCATCTTCAGGAAAAGGTGGTCCATCCTTCTGGTGGCTGGTTGAAGCCTTTATGCAAACAATAAAAAAGAGTTCATTTTTAAAAGAGATTCAGTGATAAATTACTTTGTAACTAATATTACTAATCATTTTTCTTCATTGTTGTATGTTTTAATATTCATGTATTGAATTTTAAAAAATAGTAATTTTTTATACTCATTTCTAAGATGCTTTGTGACACAGCTCTTTTTTTCTTTTTCGGTTAGGAAGGTGAAAGTATATAGCACAACTTCCTACAAGGTAGTCCACAGTTTTGATTATACAGCTTCAATTTTGAGTCTTGCACTTGCAGTAAGTATTTTAGCTCTTTTTTTTTTTTAACTTTGACTAACCTTGCTTGTTAAATGAAACTAACATGAAGTATTAGGGTTTATCTTTGTATTTGAATAAGTATTATTTTCTTCTCGTCACATTAGATAATTGGGTTAAGATAATTGCTGGAATATATGAGTTGTCTCAATAACTAAGCATGAATTCAGATTTAGGTCCCACTTATTGAACAACTCAAACTAACTGTAGTGTTGTGTAGGCATTGTCAACACTATGGGTAGGACCTGGAAAGTAGATAAATCTCTCTTCAGCACATTTAACTCAAGGGTTAAACACTCCAAAAAGTCAGGCTGGCTCTCTAAGCCAAAAAGAAAGGCGGCGGGGGGAGACAAAAGGGCAACAAAATGAAATGTCTCCTTTTCTCTGTTAACTGCTCTTTCTGGAGTGTGTAGTGTCACGTTTCGTGAGCTACCGAGGAGGAGGAATCGATTTGGATACCTTATATGGAAATCTGAACTGGGAGTGGAAAAGAGTCATAAAGTGTTTTCTTGACAAGATTTTGGAAAGTCGTGCCACCGCTGGGGCTTCCCTGGTGGCACTCGTGGGAAAGAACACACCCGCTGGTGCAGGAGATGTAGGAGACGTGGCTTCAATCCCTGGGTCGGGAAGATCCCTTGGAGGAGGGCATGGCAACCCACTCCAGTTTTCTTGCCAGGAGAATCCTGTGGACAGAGGAGCCTGGCGGGCTACAGTCCGTAGGGTCACAGAAGAGTTGGACACGACTGAAGCAACTTAACATGGATGCACACACGCATGCCACCACGTCATTCTTTTCTAGGAGGAGGGTATGGGGAAAAATTATTTTGGAAATATTTCCCAAGATGTTATTAACTGCGTATTATTATACCAACTGGCAGTGACAATTTCCAAGTATAATTTAAAAAGTGAAAATTTGTCAGTGGTGTCTGACTCTTTGTGACCCCATGGACTATGCAGTCCATGGAATTCTCCAGGCCAGAATACTGCAGTGGTAGCCTTTCCCTTCTCCAGGGGATCTTCCCAACTCAGGGATGGAACCCAGGTCTCCCTCATTGCAGGTGGATTCTTTACCAGCTGAGCCACAAAGGGAAGCCTGAGAATACTGGAGTGGGTAGCCTATCCCTTCTCCAGCAGATCCTGTCAAACAGTAGTATCTTGGAGGAATAAAAATGATTTTACTTTAACTTTTCCCATAGGTCAGTCACTGTTAGGCAGAGAATCAGTATCTTAATGGAACTCTTGATGAAAGTACAGTCAAGCGGCAAGCACATAATAAATGTTATTTGGAAGAAAAAGCAAGGTGAATTATGAGTTCCTAATACGCTAACTTACTTTTCTAATTGCTGTTAGCATGAAGATGAGACAATAGTTGTAGGAATGACCAATGGAATACTGAGTGTTAAACATCGGAAATCTGAAGCAAAGAAGGATTCTGTGCCCAGGAGAAGAAGGCCTGCATATCGAACTTTTATTAAGGGGAAAAATTATATGAAACAACAGGTATTTGTATATATTCATATATATTTTTTAAAGATGAAAGTTGTTAGAGTAGCCAGCTTCATCCCTGCACATTCCTGAAAAAGTGTAGTTCACCTGGCAGTTAGCTTCATTTTACTTTTCTTTACTTCATATTTATCTCCAGATTGCTGGATTAGGAACATTAAATTAATAACTATTGGGAATGTAACTGTCCGATTTTCCCAAAACCATTTGTTGAAGAAACTGTCTAATGATACTTCTTAATGCCCCGAATCATAGCAACGTTATTGTGCTCAAAATAGTGTCTTTCACCCACTGTCTGGTTTGATCTTCTAAATAACCCTGAAAAAGAGTAGAGCCAATAATATCTCCATTTGGCATCTGAGAAGATGGAGATACAAAGAAGTTGTGATTGATCCAGGATTTCTTTATTGGGACTAGGTGGTTGCTCAGATTCCTGTTTTCTCTTTCTACTCAGTCACTGCTTGCTGTGTAAAGAGAACTGCAGTGAGCAGTGTCTGCGCAGGATGGGATGTTGTGTGTGGATCCTAAGTTAAAATCACAGGACACTAAGAACATGGTGATGTGGCAGATTATTCTGTTTTTATTTGCTTGACTTCATGGGCTTGTGACCCTTATTTATGATAGAGTTGAAGGACACTGTGAAGCTATGATTATTTCAAATAAAACTATTTGGATATTGATTTTTCTTTGTAAATTTACTTTTCAATGCAGGATGACATTTTGATCAACAGGCCATCAAAGAAACACCTAGAATTGTATGACAGGGATCTGAAAAACTTCCGGATCTCTAAGGCACTTGACAGAGTCCTTGAGGTGAGTGAGTAAGGTGTGTGTGATTTTTTTTTTTTTTTATAAAGACTTTCTTTTAAGAGCAGTTTTAGGTTCACAGCATAATTGAGGGGAGGTACAGAGCTTTCCCATCTGCCCTCTGCCCCACACATGCATAGCCTGTGGGGTTCATTTGTTGCAACTGATGAACCTACAAGGACATTAGTTTTAATTTTTTAAGTTTATTTTTAGCTGCAGTGGATCTTTGTTGCAGTGTGGGCTTTCTTAAGTGCAACAAGTAAGGTCTTCTCTCTAGTTACTGTTCACGGGTGTCTTGTGGTGGCTCCTTTTGTTGTGGCGCATGGACTCTAGCCTTCACGTACTTCTTTCCCAACGTGGAACCAATCGGTTCCAAATTGGATGGCATCCAGTCCGATCACTTCATGGCAAATAGGTGGGGAAACAGTGACAGACTTTATTTTCTTGGGCTCCAAAATCACTGCAGATGGTGATTGCAACCGTGAAATGAAAAGACACTTGCTTCTTGGAAGAAAAGCTATGACCAACCTAGACAGCATATTAAAAAGCAGAGACATTGCTTTGTAGACAAAGGTCTGTTTAGTCAAAGTTGTGGTTTTTCCAGTAGTCATGTATGGATGTGAGAGTTGGACCATAAAGAAAGCTGAGCACTGAAGAATTAATGCTTTTGAACTGTGGTGTTGGAGAAGACTCGAGAGTCCCTTGGACTGCAAGGAGATCCAACCAGTCCATCCTAAAGGAGATCAGTCCTGAATATTCATTGGAAGGACTGATGCTGAAGCTGAAATTCCAATACTTTGGCCACCTGATGTGAAGAACTAACTCATTTAAAAAGACCCTGTTGCTGAGATAGATTGAAGGCAGGAGGAGAAGGGACAACAGAGAATGAGATGGTTGGATGGCATCAGTGACTTGATGGACATGAGTTTGAGCAAGCTCTGGGAGTTGGTGATGGACAGGAACCCTAATGTGCTACAGTCCATGGGATTGGACACAACTGAGCTACTGAACTGAACTGATGAACTTGAAAGTGCCGGGCTTTAGTAGTTGCAGCACATGGGCTTATAGTGCCCTGTGGCATGTGAAATCATCCCAGGTCAGGGATTGAATCCGAGTTCCCTGAACTGGCAGGCAAATTCTCAACCACCAGGGAATTCTGGAGCTTAAAAAAAATTATTTTTTATTTTAAACTTTTTATTTTGTATTGGGGTATAGCCAGTTAACAGTGTGATAGTTTCAGGTAGACAGTGAAGGGACTCAACTGTTCATGTATCCATTCAGCTATAAATGTATCCATTCTTTCCCAAGCTACCCTCCCATCCAGGCTGCCATGTAACATTGAGTTTTTTTTTTTTTTTTTTCATCGAGTTTATTTTTAAAAGAATTATTTTGTTTCTTGCCATGACTCTAAAGTGGGAAGGAAAAAAACCCCATTTAAGTTTGGTAATTATTAGTGAGTACTAAGACTGTGACTCTTTTCTTGTGCTGCTCATGTTGACTCTTAAAAATTTTCTAGCCCACTTGTACAATTAAGACGCCCGAGATTACAGTTTCCATCATAAAGGAGTTAAATCGAAGAGGAGTCCTTGCAAACGCCCTTGCAGGTCGAGATGAAAAGGAAATCAGTCGTGTTCTTAATTTTTTGATAAGGTATGTTTTATGTCTCTGAAATGCATGTATTTTGCATCTGAAATTTTATTTCCAAATTTACTTTTAGTTTGAGGTTTGTAGAGACCTGACAGAATAGTTTAGTAAATCTGTTTTAAGGATTTTTTTTAAAGTTTGCAGGTTTCAGTAAACAGAATTTTTGCTTCGTAGGAACCTGTCTCAGCCAAGATTTGCCCCTGTTTTGATTAATGCTGCTGAAATAATTATTGGTAAGTAGTTGCTAAAATTCTAGCATTCTTGAAGAAGTAGAGGTATCAGATAATGAAATCAAATAGATTGAAATACCTTGTCATTATCAAGTCTCCAGCAAAGATTTCATGGAGAAAACAATAATAGTAAATCAGTGCATTTTAAAATAGAGTAAAATGTTTACAATGGATTGGCTTTCAATTGCTGGCACTAGGGTTATTATAATTTAAAAAGTTTTTTTCTTTAAATACCTACAATGACCATGACTAATTTTTAATGAGAAAATGAAAAATAAGTCGAAATTATTTCTCTCTGAAATACATTTATTCAGATGGATTGTTTATGTAAAATATAAATTGTACAAGTACAGATTTTTCAGTGCCTTTTATATTTAATATTTTTGTACTTTTTCTAAACTCTGCTGTTCACATTTTGTTTAGAAAAGATGTTTATAGTGAATGTTTCCTCTCTTTCTAGATATATATCTACCTGTGATTGGTCAGTCACCTGTAGTTGATAAAAAGTTTTTGGTACTTCAAGGACTAGTAGAAAAAGAGATTGATTACCAAAGAGAACTGCTGGAAACCTTGGGGATGATGGATATGCTTTTTGCTACCATGACAAGGAAAGAAAGCACTTCTGTATTGCAGCATGATACATCTGATGGATTTCTAGAGAACAATAAGATTGAATCATAGTGTCTGCTTAACAGGAGATGTAAGAACTCCTAACATGGAATAGATTTGATGCTATTAACTATTGGGAAGAGAATCTCTGATACATTACAAAAATCTATTTGCAGAAGCAATTTTATAGAAGAGACTGGAATGACTATGCTTGGAAAATAAGAAACTGTTTTTAAACATGGTTTTCCATGTTCTGCTTTGAATTATTTCATGGCATCTTCAGCTGGAAGAGATCTCAGTTTGGGTCATAATGTATGTCCATCTTGGACAGGTTGACATTAATTTTAATATAGCTGAGTTCTGTTTCAGCGTTTGAGTAGACGTTCAGAACTCTGGAGAGGGTTTCAACTTAAGAATCCTGCCAAAGGAACAGGGTTTTATTTTTTCCTTCTATCATGGAAATACAAATGGCAACAACCAGTAAATTCTCAAATCAGTGCACTTGGGGTCCCCAGGCTCCAGCCGAGTGTGCCCCATTTCCTTGCTGTCATCATTTGTCCCAGGTCACAAGTTCCATCTCAGCTGGTAATTGGACTGTATCTGTTGCCGGTGTGGCAGATTAGTGGCCAACTCCGAATACTTGACACGAGTTTGACATGTATTCAGAGAATGTGATGAGGCAGATTTGATACCTAGAAATTGTGCTCACCAGCCTGTGTTTTCCTTTTCTCCCCGTAATCTTGACTGTGCTGCTCAGAACAGGGCCTGCAGGTAAGCCTTGGGGACCATATTTTTCCTCTTCCCCTCAGTATGCAGCCTTCCTACCAGCTTTTCAGCTTGTTTCAGGTCAGGGGAATGATGAAATTTGCCATTTCTCTTGTGACCAGTAGCGTTTCAGCCTTTTTTATATGTGTATTTGGCGCTTATCTTACAGCTACCTACCTCTGAAAACCATTTTCTTTGGCCTGTGTTTAGATTATTTTTCCCTCCTCTATTCTTAACATCATTTTGTATTTCAGAACCCCTTGTATCTTTTTTTTTTAAGTTCAACATAAATCACAATTTTTATAAAGAGACTCTTATTTTCTTCTTGACTTTCTGGGATGTATCAATTCCTGATGGATAGTCACTGACTTGATTTCTAGCACACTGATTTTACACTTGGTCCCTTTTCCACCTTCCCCCAGTTCCCGAAGTAGTTAACTATGTAAGGAAATAGGTCTTAGGCTAGAAGAATCCTTAATTAAAGGAAGATTTTGTAACTGCAGTCTCCTCTTAAATTCACATTCAGTTCTGTGAATTTTTATGTGTATTTTTAAAGCAAAAAGAAAGATTCCTATGTTCTGGTAAGGATGTATGCTCAGAGAGTCTGGATTTCCCTTCATGAATTGATTTAAGCCATTGTGAGGCCCAGTGGCTTATAAGAAACCAAGAATTTGCTTCCTTGAGTAATTATGAGATTAGTCAAGGTCAGAAACTGTGTCTTCGTGTAAAGAAGGGTTAATTTATAAGTTTTTTTAAATTTCATAAATACACTGATAAATGGGATACTAGTAAAGCTGAAAGGTTGAGGTTCTTCCAAAAAACTAACTTTTTTAGAAGATAAGAGTTTTTTGAGAAGAGTTTTCTCATGCATTATTTGATCTGGGTCTTACCACAACCATTCAGGGTTGGTATTCTCGTTTATCATTGAATTCACCCTTGAATTCCCCAGGCTTGAATTCCTCATCCCAGCACTGTGAACTGGCCTGCTTGCTGGGGCCAAAACCACTCATTCCCTTTAACACAACTTCACCAGAGTGCTGCCATTTTTTAGATGAGATATGTAATAATCATAAATTTTCAAAAAGGCTAGGAAACAATTCCCATAACGATCAATAGTTCAGTGTTAAGTTCATGAATAGTTTTTAAAGTTTGGGACAAACTGTAGTATTTGCTATTTGAAGTAGTATTTGTAATTGGCATATTACAGTGTAACATTGGGCCTTCATTTCCAACTTAAAACGCCTAAAAGTGCCTAACAGGTTTTTAGATTTGTGAATTTTAGTTGAAATGTATTTTAAGATGTTATTAAACCTGCAGAAATATTGAAGTATTTCAGAGAACTTACTCACTGTACATTTATTTTATTTGTAAAAGTTATGTACCATGGAAAGTTTTGCTTGTTGGGTCAGATGCTTGTTTCTTCAAATGCTTGTTGCATTTGAAGTGCTATTTACAAGAAAATCAAATACCTTCAATGTATAAATGCTATTAAGCTGTTTAAAGGACTCTGGAGTATAAGTAAGTTTGTTTAAAGAAATTTAGTATGTTCAACTTAAATCAGCTCTATCAAACATTAATTAAAAGCCTCATTTAAAATGATTGTTAAAATATAGTAATTTTCTGAATGGAATGACAGTGTATGTTCGTGGGGATAATCCCTTTGTAGAGAAGGGGAAATTGAGGATTATAGGAGAGGGATGCCAATGGCTGGGTCAGTGTCCTTGGGAGGAGGTGCGGGTCTGAGTGCCCGAAGGGAAGGGTTGGCTTAGACAGTGTGTAAATAGTTGGGGCATTGTTCGGGAAGGAGGACAGAGATATGACACAGATGCAATTGTGTGTAGAGGTGATGCTGGTGGTTTGTGGAAGTTCTTTAATGAGTTCCTTTATTGGAAAAAACAACCAACTGAAACTGGTTGGAGAAGATCAGAGAGGTGTTTGAAAAGAACACAGAGTAGATATGAGAGAGGGCAAGAGCTCATACTTTGAAGCATGTCTGCCTGAGTGTGAATCTTGGCTTGGCACTCACTGACTGTGTGACTTTGGGCAAGTTATTTTACCACTTCGTGTTTCATTTTCTTCATCTGTTAATTAGACACAACCACAGAAAGTGACTGTGAGAATTAAGTGAGTTAATGCCTATAAAAGTACCTAGAATATTTCTGTTGCTTGCTTTTATTATTGTTGGGGGAATAAAAGTACTAGAGAGGGAAGTAGCATTACCAGCAGAGCTCAGGCCCACGCGCGGGAAGTGTTACAGACTTCAGGCAAGCCCAGTCAGCATGACTGTTTTTCTCTAGTCACGTTTGGCTCTGAGGATGCAGATGTGGGGTAGGCTGAGTTATGGACTTAATCACCAGCGGAGGTTTCGTCAGTGAGTGCAGAGTAATTGAGAAAGGGACCAGGGCGTTGCTGTGATGTGAAAGCAGTGCACATTGCATCGCGGAGTCACAGCTGGGTAAGAAGGACATGAGGTCACGAGGGAGTGAGAATACCCGGGTTGATGGACTGTTGGTGTGTGTGGAGTTGAGGAGTTAGTTTGTGTATTAAAGGTAGTGAGCTGGAGACATGAAATATGCTGGTGAACAAGCCAAAAATTATGACGGAATAAAGCCAAGAATAACGTCAGAGAGTGACAGCAAATGAGAAGCTACGGTGTTGAAAAACCTATGGGGAAGACTTCCCTGGTGGTTGGAAATCCTGCCACTGCAGGGGACATAGCCTGTGTGCCGCAACTGCTGAAGCCTGCACACCCTGGGGCTCAGCAACAAGAGAAGCCATTGCAACTAGAGGAGTCCCCGCTCGCCACAACTTGAGATAGCCCATGTGTAGCAATGAAGACCCAGTGCAGCCAAAAAGTAAATAATTTTTTTAAAAAAAAGAATCAATAGAGAGTGGCCCTTATTGATGAACAATAAAGTGGAGTATTACATATGAAGTCAAATGACATGAAAGTTTAAGAGGTTTTCTTGGGGAGGAATGGGGGAGGATGGTCCAGAAGCACTGAGGCTCACCTGCCCTACCTGTTAGGACAGCTGTATGAGGGGTGTGGGGACAGCATTAGCAGCATTCAGGAGGACCACAGAGGAAGCTGGCCCCCTCTGCCTCCCGCCTTCCACATCTTGTGTGAGTGTATCTGATTAGTGGCGCCTAATCCTGCATCCTGCTAATTTAACATATGTAGAGTGCATCATGAGAAACGCTGGGCTGGAAGAAGCACAAGCTGGAATCAAGACTGCCAGGAGAAATATCAATAACCTCAGATATGCAGATGACACCACTCTTATGGCAGAAAGTGAAGAGGAACTAAAAAGCCTCTTGATGACAGTGAAGGAGGAGAGTGAAAAAGTTGGCTTCAAGCTCAACATTCAGAAAACTATCATGGCATCTGGTCCCATCACTTCATGGGAGATAGATGGGGAGACAGTAGAAACAGTGTCAGACTTTTTTGGGCTCCAAAATCACTGCAGATGGTGACTGCAGCCATGAAATTAAAAGATGCTTACTTCTTGGAAGGAAAGTTATGACCAACCTAGACAGCATATTAAAAAGTAGAGAGATTACTTTGTCCACAAAGGTCTGTCTAGTCAAGGCTATGGTTTTTCCAGTGGTCATGTATGGATGTGAGAGTTGGACTGTGAAAAAAGCTGAGTGCGGAAGAATTGATGCTTTTGACCTGTGGTGTTGGAGAAGACTCTTGAGAGTCCCTTGGACTGCAAGGAGATCCAACCAGTCCATCCTAAAGGAGATCAGCCCTGGGTGTTCATTGGAAGGACTGATGCTGAAACTGAAACTCCAATGCTTTGGCCACCTCATGCGACGAGTTGACTCATTGGAAAAGACCCTGATGCTGGGAAGGATTGGGGGTGGGAGGAGGAGGGGACAACAGAGGATGAGATGGCTGGATGGCATCACTGACTCAATGGGCATGAGTTTGGGTAGGCTCCGGGAGTTGGTGATGGACAGGGAGGCCTGGCGTGCTGCAGTTCATGGGGTTGCAAAGAGTTGGACATGACTGAGCGACTGAACTGAACTGAATCCTGCATCCAGAGCACTATCTGCAATGGAGTCTGAGAGATGTGGTTTGTAGTCTTCCAGCTCTGCAGTTCTGAATGCAACCTAGAAGGAGTCGAGCAGAGGATCAGGAAGGCAGTCCACATGATATTCTTCCCCAAATAGTCTACACGTCTTTAAATATAAGAGCAAACATACCCTCAACTCTGGACTTCCCTGGTGGCTCAGATGGTAAAGAATCTACTTTTGATGCAAGCGACCTGGGCTCGATCCCTGAGTCAGGAAGACCCCCTGGAGAAGGGAATGACAACCCACTCCAGTATTCTTGCCTGAAGAATCCTATGGACAGAGGGGCCTGGCGGGCTACAGTCCATGGCTGGGAAAGAGTCGGACACAATTGAGCGACTAACACACACATACACCCTTAACTCTAAACAAATGGGAGTATGTTACACTTGCTGCTCTGCATTTCACTTCCACTTACTGTGCGTCAGAGAATCTGCCAACTTAGTACACAGAGCTCTGCTTCGTCCTTTTCTTTATCCTGCCCTATCTCGCTGAACAAGATGGGCTGTAATCAGTTTAGCCAGTCCTCCCTCGATGGGCATTTAGATTCTCCACTCTTACACAGTTATGCGTTGAGTAGGCTTTTTCGTAAGTTCTTGTGCATTTTGAGGTGTGTATACTGGGATAAATTGATGTGAATTACCCTAATTCTAGAGTGTAAGTCTTTGTCTTCCCACCGCAAAGTAACGTTTCATCCCTGCTGCTCATCTTCATCTAAGGAGGCGCTACC
Organism: Muntiacus reevesi; assembly: GCF_963930625.1. Taxonomy (NCBI): domain Eukaryota; kingdom Metazoa; phylum Chordata; class Mammalia; order Artiodactyla; family Cervidae; genus Muntiacus; species Muntiacus reevesi. The sequence continues at coordinate 60,199,622 of NC_089262.1, forward strand.
CAGCTTTCAGTCAAGCTCCACCCACCAGAATCACTTGCAAAATGTCTTCCTTGAAGACCTTCCCTTCTCCCAGGTACTTTGTATTCCATAGGTTGAGTGAGGGTGAGTAAAAGTCACTCAGTCGTGTCTGACTCCTCTCCACCCCGTGGACAGTAGCCCATCAGACTCTTGTCCATGGAATTCTTCAGGCAAGAATACTGGAGTGGGTTGCCATTTCCTTCAGGGGATCTTCCCGACCCAGGGATCAAACCAGGGTCTCCTGCATTGTAGGCAGATTCTTTACCTTCTGAGCCGCCAGGGAAGCCCCTTAGGGTAAATAAGATGCTTAACCTTATTAGGGGCAAGGGCTACTCTTATTCCCACTCTACACATGGTGACCCTGAAGGGGCTCAGTAAGTTTAGGTGACTTGTCTAAAATCACACAGCTGGTTTGTGCCGGATCTGGGATTTGAACTTAGACAGTCTGGTTGAAGAGTACCTAGTTTCACCCACTGCAGGAATATTCTAGAAACACGGAATATGTCTTTATTCATGGTTGTATTCTTGACTTTATCCACGATTCCTAGTTGGTGCTTAGTAAATGTGCTGAACAACTGAATGGAATGAAGGAATGCTTATTGGATCCAGTTTGGGCGGTTCACATGAAAACAGCAGTGTGGTTACTGTGTACAAGATGAAGTGGTTGTATTTTCTGAGAGCTGCAATGTAAAATGTTTCTGGAAACTGGCCTTATTGCCCATTGGGAATTTTAATCAGGTGGAACTTAAACCATGCATTAGAACCACTAGCTCACTGGTGGTCCACGAGGTGGCAGTGTTACTTTGAAAACCATGAGAAACCTGCTTTTTCCATGGCCTTTTTTCCCCATCCAGTTTGTGGTGCTGAAGTAATAAGGTGAGTTCCCTCAGAAAACAATGAAGATATTTGCTTATTGTAATGTTGACACAGTGGGTTCAGAAGTCATCAATAATTATTAGATGCTAGCCAGAAATGTGGAAACAAAACCTAACCAACACCCATTTTTAATTAAAGATGAAACTTTTCAACAATGTAGAATAATGGAAAGAACATGAGCTACGTGATCTTGCCTAAGTCCCTGGGCCTCAGCTTCCATATCTGTCACATGGAGTTAATGTCATTTCCTTTGTAGGACTGTTGTGAAGATAAATACAATGACATACCAAAGTGCGTTAGATGCTTTACTGTGTTACTCACATGTTTGTGATTATGAAAAGTATGCTTGCCCTGAACCTCTTTGGAGCTTTTTCTTAATTTCTCTGATTATTAACATCATTTGTATCACTTAAAGATTAGGCTGAAGCTTTGTAGTATAAAGGATGTTTTTTAAAATAAATTAATTGTATATACTATAAAATAAGGGGTTTAACTGATATGAGAGAGACTGCTTACAAGTATCTTGTTTGGAAAGCGAATGGTATGGTTTGCAGTATGTACAAATAAGACCCCTATTCATGAAAATAAGAAGAGAGTTCCCATTGGATTATTAGTGCTATAGAAGAAATTTTAAGCAGAATTATGTCTTTAAACATATATATTAATGCAGACTTTTCTTTCCTCAAATTTACTGTACTAGCTGTGACTGTGTGATGGCTATATTGACCAAAAGGGTTTTAGTTTAGAATTCTGTTAGTGAGGGTTGACAATTTTCAGTAAACGCTACTCTAAAACTCTGCACTCACATAAAGTTTTTCTTAATTGAGATATAATTGAAGTTATATTAGTTTCAGGTGTACTAAGATAGATTCTTGACAAAGTGTTCCCAATTAAAAAAACAGAAGGCTCGAGTCAAAAACAGTTTCCTCATAGAAAGCAAGTGGAAAGCAGTGGTCAGATTTTTTTTTTCTTTTATGGTTTTCCCCTTAGGAAAAAAGATTTTGAGGCTCACCTGTCTAACCCATTCTTATCTTTCAATGGGAAAAGATCCACGTGATGAGAAAGAACTGAAAATAGACAATTGCATGAAATTTGTTGATAGTAGCATATATGAACTTCATTTTTCTATAATTTCTAGGAGAATATTCTGAGGTCATACACATGATTTTCTACCACAACATTATTACCATAGACATCCACATAATGTACTGGTTTTATTTACTTATCTTGTGAGTACAAGTTATTTAAGATAGCTCAAGATAGTGCATCATTAGTGGTAGGAAACTCTCAGTTCAGTTCAGTCACTCAGTCGTTTCCAACTCTTTGCGATCCCATGGACTGCAGCACACCAGGCTCCCCTGTCCATCACCAACTCCTGGGGCTTGCTCAAACTCATGTCCGTCGCATCGGTGATGCCATCCTCTGTCGTCCCCTTCTCCTCCCACCTTCAGTCTCTCGAGTCAATTTGTAAGGAAGACCATGTTTGATTCTGCTTTAACAATAAGTATAAGAGTGATCAAAACTGGAAAATGATGGACAAGAAAGATAATAATGGTTAATACTAATATGCTTACTAAGGCATTGTTCTCACTAATGTACATATACTAATTATTTTTCACAACTTTGAAGTTAGTACTATTACTCTATCAAAGTTACTGTTTTTGCAGTAAGTGTGTTAAGTTAATGCAAATAAACCACAATTATAAACGAGGTCATAACTGTGAGGTGATGGATATGTTATGTAGTTTGGTTGTAGTAATCACTGTATATGTATATCAAGTCATCACACTGTAGAACTTAAACACTCTTTATTTGTCAATTATACCTCAGTAAAGCTGAGGGGAACAAAAGAACAAGCTGCTTAAAAAAAAAAAATTAACCACAGATGTGGTGAATCTGTCATTAAAAGGTGAACACATCAAGCTCTTACAAAGAACCTCAGGTAACTGGTTGTTCTTGTAAATAGAACATTGTCTCTGTTGTAGCTATAAGGAAACTGTGTGATCAATGATAGATTTTCTTAGAAAACAGAACACGGGGGTCACTTGATAGTCAGAGGAACACTCATGCTAATGTTAAGCTCAGCCAATATAAGCTGTTACATTAATAGTCCAATAGTAACATGGATTAGCTCTCCTCTGGGTTTCTTTCTCAGCAGTATAGGAGATAAAAATATGAATCTCTTGAATCCATCCTGGAAAGACAGGGGTAAGTACAATATTTAAAATCTGAGTGGTGACTCACTTAAATAGTAATTGATGAAATGTTGAGTGGATAAGAGAAGAAGTAAGCTGTGAGAAGACAGAGCCATACCTGCCTTAAGTGTAGGGTCTGGCAGAAAGGAGATACTAATAAATATTTGCTGCTTGAATGCTGAATCCTCAGAGGCGAATGTCAGACTTGAGGTGGAGGAGAGTAGGGCTACTAGAGTGGAAGGGGGCTTGTTCCCTCAGGGCTAAACAAAGGAGTGAGATCTCTAGCTCTCTCCTGAGAACTAAGTAAAAATGGAAGCTTCAAGGACATAAGGCTTCAAAACCCTAGGATTTTTATTTTATCATGTTTTTGTTGTGAAGTCATTTTAGTTTTACAGAGAAGTTTTAGGAATAGTGCAGCTTCTCCCAGCTTCCCCCAAAGTTAACAACAATCAAAACCAGGCAATGAACATTGGTGCAAGGCTGTTAATGAGAACGTGCCAGGTCCTCCAGTTTTCTCCCTGATATCCCTTCAATGTTCTAGGGTCCAATTCAGGATCCCACATTGCATTGTTGTAGTGTCTCCTCAATCTCCTCCAATCTGTGATGATTCCTTTAGTCTTGCTTCCCTGGTAGCTCAGCTGGTAAAGAATACACCTGTAAAGCAGGAGAACCCAGTTTAATTCCTGGCTCGGGAAAGATCCGCTAGAGAAGGGATAGGCTACCCACTCCAGGATTCTTGGGTTTCCCTGGTGGTTCAGCTGGTAAAGAATTCACTTGCAATGCGGGAGACCTGGGTTCGATTCCTGGATTGGGAAGATACCCCAGAGAAGAGATAAGGCTACCCACTCCAGTATTCTGGCCTGGAGAATTCCATGAACTGTATAGTCCATGAGGTTGCAAAGAGTCAGACAGAGCTGAGCGACTTTTACTTTCCTTGTTTTTCATGACCTTGAAACTTTAGACTGGTCAGTTATTTTGCAGAATGAGCCTCAATTTGAGATTGTCTGATGTTTTCTCATGATTAGATTCAGGTTACGAGTTTTGAGCAAGAATATCACACAAGTGACCTTGTGTCTTTCTCAGAGTGTCATGTCAGGTGTTCATGATGTCTATATGTCTTATTACTGGTGACTTTAGCTTTGCTCGCTTAGTTAATTAAAGCATTGCAGGCCAGGTTTCTCTACCATTAGGTTATTATTTTTCCCTTTGTAATTGAGAAATATTTAAGAGAGATGCTTTGCTGCTGCTGCTGCTGCTGCTAAGTCGCGTCAGTCGTGTCCGACTCTGTGCGACCCCATAGACAGGAGCCCACCAGGCTCCGCCGTCCCTGGGATTCTCAAGGCAAGAACACTGGAGTGGGTTGCCATTTCCTTCTCCAATGCATGTGAGTGAAATTCAATGAAAGTGAAGTCGCTCAGTCGTGTCCGACCCATGGACCGCAGTGTGCCAGGCTCTTCTGTCCATGGGGTTTTCCAGCAAGAGTACTGGAGTGGGTTGCCAGTGTCTTCTCCGAGATACTTTGAGATTATACAGATACCCTATTTTCAGCTTTTGTTGTTGTTATTCAGTCACTCAATCATGTCCAACTGTTTGTGACCCCATGAATGGAAGTGTGCCAGGCTTCCCTGATCTTCACTATCTTCTGGAGTTTGCTCAAACTTATGTTTATTGAGTCAGTGATGCAGTTTAACCATCTCATTCTCTGTCTCCCCCTTCTCCTCTTGCTCTCAATTTTTCTCAGCATCAGGGACTTTTCCAGTGAGTCGGCTTTTCGCACCAGGTGGCCAAAGTGTTGGAGCTTCAGCTTTAGCATCAGTCCTTCCCATGAATATTCAGAGTTGATTCAGTTTAAGCTTTCCCAGTTTCACCCTCTGACTGTGGTTTTGGTTTGCATTTCCCTGGTGATGAGTGATGCTGAGCACCTTTTCATGTACCTGTTGGCCATTTGGATGACGTCTTTGGGAAAATACTATCCAAGTGTTATTTGTATCCATTTTTTAATTGGATTATTCTTTTTCTGCTGTTGAGTTGTATGAGTTCCTTATATATTTTTCTGTAATATCCCCTTATCAGATGGGTGCTTTGCTGATATTTATGGACAAGCTCTTTGTGAGGGGTCAAAAGGGGAAGGATCCTCAAAGCTCCTTTCTAAAAACTGGTTTATTACTAAATCCTACTTAAAATGTTGTCATATTTAATCTTAGGTAATAGGATTGCTGCCAAGAAATGCAAATGATTTAATTTCTATACCCTATGAAGTTTTTGTTCAAATGTATGAGTTCTTAACCTGTGGACCATGAGTAGGGCTTTGGTAGGGCTAAGAACCTCCTGAAAAGTAAATTCACAATTGGGTGAATATGAGTGAATGTGTATTATTTTAGGATGAAAATCTGAGCTTTTTTCCAAATTCTCAAATATGTCTGTGACCTCGTTCCCTCTACCCCCGGATTAAAGAAGCCGTTTCTTTAATCAGCCCAGTGGACAAACATAGATCATTCTTTTGTACTTACTCAAACCTGAAGCACTGGGTTTGGCAACATAGATAGAGGAGGACAGAATAAACTTTAATGCAAGTTGATCATTTTGGTTGGAGGAAAACACATTCATACAATGGATGAAAGACGATAAGCTTTCCTTTTATGTTGCCAGCTACACAGATTTGGCTCAGCATTGTACCATGAGGTATGTTTAACTATAGAGGAACAATTACATTTTGATGCCAACAAAAAAAGCAAATACGTGTTTGGTGTGAGTAATGATACTTTCCCACTGAGGCTTTCATCTTGCAGTGTAATGTTTGCTTATTATGGTTTATATAATTCGTCATGCAGGCAGTATCAAAGGTGTAAGTCACCCAGCAGCATGTTAAAGGTTTTGTGGGACACCATATCCATCCTTCTCTCAAATGCTCTTCACCTGTTCCTTAAGACAGCTCATATTGTGTGAAGGAAGAATGCAGTGTTTTCTACTAAGGGATGCTTTAAGGATGGCATTTTGTATTTGTCATCAAAGCCATTTTGTGTGTTATAGTGTTAGTCGCTCAGTCGTGTTTGACTCTTTGCAACCCCACAGACTGTAGCTCGCCAGGCTCCTCTGTCCATGGAATTCTCCAGGCAAGAATCCTGGAGTGGGTTGCTGTTGCCTTCTCAGGGGACCTTCTCCACCCAAGGACTGAACCCAGGTCTCCCGCACTGCAGGCAGATTCTTTACTGTCTGAGCCAGCTGTGGCACATTTTAACAGTGCTGAAGTGACTGGTAGAATGAATAGATCCTGAGCTACACGCATATGATGGGGGCAGGGGAGCTGGGAGAAAGTGATAAACAATGAGATTTGTTGATAGTATGTTTAGTAATCTGGGTATATCATGAGCATTCTAGGGATCAATAGAAATTATAAAATTGTTAGTAGAAATCATAAAAAATATTTGTCACCTATAAAACCAGATGCAAAGTTTTACAGAGAAGTTGTGAAAAGCAACTGCCATTCTTTGTTCCTTCTTCCTTGGCTTATTGAGCTCCTTGACCACCGGGTGGTTCCATTGGCTGTTCCTGCTCATCTCCCACTACTTCACAGACTGCAACTAATTCCAAAGACCTCGCATTTTAAAAGAGAAAGACAAGAGAGTTTGTATCTACAACCTTGAGGTTGCAGATGACTATGAAATGTTTCTATTTGTCACACATCTACATTTTGGAGCCTCCATTCAGAAGCCCTGAGGCCCCATTTTCACCTGTTGGCAGTAAGTCCCCTACTGAGTCTAGGTAGGCTGGGAAAGGGATTTAAGGATGATAAAGGTGACTTGTCTGTTAGAAAAGTTGGAGGTTGAATGGGAGCTTATCTTTTGCATATTAAGCAAGACTTTTGTGTCCCTGGCACTTTAGGCATAAAAAATATATGTGTATTGGGGTGAGGGTTTGAAAGGGAAACTAGGAAAAGACGAAAAGAATATGTCTGTAGTCTCTAGAGATGAAGTCTTAATAAGGGGCTTTTGGAAGATGTTCCTTCTTACCCAAGACTCCAGAGGAGAATGAACAAGCTCTTTCTGTAAGGTGAGGGGTGGAGGTAACACTGAAACCAATGTTTATTAAACAAATAGTGATCTGTTGCTTCTGCCAGATTTTGTACTGGGCGTCAGAGAATCAAAGATGATTGAAACGTACTCCTGACCCTAGTGAACTGTCAGCTGAGGGAGATGGAAGCAGACACAGACCGTCACGATGCTGCATAAAAAGTTTAGTGATCAAGAAATGCACAGAACAAGAGGGAAGTGTAGATAAGGTACCTAATCGAGCTTGGTATGGAAGAACATTTCTGGAAGCAGAGCCTGAGCTAAGACCGGAGATCAGTAGACTTAGGAGATCAGTAGAAAAACACCGAGATCTTAAATACTTTTTTAGAAGCTATGTGGCTGAGCAGACCAAAGAGATGGGGAGGCTGGGGCTGGTGAGGGAGCCAGATGGACCAAGGTGGGAGCGGTCAGCATGGTGACGGGGGTTAGTTTGACCATAACGAAGTATATGACCTCTGAGGGCTTTTCAAACTCACTGCAAGAGGCCATGAAGGGCATCAGTTACGAGTATGGGCTGAGTTTAAAACTGGCCTTTACCACTTATTAGTTTCTTTCTTGGTAAAACAAGTATTTCAAGGTGTTGTTGTAAGGGTTAAATAAGTTTATAAGAGCCCTGGTATGTACTAAGCCTCAGTGGTAGTCTTGGTTCTGAGGCTGTGGTCCATAGTGAAATTCCTTACAGCACTGGTGAATGAGACCAGTGGCTGATGAGGAAATGGCTTTTCAGGCAGCAATGCCAACAGTAGTTCTTCAGAAGGGAAGCACGGGGAACACGCATTTCCCAAGGGCAGAACTGGAGAAGAACCTAACAGAATTACCTGGGGAGCACTTTCAAACCACACATGCTCAGGATGTTCCCAGCATCTGCTGACTCAGTACCTCCAGGTGTAGGGGCCAGGCATGAGTGATGGGGAAGAGGCTTTCAGGTGATTTGTCTGCTCAGACCTCTGGCCTGAAAAGCATGGCTGGGTCTGCCTAACTGTGACCACAGCCGACAAGGGAATACACTGAGCGAAGATGCGTGCCAGGCACACCCCGCTGCTGGGTAGTTTTCCTGAGTACACAGAAGAAATCAGGTCGTTTCCCTTCCCACCCTGCAATCTGATGCTCCCATGTGCAAATGTCAAGAGATGGGGTGAGGCAAAAGATAAAAGGACAAGAGGAACAGAAGAGCTTTGCAACCAGAGGGATTAGGGCGTGGTGCCCTGAACTTTAGAAATTTGACATATTAAACAAGGGAGGGTCTGGGGAGCTTATGCAGAGCCTTTGTGCTTCTTACATCACAACCATCCATGGAAGATGTTGATGTAGGTGGATTCTCAAAAGGAGGGAACACAGATGGGACTGGTCGGGCTCGAATGCATCTCGGCATCCCGCAAGGGGCTGTCAGTGGGGTGTTTGTCAGGAAGCACTCTAAAATGAATACCTTGCCCCAGTGCACATAAAGGAAACATCGTTAATGTAAAACATATTTATAAACTATGACGCATTAAAAAGGAAAAGAAGCAGCAGTCGCTAGGTGTCTGGAATCTCAGCATTTCAAGTGTCCCACAAGGAGAATCTTACAATGTCCCTTAACGCCCCTGGGGAGGTTCAGTCCCCCTGCTTCCCTCCTGACTCTGGCCACTGCCGCGCCAGTGCCACTCACTGCCCTGGCGTGGGCTGGCCTGCGTGCTGCTGGCTTTAGAGCCTCACGCGTGTCTATCAGCTGACAATTCTGTCTGCTGAAATGGCTCTTGTCAAGGCATCCGTTATTGTGTTAGATACTAGGGGTTCACACAAAGATAAGTGAGACATGCCCTGTCCTTCAGAAGACATTTGAATCCCGAAAGGAAGACATAAACAATAATGAAGTCTACCATTTCACCAAGTCCTGGCTGAGTACTAGCTCCAGTCCTCACCAGAGTCTCAAAAATGCATGTAAGGTTCCTGTTATGTTCTTCACACTGAGGGTAACTGAAGCACATCTTGAAAGTTAACTTGCTAGAGGAAAAATAGCAATTAAAGCACAGTTGGCAGCTATTGTTATAGTGGTGTCTTTGAGGCCATGAGTATATGGGTGGGAAGGGACAAAGGCTGACTTCTGTCGTCACAGGCAGACCAGAAATCTACTCTGTACTGGTAGTTTAAGGGGTACACGGTGAAGCGTTACTATATCTATTTAGAAAATTGGAGAAATTTCAAAGTTTCTGAATGGAGCTGGGCCACACATTTTTGTAAGTTCAGATATGTAACTACAAAATTAGAAATTAGCTACTTAAAAAAATTTAATTGTAGTAAAATACATCTAACATATTTACTGTCTTAACCATTTTAGGTGTACAGTTCAATAATATTAAGTGTGTATTTCATTGTGTAACTAATATATTATCTACTCTCAAAAAGAAGTATCTATTAGTGTGTTTCTCATTTACTTTTCAGTTTTATTTCTTCTATACTTTTAAAACTCTTGTTTATTCAATTTTTTATCTATTTTTTTATGAGTGATAGGTAACTTGCTAATTTCTTTCTCCCCTTTTCAAATGTAAATTCTTTTCTCTGCCTTGTTTTCAAAAACCTTTACAGTTTAACCTAATCACTTAGCAAGATGGTTAACAGTCTTTCTTCTTTTCTTCTAGAAATCTTGCATTAATAGGAACACCAGTGTGCCCAGCTTAAAAAGCCTACACATTTCCAGCCTCCTATAATTGACAGTGGTAGCTAATGAGATATAAGTAGAGGTTGTTGGGTATAGATACCAGGAAGCTTCAAAAGAGGGTGGTTGATCTGGGAGGTATGCTTCTTTCCCTTGCTCCTTCCTTCTTCCTGCTATGTGGAACATAGATATGATGGCTGGTGCTATAGTAGCCGTATTGCAATTATGAGGCTACCTTGAGGACTGGAAGCAGTGTAAAGATTGTAAAGCAAGAAGGAAGGAGTCTGAGGCCAGGATGATGATGAAGCTGATGAGGACACTGTCTCTCTGGGCTCCCTTGACATGAAAGAAAATTAAACCTCCCTCTTTTTTTTTCTTTCTTTCTTCTTCTTTTTTTTTTTTTTTTAAATTTTTTTTATTAGTTGGAGGCTAATTACTTCACAACATTTCAGTGGGTTTTGTCATACATTGACATGAATCAGCCATAGAGTTACACGTATTCCCCATCCCGATCCCCCTCCCACCTCCCTCTCCACCCGACTCCTCTGGGTCCTCCCAGTGCACCAGGCCCGAGCACTTGTCTCATGCATCCCACCTGGACTTGTGATCTGTTAAACCTCCCTCTTATTTAAACCACTGTTGTTTGAGTTTTATGTTGTATGCAGCCAAACCTAATCTTAACTAACATGGTATCTCTAATCTAGATGGACTACTGTCCTCACCTTTGCCTGAATGCTGCATGCTCATTAGGATCCATGCCTTCTCTCTTACTGGCTGTTTGGCTTATAATGTTCTCCTTTCTGCCTTTATCATCCTTCAAGGCTTGCTTCCTCCATGAAGCATCTTTGACTACTGCCGTCTTCATTGGTCTCTGTCCTCTGAGCTCCCAGGCTTTGACATTCTGCACAGTTCAGCAGGAGGCTGTGCCCCTAAAGTCCTGGCCGCTGCTCCCGAAGGGCCTGGCAGTGCCTTCTGCTCCTTGTGTGCCTCATCTGAGTCGTATATCTTTAGGATAAATTTTTAGAAGTAGACATATTTCTCTGAATTCAGAGCTTAAAAAAAACTGTATCTTTGATACTTTCTTCCACTCTCCTTTCTTTCTTCTCTTGTAGCTTTTTTTAATAGTATGTTGAATATGTGAGCTTAATCCTTAAAAACATTTATTTTTTACTTCATATTTTCCGTGCATTTGCCTTTATTAAAAAATTGAAGTATAGTTGATTAACAATGTTGTGTTAGTTTTGGGTTTACAGTAAAGTGATTCAGTTTTGTATGTATATTATATATGATTCATTTGTATCATTTTTTTAGATTCCACATTTAAGTGATGTCATATAATATCTATCTTTGTCTGATTTCTCTTAGTATGATATTCTTTAGGTCCATCCATATTGCTGCAAATGGCAATAATCATTCTTTTTTATTATTAAGTATTATCCATTGTACATATACACCACATCTTTATGCACTCATCTGGTGATGGACACCTAGGTTGCTTCCATATTTTGACTATTGTAAATATGCTGCTGTGGACATTGGGGTGCGCACATCTTTTTGAATTAGAGTCTTTGTCTTTTCCAGATACATGTCCAGGTGTGGGACTGCTGTATCACACAGTAACTCTATTTTTAGTTTTTTAAGGAACCTCCATACTGTTTTCCTTAGCGGCTGTACCCATTTACATTCCCACCAGCAAGGTAGGAGGGTTCCCTTTTCTCCAGCATTTGCCTTTTCTTAAACTTTCTGGGATAGTTTCTCAACATTATCTTCAACCTTGTGTTGAAGTTTTAAACTCTACTACCTTATTTTTTCATGTCTAAATATACTTTCTTGTCCTCTGTCCCCTTTTCATAGTTTCCTGTTCTTATTTGATATACACAGTATTTTCTTTTATACCTCTGGAATGTACTAATGAGAATTTATGGAAACTTGTGGAACTAAACAGCCTCTTGATGAAAGTAAGAGAGGAGAGTGAAAAAGCTGGCTTAAAACTCAACATTCAAAAAACGAAGGTCATGGCATCTGGTCCCATCACTTCATGGCAAATAGATGGGGAAACAATAGAAACATTGAGATACTTTATTTTCTTGGGCTCCAAAATCACTGCAGATGGTGACTGCAGCCATGAAATTAAAAGACACTTGCTCTTTGGAAGAAAAGCTATGACCAACCTAGACAGCATATTAAAAAGCAGAGACATTACTTTGCTGACAAAGGTCCGTCTAATCAAAGCTATGGTTTTTCCTCTAGTCATGTATGGATGTGAGAGTTGGACTGTGAAGAAAGCTGAGTGCCAAAGAATTGATGCTTTTGAACTGTGTTGTTGGAGAAGACTCTTAAAAGTTCCTTAGACTGCAAGGAGATCAAACCAATCAATCCTAAAGGAAATCAATCCTGAATATTCATTGGAAGGACTGATCCTGAAGTGAAACTCCAATACTTTGGCCACCTGATGCAAAGAGCTGAATTGTTGGAAAAGACCCCGATGATGGGAAAGATTGAAGGCAGGAGAAGAAGGGGACAACAGAGAATGAGATGGTTGGATGGCATCACCAACTGGATGGACATGAGTTTGAGCAAGCTCTGGGAGTTGGTGATGGACAGGGAAGCCTGGCTTGCTGCAGTCCATGGGCTTGCAAAGAGTGGTACATGACTGAGCAACTGAACTGAACTGATGGAAAGTTCTGTTTTCTTCCTTGCACTATGTCTGTTTTATTTTTCTTCCTTATAGCTTAAATTTTAATTTCTATAGTTTAATGCTATAGTTAAATTTTGGACTCTTTGTCATAGTGTGGCTTTTCTTACAGAAATATAATTGTCCATATTTGAGACAATATCCAGACTTCAGTGGTTTTTAAAGCTCCCCATGATATTCCAGTGGTCTATGGCAGCGGGTAGGCGAACTACAGCCTGGGGGCAAATGTGGCCCACTCTACTTTTGTAAACACAGATTTCTGCAACCCAGACAAGCTCATTTGTTTCCATATTGTGGCTCACTATTTTTGTACTACAGTAGCAGAGTTGAGTGGTTTTGACAGAGACCATCCAGTCCACAAAGCCTAAAATATTTATTATTCAACACTTTACAGAGGAAATTTGCTGGTCCCTGGTCTAGAAGAAGGCAGAGGCCATCTTGGAAGCCCTGAGCTTGTCCATCACTTCTGTCATGGTTGCTTCCCATACCCATCTATGGCTGAAATGATTTTTAAAAATTCAAAATGAATTATTTACACTATGCAATAATGTCAGCAAGTGATCATTTAAGACATTTTCTTTGATAGAACAACTTCCTTTTATGGCAGGGCTCTGGATAGGACACTATATTATTGAAAAACAAGAAGAGTTAAAGACATGTTATTTTTGGGCTCTGTTTCTTTCCCAAGTCTTTCAATTTTCCTTGGTACATTATGGATGATTCTTAAGTCTCTTTATCTGAGTTGGAGTCTCATGACCTGCATAAGGTTACTTGCCCTACCTACCTCCTTAGAGTCCAAAAAAAAAGCTCTGCCAGAATATCCAGCTTCAGCGGTGAATGGGAATGGAGTCTTTGCAGAATCAAAAATAGCAACAATAAAACAGTTCTTGTGCGCTACACTTAGCATTAACTATCTTGGTCTTTTGAGTTGGATTCAGAAATTCCAGGACATTTAATTTAGGCTATTAAACAATTCTTGGATTCTTTAGTGGCAAGATTCCAAACTTAGTTGTTGGGTTATATATTAGGAGCAATCAAATGGGTCTGAGTGAAAAAAACTGAGTTAAAATATATTTATAAAAATTTTTTGGGGGGAGCACTGATTCATACTAATTTTATTTATAGATTTTCCTGTCTTTTCCCTTCCTCTGCCTGCCCTTTGTAAATGGAAAAACAGGATCTCAATCCTCTTTAATGAGTAATAGCTGCCCAAAGCTATACGTGCTTTTTAAGGCTTCCAAATGACATCATGTGCAGAACACTGAAGCTGCGTTCTCACCATCTGTCATGTCACCAGAAGTCTTAAACATAATTACAGTCCATGTGACAGCTGCACACATTATTTCCCACCTGTATTATCTCCTCCCTACCTAATTAAAGTGGTGTTAGAGTCTCAGTTATCAACTCTGTTTTTTCAGGGCTTATGTTATATAACTGTGAAGACTTGGGATTTAATATTTTCATGTGAGTACTCAGCAGGTGTTAGGGAATTGGAGAAATACTAGATAGTGAGTTGTTCTGCCCCGCACCTCATACCTGAGCTCTCCAGCAGTGCTCTTGGAAGCAAAATTGCTGATGATGGGAGATTTACAGACACATGCATTTGGGGCACTATCCAGCTGGCCTGCCTTACACAGAACTGCCTGGGAGATCAAAAAGGGGCCTTGGAGTTAGCTTAAAATTTAAGAAGTCAACAACAACTTGAGGACAGCTAGAGTCATTTTACAAGGATAAAACCTAAACAAACCAGTGATGCAAATAAACAATCACTTTTTAGGATAAAAGCTGTTAGAGATCCTGGGAAAAACCTTTGCTGTTCCTTGGAGGGATCCAGAATAGAATTTAATGCCCTTCACAAGTCAAAAAAGGCTAGCTTTCTTGAAGAGCAAGGGAATTTCAACAAAATATTGGTTCTCTAGAAAGCCTGGGTTGGGTGGTTTAGAAAAGAGGAAAGAAACTGTTGATCTGGGCAGCTGGAAACCAGCTGACAAATAGGAATCAAAAAATGTGCCTGAGCTAGAGTCTGCACACTTCCTCAACTGGCCTTGCATTTCAGAGGGTCCAGGAAGGGTGAGCCCCTCTTTACTTGAAATCCTTGAAACATCACTATCTAATGGAACTTTCTGCAATGATGGAAATGTTCTGTATCAGTATTGTCCAATGGGTACATGTGGCTATTGAGCACTCAAAACATGGCTAGTGCAATCAGGAACTGACTTTTAGATTTTATTTTGTTTTAATTAAGTAGTATCATGTGACTTTTGGCTATAGTAGTGGACAGTAAAACAATCAGTAATTTTTGTTGAGGTTAATGTATTGAATAATAGTGATGAAGGTGATATTGTTTAGCCATGAGTGGCTACATTTATACTTTTAGGAACTGATTAGAATTGGTGTTTCTTAAAAAATGGAATCTCATTATTATGTTTTCTTCTTTTTGAAGAAAATCCCCTGATGAGTTCCTGAGATGGGGTCCTAGATCTGGAAGGCAAAAAGAACTGGAGCTGAAAGAAGGTCAGTGTTACAAGGAAGGGCCTCTAGATAGTGTGAGCCTCTATAGACTGGCTCTGGAGGTGGAAAAAGTCTCCAATGGTAGAAACCAGCTGATGAGGAACAGTGTTTTTCAGTGGAGCATCCCTGCTGTTCCTTAAATCACGCACATGGGAAGTGATGAACACTATATGGTGTTAGGGCTGACTCCAGTCAAGGGGCAATTTATGTCTTCCCCATTTCCTGTTCATGTAAATATCAGTATGCAAATATTAACCACAACAGGCTTCATGAGCTTTCCTAAAACTACCTGGGACTGAAACAGCGCGTACAGCCACATTATGGCTGTGGACTCTTGTGGGTCCTAGGCACTTTTGCCTTCACAGGTCACTCCCTCCATAAAAGATGAAGTAAAATAATTACATTTTAAGACCCCATTGTTACAAAGTCAAATGTACTAATATGTTAAAACATTTTCTTTGACCTGAAAGTTCATCTTTTTTTCTTCTCTTATAAAAGAAACTAGAACAGTTTGCTGGCTTCTGATAGTGTAGTGGGCTTTGGGCACTGGAACTGCTAGACCTGGTGGAGAAGTTGGCTCTGTTTGAGAGGTTGTACCTTCGCTTTAGGGAAGTCTTCACACTCAAAACTGGCTGGGAATTATCTTTTCTTAAAAGATTGCAAAATAAAAAAAAAAAGATTGCAAAATATATTTTGTACATGTTGCTGTTCAGTCATTTTGTCCGACTCTTTGTGATCCCATGGACTGTAGCATGCCAGGTTTCTCTGTCCTTCACTGTCTCCCGGAGTTTGCTCAGACTTATGTCCATTGAGTCAGTGATACCATCCAACCATCTTATCCTCTGTTGCCCCCTTCTCCTCTTGCCCTCAATCTTTCCCAGCATCAGGATCTTTTCCAATGATTTGGCTCTTTGCATCAGGTGGCCAAAGTATTGGAGCTTCAGCTTCCATTGGTGTACAATAAATATTAATTGATTAAAAATATTCAGAAATCTCAAGACTTCTAACAATATGAATATTTCTCTACTTTTTGTTCCTAATGTCCATTTTGGATCTATCATTTGGCTACTCAGAGTATGGTCCACAGACCAGCAGCAGTGGCACCACCTGGAGCTGGTCAGAAATGCAGAGTATTAGCCTCCATCTGATACTGAGTCAGAATCTGCATTCTGACAAGATCTCCAAGTGATTCACATCACATCACACTGAAGCACCACTGGCCTGCAGTTTAAACAGGATGGTTCATCATTAGCAGAAATGAAAGAGTTGATTCTCTTAACCTCATATAATCGAGGGCTAGCTCTTACCCTTCTCCGGGGGGAATTAATTCAGTTTTTTTAGTCCAGTTGTTTCCAACTTTGGCAGATCATTGGAATCACCTGGAGAGAGCTTTAAAAAAACACAACCCAAACAACCCCCCCCCCCCGCCCCACCCCAAATCTCAATGATTGGGCCTCATCTCCTAGAGATTCTGAAATAATTGGTTTAGGTAGGATTGTGGGAATCAGGGTCTTACTTTTAAAGCTTCTAAGGTGATGCTAATGTGTAGCCAGAATGAGAACTGTGAGACATTCCCCACAAGATTTTTCCCCTGGTTTTGATCATTCTGGCCTCTTTTCTCTGTGCTTCCCAAAACCTTCTCAGTCTGAGCAACCAAGTGTATAATCCAGAACTAGTTTCTTACCTCAGAGTCTGACATGCTCTATTAATTCTCAAAGCTCTGAAGTGTTCTCCTAATATATCCATACCCTGAAATATTAATTGCCACCATTTCCTGCGTCCTTATTACATGTCCCATAATCACCTTCAGTCATTTAATCTTCACAATGATAATAAATACTATTCTTATGCTTATTTAACAGTTGAGGAAATGGAGACTTAGGAAGGTTGGCTCTTCCCAAGCTCATCGTATTTCTAGTTCCAAAACTTGTCCCCCCCTCCCCCCCCCGCCACCCCAAATCTATAGTCTTCTAGTATCATGCTTTTATTTAGGAAACATTGAAAATTTCCCAACTGCTATGTCCAAACATTAGATTTACAATGTTATTCAATCTTTGAGGGTTACTGGCAAAGGAAATAGAATGAAGAGCAGGAAAGAATTAAGTAGCTAATAGAATTTGGAGTGGTTATATTCCATTAAAGAAAAGTTTGAAAATTATGATATGCATTTTCCAATCTGAATAACTGATATGATGGTTCACTTAAAAAAATAAATTAAATACTCCAGAGGTGCCCTGTGTTAGGGCTTTGGAGATTACTAGGGTAAGAGATAGTCTTTGCCCTTGAAATGACAAGTGAAGAGGATAAGTAACTGTAATAGTCCAGCACATGACAGTGAATAGAATCAGGTGCTAAACTGCGTGGCAAGGTCTTTAAGCTTTGCCAAAGTTCAGAGGCTGGCAGAAACCGGACAACGAAGAAAGGATTCATGGACGAGCTCTGATTGAAGTCTGTAAGGATGAATGGAGACTGAATAACTGGAAAAGGCAGAGCTCCGCTGAGACACTGGCCTAATATTCCCTGTCCCAGTAAGAATTTTCCCAACTGAATTACCAACCTGTTTTCTTGTTGGCTGAATGTCCATTCTCTGGGGCCAGAGAATAGTCTTTGAATTCTAAATAAATGCCATCCCAGCCAAGCTTAGCACTATCTCAGTGTTCTGAGTGACCTATATCTGGAACAACAAGATCAATCAGATGCGGGGACTATTTACACAATTGATAGTTTCCTGCTCCATACATTCACAGGCTTCTTTTAAGGTTGCTAGAGTACACTTTGCTTAATATTTGAACCAACAGAATTTGATATGGATCAAGCTCAGAGCTTGAGAGAAGACGAGAAAACTGCAAATAGCATGATTATGTGTCCTCAGGTGCTGAGGGTTCCACAAACACTAGTTTTGCTTGTTTATTTCCTTTTAGTAGAGAAGGGGTTTGGGAGTAACTTCTAATAATAGTTGGTCCTCCTCCCACATTTTCTTATTTTCTTCTCTCTGACAGAGTACTAAAAAAAGGAGAGGGGAGAAAGAAAGAAGAAAATGCACAGTACTAGTGATGTAGAAGAGGTGGCAAGAATACACAGAAGAGCTGTGCAAAAAAGATCTTCACGACCCAGATAATCACGATGCTGTGATCACTCACCTAGAGCCAGACATCCTGGAATGTGAAGTCAAGTGGGCCTTAGGAAGCATCACTACGAACAAAGCTAGTGGAGGTGATGGAATTCCAGTTGAGCTATTTCAAATCCTAAAGATGATGCTGGGAAAGTGCTGCACTCAATATGCCAGCAAATTTGGAAAACTCAGCAGTGGCCACAGGACTGGAAAAGGTCAATTTTCATTCCAATCCCAAAGAAAGGCAATGCCAAAGAATGTTTAAACTACCACACAATTGCACTCATCTCACACGCTAGTAAAGTAATGCTCAAAATTCTCCAAGCCAGGCTTCAGCAATACGTGAACCGTGAATTTCCAGATGTTCAAGCTGGTTTTAGAAAAGGCAGAGGAACAAGAGAGTCCCAGAAAAAACATCTATTTCTGCTTTATTGACTATGCCAAAGCCTTTGACTGTGTGGATCACAATAAACTGGAAAATTCTGAAAGAGATGGGAATACCAGACCACCTGACTTGCCTCTTGAGAAACCTGTATGCAGGTCAGGAAGCAACAGTTAGAACTGGACATGGAACAACAGACTGGTTCCAAAAAGGAAAAGGAGTATGTCAAGGCTGTATATTGTCACCCTGCGTATTTAACTTACATGCAGAGTAGATCATGAGAGACGCTGGGCTGGAAGAAGCACAAGCTGGAATCAAGGTTGCTGGGAGAAATATCAATAACCTCAGATATGCAGATGATACTTATAGCAGAAAGTGAAGAGGAACTAAAGAGCCTCTTGATGAAAGTGAAAGAGGAGAGTGAAAAAGTTGGCTTCAAGCTCAACATTCAGAAAACTAAGATCATGGCATCCGGTCCCATCACTTCATGGGAAATAGAGAAACAGTGGAAACAGTGGCTGACTTTATTTTTTTGGGCTCCAAAATCACTGCAGATGGTGACTGCAGCTATGAAATTAAAAGACGCTTGCTCTTTGGAAGGAAAGTTACGACCAACCTATACAGCATATTAAAAAGCAGAGACATTACCTTGTCAACAAAGGTCCATCTATTGAAGGCTATGGTTTTTCCAGTAGTCATGTATGGAGGAGAGCTGGACTATACAGAAAGCTGAGTGCCGAAAAATTGATGCTTTTGAACTGTGGTGTTGGAGAAGACTCTTGAGAGTCCCTTGGACTGAAAGGCGATCTAAGCAGTCCATCTTAAAGGAGATCAGTCCTGGGTGTTCATTGGAAGGATTGACGTTGAAGCTGAAACTCCAATACTTTGGTCACCTGATGCGAAGAGGTGACTCATTTGAAAAGACCCTGATGCTGGGAAAGATCGAGGGCAGGAGGAGAAGGGGATGACAAAGGATGAGATGGTTGGATGGCATCACCTACTCAATGTACAGCAGTTTGGGTAAACTCCAGGAGTTGGTGATGGACAGGGAACCCTGGTGTGCTGCAGTTCATGGAGTCGCAAAGAGTCAGACACGACTGAGCTACTGAACTGAAGTGAAGTGATATAGAAAGGAGCGTAACAACTAAGGCCGCTAATCCATCCAGGCTTTTGCTCACCATGGATTGGAAACCATTTTTGTCCAGTGTGTTGGTTCATCTCAAGTCCAGTAGACATTTATGGTTGGAAGTATGTTTTAGTTTTGAAAAGAATATTATTGTTTTTATTTTTTGTCCAGTACTTTGAAGACCTGGCAATGGGCAGGAACTTATTTGTCTTTAAAAGGCCATGCCTGAGGCCAGGGCTTGGGGGTCCCAGACCTGTGAAGTAGGAGCTGGGATTGTAGCATGGAGTCCGGTGTGCAATGACAGGGTGGGGCCCCTTTATCAAGGCAAAAGGCTGGACCTTTGCCTTGGAACAGGGCGAAGGACTTCAGACACAAGGCAGGGTTTTCTTGCTCTCCTCTTCAGCTCTGCCCTCTCGCTCTGGCTGCCCTGTCCGCAAGGTGGCCTGGGCAAGGTGAGGACAGACAGGGAGGCGAAATTGACCACCGCCTGGGAGAGGTGTCAGTGACAGCTGCTGAAGGGGTGTCTTGGTATACAATTCCTTTGGCCTACTCCCTTGTCCTGGTTCTGTCTGGTTCTGACAGGTCTTTATAGGAAAACCAAAACAGAGACTCAAGGTAATTATGAGAAAAATCAAATAGGTTGCTGTTTAGTTGCTAAGTCGAGTTAGACTCTTTTCGACCCCATGGATTGCAGCATGCCAGGCTTCCCTGTCCTTCACTATCTACTTATGAGAAAGATTGTCTTTAAAGCTGCTATCATTATCTGAAATCTCTTTTAGGAAGGCCTGACTGATGGAGAGGCTTCTCTGCTTGGGGTTGTGATCAGTTCTAACTAGAAAACCGCCTTGGATGGTAAGGGATTCCCTCTCATATTGCTGTTCATGGTAAGCAACAGGGTTTTCATGTTTTTGAATTATGATGACTTTTTAAAAAATTCTGATTTTAACCTCCATATGTTTGAATTTTTAATAGTTTTTTTTTTTCCCCCCTGCAATTGAGATCTAGTCTTACTGCATAGTGGTCAGAAAAGATGACTGGAATGATTTCAATTTTTTTGAATTTACCAAGGCTAGATTTATGGCCCAGGATGTGATCTATTCTGGAGAAGGTTCCGTGTGCACTTGAGAAAAAGGTGAAATTGATTGTTTTGGGGTGAAATGTCCTATAGATATCAATTAGGTCTAGCTGGTCCATTGTGTCATTTAAAGTTTCTGTTTCCTTGTTAATTTTCTGTTTAGTTGATCTATCCATAGGTGTGAGTGGGGTATTAAAGTCTCCCACTATTATTGTGTTATTGTTAATTTCCCCTTTCATACTTGTTAGCATTTGCCTTATATATTGCGGTGGTCCTATGTTGGGTGCATATATAATTGTTATATCTTCTTCTTGGATTGATTCTTTGATCATTATGTAGTGTCCTTCTTTGTGTCTTTTCACAGCCTTTAAACTCTATTTTATCTGATATGAGTATTGCGACTCCTGCTTTCTTTTGGTCTCCATTTGCGTGAAATATTTTTTTCCAGCCCTTCACTTTCAGTCTGTATGTGTCCCTTGTTTTGAGATGGGTCTCCTGTAGACAGCGTATATAGGGGTCTTGATTTTGTATCCTGAATTCAGCCAGTCTTTGTCTCTTGGTTGGGGCATTCAACCCATTTACATTTAAGGTAATTATTGATAGGTATGGTCCCGTTGCCATTTACTTTGTTGTTTTGGGTTCGCGTTTATACAGCCTTTCTGTGTTTTCTGTCTAGAGAAGATCCTTTAGCATTTGTTGAAGAGCTGGTTTGGTGGTGCTGAATTCTCTCAGCTTTTGCTTGTCTGTAAAGCTTTTGAATTCTCCTTCATATCTGAATGAGATCCTTGCTGGGTATAGTAATCTGGGTTGTAGGTTATTCTCTTTCATTTCTTTTAAGTATGTCCTGCCATTCCCTTCTGGTCTGAAGAGTTTCTATTGATAGATCAGCTGTTATCCTTATGGGAATCCCTTTGTGTGTTATTTGTTGTTTTTCCCTTGCTGCTTTTAATATTCAGTTCTAATGAGATGGATGAAACTGGAGCCCATTATACAGAGTGAAGTAAGCCAGAAAGATAAAGACCAATACAGTATACTAACGCATATACATGGAATTTTAAAAGAGGGTAACGATAGCCCTATATGCAAAACAGAAAAAGAGACACAGATGTACAGAACAGACTTTTAGACTCTGGGGGAGAAGGCGAGGGTGGGATGTTCAGAGAGAATAGCATTGAAACAAGTATACTGTTAAGGGTGAAACAGATCACCAGCCCAGGTTGGATGCATGAGACGGGTGCTCAGGGCTGGTGCACTGGGAATACCCAGAGGGATGGGATGGGGAGGGAGGTGGGAGGGGAGATCGGGATGGGGAACACATGTAAATCCATGACTGATTCATGTCAATGTGTGGCAAAAACCACTACAATATTGTAAAGTAATTAGCCTCCAACAAATAAAAATAATGGAAAAACAAAACAAAATTCTGATTTTATTTTTTGTTGTTCATTCTTTTTTAAAAAGTTAATTTTTATTTTAATTGGAGACTAATTACAATATTGTGGTGGTTTTTGCCATACATCGACATGAATCAGCCACGGGTGTACATGTGTCCCCCATCCTGAACCCCCCTCCCACCTCCCTCCCCACCCCATCCCTCTAGGTTGTCCCAGAGCACCAGCTTTGGGTGCCTTGCTTCATGTATCGAATTTGCACTGGTCAGAATTATGATGACTTCTAATGAGCCCCTTGCGGGCGTGAACACGCAGACAATCACAGAGCTGGTGAAACTCTGGGCTGGAGGATCGTGAGCCTCGAGAAACAAGAGGCGTCTACTGATGCTTAGGTAAGAACTGGAGCACGTTCAGTCACAACGGTGGTGGCTTTTGGCTGAGGGCAGCCTGGGCCTTCCTTGGGCCCTGCACATCTCCTTTCAGGAGCGGGCAGCCGGCCCCTGACTCCTGTGGGATCCGGGGCGCGCGGGCGCCGCCATTCGGGCGCAACCTCGCGCCCCCGGTCCGGCAGCCTCTCCCGGTCCTGGTGCTGGGGGCCGGGGGAGGGACGCCCAGGCGAGCGGCCGCCGGCGGCGGGAGGGGGCCGGCGGAGCCCGCGCGGTAGGGCAGCTTCAGGTTTCTTCCTGGAGCCGGTGTCGGGCGCGGTGGCGGGCAGGCCGGGCCATGTGATGCCGGATCCAACGGCAGCCGGCAGGCGCGGAGTAAGCGGGGCGTCCCCAGCGGCGGGCGCAGCCAGCCCGGCCCCGGAGCGCGGCTTCGGCTCCGCCCCCTCGCGCCGGCCGGGCCGCGCCGCAGCCGCCGGGCGTGGGCCGCTTGGGGAGAGCCTCCCCGGCTCCGGCGGCGCGTTCCGAGCGCCCGCGGGCTGGGCGCCGGGGCAGCGGCTCGCTCGGGCGCCGGAGGCTGCGGGGCCGCAGCTTCGGGTAAGTGCTCTTTGGGGGCTCCATCCTCGCGTCCCTCGGCGCCTCGGGGCGGAAAAGTTTGTCCGCCTCACCTGAGTTCGCCGTCGCGGAGCACTTTCTCGAGGGTCCAGGGTCTCCAGGG
This sequence comes from Muntiacus reevesi, assembly GCF_963930625.1. Lineage (NCBI taxonomy): Eukaryota > Metazoa > Chordata > Mammalia > Artiodactyla > Cervidae > Muntiacus > Muntiacus reevesi. Next base: position 60,222,809 of record NC_089262.1, read on the forward strand.
GTTGGGAAGGGGTGCTGCCGCGGGCTCAGCGGCGAGGAGGATGGCCGCCGCCTCCGGGCCCCTCGGGGACTGCAACAAGTGCAGAGGCGGCGCGGCGGCGGCGGAGCGCGGGGTCCCCTGGCCGCGCGGCCCCTCTCGCCCCTGTCGGCCCCGCGCCGGGGGCCGGGAATGGGTGGGTGGAAGCTGGGTCTCTGTCGTTCGGCTGCCGGGGAAATCAGCGGTCTTTCTGCGGTGGAGAAGGGAGAGCCTCGAAAGCTGGGCTCGCCCCTCGCCATCAGTGCCTGGCCCCGGGTCAGGGGTGCGCGGCGGGGCCGGGTCCCCGGAGAGCAGCAGAGCGAGCGGAATTCCGCTCAGGACACAAGCGCCAACGTTTCTTTCGCGTGGAAATATAAGTGTGCTTTAAAAGGTATCTATAGTTATCCAGGTTAGGAGAGGCGGCCAGAATTCCGTTGGACTTCCATAGGATTATTTTGTGGGTCTCTTTTCCCCTGGGAACCTGGGGTGCGCGTGGTGGTCCCCTAACGTTCCTGTGCTGGGAGTCTTCCACGGTGGGGCATGATGACGTCCTGTGCTGGCGCCAAGGAGGCTTCCTCGCCTGTGAAGGGCTCTATAGAAGCTGGGTGCTCAGGCCGCCTTGGAAACCCAGCTCTCGTTTCCCAGACACCAATTAGATTTCCAGGAGAGAATCCATCTGCCTCCCGAGGAACCCACAGCAGACCCGCCCCCCTCCTTGGTTTCAGCTGGCAGCAACATCTGTGTTTGCGCAGCATCTCTCTTCTTGACCCCTGCCTGGGTCGCGACAGACCTCTGCAGACTCAGAGTTAAAGAGGTTTTATCACCAGACCCCCACCAATTGGGTAAAAAATAAGAAAATGTGAGATGTTTAGAAAGAACTGATCATTTGGGGTCCTATGGGGCCCCAGGTTTTCTAAAGCTTTGCCATCTTGTGTTCTAGGCCCTGAAGATGTCAGGGGAATTGAAGTCCTTTTTTCACAATAAAAAATCAAAGACCTGTTCTCTTGGGTTCTGTGGGTTGATCTTTGAACATGATAGTCCAAGCAGTGACAGCTTAACCTGGGAAGCTTTTTAATTTATCTGTCTTGAGTTTTTATATGCACTTTCTTAAAGCACACAGGTATTTACCTTATCCTGATTTATGGCCAAGCTGACTCCTATGGAGTTATTTGGAGGAAAACAAATGACTACTGCAAAAACCTTTGGCTCTTTTCTTCCACAACATAGCATTTCAGTTTAATGTCACAATGTGGACTTTCTGTGTGATTGTTGTGCTCATTAACTTTGATCCAGTAGGAATTTGAATAGCATCAAACCTCATGGTTAGTGATTAGAGAAACTGAGGCACAGAGCTAGCTATTGGACATGTGACTCAGCTGAATGCCCTGGCTAATGTGAGAAGGCGGAACAGAGAACTAATGTTTGTCCTGCTTTTGATTATATTTTCTTCCTTATCAAAGCCACATAACCTGGTCAACCAAGAACAGGTTATGTAACAGGTGTGTCATTAGACTTTCCTTTGAAGCACCTCTCCTGTCCTTAAAGCAGTTTAGAAACACTTAAAGGTAGAGAGGAAAATAGTAGTTGGTAACTAACGCTCTATGAAATTTCATCAGGTTCGTCACTTGTGTTTCACACCTTTTTTTTTTGTTTGTTTGCTTAATCATGTGAGTACTGCAGAAGAGTTTGGAATATTTTCTCATTGTGCTTTTATAAGAAACTACTGTTGTGGCTCAGACTTAAATTTCGCAGGAATTTCAGGTGAGGTCTGTTACGTGACCTCCTTTGGTATATGAGAAAAGGAAATGTGTTCTAAAGAGGTATTAAAACATAAAAGACTATAATATTACTTCTATATTAAGGATTCTATACAGAATTAGTAGCCCCTATACTGGTACTTAAGCTCTGACTTCACATTCAGCCAGAGTTTATGGCCAAGTGTGGCTCCCCAGAAAAAAGATTTATGGTATAAATGTCGGAAAACCCCTTGCAATTGGAATATGACTAGAATGGTACTGCATAGAGTCCAAATTACTCTGAAACTGCCAGGCCAACTGTAATTTTATTATGCTTTAATTTACTGATCAGATATGGCAGACCTGGTTTATGTAGTTTTTGTTTAATTGCATTTGTATTTATGTTGCTTTAGCAGGACCTTGAATTTGTTATGAAGAGATGGGTCAAGCCTGGCAACTGCTGTTGAGAGTTCTATATTAAAAACAGTGTTATATTGGAAGTGCACCAAATTCAGGGAATTTTGCCATGTTAGAGTTGTACTGCAAATATTATGCCACGCTGTAGGGCTTGAGCCCAGATCCCTCCCTTAGGCCAGGCTGGGCTTAGAGTTCTTTTTCTTAAGAAGTACAGGTCAGGTACTAGATAATCCTTAGTTCTTTTGCTATCATCTTGGTATTTAAAAATTCTTAAAACCTCTAAGCAGTGTCGCTTGCTATTTTGCATTCTGACAGTCTGTATCATGTTTCTTTCTTTGGTGAACATTTTCTTATATGTGTTTGACAAATATTTGAGGACCTACCATATGCCTGGCTCTGCGTTCTGCTTTGATTTCTTTACTGTGGGGTTCGTATCTAAGGCAATACTTTTCTGATTTTAGGGATTTTAGGATCTGTTGCATTTTGAGTGGGCCTCTCCACAGTCAACAGTAAGACTTTTGGGTGATAAAATGTCAGGTAACTTTTTTCTGTGGTAGTGCATCTTCTTAGCTTGACTGCAGTTTTTCCCTTGAAATTTGATCTTGGGCACAATCGTAATTTTCTTATTTCTACCATGATTTTTCCTGGACTTCTCCTGGATAACCAAGGTAATGAGATTTGACAACATTTTTAGTATGAAGGAGAGTGAAAACATAATTGAATATTGTGCATTTGTTCCAGTGATCTTGATTTTGGACATTTTTAAAAAAAATGTAATCTTCAGAGGTGCAGTCTCTTATTTTAATCCTCAGTGTGTTATTTTGAGGTTTGGTTTCTGGAGGGGTTGATGTAAAAGGGGTGCCTCATAGCCAAGGATGAAGACCAGCATAGGAGAAGACGGGCGACAGCTTCACTTAGGTAATAGCGTTAAGTGGAACCAGCGCTCAGGTAACATTCTGCCTGTTTCAGCTGGCAGACTGACTACTGTGCATGTGATCATTTTACCTTTAAAAATGCTTAAAATGTTAATATGCTTTCTATATTTCTCTCAGACACACAGTCCCTTAAAAAATAATCATGAAATATATTGCATATGTTAACAAAATGTATGGTTTAGCTCTTAGATTCATTATCATACACTAGTGATCATGCCCTTTTCAAGGCTTGCACTTCTTCCATTATTTTATAGTTTAAAGCAATTATCCTTCATAAACTATCACAAGTGGTTAAGAGTGGGGACTCTGGAGCCAGTCTGTCTCATGAGATGGACCTGACTCTGTCGCCTCTACCTCAGGTTTCGCATCTGTGAAATGGGGATAATCATTGTAACCTGCCCTCTAGGGTTGCTGGGGAAAGTCAGTGAGTTAATTTGCAAAGAGCACTTCTAGTAGTGCCTGGCAGAGATTAAGTGTCAGAAAATGATGATTGGATTTATAACAAATGGAAAATAGGCACTGAAAAGAAAGGGATCTTGAGCAGGTTTTCCAGGTTTCAGAACGCAGGAGATGTCTGTGTGATCTCAGGGGGAAGTGCCCTAGGCTGGGAGCCCAGGGCAAGAATGGAGACTGTTGCCTGTGACCTCTCAGCTGTGTAACCTTGGGCAAGTATAACCCCTCTGTGGTTCTCAGCTTCCTCATATGGTCAAAGTGGAAGGAGTAGACTTGATGGTCTCTAAGGACCTGCTGCTTCTAACATTCGATGCAGTCCTGAAATTTGAAGGTGAGGAGGGTGAATGTCAATTCGGCTTTTCCTGTCTTAGGCAACATGGCCAGAAATGTACTCTCGACAGGGTCAGTCCCGCACCTGCAGCGGGCGGTCAGGAAACATTTGAAGGGATTGTGAAATAATACTATTAACTTACCTCACCTTGATCACCAGACAGTCATCAGGTTGAAATGACTGAGTTATCTTTCTGGACTTAGTTCAGAGGGATTTCAGACATGAAAGTCTGGAGCCCATGCCTATGGGTCATAGACCATCCTGCATCCTTTCTTCTGTGGAAAACCCCACTCCTTGTGGAAGAGGGGGTGGGGTAGAGCTGAGAAGGTGAAAAACAAGTGGGCTGATTATTTCTGAATTTCATGGTTAAAATATTTTCACACCTGACACACAGGAAAACATCACCAGTGGCCTTTGCAGGGATGCTGTAAACTAGAAGGCTTTGGAGCAAAGGCAGTCTCTAAGGACTTCTGAGTGGTCCAGGCGAGGTCTTTCTGGAGCAAATCCGTCTCTTCCCCACTAGTGACTGTTGTTTATTGTCTGTGCATGGTCCTCTTTCTTGCTCCACCAGACTCCTGGTTTGCTATGTGGTCAGGTGTCAGTTTAAAAAAGTGTGGGGTGCTCAGTGATTAGTGAGATTATGGGTTAATTGAGTCTCTAACCCAGGATTCTAAGCCTGGCTGTTTGTTGCAATCACCTGGGTTCAGGATCGTTTAACTTGGGCCCAGCATCATCTTTTAAAAGGTGACACTAGTTACTTATAAAAGGGTTTGCTAGCTACTTTCTTAACCTTTAGTGTTTCTGGCTTTCTGCAGCTGAAAGAATCCAGGAAAGGGTGATTTTCATGGCATTCCTTTAAACGGTCAGCGTCACATGTCTCCTACTGCCTGGCCTCGTGGACCCTCTGCTCCCATTAGCCAGGACTAGTAACTGCCTGTGGAACAAGCCCTATATTTCCTAACTTCTTTGACTTTGTTCCTTTGTTCCCTTTTACTTTCTAGCTGAAGTCTTTTGCAGTCATCAAAGCAAGCTTAAGCTACCATCTCTCTGAAACTGTTGACTGAATTCTCAATTTTCCAACTTGAGTGTAAGCCGATTTATGGCAAGAACTCTGGTTTAGGCTACTTTGTAGGGTCTCCAAGCAGAATACACACATACTGGATGGTTGGTTAGTAATTCCGCTGTTACATCAAGTCCTAATTTACAGCATCCCCACAGATGCTAATAGTGATGTTTTCCTTTGTATCAGGTGTGGATTGCATTGGAAAATATTGAGATGCAGGGGAGGGAAGGAGAATGTTGCTCAAGAAATTAGATGGCTAGTCCTTCTCAGATATAAATGAGAGGCTACCCAGGCCTCTTTTAGGTAACTGTACATTCTGTCTGGGGAAATGAATGAAATTCTTGTTCAGAGTTATAGTCTTAAGACTGAAGGAAACCCGAAAGATTTTTCTTTAGTTTCTAGCAAGTGAACAATCTCCACGTATAGCATACCTCCAAATGGTTGACCATTTGATTGTTGTCCTTGATACTTTCAGTAATGGGGGACTAATAACCACAGATACCCCAGTCTGTCTTTGTTTTCTTCCCTAAACTTTAGATACACACACTTATTTGTCAAATTGTGCAACATGATTTGACATACATGTACATTATGGAACAATTACCAAGATCAAGATGATCAACACATCCATCACCTCACATAGTTAACTTTTTCTATGATGAGAACACTCAAGATCTGCTCTCAGCAACTTTCCAGTATACAATACCATATTTTTAAACTATAGTCATTGATGTTGTTTGTTGTCTTTGTTAAAATATGTAGGTTCTTTGCCCATTTTGTTTGTTTTGTTTTATTTAATCATTTGACTGCATGGTGTGTCATGTGGGGTCTTAATTAATTCCCTGATCAGGGATTGAACATGTGCCCCCTGCTTTGGAATATTAACCACTGGACCACCAGGGAAGTCCCTACCCATTTGAAAAATGAGATTTTGTTTTGCTGCTGAGTTGTATGAGGTCCCTTATATGTTTGGGATATTAACCCCTTGTTAGATATATGGTTTACATATATTTTCTCCCATTTTGTAGGTTGCCTTTTCATTTTGTTGATGGTTTCTTTTGCTGTGCAGAAGCTTTAGTTTGGTATAGTCCCACTTGTTGATTTTTTGCGTTTGTTCCTTGTTCTTTTGGTGTCATATCCAAAAATCACTGCCAAGACTGACCTTAAGGCGCTCCCCTGCCATACCTTCTTCTAGGAGTCTTATGGTTTCAGGTCTTACAAATCTTTAATCCATTTCAAGTTAATTTTTGTGAGTGGTGTAGGATAGTGGTCCAATTTTCTTCTTTTGCATATGGATGTCTGGTTTTCCCAGCATCATTTATTGAAGAGACGATCTTTTTTGCCACTGAGTATTTTTGGCTTCATTGTTAAATATTGACCATACAGGCATGGGTTTATTTCTGGGCTTTCAATTCTCTTTCATTGATCTCTGTGTCTGTTTTTATGTGAGTACCATGCTATATTGATTGTTATAGGCTTGTAATATAACCTGCAATCGGGAAGTGTGATGCCTCCAACCTTGTTCTTCTTAAGATTGCATTGTCCATTCAGTCTCTTATGGTTCCATACACACTTTAGGACAATTGTTTTCTATTTTTATGAAAAATAATTGGAATTTTGATAGGGATTATATTGGATCTGTAGATGGCTTTGGGCAGTATGGGCATTTAAACAATATTAACTCCTCTGATTCATGCACACGAGTGTTGTTCCACTTTAGTACCTTCAGTGTCTTACAGTTTTTGATATATAGATGTTTCACTTCTTTTGTTAAATTTATTCCTAAGGATCTTACTTTTTTTGGATGCTATTGTAAATGGCATTATTGTCTTTATTCTCCAGACAGTTAATTAGTGTATAGATTTTTGTGTGTTGATTTTGTGTTTTGTGACTTTACTGACTTCATTTATTAGATCTAACAGTTTTTTTTTCGATGGAGTACTGAGGATTTTCTATGTAAGATCATGTCATCTTCAAAGAAACATTTTTATTTCTTCCGTTCCCACTTGAATGCCTTTTAATTCTTCTTGTCTAATTGCTGTGACTAGAACTTCTGTACTGTGTTGACTAGAAATGGTAAGAGAGGACATCCTGTCTTATTCCGGATCTCAGAGGGAAAGCTTTCTATCTTTTCACTGTTGAGTATGGTATTATCTATGAGTTTGTTATATATGGCTTTTATTATGTTGAGGTATGTTTCTTCTATACCCAATTTGTTGAATTCTTATTAAAGGATGTTGAACTTTTGTTAAATGCTTTTTCTGCATTTATTAACACATTTATTGATTTATGTATGTTTCTGTTTTCATTAGTTTAAGTGTTAATCACTATAAACTTCCCTCTTAGAACTGCCTTTGCTACATCACATAAGTTTTGGTATGTTGTGTTTCTATTTTTAATCTCAAGATTTTTGGATTACTTGATTTCTTCTTTGACCAGTTGGTTTTTTAGAAGTGTAATTTAATTTCCACACATCTGATTTTTATTCTGACATTCTTCCTGTTATTGACTTCTAGCGTTAATCATTGTGATTGAAAAAGATATTTTATATGGCTTTCATCTTCTTAAAAATTTGTTAAGACTAATTTTGTGACCCAAAATACTCTCCTGGAAGATGTGTGTGTGCATAAGAAGTATGTGTATTCTGCTGTTGAATGGAATGTTTTGTATGTTTGTTAGGTACATTTGACTGGAAGTATTGTTTAAATTCTTTATTTCCTTCTTGATTTTCTATCTGGATAATCTGTCTATTGTGAAGTCCTCTACTCTTGAATTGCTGTTTCTGCCTTCAGATTTGTTGTGTGTGTTAAGTTGCTTCAATTGTGTCCGACCCTTTGCAACCACATGGACTGTAGCCCTCCAAGCTCCTCTGTCCATGGGATTCTCCAGGCAAGGATACTGGAGTGGGTTGCCATTCTCTTCTCCAGGGGATCTTCCCAATCCAGGGACTGAACCCGGTCTCCCGCATTGCGGGCAGATTCTTTACCATCTGAGCCATCAGCATGCATATAATTGTATATCCTCTTGATGAACTGACCTCATTATTATATAGTGACCTTATTTGTCCCTTGTTACAACTTTTAAAGTTTATTTTGTCTCATAAGTATAGGTACCCCTGTTCTTTTAGTTTCTATTTGCATGGAATGTCTTTTCCTATTCTTTCACTTTTAGCCTATGAAAGTCCTTAAAGTTTGAGTTTCTTGTAGAAAGCATATACCTGGGTCTTGAGCTTTTGTCCATTCAACTACTCTTTGTCTTTTAATTTAAACCACTTACATTTAGAGTAATTTAGGTATTGATAGCAAAGGACACACTATTGACATTTTGTTAATTGCTTTCTGATTGCTTTGTAGTTCTTTTGTTTTTCCTCTCTGTCATCCTTTGTGAATTGATGAGGGGGCCTGCCAGGGTTCTCCTACTGTCCTTTTATTTGTGGCGTGAAATCCCTCCAAGGGGATCCTTCTTGGCACCAAGCTGCCCTGGACTGAGGGATGGAGTGATGCCGGCAGATGCTTCCTAGGCTTTTCTGTGCTGTCATCCTCTGTTTTTGAGCTCCACAGGGTTTCTGCTGCTGCTGTGTAGTGTAGAGCTTTTCCAGGGCTGTTTTCATTGGTTTGTAGGTGGGCTATCTTTGGAAACCTTACATTTTTTAATGGTTTGTATGTGGGCTATCTTTGGAAAGCTTACATTTTTGAATGGTTTGTAGGTAGGCTATCTTTGGAAACCTTACATTTTTGAATGGTTTGTAGGTGGGCTGTCTTACATTTTTGAAAATTAATTATGTACCTACCTCGAAGACTATTTAAGTTAGTAAATCTCTTTCAACTCTTGTTAAGTGACATGATTTTGAATTATCTCACTACCTTGAATACTGAACATATACCAATTTGCTATGTTCTTCAAGTATAATGCTTCTAGATGCTGACTGATGCTAAGTAGAACCATTCTAACCCTTGCTGAGATTCCATCTTTCCTCCCCAGCATCCCTCCCCGCCCCAGTAAGCACTGAAGCCTCGTGGTTAAGATTGTCAGCTGCAGATTAGGAAAGCAAGGAGGCTCTTCAGCTGTTACTTTCTGCCTTGTGTTGGGCGAGTCATCTGAACTTTTAGTCTGTTTTTACCTATTTCTCTTAAATAGGGTTGTTAAAAATGCTTAGCACAGAACCTGGGATAGAGTAATAATTTTTCTTAGCAATGGCTTTCCGGCCATAGTCCTTCTAAAACAAGATTGCTGACTCTTGATGGTCAGTCATCTCAAAATAAGTAAGTTTCTTTTTACACATGGTGCTGCTGAGTCACATCTCTTCATTCATGGATGTGTACAATTGGCTTCTTAGTCCCATGAATAAAACTTAATATTTATCTAAATTTCCTGTATATGACCATCTGTTCTAGCCTTTTAAAGTCTTTTAGATTGTTTATCTATACATTAATCATTCACAACCCTTTTTTATTCCAAGTTATCCACAGATTGGATATGTGTTTCTTCACTGTTTTAAGGAATAAAATTGTTGCCTAGGCTGAGGTCAAGGGCAGAACAATTTGATGTTTCCATACACAGGGCTTCCCTGTGGCTCAGTGGTAAAGAATCTGCCCGCAATTCAGGAGACCTGGGTTCAATCCCTGGGTCGGGAAGATCCCCTGGAGGAGGAAATGGCAACCCATTCCAGTATTGCCTGGAGAATCCCATGGACAAGAGGAGCCTGGTGGGCTACAGTCAATCGGATCGCAAAGAGCTGGTCATGACTGAGCATACTCGCACATACAGACTTTACTTCAAATTAATGTTTATCAATTTTAGATAAAGTTATTCAGAGAGTTATTCCTGTTTGCACTGGCATCTGATTCTTAATTCTCCATCCTGTCATAAGGATATATGCTATTTCAACCAAATCTACTGTACGTCTGCTATATGGAATTACCAATTTGGTGACCACATAGTGGACTGGGGTTACTCTCACGTGACTTGTTCTTACAGAGCTTACACTGGCTCCAGGTAGCTACTGCTTCCTCTGAGGTACTCACACCAGCTTTTAATCTACTCTAGAATCTTGCTTGTGATGAGTTTGAAGCTCCTTCTGTCTCTAGTTTCTGTTTTTTTTTTTTAAAGAAATCTTATTGGAGTATAGTTGACTTACCATGTTGTGTTAGTTTCAGGGATACAGTAGAGTGAATCTGTTACACATATATCCACTGTTTTTTAGATTCTTTCCCCACATAGGTCATTAGGATTGGCTTTTTTGAAACTTGGCTTTCTCCTATGTTTGAGTCCTGTCATTGTCTACAGCTCTTGGTAGATTATGATTGGAAAATCTCATTGGGTTCTCTCCCATCTTGACCCTGTCCAGAGGCAGCAACTTGTTCAGCACCTCTGGGTGTCCTCTTAGGATCGACTTTCCCACTTACAGAAATTCTTTCTGTCCTCTTCAAGTGGAAGGTTTTCTTCCTCCAAGAGTAGACAAAATCTCAGTCGCTGTAGAGGAGTTCTCCTTATCATTCATCTACACTACCTCACCAGTCCTAAGAAGATCTGTCTATTCCTTCCATGATGTCCTGCCTTAAATAAATTGAAATAAAAATCTGATTATCTTTAGTTTTTTGGCAACCTCATGTTATTTGGGCCTTTAGTCTGTCTGACACAGCTCTTAAGAGCATGCTGTCTTCATTATCTGTGCTGGAGAAGAGGCAGGGAGGAGGATAAAAGCAAACCAATTATTTTTATCATCTGAATGGAAAACAGCGCAATGCCGGGAATCAAGGCCTGGCTTTAGTCTTGCGCTCCTTGAACATAATGATCTCTCTATATCGCCACAGAATCCATATCTTCTCCAAATGGGAGGTCTTGGGTTACTTCTTTGAACCATGGTGATTTCTTTAGGTCGTGATTTCACTGGTTGATAATAACATTTGGATGGGCTTCCCTGGTAGCTCAGCTGTAAAGAATCTGCGGGCAATGCAGGAGATGCATTGGGTAGGAGATGTGGATTTGATCCTACTGTGTATCCGTATATAAATTCGTGTATAAGAAATGGCTCATTTAACTCTTCATTGTTACCTTTTATGAAATCACCAGCTTTGCAACTTGTCAGAAGTTCTCAGGGATGAATTTCTGGAAGTTGTTTTTATACCCGTTATCCCAGCCCTTAAAGACTTAGCCAGTTTCCTGCTGGCCACTCACTATTCTTGGCTGTAAGGGGCAATACACAAAACCTATTGTCAGTGCTTTATTAAGTTTTAAATGGATGCATTCTTAGGGGGAATAAAATAGAAACATTTCTCTTAAATGGTATCATTCTTGTCAAAGTTGTTTTATAAAATACATATGTATTTTTCTTCTCCCAGTTAATAATTAGAAATGTTGATAGCCTGTTAATTGAATATAAAACACAATGTCAAAAATCTTTAAAATCAGTCATGGGAATTTGAATTGTTCTTTGTTCTTTACTTAGAAAGATTCTATGGGACAGAAATTATGAGGCAAAGGTCTCATGGCTTTTGATTTTGGTCCTTTTAATAAAAACTTTTAAGTTGAAGTGAAATAGTTTTCACATATAGTTAAATTAGGTTGTTTTGCAATAAAAATGAATACCTTAGATGACTTTCATATCTGTAGAAAGTACCAAATTAGCTTTTCATTTTACAAAAATGGGGCTGGGCTAGGGAAAATTCAAATTTACCATGGACAGGTTAAGGAAACTTTCATTTTGAAAGAAACGCCAAGTAGAATTTAGATATTGGTTTGTTGGTTTTTCTTAAAATTAAAAATAGAATAAGCATTTCTTTTTTCTTTCACCTTCATAGTAGGAAACTTTATGTTTATTGGCTGTATGGCATCTTTATGTACAAGTAGCTGCAGAAATTAATAGACATAGACAAGATGTCTGGATTTCAATTTAAGAATTTTTTTTTAGTGGGAGTTGGACATGATTGCTGGTGTTTTGTGCCTTTTATTTAAAAATGATAGTAGATTCTGTGTAAAAGGAACTTTTAAAAAAGATGGTCTGGGGACAGCAAAGGCTGAAGCAGAAGCAGAATTTCTGTTGAAATCTTAGCGCTGCCACCGACCTACTGGGGATCGTGTCACCTCAGCCCTAGTGACCTCATCTGAAGCCTGAGGAGTTGGGCCAGCCCCTTTCCTAGGGCACATCTATCTCTCCAGGTCTGTGCTTCTCTTGAGGTAAGGATGGTGTTTTGAGCCTCCCTTGGATTACTAGCCGGCTGCTTGGTTCCTAGAGCGCTTTCAGACACTCGCGTGGCAACATCTGACTTGTTCAGGAAACTGGGTTTGAGGAAGCTACTTCAGGGTTGCATCTTTACAGGGAGCAATGGTTGTTCATAGCCTGAGGTTTCCCTGTGATGGCAGCTCGTGTTCTTGTTACCCGAATACTTCACGAGCAGTGAGGCGGAATCAGCCAGTAATAATGAAGTAATTATTTTTAATTGAATCCATACATGACTGAAAATGGGTATTAATTTCATTTTAGCAGAAGGAATTAATGTCCCTAACTCCATGTAGGATAGGTGGAGAATTTGCACTGATAACCATGACATTTTTTGATAAATGCCGATTTTTAGCCAACATAACACTTACAATGGTTCTTTCTCTTTCTCCTCCCCTGCTTCCCCACTTCCCTGCACTTTGTTTTAAACTTGTAAAATCAAATAAATCCCTTCTTTTTTTTTTTAAAAAAAAAGGTATAGCAAATTTATAAAACCTCTGTTATTTAATGTAGCTTCTGATTAGTAATATTAAAGAAAGCAAAATTGTACTCATGAAAAGTTGCCATTTTAAGGCATGGCACCTGAAGATAAAGATACCTTATTGTACTGCTGATTTGGACACTGGGCATTTTTCTGTTTGGGATTTTACTTACTGGATGTAGGGGCTCTAAACATTTATCCAGGAGTTCTTTCCAAAATTTTTCTACCTTAGGGAGTTTAAGAGTTCTGTTAAGAGTTTTTTTTTTTTTCGTATTAAATCCTAGTTTTGCTGATAGAGTTCTGTTATTTTTCTGTTGACCAATCATGAAACAATGGTATTAAGTGAGTAATAGTTACATAATCACAATAGTAAAAGATGTTTATCTGCTTTCACAATCAATAGCCAGATGAAAAAAAAGATAATTACAATTGCAAGCCATAATGGGAACATGATTAACCTAACAATATAAAATAATAACATACAATTTAGGTGGTCAAGCAGAGTGATGTGGTAAGTGGACGTACATACATGCACATGTTTTCATCTGCCCAGCCAGTCTTTCTCTTTTGGTTAGTGCATTTAATGTATTTACATTTAAAGTAATTATTGATATGAATGATCCTATCACCGTTTTTAAAAATTGTTTTGGGTTTATTTTCTGTAGGTCTTTTCCTTCTCTTATGTTTCCCACCTAGAGAATTTCCTTTAGCATATGTTGTAAAGCTGGTTTGGTGGTACTGAATTCTCTTAACTCTTGCTTGTCTGGAAAACTTTTGATTTCTCCATCAAATCTGAAGGAGAGTCTTGCTGGGTAGAGTATTCTTGGTTGTAGGTTTTTCCCTTTCATCACTTTAAAATATCATGCCATTCCCTTCTGGCTTGTAGAGTTTCTATTGAGAAATCAGCTGATAGCCTGATGGGAGTCTTCTTGTATGTTATTTGTTGTTTTTCCCTTGTTGCTTTTAATAGTTTATCTTCCTCTCTAGTTTTTGTCAGTTTGATTACTATGTATCTTGATGTGTTCCTCCTTGGGTTTATCCTGCCTGGGATTATCTGTGTGTCTTGGATTTAGTTGACTATTTCCTTTCCCATGTTTTGGAAGTTTTCAGCTATTATTACTTCAAATGTTTTCTCAGGTCCTTTCTGTCTCTATTCTCCTTCTGGTACCCCTGTAATGCAAATGTTGGTGTGTTTAATGTTGTTCCAGAGGTCTGTTAGACTGTCTTCATTCTTTTCTCTATATTCTCTTCTGCAGTAGTGATTTCCACCATTCTGTCCTCCAGGTCATTTATCCATTCTCCTGCCTTAGTTATTCAGCTATTGATTCCTTCCAGTGTTATAGTCATCTCTGCTTGTTTGTTCGTTAGTTCTTCTAGGTCTTTGGTACACAATTCTTGCATCTTTTCTGTTGCTTTTCTGAGATCCTGCTTCATCTCCACTATCATTATTCTGAATTCTTTTTCTAGAAGGTTGCTTGTCTCCACTTCATTGAGTTGTTTTTCTGGGGTTTTATCTTATCCCTTCATGTATGACATAACTTTCTGCTTTTTCATCCTGGATTAACTTTCTGTAATGTTTTTGTTTTAGCTGTTGTGGGGACTGTGGATCTTCTTTCTTCTTCTGTCTGCCCTCTGATGGAGGAGGCTGAGAGGCTGGTGTAAGCTTCCTGATGGGAGGGACTGGTGGTGGGAAAAACTGGGTCTTGCTCTGGTGGGCAGGGCCCTGCTCAGTAAAGCTTTAATCCAGTGATCTGCTGATGGGCGCTGATGGGCTCCCTCCCTGTAGTTTTTTGGCCTGAAGTAACCTAGCCTTGGACTCTACGGTAGGGTTAATGGTGCCCTCCAAGAGGGTTTATGCCAAGGGCGGCCTCCTCAGGAGGCCCTCCACCACTAGCAGGTAGTTTTGATTTAGTCTCCTGTGGGGTCACTGCTCCTTTCCTCTGGGTCTTGGTGTGTGAAAGATTTTGTTTGTGCCCTCCAAGAATGAAATCTGTTTCTCCCAGTCCTGTGGAAGTTCTATAATCAGACTTGCTGGCCTTCAAGGTCAGATTCCCTGGGGATACCCAGTCGCTTTGTTGGATCCCCAGCAGGGAAGCCTGGCGTGGGGCTCAGAACTTCACAAGAGAGGGAGAGCTTCTTAGGTATAATTGTGCTCCAGTTTGTGGGTCACTCACCTGGTGGGTGTGGGATTTGGTTTTGTCGGGATTGCACCCCTCCTGCCATCTCCCTGCAGCTTCTTGTCTTTGCATGTGAGGTTTCTTTTCTGGTGCGTTCTAGCATTCTCCTGTTGGCGGTTATTCAACAGGTAGTTTCAGCTTTGGTATTCTTGCAGGAGGAGCTGAGCCCATGTCCTTCCACTCCACCATCTTGAACCAGAAGCTGAAATTCTCTGCTAGAGTTTTGAACCTTCACTGTGTTGAGCTTGGCTAGTAGTTACTATAAGGCAGGCTTATATGGGTGCTGGAGGCTTAGAGAGAAGAGGCTTGGGAATAGTCATAGCTTTTGAGGAGTTCTCAGTGCTGTCAGGTCAGCAGCCATGAAAGAAAGTGAGTGTGTTGTGATGTGGAGGTGGTGGGGCAGGTGCGCTCAGCCGCCTGGGAGGTGTGCCTGGGACAATGGGAATCAGGGTATTGCCCAGCCTTTGCTTTGTTGTTATAGTTTCCTAAACATCATCTGTATTGTAAATATGTATCTGCCTCAGTGACGTTATAAAAACAGAAGTGAACTTAAGAAATAGGTATTTTAATGCAAATCTGTATACTTAGTTCATAAATATAATTAGAATATTCTTTCAGATGTCATAACTCAGCACTTACTTTGAAAACTCTTATTAAACTTATGTAATTGTTGCTAATTAAACTTTTTAAATTTCAAATTGTTTGTTATAAAACATTTACCATAACTGTTTGGTAAGGGGCAGGGGAGAAATTGGTTATTATCAAACTGAAAGTCCTATTTTGTATTTATTTAAATTTGTTTTGACAATATGTTTATAATGACTTTGCATTTTGAATTTGTATGGAAAAATCTAGCTCTATGCACACACACATACACACAGACGCTGTTTTTTTCCCTGACTACAGACACTTGAGAATGGAAGCAATTTTATAGAATTCTGAATGTTGGATCAAGGGGGGAATTGATTCTAATGTTTCTGTTGTTGGGCGACAGCTCTGCACAACTTGAATTGCATCTGTGGCCACCAGTTTTAAACTAGGGGAGGCAAGTGGCAGTTCTGTATCTTTCCTTAGTGACATTAAAGAATACTACTGTGGACACCCTGAGTACATGCTGGCTTTTATTTTGGAGCACAACATCGTTTGAACAGTTTAGTGCTTAAAATTAAAAAATAAATGCCTTCGTTGCCACAATTGAATATCACTGAACGTATGGAGCATTTAAAGTCCATAGCGCTTAAAAGATACTGATCAAGTGAATCACCACCTCATGTGTTGTTTTGACAGGAAGTGTATCATGTCTCAATAATTTCCTTAACATTTCTTCCTGCCAGCTGCCTGTTTTCTTCTTGTTAACTTATTCCCATACAATTCCAAATATGTAGTTGATTTCCCTACTGATGCTTTCACAGTTCCTTTTCCCCCTTCTTTAGAGTAGCTGCTGCGCTTTTGTTTGTATTGAATTCGAGGCTTATTACAGGGAAGAGAGAATGAGAAACCCTTTTGGAGACTAGGATTCAGCCAGGATGCCTCTCTCTGGTGAGCGAATCTTCTTGGCTCCAGCGTGTAAAATTTTGTCAAGGAGGTGTTAAGACGTGCCTGTTGACAGACCGGGTCTGAGGCTAGATGAGCGTGAAATATTGTTCAGTTGTCTGTGCAGAGATTAGAGGGAATTCTTATTTCCTATGTATATATGCAATTGAATGCATTCTGTTTTTTTTTTTTTAGCATCAAGCCTGAGGTCCCTTGAGAGAAAACAAGTTAGGAAAATAAGACCCGGGGCTCTGTTTTAAGCACGGTGCTGTATAGTGAGGTGTATAGTGAGGTGTGTATAGTGAGGTGTGTCATGCCGGTCACGCTTACAGGGCTCCGTGTGCAGGGGCTCTGGGGGAGCTGTGGGATCAGCACCCCGAGGTGCTTAGGGCCGGGGCTGCGGCGGGGAGGACCAGCCCGCCAAGGGAAGCAGACCTGCTTGACCTGTGGCATCTTCCGGTGGAAGCAGGCTCAGAAATCTTCTTTTTCTAAATTAAGAAATTAGGCAAATATGGGCAAAGCAGAATGTTTGTCAGTAACTTGTGCAACTGTTGAACATTCATGTGTTTGCCTTGGGATATTTGGGTCAGGTGATTTTTGACTAGTAAAAATGTATAGGTAAGATTATAACTAAACTCATGTACACTTTATTACATAATAAAAACACTTGTAAATTGTATTTTTATCAGTGAGTTATCAGTCACAGCATTCTATTTTATAACATGCCTTATATTTTTGTGTGTGATTTTTGTGATGTACTGCTTGCTTTCTTTGGTAGGATAAGTTTATGGTTTAGATCCCTTATTTTTCTTTCTTGGATACAGAATTATTCCTTTTTAAGTATACAGTAGGTAACTTCCTTTAAATAAAAAAAACAGTGATTTCCTCCACCAGAAATCTTCCCTTTCTTGTGGTGTGGGATTACATGGTATAGATAGTGAGCCTTATGTCACTAGACATTAAAAGCATGGAAATTCATAGTGTATCCCATGTAACATTGAAGACTGTGAGTAGATTTGAAGAAGGCATGCCTGTTGTGGTTATCACTTATGCAATCGCAGACGGTCCTTATGACACGTTAGTATAAGCTTTTAACTATGCTAGGGAGGTTAATTTTTCACATTTGTACCCTTTTATTTCAAAATAACAAATTTGTGTACAAAAAGAAAAGCATTTATTGTCAGACCAGTCCGTTTCAGAAATGTTAACAATGAATATCTAATTTTTGTAATGCATTAATATAGGTGTCAAAACCACTATATGATTAAGGCAGATGCACATATGGTGAATAGCACTTTTGGAAATGTCGGACATTTTGCTTGGACACTAGCACTGCGTTATGCAGAGTGACAAGAGTGAGGTGAGCTGGGCTGGGACTCCTCCTTGCATTCTTCTCTGCATTCCTCTTGCAGGGATCAGGCAGGAACCTTGCCACAAACCCATAAGCAAGACTCATATCCCCGTCCTCAACTCTCTCGTCTGTTCCCTTCTATGACTCTCTGAGCAACATATAAACAGTTGCATGTAAATATGAAAACCCCTTAAGAAAGTTAAATAGCCTTATTAAGTATATTTTACATGGCTTGCGTCAGAGTGCCATTTACCTATCAGTTTGGCATTGCTTTGATATTTACTGTGCCAAAGAAAACTTGAGCCAGCAGAGGTCAAAGCGGAGCTTTCTTCTGCACTACTAACATTAGAAAAAAGCTTAAAAGAATTATTCTGTCAGCTAGTTAAGAATTTATTAACAGGCCACTTTCGGGTAAAATGCAGGGGTTCTCAGTCTCAAACTTAAACTTGAGGTTGGGAGTGCAGACCTAGTTGAACTTCAGTAGAGTGTTTTGCATTTCTATGTTCCCTCTCTGAATGGGGATGATGCCAGCTGTCTAGATAAAACTGAAAGAGTTAAGTGTTAGTTGCTCTTAATTTGTGTCCAACTCTCTGCAACCCCATGGACTGTAGCCCACCAGGAAATTCTCCAGGCTAGAATATTGGAGTTGTTGCTATTTCCTTCGCCAGGTGATCTTCCCAACCCAGGGACTGAACCTGGGTCTCCTGCATTGCAGGCAGATTCTTTACCATCTGAGCCACAAGTGAAGCCCCAGATAAAACTGAGTGGTCTGCCAATCAAGTGAAATGACAGATGGAAATACTTTGGAAAGTGTAAGTAATATATAAATATAAAATCCAAACCTCAAACATGATAGCTGTGTGAAAAGTTACTATGGCATAACTCTGTGAATATGCATGTGGAGAAGCAGTGAACATGATCAGTAGGTAATACACCAGTCCTGTGTATTTTTGTTAACGCAGTTCTGTATTCAGTGACAAGAGAGGAAAATGTGGAGCCAATTCAAATTAGGGGAGGAAAGCCTCAATGAGGCCTGTTGTGTAAGAAAAGAGGCTGTGAGGGACATGTTCTGGTAGGAATCCCTGCTTCTGTACCAGAGGTTGCCAAAAATAAAACACAACCCCCCCTCAAAAACCGGTGTTTTCCTCTTCTTCTGTTGTTTAGCCAGAGTGTAAAACCACTTGAGCAGAAGCATTAGTGAGACATTTTATGAGACCACAATCTCCCATTCAGAAAAATTAATTTACTACCAGGAGAGGAACTGTGAGTACCTCTTTTATATCAGTGGGGCAGGAGAGGAACTGTGAGTACCTTTTGTATATCGGTGGGGCTGTGTGCACTAAGTGATTTATAAATGCCCGCCTCACTCTCGCATTAAGAGCTTTTCAGGGGTCCCAAGCGTTAGTCTCTTCTAGTCCTTCAAAGCCAATGACAGAAAAGCTCTTCTGTCTTCAGTTGGTGATTGTCATAAAAAGGCACCTGCGGGGTGAAGACAGTTTTTTGCTCGTCTCATCTGGCTTTGCAGTCATGTTCAGCTGTAAAATTGTGTTATTATTGTCAGTTGAGTCTCCGTCCGGGAGATGATTTGGGCTAAGTATACATTGGTTATCCTAGAGTCTTGAGATGGCGTGGGAGGAACTGGCTATTTAACACAGTTGGGAAACCCCCTCATTTCTGGATCTTGGGATGGGGAGTGAGGATAGGGTACATCATGTTCCTATTGCGAAAAATGAATTAATTAATAAAAATTTGCTTAACAATCAGTTAAGTATGTGATTGTCATAGGTCGTAGGTAGGACCACTGTGTTTATGTCTTTGTACAGTGGGAGAAATGACGCTTAGGAAGCTTATCCAATCATCCAAGCAGTCCCTGTAGCATTTGAGGGCTCTGTTACAGGGAGAATGGGCTGAGATTTTCCCCAGCCATAGAAAGACCTCTTTGTGCCAATTGCTTTGAAGTTTGATAGTGAAGATGATGATAACCAGGTGGTAATTGCCTTCCCTTTGTTCAGCACTCTGCTTGGAGCCCTGTGCGTGTTATCTTTAGTTCCTTCAACAACCTCATCAGTTTTACAGATAAGGAAACTAAGGAGATGTGGGAGGTCAAACCACCTGCTCTCTCCAGCAGTTTGTTTACTGATCCCTCCTAGCCTGTGGGACTCCTCTCTCTCTCCACTTTGTCCTGATGTCTCTCAGGAGACTTAGGGGAGAAGGCAGCCTGTCCGTGTGTAAAGGAGACCAGGAGAGCTTCTGCTCTGTTCAACTGATCCAGCAAGTTTTCACTGCCTCGACATTTTCAGGTTTCTCTTCGTAGCGAGACTGAGTATCTCATCTTTCTCACTTGTCACAATTCAGGTAAGACACTTGTCTGGGGTAGAGGATCTGATTTACATAGCTTGTCATCTTTCCAGGATGAAAAATAGAAGTTCATGAACTTTTCTCATAGAATCCAGTATGCTATCTGGTGGGTCAATTATGACCTCTAAGTTCCTGGCTGTTTCTTAGAGGGAAGGCTCTAGCCTAGGCACGTATTCTCAACCAGAGTCCTGGCCTCTCAAAGCCTGTGCTCTCTTCCCAGAGTTTTTAAGCATTCCAGCAGCCTTTTGGCATTTTAAATGTGTTGCGTTTTGAACTTGAAGGTGACTTCTGATTTCGTCACTTCCAAGGATTTATGTTTGCTTTTGTTCAACTCTGCCACTCTGCATTTGTCCCGTCGGCCTTGATTCTGTCCTCTTGGGTCTTTTTTGTTTCAGTGGCATCGTCAGGGTGGGCAGTGGTCATGCTCCTCCCTGGCCAACTGGCCAGGGCACTGACAATAAAGATGATGTTTTCCTTCAGAAATCGGCTTTAGTCAGTCTGGTTTTATTATTACCATGCACTGGCAATTATAAACAATATCTCTTAATGTTACTTCTTCTCCACAAAATCCTTCCCTTTGTCTAAAAAATTCTTGCAGTCACTGTGGCATTTTAATAATACCCATGAAAGCTTCAAATTAGTGCATTTTAATGACTTGTTTAATAAACATTGTATTCAACATGGAGTTTAATTCAGACAGCTCCCAGTTATATAGTTGGTCCTCAGCACACAGTACGTAAGTTGGTTCTGAGTAAAATCAAAGGTTTGGCATTGTTCAAGCTAATCTTGGGTCCAGTTTGTGTGTCCAATCTCTGTAGTACTATTTAATAGCTCATTTAAACAGTTGATTTGGAATCAGCAATGATAGGAGAGTGGTGGTAAAAAACAACAACAACAACGAAACACCAAGAATCAAAACTTAGCTTACTTTAATTCTGTCACTCTGGGTGACTACTTGGAGTTCGTGTGTTTAAAATATAAAGGAGTGAAGCAGCGTGAGTGTTACAAATCTTAATATTGTTTCATAAGGGAAAATTTTATATTTGAGATAGTTTATTGCATTTGAATATCTTTCAAATTGAAACTTGTCTCAGAACTAAAACACAAGTGAGGAAAAGTTATTACTGGCACAGTTTAGTAGCTGCCTTCGTTGTATCTTTGGAAGATATTTAAGAATTTTATTGTGCCGTTTGCATTTTTTTTTCCCTGAAATGATTATATGTTTGTAGTTCAACAAGGTAATATTTTCACTGCATTTCCTGCCATTATTATGCATTAAAAAAACTATTACTGAAAATTTTGTTGTGTAGGGGAGGGCATGTTTTTTGTTGTGCCATCCGGCCTGCAGGCTCTTAGTTCCCCAACCAGGCACTGGACCCGGGCCCCCTGCAGGGGAAGGGCAAAGTCCCAACCACTGGACCAGCGGGGCGGTCCTGTGGAGGGGTATAGTAACGACCTGGCGTAGGAATCAAATTCACTAGGTATACCGCCTCTAGGATCACCCTAGATGTTGCTCTGATATCTTCCCATCTTACATTATTGGCTAAATTGAGAATCGAGGTTATAGAGAAGCTTTTAACTCGCAGACCCTGAGTTAACTTTTGTGGAACTCTTCGTGTGATCTCTGCTCTTTGCCCTGTGGTTCCAGCACCTTTTCTCTAGATTACGATGATAGTTTTCTAACTGCAGTCCGTGTTTCTAGGCTCCCTTTGCCTGTCTGCATCCTCCCAGCTCGCCCACCACCTCCCACTGCTCTCAAGGTGAAGTTGCTAAAATACAGACTTGAGCGTGTCATTTTCTGTTTAGAATTTTTCACTAGCTCTGCATAATTTCTCCCACCTTTCCGGGTCTGGCTCCCATGTTCCTCTCCGGCATTCCTCCTGCCCGACAGTCTCAGGCCTCTCCCTGCACACACCTTGGTTTTCTGCCTTTGCACGCCTTCATCCGCTCAGCGTTTCCTTTTCTCTGCACTCCTCTGCTCCCTGCAAAACCCTGCATACCTCCTGTCCTTCTTGGCTTCTGGGTCAGTTACCCCCGTCCTGTGTGCGCTGTAAGGACACATCCACTCTGTCACAGCACTTACTGCTCCATGTTGTCATCACTGGCGTGTATGTATTGTCTTTAATTTCCCCTGCTAGACCATAGGCTCCAGGCACCTAGCTCTGTATCTGGTGCAAACTGGGTGCTCGCAATAAATACTGCATGAGTAGATAGACCTAATCTACCCAGCCACAGAATCCAGCCAGCTGGATTACAGTTTATACAAAAGGGCCTGTGATCTGAAGCATTTTCTAACTTTGTCTCCAACCTAGCTGGTCATTAGAACCACCGGGGGTGGTTGAGGCTTGATACATAATTTCCTGGGCAATGAGGCCACTTGAATTAGAATCTCTGGCAGGTGGTACCTGGGAATCTGTATTAAACTCCATTGGTATAGATAACTCCCCACCCCCCCCCATTGGAAAGCTTTTTTATGAAAATCATGATTAATTATTACTATTGCTTTCTGTCTATCCATTAGCTTGCCACTGCATCCACAAAATAAATTTTAGTCATCTCACAGAGTTTCTTGTGTATAAGAATATAAAAGTTGTGCATCTTTCTGTAATTTATAGAGGGCTCCTGTTAACATCTCACTTAATCCTCAACAATTCTAGGAGGTAGGAAGGTGGGTCAGATTTTCATTTTAAAGAGGAGGAAACTGGGGCTCAGAGATGTTAAGCAACTTGCTCAGGGTCATGTTTTTTTTAAAGGTATTTATGTAACTAGATTTCTAGGGTTCCCAATCACAGGAGCATTTTCACAATTTAGAACTGATGGGGTTTCTTCTCAGGTTGTTTCCTAGAAAATAGGCAAAGTGAATTCACAAGTTCTTGCAAAAAGAGCAGAGCCAGTGATTTAGAGTCTTGAAAAGAAATGACTCACTATGAAATTTTAATCTCATTTTGACAAATTTTATAAAACTTAGAATGGGATTATAGTATCTTTGTGTAATCTTTCCTTAGAAAGTATGGTAATGAATTCAAGAAAATAAAGTATTCTAAGTCATTTGGGATATGCTTTTATCACTGATAAGATTTAATGTACAGGTTAAGAGAGCCATTTTGGACAAAAGTTTTACTTTAAGTTTTTGTAATAGTTTCAACTCCTTTTTATTCACCATTTCCCCCTAAAAAGTCTGTGCACATTTGTTTCTCCACTTTTTTTTTTTTTCTGAGAAGAGTCTGGAGAGTCTCAGTAGTGTTTACATTTCTGTGATTTTGATTAATTTCCCCCTCCCTTTCCCCTTCCTCTCCTAGCTCCTGGCATTTACTGTTCCCGGTTGTGTGGTTGATGTCTATGGAAACTGGTTGTCTACAGAAATGCCCCCTCTCCCCAAATCTGCATCCTTGTTCCTGGTACCCTATTTAGGTTCTAGTCAAGGACAGCTGTTCATGATGAGCTTTGGCACAAATGGAGGCATCTTTCTCGGTGTGTCTGACGCTGAGCCTGTTACTTTCTTATTCCACCTCAAACGGCTCCTGCTCCTCCCTTAGTCATTAGTTCTTTAAGCTTTTAGTTTTCTATTGAAGGATAACTGGGTAACAGTGTTGTGATGGTTTCCGGTAGACAGCCAAGGGGCTCAGCCATACACGGATCCATTCTCCTCCAAAGTCCCCTCCTCTCCACATGACATTGACCAGAGTGCCCTGCGCTCTACAGCAGGTCCTTGTGGGTTATTCTTTCTAAATATAGCATTGTGTGCATGACCTTCTCAGACTCCCTAACTCTCCCTTTCCCCGTCCTTCCTCTGGCAGCCCTAACTTCATTCTCCGTCTGTGAGTCTGTTTCTATTCTGTAAGCAAGTTTATTTGTCTCATTTGTTTTTAGATTCCTCATATAAGGACTGTCATACGAGATTTCTTCTGCTCTGACTGACCGACTTCACTCAGGATGACAACCTCTAGGCCCATCCATGTTGCTGCACATCTGCCTTAGTTGTCAGGCCCCTCCTTTAACCCAGAACTCTGAGAGTTTGTTTTACTTCTCCCTCCTCTGTGCCCCCTAGGGTGGCTGGACCTTTGGGACAGGGCTTCATTCTGTCCCATCTTCTCCACGTTGCCAGCGCTGCTGGTCAGAACCTGATCACACCTGATCTGGCTTACTCCCTCACTTCCTGCCTTTGATTCGGCCTCCTGAACACTCACTTCATGAGTGGGCACCAGAATGGTGGTTTCCTCCTTAGGTAGGATCTTCAGTAGTTCTGCATTCCTATGTGAAAAAAGTTCAAGGTTCTCCGTCCATGATGCAAGGCTTTCAGGCACTTGAGCAGCCTCTGCAGCCTCATCCTTGGGTGCTGCCTCTCCATCTTCCAGAGCTCCCGGTCTCCGAGCTTGTGCTCCTGTCTGGAAGCTCGCTGAACACTTCCCACCGACCCTTGCCTTTCTGCCTGGGCTCTGTCATCTCTGTGCCAACTTCTTTTTGCAACTGGCCCTCATGGCCAGTGTCCCTCTCTCCTTTGCCTGGCTAACTAATGCTCTTGAAGATGTCTTTAAAGGTACGATCTCCTTTAGGAAACCTTTTATACCCTTCTCTATTAGCTAGAATATAGTTGAGGTGACTTTAGAGAGACTTGAATGAGACAGGAGTTTCTCCTACGTATGCAAAAGTCTCGCTCGATGAAGTTATCCAGGGACTGTGTTCCCTCTTTCCTGTCGCTCCCCCAACCATAGGGCATTATCTTTATTGGACTGAGCGTAGTTGGCTCACCTCCACACACCTGCATCTAGCTGGCAAGACCAGGGAAAGAGGGTGTGGAGGCTCCACTCCTTCCTTTGAAGAGCCTGACTCAGCCCCTGTATGCAGGGCTCCTGTTCATATCCTGCCAGTCAGAACTTCGTCATATGCCCGCACTGAGCTTCAGGGGAGGCTGGTAACCGAATTCTTGGCTCAGTACTGAGAAGGATGATGGGAGCCACACATGTAACTTAAAATTTTCTAATAACCATGTTGAAAAATAGAAAGCAAGTGAAATTAACCCAGTTATTTAACCCAGTGTATTTAAAGTATCATTTCAATGTGTAGAATTGGCCACATTTCAAGTGTTTAATAACCGTGTGTAGTAGTGGATACCATCTTGCACCTATAGCCTTAGCTTGTTACCCATTTGCACAGCTAAAATGGAAGGATTCTCAGTTCAGTTCAGTTGCTCAGTCATGTCTGACTCTTTGTGACTCCGTGGACTATAGCACACCAGGCTTCCCTGTCCATCACCAATTTCCGGAGCTTGCTCAAACTCATGTCCATCGAGTTGGTGTTGCCATCCAACCATCTCATCCTCTGTTGTCCCCTTCTCCTCCTGTCTTCAATCTTTCCCAGCATCAGGGTCTTTTCCAATGAGTCAGTTCTTCTCATCAGGTGACCAAAGTATTGGAGTTTCAGCTTCAATAAAGCTGCACCAAAAAGTGGAAGGATTCCATCACTAAAATAAAGGGGCGAATGGATTTTTGGGGTCATCTGGCAGTCTGTCCTCTCTCTTCTAACCAGTTTCTGCTCTGCTATGCTAATTTAGTCCTACTACTTGGTATTGCCTGTGACATATCAGGCACGTAATCTCTTTTAGTTTATCATTCTCATTGGGTTGAGCATTTTAAGGGCAAAGATTGAATCATCTTTTCTCTAGATCTTGGTATTTGGCACATTTAAATTATCCAGTGAATGTTAGTTACGTGAACCAATGAAGTGATTGGGAATTTCATTACATTTTTCAATTGTCTTTGCTATTATCCTCATTCATATGGGTAGTTCTCTTTCTTGTGCATCAAAAGTTTTATTGTCCTCAGGGAGGTGAATGTACCTTGATTTTATCTGACAAATTTGCTGTGAATACACATCCAGCGATGCTTTAGGTTGAGGTCCACATGCTGATAACATGGCAGGTTCTCTGGTTCCATGAATTATGTTTTAGAAAATTGTGTCCGGAAAACTCTTGTTTTCCCTGAAATAGTGAGGTACCTCTGTACTGTTAACCAGATGGAACTGTTTGCATGGAAACCCGTACATTGAGAGTTCCTGTTCAGTCTTTGGGGAGATAGACCATTTCCAGGAAATCCTATTAAAAATCTATTGCAGCTGGAAGACAGATATTTTACATATGAAACACAGTATTACCAGAAGTCAACAAATCATTCAAATCTACCAGTGATTCCTAGAATTTTAAATGAAACATGAACGTAGCTTCTCATTAAATGAAGTAGGGGACTGAATGTTCCCTAAACTCCTTCAATTCTAGATGTAAAAGGCTGTTCTCCTCTTGCACAGGCCTGTCTTGCATCCCTCGGAGTCAGGGGGCTGCAGGAATGCCTTTCCTGGGCTAATCCTTGATGTCAGGGCCCTTCTCCTTGGAGAAGGGAGGATAATGGGGGCCAGAATAAATGGACAGGACTGCATTTCCCCCTCTTATTTTTCATCAACAGCTTCCCTTGTCCCTCACCCTATCTTTCTATTCCCCCTGCAAACAGAAGCTTCTCCTCCTCATCTCAGGAGTGGCTCTTGGGTGGAGTCTTATAAGTTAGTTATCCTTTGGGGGAAGAATCTCATTTCAATCAGGGTGTTAATCATCCTTCAGGAAAATAATATTTGTAGCAGCAATAATCACCACCACCACAATAGTGGCTTTATAGTGCATGCGTGTGCCAGGCTTCTAAGGGCTTTATGTGCGTTACTCACTTCTGTCTTATGAAACAGGCATTGTTATGGTCCCCATTTTATAGATGGGGAAACAGAAGCATAGACTAAGTAACTTGCTTGGGGTTACAAGCTAATAAATTGCTAAACTGGATTGACACTCATCTCTGAATCTAAATTTTGGGCTTTTAGCCATTATATGGTCCTGCCTGCAAAATATCACTTCCATAGCTTTTTTCCTGTTTGATAGATGATATGTTCTTGGTGGTGGCGGTCTGGTTAGTGGGCTGGAAGGGAGAGGGGCCCAGGAGTACCTGACCTGGAATTGAAGGGGTTGAGGAGGGTTTGGATGAGGCTTTTCAGAACAAGGATGATTTGGTTGGTAGAGCAAAGAAGAGCCAGAAATATCAGACTCACACTCTGTGTGCTGGAAGCTCTTTCGCTGCGACCCTCTTTATGATTGGGGAGCTATTGCTGTCAGGCAGTTCAGTCCTCTTGTTTTATTGATCAGGAAACTGGAGCTCAGAGACTTGAAACTACTTGCCCGGGGGTGTGCTCCTAGTGAGTAAAATGAAGTGTGGGCTGCATACTTGAACCTGCTCTTCTGAGTGAATTTCATTAATATTTTGTAACCAACTCTTTTTTTGTCGTTATAATTTTTTATTGAGATATAAATGATATATAGCATTAGTTTCAGATATGCAGCATAATGATTCAGTATTTGTATGTACTGTGAAATACTCACTATCGTAAGTCTGGTTAACATTGACACCACAGGTAGTTACAATTTTATTTGAGAACTCTTCAGATTTACTTTCCTAGCAACTTGTGGGTGATGAGGCAGTGGGAGGGAGGGAGGTTAGTGGGGGCAAATGGATGAAGGGGGTCAAAAGGTACAAACTCCAGTTATAAAATAAATAAATCCTGGGCATGTAATGTGCATCAGGGTGACTATAGTAACCAACTCTTGTTTGTTATTTCTATTGTAAGTTTCAGTATCAGAAGAGAGTGTGTGCTTGCTTGGAGAATAATAGCAGGGTAATGAATAAATTGGGGCGGAATCTGTTTCTCTTGGACACCTTGGTGTCTAACACGTGGGGTGGGTGCTAGTAGGCAGGGGGACCGTGGGTCAGCCCCTTCCATCCCCCTGCAGTAAAGGAAAGGGACCCAGACACAGATGTGGGTCCCTGCTGTAGCCCCCACACAGGTTCTGTATCTCACAGGAGTTGGGAATGTTCTGGCTTCCATGGCTCCATGAATATGGGTGAGGAGAAGGGTCCCTTCACCAGGATTATAGCAGGAGGAAGTACGTTTTTGGAATTGTAAATGGGAACTTTGATTGTCCCATGGAAACATGGGTGAACATGATGCTTAGGACAATACTCACAGATTAGTATTGGAGGTATTAATAAAAAGGCTCTTGTGGGCTGATCTGGATATTTAACCCCCTTGGCGTGTAGGAGCTGCAGATAACCCATTTACCAGTGTTGGAATCTGGCCCATTCATAACCTGAGAGATGTGTCCTAATTGAAATTACCTGTGTATGAAGGTTTCTGATCTGTCCAAATGAAAAGCTTGTCTGTGTAAAGATTACTTGATAATTAATGTGTGGAGGAGTTACTAGACACTCTGAACCTCTATAGCTCGGGGAGACCACAACAGTTTTGAAAGACAAACACTACAATTAGGCCTCCTATGTTTAGGAGAGTTAGAGGGGATTTAGCCGGGAGCTCAGCCCTGGCCTGACCACACACGTGGGGTGTGGTCAGTCTGCTGGGTTGGGTTGGCCCTAAGAGGAGGATGGACAGTGCTGTTATGGCCCAGATAATGAGAGCAGGATGAGATGTTTGTGGCTGTAATTCCCAGATCTACCGTTTTTTAGCTGATGACTTTGAGCCCTCGGTCTGTTTTCTCATCCGTGAAATGAGAATAACAACACTTTGTGGCCAGTGGTGCAGAATAAGTGATGCACATATGTTAGGAGGCAACTCCAGCTTTCCTCTGTATAAGAATGAAGGGAAAGTAGTTGTACTACAAGAAGGGGGCTTGTCTTGAGACCACAGAGTTTTATTTAGGTTGTGTTATTTGGGGAAAGTTGGTGGAGCTCATGGGGGACGTGGAAGGTCTCACCCGGGCTGGCCTTGTTGTGGTCATTGTATGAAATGCTCAAAGTGGAATTTGGTGGACAGCAACCTTGTGTTTAAGAACAGCTTGTTCCACTGTAACATGTACATGAACCGTTCTTCATTTTTTACTTTTGATATTGTTAATATGTTGGATATCCTTCACAATTTACCATTTTCAGTCACTGCATAAAATTCTCTATCGTATTATTCTCAATGTGGGACTTTTAGGTTATTCCCAATATTTTGCTCATAATGCGTGAAGCACATCAGAATTGATGGCTCGATTCCTACAAGAGAAGAGGTGGTTTTATGTTTCAACCATGGCTATAGATTGAAAATCAGTATGAGAATCTTGTGTGATAGCTCTTGTGGGCTGCGACTTTCCATGTTCCACTGTAGTGAAGTCTGCCATTGGCATCTTGAGCCTCTGAGACCTGGAAACTTACCCTGCTCACCTTGGTTTCCTTACCATCAGTACAGAGTAGGTGTTTGTTAAAAATTTGTGGAAATGAATGGAGGATGGAAGTTTTTGTGCACAGAGAGAGGTGAGAACCTCTCATGCATGTTTTTCTTTTATGCTGTTGCACTATTTTGAATTTTTTTAGGGAATGGGCATAAAAATGATATGATCTCTTCATGTAAGAAGCTTGTCGTTTAATTGAAGGGAACAGTAGCAGAGAAGAGAAATTAGGGAATTGAGTAAAACATCAACTGAGAGTCTGGCGAGGAGTTCAGAACTAGAAGAGAATCCTTATTGCTGGAGGAATCAGTGGTGTAATGGAGCAGGTAGAATTAGTTGGGTTAGATTTTATCCACCTAGGGCAATCGAGAGGGTAGGAATGGATGCTTTAGGCAGGAGGGGTCAGCTCAGGGGCGGGGCTAAGTGTGGACCATGAGCAGGAGAGCGTGCAAATCTGGGGGTACATGAGGACAGAGCATTTGGTAGCCAGGTGGGGTGGGGCCACGTTAAGGAGAGTCGGAAATCAAACAATTTGAGAGACCTAGCGAGCAATAAAGAGTCTTTGTAGGTTCATGAGTGACATGAGGAAAGTGGTTGAACTGGAAATTCCAAGGTGGTGTCAGGACTATGTCTCAGGGCAGGTCACTTAGAAGTACACAAATCCTCGGTGATGGTAGTTTATGTACCTGGAGTCCTTAGACGCGCCAGTGACTCTCCCTTCACCCTTGCATGGCCAGGAGGGGCAGTGACTGGTGTCCTCATTCTGCAGATAGGGAGATGGGGCTCCCAGGTTGACCCCTCCCAGCCACACAGTTGGAGATGGCAATGGTCGGAACCCTCCTGGCCCACTGGTTTTCCAGTGATGCCTCAGGGTGTGCAGGACATGCCTTCCAGAAACTGAGGTCTTTGAAGGGCAAACTGATCCTTGGAAAGAAAGATGGCGTCAGTGCATGACTGATGTGAACCAAGTGCTTTAGGTATATTTGATTTTATCACACTCAGTCCGCTAACTGTTGGCATCATTAGCTACGTCTTACAGATAAGGCAGTCAAGGCTTGACTTAAGTAACCTGCCCCCAGTCACACGTCTAGGTAGAAACGGATTGGGAACTCTAATCCAGGTCTGTGTGCCTCTTTTCTGCCCTGGTTCTTTCCGCAACCTGACACTTGGATACATTGCAGTTGCTTCTATTTCCTGCTTTGTTCAGGAACGTGATGGGGTTGATTTTTTTTTTTTCTTCAGGTTCTATGTATACAAAACTAAATTATTTTGGAATGAGTTTAACTGAAGCAGGTCTCTTGACTTGAAACTTGTATTTTATGGAGGTAAATGTGTATAGTAAGAGTAAATGTTAGAAATTTAGGGAAGTTTATTGGGAGAAACAATTTTAGTCTCTTTTTGGCTTTCAGGGATTTATTCTTACACTTCTTGTAAGCCACCCCTTAGGTTTCGGAGTGGAGACTCCACGATCATCACGTACCGATTGAGGAGAGCTCCGCTTGCGTCCCTGGTCTCAGCTCCTGTCCCCTTGTCCTCTGTCATGCACGCAGCTCCAAAGAAGGGACTTCAGGCAGATCAGGGGACTGCGCAGATCAGCTCGCTGCTGTCCTCAGCACACGTGCTGGGATGGTCTGCTCCGCAGCCCCCTGTCCTTCCCTGCTGTCTCCTTCACTTGCATTCACCTCCGAGACTCAGCTTGCCCAGCTCCTGGGCTGGGTTTGATGCTCCCGCCCTGTGCTTACCCTGGTCAGGCACCCCTGCCCGGATTTTCCAGAAGATAGCATAGGGGCGGAAGTGTACCTGTGGTGTTTGGGTTGGGGGTTGGAAAGTGTACCTGTGGTGTTTGGACTGGGGGAGGTGGGGCCGCGCATTGGCTGCCCTCATAGAATTGCCCACTGGTGATGGGAAGTTATAGGAAATAGGCTGGAGAGTGCCTCAGCCACAGATCTTGGTGATAACAGAAACAGATATTTTGCTGCCTGAACATGATCCTAACTGGCCCTCCGGCATTCCTTTGCATAAGCTCTCTAGCCACATACCTGCCGTTGCGTGTGTGTGTGTGTGTGTGTGTGCACGTGCGCGTGCACACGTGCTCAGTTGTGTCCAGCTCTTTGTAACCCCATGGACCGTAGCCTGCCAGGCTCTTCCGTCCGTGGGACTCTCCAGGCAAGAGTAGGAGTGGGCTGCCATTTCCTTCGACAGGTGCAGAGGGGGGCCCTTCCTCTCTTGGCAGTGGGGAGCCGCAGGGAGGTTTAGAGGAGGTTAGGGGAGCTGAGCAGTATTTGAATAAGCGGGCTCTTTTGCTCACCGGCCACATGGACTAGAGAGAGCTGGGGCTAAAAGCAGGGAAACCAGATGGGAGATTAGTGTCCGTGTGCAGTAAACACAGAACTGAAGTCCGGAATTTTCCGTGAGTCATGAGCAGCTCGGGGATCAGAACGCGCTGACCCTGGGCGCGTCAGCCCTTCCTGCCTCAGGTGTCCATGGCGGGGTGACTGTGCCAGCCGGCTCGGGGAAACCTGGTCAGGATGAACTCATCAACATTTCTGGTCCTGACTCAGGTTAATCATGGTGTCATTTTGAGCTTGTTGTTTTGGATACTTTTCTAGCCACCATTAGCACTTCTTTTTCTGAGATGAAAAGTTGAGGTGCGAGAAAACAGTGTTCACAGTAATCCTAGCACCTGCCTGCTTTGAGGGGAGAAGATTTCACCTCAGACTGCGCTCCTCTGCTCTCTGGCACGGTCTGGGCCAGCAATGAGGCAACGGGAAGGGTTGATTGAATGCTGGTGTAAAAGCAGTCTGCAGAGGAAACCACCTCTCTGGGTTAGGGGCAGAGTCCATACAGCGGCCTATTCACTTCAGTGTTAATCGTGACCGTTTGAGTGAACTTGGACAGCAGCTAGAAAATAAGGGAAAATGCTCTCAACAAAGCTCTTTTCATGGATGGCTCTTACGACGTGCCCAGTTCTACGGCTCTTAGACAAAAGTCCATATTTTTTTCCCGGGTCTTGTCATGCTTCCAGCAGCAACTCAGAACACGGCCTCTTATGCCAACGCATTTAACCCCATGGGGAGCTTTACTAGAACTACCGCTTTTTGTTGATTGCTAATGGTTCTTAACCTGTTTAATATTGCATTTCTGTCTTAAGGGATCTTTGCTAGAAATCCTAACATTGGCGTTGAATGTCACAGAGGCTCTCAGACTTTATCTCATTTTGTCTCTTCAGGTCCATGCAGGATAACTTCTGCTATCTTGGTGTGCTTTTCAGTGAGGTTTGTAAGAAAAGAGTTAAGATTGCTCTGTCTTGGCCTCAACAGCTTACAAATAGAGTTCCATTGTCCTTGTATTTGAGTAGCTCATAGTGTTTTACACACATTAATTCATTAATCTTCACAGAAGTCCTGTGTGTAGGTGGTGGAAAATATTTTCCCTGCTGCAGTATTTACACGCTGAGAAACTGAGTCATGAGCAGAGGCGAGGCGGGGCCCGTGGAGGGGCGCAGGGCTGCCCTGGGCTCGGTCTCCCCTTCTTCCTTGACCATTAGAAAACCCGAACTCATTTTCCTTCGGAAAATAATTATGATTTCCAAGGAAAATAGCCCTGTGGACCACACTATCTGAAGAACGGAACTGTGAAAGGGAAGGCTTGGGGGTGATTTATCACAAAATGGTTGATGTGGTTTCATTTTCTCCTGTCGCTGGCAGGTATTTTGGTTGTAGCTGCAACCCAGACGGTCAACACGGTGGTGTGTTTTTGTGTCTGAAACCACTCTTTGGATATACTCATCTCATTCCTTTGATGCCTTTCCCAGTGTTAGAAAAAGAAGATGCTATTTGCTGTTCACAGCTTAGGCTGTGCCATAGATGGCAGAAAAGGCCACCCTTTTTTAGGTTTCTACCTACTCAAGGGCAGGGAACTGTCCCTCCTCTTCCTCCTTTTAATCTTTTATCTTCTCGCTAGTGCTTTGATGAGAGTAAATCTGTAAAAGGACTCGGTGGGGAGAGTAAACTGCATTCTGTGTGTCTCAGTGTCTGTGTGACAGCTCTGTACGTGTGGGCATCTCAAACTTATGTACAAAACTGAAGTCCTGGTTTCCTTTCCCAAATCTGCACTATTTACAACACTCCCCATCTCTGTTAATGGCAAGTGCATCCTTGGTTCATTCTTCCAACTTTTGAGACACCCTCTTTATCTTATGTCTCGCTTTCAACTTGCCAGGAAATCTTATTGACTTTATCTTCAGAATGTGTTCCGAATCCAGTGACTGCTCATCACCCCCCTTGCCACCACCCTGTTCTTGCGCCCCATCATCTCTTGCCTGGATTATTGCAATGGCCTCCAAAAAAGTCTGCCCTGCTCTTGGTCCCTTCGTTGACCTGCACAATAGTAGTTGGAATGATACTTTTAGTGTATATGCCAGATCATGTCATTCCTGAGCATGGAATCCTCAAATGAATCCTTTCATACTCTGAGAAACCAAAGCCCACACGTGACTTTACATGTAAAGTCTTACGTGATCAGGCCTTCCGTTTTTCTCTGCACCCCCCCCCCTCCTTTTTTAAGTGCATGTGTATGATTTTACAACATAGTTTTGTGCGATAAAAATACAGACTTGACTTGTTCACAGACTCTTAAATGTAGTTATAAAGAGCTTCTTAGGAAGCTCCAGCCTTCTGTCTGCAGAGTGATAACCTGCTCAAGGTACTTTTGGGAGGAGGCAGAAAACTTGGGCTTCCCTGGTGGCTCAACTGGTAAAGCATCTGCCCGCGATATGGCAGACCTGGGTTTGATCCCTGGGTCTGGAAGATCCCCTGGAGAAGGAAATGGCAACCCACTCCAGTATTCTTGCCCGCCTGGAAAATCCCATGGATGGAGGAGCCTGGTAGGCTACAGTCCACGGGGATGCAAAGTCAGACATGACTGAGCGACTTCACTTTCCTTTTCCTGCAGAAGACTTAAGCAGTTTTCAGTAATTTTTTTCCTCATTGCCCCAGGGGGTATTGAAGTTTCAGAGGATATAGGAGTCTGTAAATATTTAGTTGTGGCTGATGCAGTGAATCTAGAAAGGGGTGTAGCTCTTGTAGTTAGTGGTGTAGCTCTGGGTCTCCCATCTCTTCTGGGAGGTGGTGAGGCTTCTGTGATTGGTTCAACAAATGTGATGGATGAGGCAAGTTTGGAAAATTTCTCAACACTTAATGGTAATTGGTACAATTCTACTGGTGGGTGGGTTTCTTGGAGATTCTTTTTTTTTTTTAATTTTATTCATTTGTTTTGGTTGCATGAAATTTTTACCATATATCAGACTTCTACTAAATATCAGACAACATAGGTGGTTGAAACATTACAAATTAAGCCTCTCTTTCAGGAGTCATACTTTATTGTGTGACATAGAAACCACATGAGAGAAATCCTGTAAGTAAAATGAGTATCAGGACATTTCTGTCAGGGTAACCATCATAAATCAGAAATTCCTCTTAGTATCCTGAGCATTCAGAAACTTTTTAAATACCAGTTTAGAGCACACTCTGAAAGGGGATGATCACGAAGATTGTAACATGTGTGGAAGGCTTTATTAAGAAGTGATGTTTTGGTGAATGTCAGATTAGTGATATAAAGTATAGAACCTTTAAAAAATATTTGAAATATGTGAAAGCTTTTTAATAAAAATTCTCAGTGAATCTGTACTGAGGGAAACATTTATATTAGAAGTCATGTTGCAGAAATCTGATTACAAGGTTGTTTTTCTTTTGAAGTAACCTACGCATGTCTAGGTATAATGAAGCTTTTTAAAAAGCACAAATAAATTGAATAATGTGACATCATTAAATACACAGTGAAGAGTGCTTTCGTCTGTAGGACTTATGTGTGAATGTCAGTGTGTTACAGAACACAGACTGTGGATGTTTCATGTGCCTGCGAACCCATCCATAATTGTATGTAATGAAATATGTAGCCTTATTTAGTTCAGTAACTTTTATGTATATGAAGATACTTCTCATTAAGTCTCAGTAGGGACTCCAGTCATTAATAGACCATGTATTTAAGTGTAATATTTTTTAAAATTATAATGTGTCTTTTCCTCCTGTTTCTGAAAAGATATGGATTTTACTGAACTAATCCTTCAGAAAGAAGCTAAAAATATTTTTGTAAAATTTGTAACTCTCTCACGGTCAGCCAAATTTTACATTAGTGAAAGTCACTCAGTTGTGTCCAACTCTTCGCAACCCCATGGACTAT
Organism: Muntiacus reevesi; assembly: GCF_963930625.1. Classification (NCBI taxonomy): domain Eukaryota; kingdom Metazoa; phylum Chordata; class Mammalia; order Artiodactyla; family Cervidae; genus Muntiacus; species Muntiacus reevesi. The sequence goes on from NC_089262.1 coordinate 60,258,371, forward strand.
ACAGTCCGTGGAATTCTCCAGACCAGAATACTGGAGTGGGTAGCCTTTCCTTTCTCCAGGGGATCTTCCCAACCCCGGGATAGAACCCAGGTCTCTTGCATTGAAGAGGATTCTTTACCAGCTAAGCCACAAGGGAAGTCCAAGAATACTGGAGTGGGTAGCCTATCCCTTCTCCAGCGGATCTTCCCAAACCCAGGAATCAAACCAGGGTCTCCTGCATTGCAGGTGGATTCTTTACCAACTGATCTATCAGGGAATTTTACATTAGGGATACCTTTATTTATAGGAAAAACACTTCCCAGGTGGCTTAGTGGTAAAGAATCCACCTGCCAATGCAGGAGATGTGGGTCTGGTCCTTGGCTTGGAAAGATCCCCTGGAGCAGAAAATGGCAACCCACCCCAGTATTCTTGCCTGGAGAATCCCATGGACAGAGGAGCCTGGTGGGCTACAGTTCGGGGGGTCGCAAAAGAGCTGGACACGATGTAGTGACCAAAAACAATAACAACAAGGGACACAGCAGAGGAGGCAAGAGAATAATTTAGCTGGGGAAATAAGCACTTGAAACAGTTAGCAACAAGTGCTGAGATATGATTGTTAGGTTGTAGAATAAATAAAAGATCCGTATATATATATATGGGGCGGTCATTGGGCATAGGAGGGGAGGGAGGACCCTGCAGTTTACTGAGTACCTAATGAGTGTCAGTACTACCCTAGTAATAAGAGTTCTTCAAAATCATCTCTTCAAATATTCTCTTTTATCTCAGTCTGAAATTCCTATAAAAAGTATGTTGAACCTTTTCATCATATGTTTCATGTTTCTTAACATCTTTCGTTATCTTTCTCCTCTAGTTTTTTGCTATACTATATTCTGTATAACCCCTTAAGATTCAAATTCTAGTTTACTGATTACGTTCAAAGGCCATTTAAACTCAGTCATCAAAGCTGAGACCAATCAAACTCTTCAGGGCAAAGATTCTTGCTATGTCATCTCTATATTTTTCAGTTCAGTTCAGTTGGTCAGTTGTGTCTGATTCTTTGCAACCTCATGTACTGCAGCATGCCCGGCTTCCTTGTCCATCACCTACTCCTGGAGCTTGCTCAACTCATGTCCATCGAGTTGGTGATGCCATCCAACCATCTCATCCTCTGTTGTCCCCTTCTCCTCCTGCCTTTAATCTTGCCCAGCATCAGGATCTTTTCCAATGAGTCAGTTCTTCCCATCAGGTGGCCAAAGTACTGGAGTTTCAGCTTCAGCATCAGTCCTTCCAATGAATATTCAGGACTGATTTCCTTTTGGATTGACTGGTTTGATCTCCTTTAAGTCCAAGGGACTCTAAAGAGTCTTCTGCAACACCACAGTTCAAAAGCATCATTTCTTCGGCATGCAGCTTTTTTTATGGTCCAGCTCTCACATTCATACATGACTACTGGAAAAACCACAGCTTTGACTAGATGGACCTTTGCCAGCAAAGTAATGTCTCAGCTTTTTAATACACTCTCTAGGTTGGTCATAGCTTTTCTTCCAAGGAGCAAGCATCTTTTAATTTCATGGCTGCAGTCACCATCTGCAGTGATTTTGGAGCCCAGGAAAATAAAGTCTGTCACTGTTTCCATTGTTTCCCCATCTATTTGCCATGAGGTGATGATGCCATGATCTTCATTTTTGACTGTTGAGTTTTAAGCCAGCTTTCTCACTCTTCTCTTTCACTTTCATCAAGAGGCTTTTCAGTTCCTGTTTGCTTCCTGCCTTAAGGGTGGTGTCATCTGCATAGCTGAAGTTGTTGATATTTCTCCTGGCAATCTTGATTCCAGCTTGTGGTTCATCCAGCCTGGCATTTCACATGATGTACTCTGCATGTAAGTTAAATAAGCAGGGTGACAATATACAGCCTTGATGTTATCTTTTGCTGATTTGGAACAAGTCTGTTATTCTATGTCTGGTTCTAACTGTTGCTTCTTGACCTGCATACAGACTTCTCAGGAGGCAGGTAATGTGGTCTGGTATTCCCATCTTTTTAAGAATTTTCCACAGTTTGTTGTGAAAACACAGTTTGTTGCTGTATTTTTCAGTGAGTCTTAATTTGGCGACTTTTGGAGAGCTTCCTTATTTTCTTGGGAGAGTTCTCAAGAAATATGCATTTGCAGTGGTTCTGAAATAGGCTTCCTTCCAAGATCGTGCTTCATGGCAAATAGATGAGGAAAAAATGGAAACAGTGACAGACTATTTTCTTGGGCTCCAAAATCACTGAGGACGATGACTGCAGTCATGAAATTAAAAGACTCTTGCTCCTTGGAAGAAAAGCTATGACAAACCTAGATAGCATATTAAAAAGCAGAGACATCACTTTGCTAACAAAGGTCCATTTAGTCAAAGCTATGGTTTCTCCAGTAGTCATGTATAGATATTAGAGTTGTACCATAAAGAAGGCTGGGACTGAATAACTGATGCTTTCAAACTGTGATTCTGAAGAAGACTCTTGAGAGCCTCTTGGACTTCAAGGAGATCAAACCAGTCAATGCTAAAGGAAATTAACCCTTAGTATTCATTGGAAGGACTGATGCTGAAGCTGAACCTCCAGTACTTTGGCCACCTGATGCGAAGAACTGACTCATTGGAAAAGACCCTGATGCTGGGCAAGATTGAGAGCAGGAGGAGAAGGGGGTGACAGAGAATGAGATGTTTGGATGGCATCACCAACTCAATAGGCATGAGTCTGAGCAAACTGCAGGAGATGGTGAAGGACTGGGAAGCCTGGTGTGCTGCAGTCCATGGGGTTGCAAAGAGTCGGACATGACTGAGCAACTAAACAATAAACAACAAATGCTTTGAGCAGTAGAGTTCTTAGGTTATCATATTGGCAGAAAGGAAGTCTGTTTTCTTAAACACTTAAATGAACAAGTGCTTGTCAGCTGATCTTACAAAGGTTCCCAGCCCGTTTCTGGTGCCTTTGTTTTGTTCTCTTTACTTTAATGTTAATTACATGACATTGGCTGTTTCACTGTATGCTTCCTACAGCAGGGCAGGAGTTTCTAAGCGCAAGGACCCTGAACGCCTGTGGGTGAAAAGTCCCTCGGCTGTTGGGAACAAATGGAGCCCAGAATACAGGAGGAGTGATGGACAAGGGAATTAGAGGCAGAACCAGAAAGAAAGAGCTCTGAAGGCCTGAAATGTGACCCGTTGATGTTATGAAATGTTGGTTTCAAAATAGGGAATGAAGTCTTTGTTCAGAATGAGGTGACATCTTAAAGATGGGGTAATAAAAGGAAAGAACCATAGTCATTCTTTCCAATGGTTTCATGTAGTTAGAAAAGAGAAATGAGTTGGTAGAGCATGACTTGGCATGAGCTCATTTCAGAGGTGGGCAGTGAATGTGGTCTGGAACTGATATTTTAGACTCTCCTCCAATAAATCACTCATTTGCTGTGATTAAGTTTACTGGGTACACTCCACATCTGGGACATTTTGTATGGTATTGGTGTTTTACTAAATGCTCTGTCAGCTCTCATCTAAAATGAGGTTTTCCCCACAAATATGTAACATAAATTTATAGGCCACACACCTAGACAGATCTGTATGTAGTACATACGGGCACATAGGCATGCAGTGAGTCAGGGGACAGCGTATTTTCTGTGATTTGGCTGATAGACCTGCTTGCTCCAAACTGTGTGCCCTTCCTTTCTTCCTGTATTTGTGTCTTTGAGTCAGTGTTTCTGAATCAAGGCATGATTTGTTGGTAGGGAAGATCAAGGCTTTATACCCATGACCATCATTACCATATTAACCTGGATTATATCACTCCATTAGTTAGCTTTCACCTACTGGAAGATAGGAATGTAAAGAACTAGGAGATGAAAGGTAAATATGTTTGTTTATATGTTGGGAGTGGGGTTAAGATGAACTAAATTTAGTTGCCTTATGAGAAGTCCTAAGATGATGAGAAATAGTGATTAAGCATGACCATGTATTTGGACTTGCTATTATTAAACAGATTTATTTCTTACAGTTCTGAGGCTAGAGGCCCAAGTTCAGGTGCCAGCGTGGTTGGGTGAGGGCCCTCCTCTGGGTCACAGATTTCTCGTTGTGTCCTCCCCTGGCAGGAGGGGCTAGGGAATGGGCACTCATTCCGTTCATGGAGCCTCCATGCTCACAGCTTAAGAACCTCTTAAAGGCCCCATCTCCTAACCCCATCGTCTTTGGGGTAACATTTTCAGCATACGAGTTTGCAGGGGAGACACAAACACTCAGGCCTGCACTCACCACACCTGTGTATTCTGTTGATGCAAATGTTTTCCAGACTGTGCTTCCACCCCTAGAAAGAGGCAGAGAGTAGTTCAGTTCATGGCCTGTGAAGATCTGCCTGATGTGCTGTTTACTTCTTTACTTCAGGTTCTGCACAGTGTAGCCTTTAGTTCCTAGTTCCTTTGTAATAGTGCATTTTTCAGAATAATGGGCTCAGTGTTGCTGTAGGGAACACATTGTTATGTGAGAGCCATAGAAAACATAATCTGAAAAGGGGACTTCTAATTTTCCTGAGGACTTGAGTAAATAGAGGGGAGGGGCCAAGATCCACCTGCCTCACGGCAGGCATTGCAGTTTTGGGAGCGCATCCAATCCCGAGAGCCACCCGCTTGTCCAAGTTCAGGCTGACATAAAGACCGAGCCTTATTCTGTGGTCTCCCTTGGACTATCAACAAGGAACTTAGATGCCGTGAAATAGACCCATTTACTCCAATGGAAGATATGCATATTTGGGTATTAAATTCTTTTCACCATCTTTTTGAAAAATTGAAGTAAAACTAGTATTCTGTTTTCATTTTTAACTGAAAATCAACATTAATATGTAATTTATGAGTTGGGTAATTAAATGATAATTTAAATGAAAATATTAGGAATTTTAATGGTAGATCTGAAAAGAAATTATGTGCTAATTTCCGGGGGGATTGTATCAAGGACAGTATTATGTGGTTAACTGGCATGTCTTTCTAGAAAGTAGGAACTCTCCCATGAGGAAGGCCCTTTCTGGAGGAGACTTGAAGTTGGCTAGGCTCTCTTGAAGAAAAGGCGCACCTGAACCATTAGAAGCAGAATGGAAATCTGTCCAGATTTCAAAGGTGAACATGGCACAGTTCTTCAGGATGCAGGACTATTCCCATTTTGGGACATTTAACACCCTTGGTCACTAGGTGCCAGCTGCCAAGGTCTGTTCTCGTCCGCACTTCGAACATTCTCCTCTCTCCCTTCTCCTTGTAAGTGTGCACATAAAAAGACCAAAAAGACCCACCGACATAAAAAGACCAAAATAAAACAAAAGCCCCTTCATTCTCCTCTTCCCTGCACTAGGAGTGATTCCCCACTAATTTCTGAAGACCATGGCCCCTTCTGAGTCCTCATTCTCCTTGACCTCACTGCAGTCCCTCATGGGCTCTACACACTTATGTACTATTATTATTTAAAATTATTTATTTTTGGCTCTGTGCTGATTCTCCATTGCTATGAGTGCTTTTCTCTAGTTGCGGTGAGCAGGGGCTACGCTCTAGTTGCTGAGCACGGGCTGCTCACTGTGGTGGCTTCTCTCGTTGACGAGTACGGGCGCCAGGGTGTGTGGGTTTCAGTAGTTGCGGCGTGTGGTCTCAGTCGGCGTGGCTCCCAAGCTCCAGAGGACGGGCTCAGGAGTTGTGGCCCATGGGCTTAGTTGCTGTATGGCATGTGGGATCTTCCTGGACCAGGGATCGAACCCGTGTCTCTGGTCCAATCGACTCTGCATTGGCAGGTGGATTTTATTTTTACCACTGAGCCCCCAGGGAAGCCCACAATTATGTATTATTATTGAATTGTTATTTAAGCTCTTAAATTGCTGTTGAACCCTTCATGTGTTTGAACTTGTGTCTCTCTATAAATGTCTCGAGGGCGGGATCTTATATTTCTCTCTGCCTTTAGTAATATTCAGGACAATGTATTTAATATTTAATTTGTTAGTTGAAGATTTTTTTGGTAACTCATTGGACTGTTTTAATATTTGCCCTGTAGGAAAGTTCTTTTCTGTTTTAATCTTGAATCCCCACTGCTGATTTTACATCCTAACTGTATATGTGATAGAAATGTGTAGTTATTATTCTTATCATAGGCAGGTCACATTTGTTCTGATCACAGGGGCCCAGGGGCATAGATGGATCTTAGTCACAGTAGCAAAACAGTTTTTGACTTGGCTTTTGAAACGGGCCTCCTTCCTGAGACACAGCTTGAGAGACACAGCAGGCAGAGTCTTTTCCAACAACTTCAACTGTGAAGCTGTCTCATTTTGCTCAACCCTTAAAGCGTTTGCTGTTTAACGTTACTTCCTCCTCTCCTCACCTCCTGGTTACTGCTGCTCCTTCCACCAGGGTGAGGCCAAGCAGACCAGCGACCTCTCCACTACGGCTTCAGTGGTCCTTCTCCGTCCTTATCTTGCTTTGCTTCACGGCTTTTGCTCCCTTGTTCATTTCTCTTGGATTTTGTCACATTTGTCCCCGTCTAAATTTCTAACGTGGTAATCAATGGTTGGGAGTGTGGAATCTGGAACAAGGTGGCTTGGTTTTGAATTTCCATCCTACCGTTTAGTTGTGTGTGCCTTTGAGCAAGGTGTTTAACCGCCTATGCCTTACTTTCCCATCTGTAAAATGGGGACAGTAGCAGAAGGTGCTCTGTGTGTTTGTGAGGACTGGATGAAAATTGTCTAGTGCGATAAATAGTGCTCCGTAGATGTCAGTCCTATTTCTCTATTCCTCAATGCCTTTTGTGAGCTCTGCTTCCTCTGCCTTTCTCTTGGAGTTCTCCAAGTTTCTGTTCTAAGCCCTTTATGAGTTTGAGATCACTTATGCCATCTCATTTACTCCCAAATGACTTTAATTACTGTTACTGTATTATCAAAATCTTTCTCTCCAGCCCAGACCTCTTTCTTGAACTCCAGGTCCCTGCTTTTGACCTATCTTGGACACCAGTCAGCACATCTCAAGCTCTTAATGGCCAGAACTCATTTTTACTTCTTTCTCAAGGCATCTATCTGCTTCCCCTTTCTCTTTCCCCTTCTTGGTCAGTGGCGCTGTCTTCCCCATTGTCTAAGCCAGGAACCGAGGAGTCACTGTAGATTCATTCCTCCTGGTCCTTATGCCCTACATCTAGTTAAGCACCAAGGCCTTTTCATTTTGTCCTTTAATCTCTCACATTACTTTGTCCTCCCTAAAACATTGCTTGAAATCAGGCTCTCACTGTCTTTCACCTGAACAATAGCAATGGTCATTTGATTGACTTCCCTGACTTTGGTCTCTCTTTTCAGTTCATCTTAGCCCTGTGTCACAGTGATCTCTCTAATGTGCAATTTGGGTCGCTTGCCTCTGTTGCCTAAAGCCACTAACTGGCTTTAAGTTTGTATTACTTAGTAGGATGTGACACTGGGGCCTGGAACAATGTTCCATCTTTCTCTCCCACCACTACCCTATGCACACTTTCACTAGTCCTGGAGGTGTTTGTAGCTCCATGAATAACCCTTTCTTGAATGCTTCCATGTAGTTGTTCCTATTTCTTCTACTTGAAATGTCCTCCCATTTCACAGTTGACCTGGTGAACATCAGTGATTTTCAACAAGGGTCGCTATTGGCATTTGGGTGGGACAGTTCTTTGAGCAGAATCAATCCAGTATTATTGAATGCTCAGCATACAAGGTTCCTGATGCTGAGTGCCAGAAGCAGTTCCCTCCCCTCTTCTGCTCCTCCCCTGCCCCACCAACCCAGTCACGTAAGAACCAGTCACGTAAGAACCAGACACGCTCTGCCCTCATTTCCAAATGCTTTTCTAAGTAGGAATGCCCCTAGTATGTATTCTTTAAGACTTACCTTAGGCCTCTTCTCCTTGGCGATGATACCTCCCCATGCCTGATACCTAAGCTACTGACTGATTTGAGTGTTTCTATCTCCTTGGATTCGCAGAATCCCACACATATTTTATATTCTCTTTGTTTTCTGTTTTCTCACTGGACTGGCAGTTTCTCTAGGAAGAGCTCATCCCTGCATCCCCAGTATCTAGGACATAATAGACACTCAATCAGTATTTTATAGAGAAAGTGAATGGTTGTGTTTTCCTTGGTATATAGTTACCTGTTTCTCTAGCTTATTTGCATGTTTCATATCAGTATACCCTTTCTTTTCAAATAGATTGATAGATATTTGAAGGGAGACATTTATACTTTTTTTTTTTTTTTTTAAACAAGTACTAAGCATATATAGGAAGTTCAGAGCAGCAGCAAATGAAACATTTAGAAACTAGCTGTTTTTCTGGGGTTAAGCTTCATTTCTTTTAATCATTAAGGTCATATTTCTAAATGTGAAAGCATCATTTGAGAATTTCTCCGGGCTTTACTCATTTGTCTACTAGTCTTATAGTCTAGAATTGGGTGTAGTAGTCTAGCTATTCTGGTTTAAGAATTTAATTTTTGTGGTTAGTAGGTGGAGAGTACCTTTTTGTTCCTGCAAAGACCGTATAAAGCCTAGTTGGGAATGGGGAGGTGGATGGGGGTGGTGCAAAGCCACAATTTGCTGTCTGAAATGCAGATGAAAGCCATGGGGGAGGTGGTGGCTTCCACCTCTTGTTGGATTTGTTAACATCTCAGTAGACATGCTCCTTAGTTATCAGGAGAATTTTCCATGCGCCTATTCCCCCGGTTACTTTCTTTTGCCTCCGTAGTCTATTTAGCAGTCTTTGGGTCAACCTTGGGACAAGACGACCGTAGGTAAGTTACTGCCTCACTTCAAATACTTCTTTGGCTTCACATTGCCTCTGGAAGGGATTTTCAATCAGAAGTATGTGGTTTTTTAATCTTGGATCTCACAACCTTAAACTAAGCCCACGACTCCACAAAAGAGAACCAGTTTCATGACTTAGTTACTTTGTTTCTTGCCCATAAATAGTATTTCCTACTTTGCTCACTTATGTTTCTTCTCTAACATAGTTCTGAATTTCTTCTGACATTTTAAAATTTGAAATTTATTCTCAAAGATAAAGCTGTCACACAGAATAATCAAAACATGTCACAGGCTCAGAAAGAATCCTGAAAGTATTTGAGCAGCAGCAATATCATTGGAAAATGAGGGTGAGAGGTGAGGGGCAGTGGACCACTGATGGTAGTAGCCACTGCAAAAGAGAAAATTGATTAGGATACATAAATTCTAACATGACTTTTCAAATGGACAGTTTTATTGAGATAATTGTACCGTCGCATTCAGTTATAAGAAATACTGTTTGTTGTTTAGTTGCCAAGTTGTGTCCGACTCTTTTGCGACCCCATGGGCTGTAGCCTGCCAGACTTCTCTGTCCATTGGATTTCCCAGGCAAGAATGCTGTAGTGGGTTGTCATTTCCTTCTCCAGGGGCTCTTCCTCACTCAGGAATCGAACCCGTGTCTCCTGAATTGCAGGCAGATTCTTTACCGCTGAGGGCCCGAGAAACAACTGTAGAGCAACTTTATACTCTCTGCCCAATGGTAATATTTTATAAAACTATAATAAGCTAAATTGCCCTACAGCTCAAATGGTAATGAATCTGCCTGCAGTGCAAGAGACCTGGGTTCGATCCCTGACTCGGGAAGATCCCCTGGAGAAGGGAATGGTAATCCACTCCAGTATTCTTGCCTGGAGAATCCCATGGACAGAGGAGCCTGGTGAGCTACAGTCTGGGGTCACAGAGTCGGACACGACTGAGCATCTAGCTACTACTACTGCTAAGATCAGTTGATATTGACCATGATACAATGTACTCATCTTATTCAGGTTTCCCAGTTTTACTTATGTTTACTAGTCTCTGTGATCTTGAATTTCAGCATCCTTTTTTGTCCCCTGTGTAAGTTCATGCATTCACCACCACAGACAAGAGACTGAATGGTTCTGAAACTGCTAGGATCTCTCATGTCACCCTTTTATAATCACGACCGCCTTCCCTCCTCACCCCTCCCGATACTATTTTTTCACCTCTGGCCACCACTAATCTGTGGTCCATTAATTTTTCTCATTTAAAAATATTATGTATGTGGGATTATGATCTGTGACCTTTTGGGATTGGCACCTATTGATCAGCATAATTTCCTAAAGATTGATCCATGTTGTGTAAATAGTTTGTTCCTTTTAATTTCTGAGTAGTATATATTGCTGAGTTAGGCATGTATACATGTAAGTGTGCACACAGACAACAGAATTTAACCATTCAACCGTTGAAGAAATCCGGGCTGATTCTAGTTTTTGGCTGTTATAGGTAAGGCTGTGGCCAATAATATACAGGTTTTTGTGTGAACATAAAGTTCTCTTTCTCTGGGGGTGGGGGAAATACCCGTTAGTGGAATTATTGGTAGCAACGTGTATTTAGTTTTTAAGAGACTGCCCAACTGTTTTCCAGAATGGCTATATTATTTTGCATTCTTACCAGCAATGTGTAAGTGATTAGTATCTCTACATCCTTTCCAAGATTTGGTTATGCCACTGTTTTTTGTTATAGCCATTTGAATGGTATATTGATATTTCATTATGTGTGTGTGGTATTTTTTTCCTCCACATTTATAGCCTTCTAATATCTTTTGTATACATATTGTGTACATATATTATTTGCAAAAATGGGGTTATGCTGTATGTTTTAAATAACTTTCATTTTAAATTTAACTTGGAATCAGCATCTTTCCAAAGCATTAAGTATTTCTATAGTAGATATAACAGCTGTGTAGCATTCCAATACATGAACCAAAGTTCTCTTTTTGAATTAATTGACCTAGAACATAGTATTTGTCTCAGGTATAAAACAGTCATTCCTTGTATGTATATACAGTTACCCCTTGATATTCATGGAGGACTGGTTCTAGGCCCACTGGTGGATACTCAGATCTGTGGATGTCCAAGTCCGATGCATGAAATGGGGTAGTGCAGTCAGCCCTTTGCATCTTCAGGTTCCACATCTGCGGATATAGAAGACTGATTGTATTGTGAATTGATCACCACAGTAAATCCAGTTAATATCCATGGTGGTTTTAATTTGCATTTCTAAAGTGGTTAATGGTGTTGAACATCTTCCCATGACCTTATTTGCCATGCAAATATCCTCTTCAGTGAAATGTCCATGTCTTTTGTCCCTTTTCTAACTGGATTGTTTGAGCGTTCTTAATATATTCTAGATACTAGTCCTTTGTTGGATATTTTCTCTCAGTCTGTAGCATGACTTTTGATCTCCCTCACTTGGGCTTTCACAGAGGAACACTTTTTAATTTTGATGTCTAGGATGATAAAAAACAAAAGTCTTAGTCGTTAATGTCTAGTAGTCCCTTGAGAATCTGAAAACTGTAAACTCTTGTCAGAAAAATGCACGTCACACAAAATTTCAAACCTGAATTTTTGGTGTTCACAGATTCTAAAAAGTTCATCAATGAACTATAAGTCATATGAATCCACTTAATTTGCAGTAATCCTGCAAAAGACTCTGAGGAGAGTTACTTTTCTTTTGTTGAAGTAAAAAGTGGAGAAACTCTATAATTTACAAAAGAAGAGAAAGCTATATTAGCCAGGCTTTATTCTATTGAGGACCTAACTGAAATGCCTCTTTCTCATTGATATTTTTCTTGACTACTCTGGGATACATTGCCAGATTGCTGCTTTAAACTTCTTAGGCTGAACAGCTCTGCTGAGAAAGCAGTCTCTCTTGTATTGAATTTGAGCTTTAAGGCATCAGCAAATGAGTGAACTTGTGGGCATTTCACACCTGCCAGGTCAGTTTTAGTAGCATGACTCTTTACATGTGACTTATTTTTCTTGCTCCATTTCCTTGTTTTATAAAGATGAGTGCAAAATAAGAAAATAGAAATGAGATGCTGGTGGTGAACCAAGGGTTGATAAATTTGATATGATCATTATCTGTGCCCAAGCAGAGAATTGTCAGCATCAGTTAGTTGTATTAAACTTGATCATGCATTCCATTAAGATGGACAAGTAAAAAGCTCATTATAGGAAAAACTGGAGGATATTTTGTTCACAGTCTGACTCAAAGCAAACATGAAATTAGGAATGTTGTTAGGTCTTTGGCAAAGGAGTCTCGCCCCCTGGAAGTCTGTTGTTCACTTTTGTCGCAGATTTTTATTTATTTATTTAAATTTTTGGCTGCGCTGGGTCTTGGTTGCTGCACGGACTTGTTTCTACTTGTGGCTAGGGGGCTGCTCTCTAGCTGCAGTGCGCGGGCTTCTCGTTACCGTGGCTTCTCTTGCATGGGCTCTAGGCTTGTGGGCTCAGTTGCCCTGCAGCACGTTGACTCTTCCCGGACCAGGAATTGAACCCATGTCCCTTGCACTGGCAGGCATATTCTTGACCACTGGACCACCAGGGAAGTCCTTGTTGCAGATCTAGTATGTGTTGTTTTAGGGATGAATTGTGTGTTAACGTAAGAGGCCACTGACCTTTACTCCCTCTGGTTTCCAGACCTGTTACTCTAACTTACCTAACTCCTCACTATTTCATAAAAATATCATGTATCCAGGTCTGTCTTCATGCTGAATCCTCCTTTCTCTCGCTCTGTGTATGTAACTCATTTATCACTTCATGCTCGTCCTATACTGTCGTGTTCTGCCAGCTCAGGGGTATTACTCCTTTACCCTTATCTATTCATGGCTATAGATCTTATCCTGGCCAGGTTGTAAGCACATCCATGCTAGGGACAGTATTGTATATATACTTTATATGTTTTATTATCCCTCCCATGACAGCCTGCATAGGGTTGTGCAGTGAATTGACTTTGACATGAGAGAGGAGCTTTAGAACTGTGTTGCTAGTAAGGACATTGATGCCCTGATGAGATGGAACTTGCCCACGATCCTTGAGTGATTGAGCTTTGCATTGACTATGAAGGATACACTAAACAGATTAATAGCAAAAGTGAGCCGGTAAAGGGAATGTTCCATTGATGTATAAAAAAGCTTTTTGAGGGCTTAATCACTCTGTGTGCAGATACATCCTGTGAAATACAAGCAAGTGTGACTGGTTTGGCGGAACATTTTGCTAGCAGCTAGCTCCTTCCTCTTTGTACTTGACAAACGTCCTCTAATTTAGGCTGTCCCATTTCAGACTGACTGGCTCCCCTTCTTCCTCCCCACCCCCAGTCGTTGGAATTAATGAGATCCCTTTGAATGGCTATTGTGTTGCCTGCTTTCTAATCTTCAGACTTTTCCCCACACTGAATTCACCAAGTAATTCTACTCTTTCACACAAAGCTGCTTAGACCTGCATAAATCAGGTAGATAACTCCAGTCTGAAGCAGGTCTGTAGACTCTGCTGTGTATTCAGCAGTAGGTATATTTCTAAAATGCTTTTTTCCTGCCCATCCGTTGTGTTGGCATGGAAGGTTTTTACGTGGACTTACCTGCCGTTTAGCTGTTCTTTTCTCCTCCTGTTAGTATAATAGTTGTGAAATATTGTGAAATACAGTTAAAATTCTACACTCCAAGGCTCACTGAAGGAGCGGTGAATCAACATTTCCATCTCCAGGGCTGCAGGTTTCAAACCAAGGTAGCAGTAGAATTACCCCAATAGTAATTACTCGCAGCTCTTTGAAGTTTCAAAGTGGAGGGGGAGTATTTGGTTCTGTAAAAATCAAAAGGAATTCTGTGGAGTTTCCCTGGTGGTCCAGTGGTAAAGAATCTGCCTTGTGCGCAGGGGGACATAGGTTCATTCCTGGTTGGGGAGCTAAGATCCCACATGGCATGAGCAACGAAGCCCGTGTACCCTGGAGCCTGCCTGCCACAACTGCTGGGCCCACACGCCACTACTAGTGTCCGTGCAGCTCGATGAAGGATCCCACTGCCGCAACTAGAGATCACACGTCCTGTAACCAAGACCTGATGCAGCCAAATAAATAAATTAATGAAAAATTCTGTGAAGGTTGACGGTATGACAGTGATGTGGGACAGTGCTCTTCAGAATTCCTGATACTTGGGAATTCTTTGGGGCTGCCAGGATGAGGCTGAGCCGAATAGGCCTCGTTCTTACCCTTTTCACCCCAGTTACTGCCAAATCATTTTGGTCTGTCTAATATGTAGAGATTCTGAATGATTTTATTTGAAATAAAGATTCAAATGCTTAAAAAACCCTTTGTGTATGCTTCATGTGCAATGATTGGGCTTCCCAGGTGGCACTGGTGGTAAAGAATCCCCCTGCCTGTGCAGGAGATAGGAGAGACACCAGTTTGATCCCTGAGTCGGGAAGATCCCCTGGAGAAGGAAATGGCAACCCACTCCACTATTCTTGCCTGGGGAATCCCGTGGACAGAGACAGCTAGTGGGCTACCGTCCATGGGGTCACAAAGAGTCGGACATGACTGAGCACGCTTGCATTGTAATAGGCAATGATAATAAATGGTACTTACAGCTAGGATTTACTGTGTGCCCATTAAGCGTTTTCTCTTTTCACTCTATCAAATCACTTAATCATCCCAACAATCTTAAGAGGTAGGTGCTGTTACTGTTTCTACCTGACACATGGCCCAGGGAGGTAAATAACAGGCCCAGAGTCGCACAGAATAGGGTAGAACTGGTGTTCAAACACAGCCTGTTTCTGAGCCTATACTCCTCATTATGAAGTTCTTACAGCTTTTTAGCCAAATGAATTTCTGTCTTTCAGATTGTAGTGATGTTACAAAAGGACTGTGCTGAGGCCAAGGAGAGCATGGGCTCTGGGGTCAGGCAGGCTGGATCCACATGCCTCGGCCACAACTAACCTCTTGGCTTCATTCTCAACCAAGTGGCGCAACTTTGCTGAGCTTTTCTTTGCCCTTGTGAAGTGGAGACGGGTGCCGGAGGCCTTCCGAGCTGAAGAGGGCAGGTATCAGGAAGGACCCTTAAAGTGAAGCTCCTTAAAATGGGGACCTCAATTCAGAGGTAACCGTGGTGGAGGAAAGATTTGCCTGGGGTTCTAGTTTTTGAAAATGAAATTAAAATTCTGAAAATATTTATAAAATTTATATTTTATTCCTTTGGCTGAAAGACAACAGAGCATTATGGCTAGAACTTATAGTTCTGGAGTGGCTGCTCAAATACCAGCCTAGCCTTGTTCAGGGTGACCTAATGCACATTTAGTTTTCAGCCCTATTGACTCTTAGAATGAACATAAGGTGAATCATGTGTGTGTGAGAGATTAATTGAAGGAGGTTGTGGCTTTTTTTTGGCACAAACTTATACAGTGGGACATTGGTGTTGTCTTATTTGATTTTCAAAGCCTTATTATGAGGGTCATTTTTTTTTTTTTTTTGCCTTAACTTAGTATTGTTTTTGTTCTTTTCTTTTTAAAAATTTTATTGAAGTATAGTTGATTTATGCTTTTTAAAAAAATTTTAATTGGAGGATAATTACTTTACAATGAGGGTCATTTTTATTAGAAATACCCAAGATTGTCTTCTATTTTCTCCTAGGTGGGAAGAAGGTACTCGTATTCCTTTAATGTTGAAATTACTGTCTTTAAGCTTTTATCTTGTTATGATTATTTCTTTTTACTTGTTAATGGATCTCTGTCACATTGTCATTGATAGTTTTGTATGTGGCTTGACTTTCTCCAGTACTCAAACTCCTTTCTCAATTTTATTTAGCCTTATTTCATGCTTAAAAAAAGATTTCCAGCATTATTTTGAGTTTATTTGTTTTTTAGCTAAAATATCTGGTAATCACACCAGGCCAAAGCAAACAACTATAGAAAAAATTTGTTTTTTTACAGGATAAAATTACTAGAGGGTAGATGCTGGCATTGGGTTGGGGAAAGAATGAACACGGGAGGTTGTTGCTTGTAATTCTGTAAGTGGTCTGTTCATTTAAATATTTTTGTTTAGGTAACTTGCTTTGTAGTTAACATTGTAACTGGAGGGACTTGTAAATGAAGGTTTGGTAACTAAGGAGCATTTGCTCAATGCTATTGAATCAGCGGACATGAGTTTGAGCAAACTCCAGGAGTTAGCTAAGTACAGGGAAGCCTGGGGTACTGCAGTCCATGGGGCCACAGAGTCGGACGTGACTTAGCGATTGACCAATAGCAGCCATGAGGATTCCCTGAGATGATGTTGGTAAAATACTTAATGCAGTACTTCACATACCATTATCCTTCTAATGTAGTTGTTTATAGTATTGATAAATATTTGACCATTATCTGTTAATAGGTTGTATGAGAGGCATACCCACTGATTTTTAGCATGTTGAAGACAGAATTAGTCATGCTTTTATATTGAATCAGTCTTAGAATATTTCATTTAGAGGCAAAAATTTGAGAAACCCAGAACTTCAAAGAATTGTTTTTTTTCTGTATTAGTTAAATGTTATTTTTAAAAATTAAAATATTCTTTTCACCTGTTGAAAATTGTCTAATATTTTTCTTTAGAGTTAACTAGCAGGCAAAGGTAATGGACTAGTACGTAATTTTCAAAAAATATCTAAAATATTGAATTTTTTGTATCTTGATAATCTTTTTCACAAGATTGTTTCCTCTTTTGGGAGTAAAATTAAAAGTTGCAGCTCTCTACTGAGACCCTAAATTATCCCATGGTGTCTGCCAGCAAGACTAGAAATGTTTTGGCTCTTCCGTTTTCCAAGAAGTATTAAAAAAATAATGCAGTACGATATAAAAGTCCTTGAGTCTCAATTTTTGAAATTGCAGGTGGAGAATTCAAGCATGAGAAAATGAAGCGCAGTACACGACACTTCACTCATGTAGTGAAAAGCCACAGCATGTGAGGAACTTAGGTCAGTGTGACTTGTTTAGCAAATACAAATTTTTTATCATTAAATGATGTAAAAGGAGGTGTGGCCTCCTTTTACCTCCATTTCACCATGTAGCTCTGCAAGTGAACACAGAGCTACTGCTTTTAGCTATAACACAGGAGTTAGTTTCAGAAAAGTGAGGATACAGTTTTTAACATTTGATTTGGTTTGAAGTTTTATTTGAGGATATATTTGCTTCGAACTTTGTTCTTTACAGCTTTAGCAGGTGATCCTCATAGAGGTTTTATAAGTGTTGGAACTGAGGCTGAGAACTGGGGGGGTTTTGGTTTTAGTTTATTTTTTCAAGCAATGAAACATAGTTTCTCTGAAAAACAAGGAAACTGCTGCTCAAAATGGTTCTTAAATGTCTTCACTAAAAACAGGCAAAAGGTAAACAGAAATAATAAAATATGAGTTGTTAAATATCAGGTGAAGTATAAATATGTTGTTTAGCCCTTGAGGTTTTGCCTTTTGTCTGAGATAATTACAGTCCAAAGTTGAGGCAGGCGTTTGATGAAGTGGGCCTTATACTGACTGAAAGGGGTGGAGAGCCTGGCTCCTTCACAGAGCTGTGCCCGGTTGGATTCTGTACTGCGCTCCAGCCCACGTGGGCCTTTTCACCGGATAAACACACAACTCTAGAGGCTCTGGTACGCGCCCTACACTCCTTAATCTGCTGAACCCAGAGGAAAACTTGGAAAAGCAGCCTCACCATTGTGGGGAGGGCTTCCTTACTTGATAGAGCAGAGCTTCAAAATGTTGTCCCGTACCCTTTAGCATGAAATGTTAGCATGTATTCCTTACTTAATGTATTTATTAATAAAACATGCTACTGTAGCATGGCCATGAATTTGAGCGAACTCCGGGAGATAGTGAAGGACAGGGGAGCCTGGTGTGCTGCGGTCCATGGGTTGCAAAGAGTCAGACACGACTTAGTGACTGAATGACAATAACTACTGTAACAGTGGATATTCTAAAACATATCTCAGATCTGAAAAGCTGTAAGGGTTAAACATTGTAGTAAAAAAAGTTGTAATAGCCCCTTTTGTTCTCACTAAAAACATTGACATGTAATACATGGCAGAGTAATATAGTGAAAATGTGTCACTGTTCTGAAAATCTATGCTTAGTAATTTTAATGCTGTGTAGTACTTTGGCTTGAATGTCTGGTTCCAAGTACTGTTTATTTTGAAATTGGTTTTGAAGTGTCGTAGCTGGAAAAGATTCTAATGGTAAGAAAAGATTCTATGGTAAAAAAGATTCTAATTGAAGTGAGTGCTGGGTGTACTTATAAATAAGGGGATTTATATTTTAATCCCATCCAACAATTATACAAGAGTTTGTTTAAATGTAGCTAGTAAATTCACATTTTTCCTGATGTTAATCATTCTTCCTGCAAATTAATCAGAAGTTGTTGCATTAAAAAGAAAAAAAACCCATGAAACATTTGGCAAGGTTAAAAAAGTATATTAGAAAGCCTTTCCAAAAATTTAAAGAATGTGTGTATGAGGGCTTTTGTAGGTGGCAAACTTTAAATAATTTTTGCATTAAGATCACAAAATGAAAACATACAAATACTTTTTCAGAATGTTTTTACAATGGTGTGTACTGTCTACAACCTGTTTCTTTTGAGGTGCCTTTTCTTTTTCACTTATTAAATATCACCCCTCTCTAGAAGGGGTAGGGTATTTATTTGAAAAACATTTTAAGAAAAATCTGCTATAAACAGCCAGTTTTAATCTTGGAAAGCCCAGCAAAAATTTGGAACACTTCTATTTTTGTTATAAGATTAGGTAGTACATGTTTGGCAACTTTTTAAAGTACTTTGCTGCGATAACCAACACTCTTTAATGTGGTAAAGATTTTTATGGTCATTTCCCGTCTTGTTGCAGCGATTGTAAAGATTTGACCACGTTTAAAGGTCTTATTTCTATAAAATTAACCACACTGACATCCTGTGAAACTGTGTGCTTTTGGCTTCAAGTTCTTTGTTACGATATCTCACCCATGAATGACACAGTGAATGGATTTTGCATTTGTGCTTTTTAAACTTCCTGTCTGAGAAGTTGCCCTATCAGGGTTGTATTTTGGCCATTATTTGTTGAAACGGTAATTCACTCCTCAGAAAATCTTCATATTCTCACCCAAAGTGACTTTTTAAATGTATTTTATCAGACAAAATCTAATACCATCTTTACTTTCCTCTAACTCTATGGCGGGTCTTCCACACAGCTTAATTTGTCCTAATAAGCTTCTTAAAATATTCAGTTTTTAAAGGTTTGCTCCTAAAGGAACGTGCTTTAGTTTGTATACTTTGTGTTTTTTATTCTGTTTCAGCCATTTTTTCTTAGCGCTGTGTTTACCGTAGAATGCATTCATTTCTTTTACTATTAAGTAGAAATCTTCAAAGAATCTTTTGATATTATCAAGTTCAGTGAAGTTTTATAAAAGATTGGAATTGTGTATGGCATGACTGTTAACAGGTGAAAAATGACTAGTATTTTGAGACACAGCATACCTTTAGTGTGAGAATCATGGTACATGTGCTGTGGATATACATACATTTGAAAGTGAAAGTCGCTCAGTCTTGTCCGACTCTGCGATCCCATGGATTATAGTCCATGGAATTTTCTAGATCAGAATACTGGAGTGGGTAGCCTTTCCCTTCTCCAGGGGATCTTCCCAACCCAGGGACCGAACCCAGGTCTCCCACATTGCAGGCAGATTCTTTAGCAGCTGAGGCTCCCAGGGAAGCCCTACATGTTTTACGTTTTATTTATTTATTTTTGGCTGCACTGGGTCTGTCTGTGTTGCTGAGCACAGGCTTCCTCTAGTTGCGTTGTGCGAGCTTCTCATTGTGGTGTTTTCTCTTGTGGAGCACAGGCCCTAGTCACACGGGCTTCAGTCGTTGTGGCTCTGGGCCCAGGGCTCAGCAGTTGCGGTACTGGGTCTTAGTTGCTGCTCAGCTTGCAGAATCTTCCTGGCCCTCCCTGCGTTGTCCGCAGACTCCCATCCACTGTCCCACCAGGGAGGTCCTACATTCATATTTTAAATGCCTTCTTGATCATTTTGAATCTTGGGGGCGTGTACTCCTCGGTGCTCTCAGGGTGGTCATTATTTTTATTCCATCGTGTAGCTGATGAACAGGTCCTTTTGGGATTCGGAGTCTCAGTTTTGTCATTTTTGTGGTTAGTGTTATTTTTAATTTGAACTTTCTTACCTCCTTAAACCATTCATCCAGTTTATGAGGTTAGTTTCATTAGAAATCGTTACTGATAGCCTGTAAGCCCATTTAGGTGTGTCCACGTGAACTGCCACAGGGCACAAAGTTTTGAAAACGAGGACCAAGGCGGGGGCCCCGGCTGTCAGCCCCTCGGCCTTGTGATGCCCTCAGTCTTCTGAGGATGAGTCATGGAAGGTGTCTCGTGCCCAGAAGGGTGGCCAGCACCAGCATGTTTGTGAACTATTAGTAAAACGCGAGCTAAATGATTTTATAAAAAAATAAAATAGAATTATTTGTATTTGTCCTCTGGGTCAAGTCTGTCCTCTAGGGATTACTGTACTCAAAAGTCACAATTCAGGTGCTACGTGTCTGCCTTCTTAAGAGACAGCCCCAAGGTACTGCCGCTGGTGATGGCCTGGGGACCAGGACCAGGCTTGGCCTGGTGAGCAGAACTGTGTCCCAGAGGACGAGATGGGTGGGGGGAGAGAGGGAAGGTGATGGGGGCCATGAGTCTCCTTGTTGTCCCTGCTCAGAGTTCACATGCAGCCCACTCTTCACTTTCTTCCCATCTTGAGGTGTCTGTTGTTCAGCTGTGAGCTCTTTGAGGGGTGGATCACTTCCTGGTCATCTTTGTGCAATGCTGAGCCCATTGAAGGTGTTCAGTGAACCTCTTTTAAATGATGCTCCTTTTGTCTAAGCTGCTAGCTGGCTTCTGGGTGCAGGTGGGGTGTGCACAGCTAGTGGAGAGGCTGTTTAGCCTGACAGCGGCCTGCCTCCCTCCAGAGAAAGCTTTCGGGTCCTGAGTAACACGTCCTAGATCTGTCTTGTCGCCATAGGCTCCTGCCTCGTCCAGCCAAGAGTGGATTCTGACCTCAGAGTAGCCTAAGTGATTAACTAAGGGAAAACCTGCAACATGCTTGTGTTGGCCTTTCTTGGTTTTCTGAAATATATTGATAATTTCTGTTTGGGAGCAGTCAGTGGGATAATGTTGGAGGTGATAGGTTTTCCTTATTGTAGATATTCATGTGAAAGAAGAAAGAGGGTAAGTTATTCTATGCGGAGAGCATCTTATTCCTTTGTTCTTAGTTTTGTCTCTGCAGTTTTCCTATCTAGTGGGTATCTCTTCCCTCCATGATGTTAACTGAAAGGCAGGATACAGCTCTACTGGTTGGTCACACGGAGACTCCTCCAGTAACTCTCCTGTTTGTCATTTTTATTGCAGATGCTGAAACCATGGAGCTGAACTGCAGCGAAGTACCTCTGTATGTAAGTGCCTAAGCCCTGGGCTGCAGGCCTAAGTGGCTCATTCTTGGACTTGAAACCCACGCGACCAAAGTGGGAAGAAATGTTTTACTTGCTATTGAGTTGGGGCTTTTAAAAAACCACACACAGCTTTACTGTCTAGTTCACGTTTTTGCATGGAGACTTTTAAAACTGGTTGACTCCTGGTTCCAAAGTCTAGGTTTTAATGGTATTTTCCTGAGGAACTTTTAACTACATAACTTCTGGAAGGCAGCTCTGCTCACCACTGTATCACCAACGCCTAATTAACTTCTGGACTCAAAAATACTCAGTTTATCTCTGTGGATGATTTTTGAACACATTATTATATGATATGCTGATAATAACCAATAATGTTTTCTGTGTGTATCTTTGGAGGAGGGGGGTTCAATGACAGTTGGTAAGATGATAGTCAGGTAAAATCATGAAATAGGAGCTCAAAGGCGAAAGTAGTGCTGGGACATACATAAAATCGGTGGGGGGTGGGGGTGTGTGTGTGTGGGCAGAGCAGCCTGGTGAGGCTACTTATCAGATGTGCCTTCTGGGCTGACAGAGGATTCTGTTCCTGAAGGCAGTTACTAGGTGTAACAGAAATGAACCAATTGTCTCCCCACATAGAAAATGGCAGATGATTTTCTCTACCTTCCTTATTTTAGGCATAACCTCTTTTCTTGGAAACCTATGCTGGTGGCGGGTGGGCATGGGCGTATGCATTGGAACTGGGGTTTCAGGTAGCCTTTGAATCATCCACTCATGAAATACACCAAGAATATTAAATCTAGAATAAGGGTATGATCTCAATTTAGATATATCCCCAATAGACAAAATATCAAGGAACTGGAACAAATTTGAATAAAATCTTAAATCAATTAAAATTTAGTCATTCGTTTCCCCTTAGCACACATCACTACCCAGGTGACCCTCCCTCTCTCCCTTCCTCCCCCGCCCCCACCTGCTCCCCCACCCTCCCCCGGATGAATCCTCCCCTCCCCCTTACACATTCCACTCTATTCTCTGGAGAAAAACAAAATGATAAAATAACTGAATCATGAAAAAGCTGCCTTCTGGGTTACCCAGTGGTCTAGAGTGTTCTCTCTAGGTTGTGATTTGGAGGTCGTAAAATGAATTATAGATAGTTAGACTTGGCCTAACCATAATTAAAATTAAAAGAAGAGATTGGTTCAAGGCTAAATTTAGACCAATTTAGTCCCCATTTGGTCCCAAGTTTTTAATTTTTTAAATTTTTTTGTAACTTAATCCTCCTTAGCTTTATTCTTTCTACTCTGCTCCCCTACTTCAAACCAAACAGATCTGAAATCTAATTATGATATAAAACCTTGTAGTTTTTAAAAAAATTGAAATATGTTTGATTTGCAGTGTTGGATTAGTTTCTGCTCTATAGTAGTGATTCAGTTATACACACACACACACACATATATATAACTATATATATAGTTTTTTCTTTCTTATATTCTTTTCCATTATGGTTTATTATACTGAATATAGTTTCCTGTGCTGTGCAGTGGTACCTTGTTGTTTATCTATTTTATGTATAGTAGTTTGTATCCCAGGTAGTATAGAATTCACCTGCTAATGCAGGAATGATGGGTTCGGTTCCTGGATTGGGAAGATCCGCTGGAGAAGGAAATGGCAACCCACTTCAGTATGCTTGCCTGGGAAACCCCATGGCAAAGGAACCTGGTGGGCTGCAGTCCATGGGGTGGTGAAAGAGTTGGACTCGACTTAGTGACTAAGTAACAACAATAATCTGCTAATCCCAAACTCCTAATTTATCCCTCTTCCACACCCTTTTCCCTTTGGTAGATGTAAGTTTGTTTTCTATGTCTGTGAGGCTATTTCTGTTTCATAAGTAAGTTCATTTGTGTTGTATTTTAGATTCTATATATAAGTGATATCATATGGCATTTTTTGTTTTCTTTCTGACTTTATGTAGTACAATAATTTGTAGGTCTATTCATGTTGGTGCAAATGGCATTATTTCATTCTTTTTTATGGTTGAGTAATATTCTGTTCCATATATACACACACCACATCTTCTTTATCCATTTATCTGTCAGTGGACATTTAGGGCACTTGCATGTCTTAGCTATTTGTAAATAGTGCTACTATGAACATAGGGGTGCATTGTATCTACTTGAATTAGAGTTTCCTCCAGATAAATGCCCAGGAGTGGGATTACTGGATAACATGGCAACTCTATTTTTATTTTTTAAGGAGCCTCCATAGTGTTTTTCCTATGGGCTGCATCAGTTTACATTCTCACCAGCAGTGTAGGAGGGTTCCCTTTTCTCCATACCCGCCACCCCCCCAACCCCCACCCCAGCATTTGTTGTTTGTAGACTTTTTGATGATGGCCATTCTGACCAGTGTATGGTGGTACCTCACTGTATTTTGATTTCTGTTTCTCTAATAATTAATGATGCTGAGCATCTTTTCATGTGCCTATTGACCATCTGTATGTTGTCTTCAAAGAAATGTCTATTTTGGTCTTCTGCTCATTTTTCATTGGGCTTTTGTTATTTGTTATTGAGTTGTATGAGCTGTTTGTATATTTTGAAAATTAAGCCCTTGTCAGTTGCATCATTTGCAAATGTTTTCTCCCACTCAGTAGGTTGTCTTTTTGTTTTGTTTATGGTTTCCTTTTCTGTGAAAAAATTTATAAGTTTGATTAGGTCTCATTTGTTTATTTTTGCTTTTATTTCTATTGCCTTGGGTGACTGAGATAAGAGAACATTGCTGTGATTTATGTCAGAGAGTGTTTCGCCTATGTTCTCTTCTAGGAGTTTTATGGTGTCACATCTTGTATTTAAGTCTTTAAGCCATTTTGAGTTTATTTTTGTGTATAGTATGAGGGATTGTTCTAACTTCGTTGATTTATATGCAGCTATCCTGGATAGCTGCATTCCCAACACCACTAGCCGAGAAGACTGTCTTTTCTTTATTGTATGTTCTTGCCCCCTCTGTCGCAGGTTGACTGTAGGTGTGTAAGTTTGTTTCTCTGTTCTGTCCCGTTGGTCCATCTGTCTTTTTTGGTGTGTGCAATACCAACTGCTTTATTTACTGTAGCTTTGTATTATTGTCTGAAGTCTGGGAGGATTATGCCTCCAGCTTTCAAAACCTTGTAATTGATCAACACTTTGATATAACTATTTTGAACCGAGACTACCAAATTAAGACCAGCTTTGGCAAGAGTCAATACACATTGCTTAAGGAGAGAAGACAAGCAGACCAAAGGAGAGCAAAAACGTCTTTTTTTAAAATTATCAAATAATATAAACTAATTAGGAAAAGCCAAAAAAATATAGAAAGTGTTAAGAAAATGAGTCACTCATAATCTCATCCTCTGTAGATAGTTTAAAACGGGGATCCCCAGCCCCTGGGCCACAGACTGGTACTGGTCTGTGGCCTCTTAGAAACTGGGGCTTCAGCAGGAGGTGAGTGGCGAGTGAGCAAGCAAACTTCATCTGTGTTTACAGCTGCTCCCCATTGCTTGCATTATCAACCCAGCCCCACCTCATGTCAGATCATTGGCGATATTAGATTCTTATAGGGGTGCGAACGCTACTCTAAGCTGCATGTGTGAGAGATGTAGGTGGTGTGCTCCTGATGAGAAGCTAATGTCTAATGATCTGAGGTGGAGTTGAGGCAGTTGAATCATCCCGAAACCATTCTGCACCCCCCAGTCCATGGAAAATTTGTCTTTTGTGAAACCATTCCCTAGTGCCAAAACGGTTGGGGACTGATGGTTTAAAACATTATTATTATTTATCAGTTTAAGCATGTGATTTTCTCATGTTGCATCTCTGAAGTTGAGATAATCCCACTTCAGTGTTTATCCTGGCAGGTGTCGTGAAGGAGCTGTCAGTACCTACGCGTTGTGTGACCTTGGTCACAATGGTCCACGCTGTTGTCATTTTAAATTGCATATGTGCCTTTCTGGTTCTGTATGAGTTAATTGCTTTCAGAATGATTTCACTGTGATTTGGCATTAAAAAGTCAAAGTTACTGTGTATATTGAAAGACATGGAAAGAGCAACATGATAATGTGGTAAAGTCTATAAATTTCAACAAGCTCTTTTAATAAGTATAAAATCTCACAAAACTTGGCAGCTTTTTCTCCTAGTGGAATATAAAATGTGTATTATAACTGGTACCTCAGATGAAATGCACTATGTTTAGCATAATTGAAACGTGCTTTTTCACTTGCTGTTTTATGTCAGCATCTTTCTGGATGACCTAAGCCAATCTGCCCGTTTGACCACATGCAGGAAGCAGTCAGTGGGGAGGTATTGTAATGAAAACAAGTTTTAAATCAAATTTCATCAGATGAGTAACACATAGGCAAAGCAGACACAAGCTAGGCTATTATTTGTTTTTGTATCTCGGGGCAGTCTTCCTCTGTGACCTTCTGTCTTCAGATTTTTCATAAATAGTCACTTCTGTTTTCTCCTAGTTTACTGAGATCTGGTTATAAGCGCGTAATATTTTATTCATATTTATTTTATTATATATATTTATTATATTTATTTAAATATACATGCAAAAATCAACATCATTTTTAACCCTGTTGTGCATAATGATGTTGGCATTTTGGTGTATTTTTTTTCCAGAGTTTTATCTATAAATTTGTGTTTAATTTTATTGAAGTTCTTTTGGCATTTCTTTACATGATGTGTTTTCTCATGTGACTGATACACTGAATCTCAGAATTTTGATACTTTCCAGTGTATTTCCAGTGATTCTAACTAGTTGTCTTGACTAGTTCTTTTGGAAAAACAAGATGACTCTAAGTGTGATTAAGAGAGAACCCAAACAAAACTAGAAATTATGACGAGTGCTGAACATATTGAGATGATTAGCTGTTGTCGTTCGGTCCCTCAGTCGTGTCTGACTCTTTGAGGCCGCACGGACCGCAGCACACCATGCTTCCAGGTCTTTCACCATCTCCTGAAGTTGGCTCAAAATCATGTCCATTGAATCAGTGATGCCATCCAACCATCTCATCGTCTGTCATCCCCTTCTCATCCTGCCTTCAGTCTTTTCCCAGCTTCAGGGTCTTTTGCAGTGAGTCAGTTCTTCCCATCAGGTGGCCAAAGTATTGGAGCTTCAGCATCAGTCCTTCCAATAAATATTCAGGACTGGTTTCCTTTAGAATTGACTGGTTTGAACTCCTTGCAGTCCAAGGGACTCTCAAGAGTCTTCTCCAACACCAGGTTCAAAAGCATCAATTCTTTGGTGCTCATCCTTCTTTATGGTCCAACTCTCACATCCATACATGACTACTGGACAAACCATAGTTTTGACTAGACGGAATTTTGTTGGCAAAGTAATGTCTCTGCTTTTTAATATGCTGTCTAGGTTGGTCATAGTTTTTCTTCTAAGAAGCAAGCATCTTTTAATTTCATGACTGCAGTCACCATCT
Organism: Muntiacus reevesi; assembly: GCF_963930625.1. Taxonomy (NCBI): domain Eukaryota; kingdom Metazoa; phylum Chordata; class Mammalia; order Artiodactyla; family Cervidae; genus Muntiacus; species Muntiacus reevesi. The sequence continues at coordinate 60,285,105 of NC_089262.1, forward strand.
GCAGTGATTTTGGAACCTAAGAAAATAAAGCTGTCACTGTTTCCATTGTTTCCCCATCTATTTGCCACGAAGTGATGGGACCGGATGCCATGATCTTAGTTTTTTGACTGTTGAGTTTTAAGCCCGGTTTTTTACTCTCCTCTTTTACCTTCATTAAGAGGCTCTTTAGAACCTCTTTGCTTTCTGTCATTATAGTGATATTATCTGCATATCTGAGGTTATTGATATTTCTCCTGGCAACCTTGATTCCAGCTTGTGCTTCATCCAGCCTGGCATTTCACATGAGGTACTCTACATATGAGTTAAATAAGCAGTGTGACAGTATATAGCTTTGATGTACTCCTTTCCCAGTTTTGAACCAGTCCTTTGTTCTATCTCTGGTTTTAATTGTTGTTAAGTATAATTGTATGCTAATATACTGGAAAAATTTTTTAAGACATAAATTGTAAGATTTATGGCTTTAAAAACATAAATTGTAAGATTTATCTCAAGAAGAATTAAATCACATAATGGGGCAATAATCATGGAGAAAAAAAATAGATAGCAATTATTCCCCAACTTCTGTCCATCCTTCACAAAAGGATACTTCATTCAAGTGGATCCTATAAGTGATTTCTTTTTGGTTCCTTTGATCATAACCTGTTTTGATTTATTTCTTACAAAACTTTTATAGTTAAAATGTTTTTCCATCTTTATTTTTGGGTCATCATAGAGAATCCATCCTAAAGATGGTAGATTCTTTATACCTATAGAAGAGAAAAATCTATGGATGTAAGTCTTACCCCGCCCCCATCCCCTCCCCCCCCCCATACATTTTATTTGAATCTGTAAAAACTTTCAACTTCCTTTTTAAGGTTTTATCCTTTGGCCTTTCATCATTGTTTTCACCTTCTAGAATAGCTGATATTCTAAGGTTGGACTGTTCTAACTCTTCTATTCTTTTTTTTTTTTTTGGTCTTATTTCTGCAAGCATGTTTTCTTTTCTATTTTACTTTAGTTTTCTTTACTATGAAATTTATTTCCTGCTTTCCAGAACAGTTTTGGACCATTACTTTGTTTTTAGTTTCTGTGTAGTATTTTCATATCTTGACATGGTATGTTTCTTTTTATACCCACCTAGTTTTATTGTGAGCACAAAGCAAGAACTTAATCTTTTTTTTTCTGTCTTCCAGGAATCTGTTTCAGAGGGAGGGAAGCATAGTCTCTGATTATGTGTTTATCTGATCACGTGTTTTAAATGTTTTCCTTTATTTTTGGGGGGCAAACTTTTTTCTCCATGGCAAACATTTCTGTTTGCTTATCTTTAGAAATGGGACAATCTCAGTACTGGGAATGCAGAAATATTCCTGAACTCAGTCTTAGATTTACCCTAATTTTTAAAATGAACCACGGAGGTCTGTTGAGTTGTTATTGTAGGAACAGAGAAACACTGCACTATAATAAGATTATAGAAGAAAATGGAGTTGGCAGGACTGATAGCCAAGAGTTTATAATATTGATTTGCAAACCTTAGGGATATAAGCATTACAAATCCAATTTTCAGCCTCTAGCAGCTTCCTGCATCTGTATTTTGAGGGGAACTAAAGGAAGCAGTTCTGAAAGGCCAGGCTCTTTGTTCCCCGTTGAAAAGCTAGCAGAGGCATGCCATCTGGTTTGAAGTCTAGGCTTAATTTTCAGATAGAATAGTAGCATGGTTTTAGGAGGAGATGTTTTAAGCTAGCAAAGAGCTGTAGTGAAGAAGCTAAGGAGAAATGGGAAAGCCTGGAAAAGTGTAAATTATAATGATTATAACTGATCTAAGATACTTATTTTCTAGCTTAATACTCTTTAATGGATACACCACTTGAGAACTTACATTCTTTATTTGAAGTCATAAAGTTATTTTTTATTATTAGTTGGTTTTTGTCTTATTTTTATTTTCTAGTCTGTATGTAAAAAGAGGAACTGATACAAGTACAGCTTAAAAAGAGATTTTGCTTACTGAATATCAGATTGAATTTTGAAAGAGAGAATGTTTGTACATTCACAAGAAAGATTGTATGTTTTGGCTGAATTTTTTAAAAAGTACTGTTGATTTACAATGTTGTGTTTCACATGTGCAGCATAGTGATTCAGTTTTTGTTTTGTTTTACTTTACAGATTATATTCCATTGTAGGTTATTTGATTACTTTAAAAATTGAGTTTTCTCTAAATTTTTGTTGATTAAGGAAGGTTATAAAACACACATGTGGCTTCCCTGGTGGGTCAGTGGTAAAGAATCCATCTGCCAATGCAGCAGTTGCAGGTTCGATCCTGGGTCAGGAAGATCCCCTGGAGGAGGTCATGGCAAACCACGCCAGTATTCTTGCCTGGAAAATCCCATGGACAGAGGAGCCTGGTGGGCTACAGTCCATGGGGTTTCAAAAAGTCAGATACAACTTAGCAACTGAAAACAACATAAAATACGTGTTGTTATGTACTTCATCCAAGAACTTCCTTTTCCACATTAATTATGTTTTTATTTTTATATAAAGTGTACTTAGCATTCATCTTTCCAAAAATATCAATTCAGTGCTGTAAACAAAGTAGAAGAGCTTTTCCTTGAGAAATTGTTGATTTCCAAAGGTTTTTTTCTCAATAAAATGGGTTTATTTGAAGGATTATTTAAATCATGCTTGCTTATTATAAAAAAGAATAAGAAATTACCAAGAAGAAAATAGAGATCACTTCAGATTCCACCTTTGGATGAATTTTCATTCATCCAAAATGTATTTTGATGTATTTTCATAACAGTCCTTTCAGAAATTTGTGTGCATGCACACACACACACACAGTGCATGAAAGAAATCATGTAAAAAGCTGTTCATGTTATCTTGCACAGATCCCCATTATTCTCTCTTCATTTCCATACCTCCACTTCTGTCTCACAGGTAACTCTTGTTGAAACCTATTGCAGTCATTCTCAACAGCATTAGCCTCCTTGGGAAACTCGTTGGAAATACAAATTCTCAGACCTTAATGCAAACCTACTGAATTAGACACTCTGGGTGTGGGGCCTAGATATCACCTTCAGGTGATTCTGATATGTGCTAATATTTGAGAATCACTGACTTAGTGTGTATATTTCTACATTTTCCTGTGCTCATACAACCCTATACATCCATAAATAGAGACACAAGTTTTAATAAAATCATTTAACAAGTCTGAATCAGGGAATTCTCTGATGGTCCAGTGGTTAAGACCCTGCGCTTTCAATGCAGGAGATGCAGGTTCAATTCCTGGTTGGGGAGCTAAGATCCTACAAGCTGAGTGATAAATGGCCCAAAAAAGAATCTGGATCATATTTATATAAACTTCTATATCTTTTCTAACCCAGCATTACTTTGTGGAAATCTTTGCAAGTCATCAGGTGTAGCTCTAATTCATTCTGTTTAGTAAATGTTTGTGTGGGTAGGCCCCTTCTCTGTGGATCGGTATTTACTAGACATCCTTGTCCATATGTCCTTATTTATGCATACTTTCATTTTTATGGGATAGATTCCCAGAAGTGGAATTGTTGGATGAAGAATATTACATACCTCAATTCAGTTCAGTTCAGTCGCTCAGTCGTGTCCGACTCTGCGACCCCATGAATTGCAGCACGCCAGGCCTCCCTATCCATCACCAACTCCCAGAGTTTACTCAAACTCATGTCCATCGAGTCGCTGATGCCATCCAGCCATCTCATCCTCTGTCATCCCCTTCTCCTCCTGCCTTCAATCGTTCCCAGCATCAGGGTCTTCTCTAATGAGTCAGTTCTTCACATCAGGTAGCCAAAGTTTTGGAGCTTCAGCTTCAGCATCAGTCCTTCCAATGAATATTCAGGACTGATTTCCCTTAGGATGGACTGGTTGGATCTCCTTGCAGTCCAAGGGACTCTCAAGAGTCTTCTCCAACACCACAGTTCAAAAGCATCAATTCTTCGGTGCTCAGCTTTCTTCACGGTCCAACTCTCACATCCACACATGACCACTGGAAAAACCATAGCCTTGACTAGACGGACCTTTGTTGGCAAAGTAATGTCTCTGCTTTTTAATATGCTATCTAGGTTGGTCATAACTTTCCTTCCAAGGAGTAAGTGTCTTATAATTTCATGGCTGCAATCACCATCCGCAGTGATTTTGGAGTGCAAATGAGGTGTAAGAGTTCACATTTTATTCAGCGCCTTTCAGATATACTTAATATCTAGTTCTTTAGCCCTAACAACTGTGGTAATTATGAATTTGGGGTTTATAAATTAATTTTCACTGTGCAAAGAAGGGTAGCATGTTAAATTTTGTGTTAAATTTTATAAAAGTTCCAGGAAGTTCCCTTGTTTTAATCTTTGTTTTGAGGAGAGGGCATGGTGCCTCATTTCTGCTGTTTCTCAGATTCTGGCTACTATGAACATCTAATCCCTGGAGAGTTTTATAACATCTGCAGAGGGTGTGTCTGTAGAACTTTGTGTGTGGGCTCTTGCTCTCTTCCACCCTTTAGATGTGTTAATGGTAGCAATCGACTGAGGAGACTAATCATTTCTTCTGCTGCTACAGATTATATAACCATTTGGACAACAGAGTTTTAGCTTCAGGAGCTTGTTGCCAGTTGGATCTAAGTGGCTTCCCTCTTCCTGTAGCCTTTTATAGTCGTTATTCTTTTATCCGAATTCAGTATCCTCCTGAATTAGGTCTCAAGTATATTGGTTGCTGTTAGGCCCACTGTGTGTAATTGAAGGTGTAATCTGATGTTTGGTGATCTAATCAGTACTGTGAGTAGCTGAGCTGAGCCTCCTCCATTCACCTCTTCCATCTCCGGGGCTTGGTAAAGTGTCGTTGAATTCCTTGGCTGAGCACACTCTCCCAGGCCCCAGCCTTCTGGAGTGGGGACCCCAGGACAGGGCCCCGGGAGGCTGTTTCCTAAGGAGGCTGTAAGTGACTTGGTTGCTTTGTTCTGTGCTCACCTGGTGGAGGCCTCCTTCCTGACTCCCACAGATTCCTTCTGGCTTCTGGTTCCTGTCGAAGGAAATCCTGTCCTCCAGATGCTGCCCCTTCTCTGCTTGTGGCTCCCCCGATGGGCCTCCTGTGATCAGTCCCTCTTGACCATCAACTTGGAATCTTGCTATGTGAAGGCACCTTTGAGATCTCTGCCTTGGCCACTTGTACTTTGCAGAGGAGGACATCCAGGTTCTGAGAGGGAGAATCCCCTATTTGACTATGTTAGCTCAGCTGGTTTGACACTCAGGATTTGTAAATGATGTATTGGAAGCCACAACTTTTTTTCTTTTTTTAATTTTTTTTGGCTCAGAAAGTTTGCTGGTGGCAGATCCACAGTAAACCTGGGATTTTTGCATCTTCACTAGCTAATCAAAATGACCTCTCCATGGCACTGTTACTGCAGCTCATGCCCCCACTGGCCAGGTCCTCATCCTGTCCTTTACCACCCTTCAGTCTTCCTTTGACTTTATGACATTGAAGAGTGGTATATCTTCTTGGACTTTCAATTAAAGTAGTTCTTTTTTTCCTCACATTTTTTTTTATCCTGCTAAAGGATGCTGCTTGTCACTAGGCAGCCCCTGACCCTCTAAAGCTCATTTGCTCACAAAAAGCTGGGCCTGGGAACTGATGATCCTTTGTGCCATCAAGCTCTCAAGCTCCACTTAATAGTAATGTTGCTAGTTCAGGTGTCAGGACTCCGGCGAGGGTGTCTCTTAGCCCATGTCAATACAGTTGGTTCTGGCTTTGAGAATGGGATCAGGAGGGGCGTTTGCCTGAGATGAACTTACTGCTCACACGTTTACTTTGTGCAAATGTGCTTTTAGGAAATTATGCTAAGGTTACCTGTTTTGACTTAAATGCGACGGCATGAGCATCTCAACTAATTGCTACCTGTTGGGTGGCTTCCTCCACTGTTGCTTGAGCTGGGCTGGCTGAAGTCAGCTCTGCTTTGATGGCCCTTGCTTTCTACCAACTTAGCTTGACCTTTTTCTGCCTGCTGTTTCTCTGCTTGATCCTGCTTTTACCTTTTGGCCTTCTCTCCTGCTTTCCCTAAGGAAGGGGCAAACCAACTCCAAAGCAGTGTGTTGTTCTCATTGCAGAGCAGGAGAACCGTGGTGGCTCCCTGGCCCCACCAGCAGTCACATGATGTCAGTTCCTGTGAAGTCCTGAGCTCCTGGCCGGATGGTTCTGGCAGGTGTAGAGGGGAAAAAAAAAAACCACTTTTCAGACTCGAGCAAAATCTTCAGCCTAGAGATGCTACATAAATCCTCCCTTAGCTTCCTGCCTGTCCAGGTTCTTAAGGAGACACTACTCTTTGCCCTCAGCACACTGGCACTTGATGGTTCCCCCTTCTACTGTTATCTTGAGATGCAGGCTTCGTACACGTGTAGGAAACTGCTGGAAGAATTCATTCCAGCACACAGCATCTTTGAAGGAATGTCTTTGCTGGTGTGGGCTGGGGGCTGTGGGTACATAAGTACCAAGTGTCTACAAGTGTTCTTGTCTCATTTCCCATTTTTCAGTGGCAGCCTCCACAATTTTGGGTAACATGCAGTCTTGTGTCTTTTAATATAGAACTTATTGTAATTGACATTTTTGTTCTATTTGATTTTTAAAATCAAATTTCCACCTTAAGCAAGAATTTTAGGCGTGATGGTGTGGGTCAGATTTTTCTTTGGGAGAACCTGCAGTAGAAGAAGTAAGATGTGAAGCAGTAAAAAATGTTTTATTTGATATATAGTGACTCTGCATTCCCAACTGTTCTTGTCCTACACCCCTGAGGGCATGTGCTATATGGTTTGAATACTGTTATCTCAGACTCCTGACTCTTTTTCCTCTCTGTAACTTGATACAGTTTCACTTTAACCTTGTTTTTCTGTTTGCCTTGCTTTTCCAAACTAGATTCACGGAGGGCACTGTTTAGCTCTTGCTCAGTCTAAGGTTGTTCTTAAGTCCCCATGAAGTGTAGCGTGCTTTTCCAGTCACTAAGGATGTAGTCGAGAGGGAAAGAGAAAAGGTCCTGGGACCTCACTCTGTCAGAGTCCTCTGTGAGTGGAGAGGCAGACAGTAAGTAGGTAAAGAGAGACATAGCAGTTTCCACTTGGGATGTGCGCTAGGCCCAGACAGTGGTATGGTCTGGTAGAGGATTGTGTGTGTGTGCGCGAGGTTTGATAGGTTAGGAACCAGAGTCCCTCGAGAACCTTCTGGTAGAAGCTCTGAGGCCCTGAAGGAGGGGTGAACCCCCTGTGTCCGAGGGATCGTCAAAGGCCCCTGTGGCTGGTGTGTGGTGAGGGAGAGGAGATGGGCTGGAGGGGTGGGCAAGGCTGCGCGCGGAGAGCTTTGTGGCCAGGGTGATGAAGTGAGAGGTCAGTGTGGGAGTCTTGGTGGGGAGATGGCCTGACCTGGTGTACACTTTAGATACGCGTTCCCAGTGCTCTGAAATGCTGTTGATCCTCCTTCAACCTGTGCTCTTTGTTGCACTTTCTTCTCCCCTGCTTACGTGGGCGTTCCCCCAGCCCACTGCTTTCTCTGGCAGCTCATTTCTCCTTGGTTTTTCAACCGCAGCTCCTCCTGAGGACTCCCACACGCGGGCCCTCCTCCTGACTTCTGCCCCTGCTACATCTTCTGTTTCCAGCTGGCCTGTTGGCTCTTTCCACCCAGTTTTTCAGCCTTGGCTTCAAATCCAGGCTGTTATATTTTTTAAAACTTTTCAAGTTCCCTAACCAATCCCCTTTGTAACCTCCTGATTTGTGTTACTCTACCACTATTCTCCCAGGCATCCTGGCTTTAAATCCGAGTTTTCCTTATTCTTCTCTTACTATCTCATGTATTTGATCAGCCATCAAGACGTGCTGATGGTCATGACTGTCTCTTTTCTCTTGTCTGCTGTGATTCTCATCATGTTTGCATTGTTGCCTTTACCCTCCGCAGAGCTGCCTGTTCCTCAGACTTTGCCCGCTTTTTTCTCCCCTTCAGATGTTGGTTGTCTTCTTGTGTTCATCTCTTGCTTTGTACTCTGTCTGTTCTAATGAGACAAGTCCCCTGTCTGCCTTGGGGAGCTTTCTTCATTCTCTTATTTGCAGAACTTTGTTCAAACTGGTCCAGTTCTGTAACCAGGTATAGCTTCAGATAGGAATGTGTTACAGTGTGGTATTTAGGTTACAATGCTGGAAAGCTGTACAGTGGGTATTTTTTTGGCAATTTGCTAAGGCTTGGTTTCACTTTATGGGTTAAGTTACCGTTTTGGAAGCTGTTTCTTATCTCCTGGGTATATTGGCAATGATCAGGATGTATTGTTACCACAAAGTGCTTTGGGTATAGCCTGTGGCCTAAAGGGCTGGGCTTTCCAAAGGTGAGGCTAAAATTCAAAGAGAACTACAGCTCTTTGATTAAAAAGAATGAATTAGTAAATTTAAATTGCCACCAAATAATACTAGATTCACATTTAAGTAGGACAAAATCATTTGGGGCAAAGTAGACATTTGGCTCCAATGAAACAGCTTAAAAGCCAAACATTTCTAATAAACTTGTTATGTGCTCAGCAGTGTACAGTTCTTCTTTAGTGATGTCTCATTTAATTTTACAAAAACTCTGTGCGATAGGGATTATCTCCATCTACAGAGAAGAGAATTTAGGTTCAGGGAAGCAAGGTGATGTTCTTTTATCAGCATGTATTTATCTGGGCCAGTATCTGGGATTCTCACTGGACTGAGTCAAATGTGGCCCCCCAGCTGAATTCTGCTGGAACTTGCATTTGAACCCAGGGTCTTCTGACTCTCACTCCAGGACGTTCTCAATTATAGCAAGCTGTCCCTTGAACAGAGACTTTTGCACTTTGTTTACATCAAAATACCAAGTGCAGTGTCCAGTGTATTGGAGAGTTTCCAGAAATGTTTGCTGATTGCATTTCTAGAGAGTCACTGAGGATGGAGATAAGCTTGATCTCTGACTCTTAACAGGAACATTCTAGACAATGACTGTGGTCACTGGGGAGTGGGTCCAGTTGACAAATAGGCTGATAGTTAAAGGTGGTGCTTGGTCCATCTGTGAGATTGTACAGATTCCCTGTACCATGAGCTCCAGCCAAACTCTCCTTTTAGTTTCTCATGAGTATCATGCATCTTCCTACCCCTGGACATTTGAATGTGCTATATTCCTTATGTGGTACACTCCTGCTCCTTCCTGCTGTGTATAATTATTACTGTGCAGGTTTCAACTCAAATCATACCCTCAAAGTCCTCTAGACACTCTATATTTTACATTTTTGAGGAGATTTTACTTATTATTTTGTTTAATGTATCTTCTTTTTAGCTTGTAAACACCAGGAAAGCAGAGATTTTAAACTTTCTGCCCACTGACTTTCCAGTACGAGTTCAATGCCATGTTCAAAAAATATTTGTTGGATGAATACTTGATTTTAATTTAGTGGCCTTCAATAAACAATGTTCTGCGAACTTACGGTTGCTTGGCGGGGGGAAGGATGGGAGGCAGGAGTAGTTAGGGAGTTTGCGATGGGCCTATACGCACTGCTGTATTTAAAGTGGATAACCAACAAGGACCCACTGGATAGCACAAGGTGCTCTGCTCAGTGTTATGTGGCAGCCTGGATGGGAGGGGAGTCTGGGGGAGAATGAATACATTCCCTTCTTGCTGTTGCCCTGAAACTGTCATGACATTGTTCATCTACTGTACCACAATACAAAATAAGAAGTTTAAAAGAAAAAAAGAACAACATTCTATGTTCATCTTGGAGCATGCTTTAGTTTTGTTTGCTCATATCTGTGTGGTTATGTACCTTTCCCCAGCAGGTATGTGACCATCCCTGTTTTGGGCTGGGGACAGTCATGCTAGCTTTCTGTTCTCCAGATGCATGAAGAGTCAGAAAGACGGCCAAGCAGGAAGGGAGCTATCACCATGATGATCAAGAAATTGGGAGGTTTGGGAGGAAATTGTCCCAGAGTTTGAATCCTTACTAAATATGGAAGGTACTGTATGGACTGTATCAAAATTATGCATTAAATTAAGGAAGTCTTTGTGAGGTAGAAAATTCCCAGCTGAGAATTAGAATTTAAGAGTGAGGAGGTTCTGATAAAGTAGGAGGGAGTGAAAAACTTGCCCTTTCTAACAGGAGATACTTGAAGAGTCCCCTAACTCGGGAAGGATGATCTATGAACCATGTCACATGCACTGCACCTCCGTCTGGCATCTTTACTGATAACCACTCAATATTCAGTTATTATGTTCCATGTCTTTGGGGGAAAAAAATCATGGCACTACTACTGTATTTGTTGAGTGCCTTGTAGTACTCTACCAGATGTTTTCACATGTGATCCATTTAATTAGCACCACACGCGGCTGTTTAGCAGAGGAGGTGAACCCAGAGATGTTAAGTGCCTTTCCCTGACCTCATTCCTACATGCACTCATTCCCACGACAAATTTTTTGGGCCAAGGACTATATGAGGTACAGGCTGGGACAAATCCAGGTTTTATGGGGCCTGAAACTTCTGCAGTTTTTCTCTTTCAGAAAAGGAATATAAGGCTACAAGTATAAAATTAGATTGAAAGTAAGTATGATGAGAAATTACAAAATTTAAAAAAGTGGACAAATCCCATAAATATAAAAAGTAGTCCCAATATTCCTCTTAACCAGATGCTCCCGTACTGCCTAGCAGGAAGGGGAGTGTGTCTGGGGGAACTCGAATGAAAAGAGAGGTCATGCTTCACTGATGGCAGTTAAAGTATCTCCCCCATCCCCAACTCCATCGTGAAATACAGAATAATTTTACTAATTATTTTTCCTGTAAAAATCACCCAGTATACTTTGGGTGAACACGAGATCTCAGCCAGATTTCCCAGGGGTCCCTGTTGTTGTCTTCCTCTGGTCATGGTGACCACTCCAGGCTTGTACAGGTCAGACTATCCTACTTTAAAGATTATCTTACTGTTGTGGATCAGACAAAACTGACTGTGTGAACGTGATGTTTAGGCTCTTCCAGGGCCTTGGAAGAGGCCTTGTGAACCAGGAGCCCTAAGTGTAAGCTTCGTGTGGGCGTTTGTGTGCACGTGTGTGTACAAACCTGGGGGAAGCAGGCTGCCCTGCCCTCAGTTTGCTAGTGGGGAGGTGGCAGCACACTCACCGAAAGCGCTTAGTGATCTCTGATGAATGGCTTGATGAAGGCAAGCTGAGGATGCTCCTGCAAACCCAGAGGGGCGTGGGGGACACTTTTCAAGAAGCGCCCTGGGCTGAGAAGGGTAAGTGTCAGGGTAAAGAGCGGCGTAGATAGAGGGTGCTGAGTGGGAGGGCACATGCCCTGGTGAGAGCCGTCTGTTTGGTGGGGAGGGTTGAGGTCGGCCTGGGAGGGAAGATGATATGAGATGGATTCTCAGATGGGGGCAAAGCAGGCATCAAAACCCAGGTCTTCAGACTCTGTGCTACTATAGTATAAGATGATCCATGCATTCTCTGTGTTCTCATACTTAATTTTGCAAACTCTTTCCCTTCTAAATGTACAGGAGACCATCATTCAGCCTTTTCTGACAGATAGCAGAAATGTTGAGGGGAGAATCAGCAGCCCGAGTCAGAGAGGGGGTGGGGGGACAGTTTCTGGATAACAGTGAGTGTTGTACTCCTGAAACAGTGACAGTAATAGCATCCACGTGGGAACCCTTTGTGGGTGCGTGGCTGTCAAGGTTCCATATTTCCCCAGGAACTTGTCTAAGTTAAGCCTTCCTCTGTTTGTGAAGATCAAGAGGATCCACTAGAGAGGGAAATTAAGGGGGAAAACTCAAGAAGCAGTTTAGAAACAGTTGCTGGTCTGGATCATGTCGAAGACTTTATCGTCTGTGGAATTCCACACAGAAGTATGCACTTCTGTGCCAACTTGTAATTTGAAATGCCCAGGCTGTGGAGCAGCATGTAGATGAGGGCTGGTCTCTGCGGTTATCTGGGTTGTGGGCAGTGGTGACCTTCGGGGGGAGTTTGAAAATCTAGGTCACTATAACCCAATATATTTAATAATCTGACATAATAGTTTATTGTTTAGTATATGGTCATAGTTATTAAAACTGACTTTCTAGAAATTGAAAATATAGCTTCTTTTATTTCCTTGAGAACAGATAATAAAAAAAAACCCGCAGGAAAAATTAAATGGTTACTGAAATATTCATTTTCAGCAGAGATTTTCAGCACATGGTTTAATAAGGTTGGATCATTAAAACATCAATCCACTTAAAGGTACTTGGCCACCCGTAAATTTATAGGCCAAATAGGACTCATACATCTTGACATTTAAAATCATCATAAAATGTTGCAGTGCATATTTTGGTAAGAAATTGAAAACACTTTGTGTAGAATGGAATGTAAAGGATTAGTGGTGCAAACAGGAGTTGAATGGCTATGTGTGTAAAGTCCAAGGCTGACTTTTCTAATCAGTTGTCTACTTTTATTTTATTTTATTTTTTTTCTTTTTTCTTTTTTTTATTAGTTGGAGGCTAATTACTTCACAACATTTCAGTAGGTTTTGTCATACATTGATATGAATCAGCCATAGAGTTACACGTATTCCCCATCCCGATCCCCCCTCCCACCTCCCTCTCCACCCGATTCCTCTGGGTCCTCCCAGTGCACCAGGCCCGAGCACTTGTCTCTTGCATCCCACCTGGGCTGGTGATCTGTTTCACCATAGATAATATACATGCTGTTCTTTCGAAACATCCCACCCTCACCTTCTCCCACAGAGTTCAAAAGTCTGTTCTGTACTTCTGTGTCTGTTTTTCTGTTTTGCATATAGGGTTATCGTCTGCTTTTATTTTGAATTGTGGCTATCTGAATCTTTATTACCTTCCTTGTACCCTTTTTAAATAAACGTATTTTGGAAAAGTTGCACACAAAATAATGTTTTAGCAGGAGAGTACCCTATTTAATAGGGTCGCACAGAGTCGGACATGACTGAAGCGACAGCATGGATAAATGCATTGGAGAAGGAAATGGCAACTCAGTCCAGTATTCTTGCCTGGAGAATCCCAGGGATGGAGGAGCCTGGTGGGCTGCCATCTGTGGGGTCTCACAGAGTCGGACACGACTGAAGTGACTTAGCAGCAGCAGCAGCAGTGAATACTCTTGATAGTCCCACCAGTTGTATGTTTGAATTCAGATTTTTATAAGCTACGTTTGTTTGAACTGGGTGCACCCTATACATCTTTGTGTGTTCTTGAATTTTAAAAAGACTTTTGTACATGAGTGGTAAAGCTTAAACATGAAAATAGATATTTGTCAAAACTGCTGACTGAATTCAATACTGAGCTCCCCCTTTCAGGCCAAACAGGAAAGAAAATAGGCCAAAATGTGGAGGGTATAAGTTAGAATGTGACAGTTTGTTGGTGGAATTTCTGTGGGTGGCTGACATTGTGCTTTCAGTCGAACTTGAGATCACTGGGAGGGATATTGAGCCATTAAATTGTATGTAGCTCTGCTCTTGATAAACATTCAGAATTTTTGAAGCATTTTTTGGTAGTGGAAAATAAAAGTACCTTCAACTTCCACATATAGGTAGCTAAACTTACATTAATATACTCATCACCCTCCTTCTCCATCCTTGCTAACCCCTGGCAATCACTAATCCATTTTCCATCTCTAGAATTTTGTCATCTTGAAAATGTTATGCAAATGAAGTCATACAGCATGTAATCTTTTGAGGCTGGCTCACTCAGTGTAATGTCTTTAAGGTCCATCCAAACTGTTGTATCAGTAATTTATTCTTTTTCATTGTTGAGTAGAATTCCATGGTATGGGCAGACCACAGTTTAACTGTTCACCTATTGTATTAGGACATTTTGGTTGCTTCATATTACTTACTATAAGTAAAGCTGCTGTGAACAATTGTGTAGGTATAATTTTTATTTCTCTGGGATAGATGTACCGGAATGAAGTTGTAGGTTGCTGGGTTAGTATATGTTTTGTTTTTAAAGGAAGTGCTAATTTCTTTTCTGGAGTGGCTGTAGCTTATTACATTCATGCCTATAATATATGAGAGATCTAACTTCTTATCTGCACTTAGCATTGTCAATATTTTTATTTTAGCTGTTCTCAAAGATGTGTAGTGATAGCTTTTTATAGTCTCTGTTACAGATTTTTTCCCTTTATCCTGGTAAAATATGTATAGCTCATTTTAACACTATAGCTATTAATAAGTATACAGTTCAGTGAAATTACGTACATTTATATTGTTATATAACCATTACCATGGTCCCCCTCCAGAACTTTTTCATTTTCTCAAACTGAAACTCTGTACCCATGAAACAATAACTCCCCATCCCTCCTTTCCCCAGCCCCTGGCAATCTCCATTCTGCTTTCTGAATCTGAATTTGACTACTGCAGGTACCTCACAAGTGGAATCATACCATGTTTGTCCCTTTGTTTCTGACTTCTTTCATTTACTATAATGTTTTCAAGGTCTACCTGTGTTGCGTGTGTCAGAATTGTATTCTTTTTTAAGGCTCCATAACATTCCACTGTATATGTACTCTAGACTTTGTTTATCCATTCATTTGCTAGACGTTGAGTGGTCTCCACCTTTTGCTGTTGTGAATAATGCTGCTATGAACTTTGGTGTACCAGTTTCTAAGTCTCTGATTTCAGTTCTTTTGTGTGTATATCTAGAAGTAGAATTGCTAGATCACATGGTGTGTGTGTTTTGGTTGCTCAGTTGTGTCCGACTCTTTTCAACCCCGTGGACTGTAGCCCGCCAGATTCCTCTGTCCATGGGGTTCTCCAGGCAAGAATACTGGGGTGGGTTGCCATTTCCCCCTCTAGGGGATTGTCCCGACCCAGGGATTAAACCCGAGTCTCTTACTTCTACTGCATTGGCAGGCTAGTTCTTTACCACTAGTGCCGCCTGGGAAGCCTGGATCACATGCTAATTCTATGTTTAATTTTTTGAGGAGCCACAAAACTGTTTTCCACAATGACTGTGCCATGTACATTCCTATATGTATATGCCGCTGGGATTTCTAATTTCTCCATGTCCTTGCCAAAACTTTTTTATTTTTGATACTAACCATCCTTGTGTATATAGAGTGGTATGGTACAGATTTTGATAAAGAGATTTGAGATGTTTATTCAGCTATGCCTATAGTAGAGATTACTGATTAGGATCCTTTAGACCTTTCAAATTGTGACAAGTTTTCATTCTGCTTTAGGATGAGATTAAAGTTAATTTACACATCACTCTGAAATTTTAGATATTTCTCACTATCTGAATATATTTGGATCTTGAATTCAGATAGCAAAAGTTAATGTGGTAAGTTCATATAGTGAAGAATACTCTAGCTAAATCCTTTTGAATAGGAAAAGTTGAGAGTTCAGATAGCAATATTTTAATCTAAAAAGTTATGTAAATCTGACTAAAAAGCCAGAAGTGAGAGTGGCAGTTTAGAGAGTGGAAATTGTTTTAAAGTCATTTGTCATGGACAGCATTGCAGGGAAAGCTCAATCAATTTATGTAGCTACATATTTTATGGTTAAATTGGTGACTTTAGGTCAAATTGCCTGAATGATGTTTAAAGAGAATAACTTTCTAAAGTGCCTTGCAAATCCAAACCCAGGGTCTTTTTGGAGTTAGTAAGCCAGGCTGTGAACCTCACTTTATTGATTCTTTGATTCCTAGAAGGCAGTCCCTTAGGAGATAGGAAAAAATGGAGACTCTGGTCCCTTTTGGGGGCTTCCTGTGGAAACAGGATTCCTGAGGGATGGCACTTAGGATGGCTCTCAGGCCTTTGGCCTGGGTCAGCCCAGAAGCCCCAGGGACGTCAGGGAGGGCATGTGACTCACAGTGGTCATTGCTTGAACAAATGTCTATTGGGCTCACCTGCTACCTTCCACGGATTGGTGAAAGTTGGGTTATGGGCCTTGTCTCTTTTCCTTTCACTGTTTAGGGTAGTAATTGGGGAATCTTAATTTTTTTACCTATCCTTTGCCAAAAGTGTGTGTGTGTATTGTGAATATTACCTGTGTATGTAAACTGCATATTCACTTTCCATGGTCATCTTTGTTTAAAAGAGGATTTTAAAAAATAAGTGACAACATGGGTGTGTGTTTGGGGTGGTGGTGGTGCAGAAGAATGGGGAGGTGTTGGGGTCTGAATGTTGTGTCCCTTAAAATTCGTATGGTGAAATCCTAATGCCCAGTGAGGTGGCATTAGTGGATGGGGCCTTTGGGATGTGCTTTAGGTCATGAGAGTGGAGCCCTCATGGATGAGATTAGTGTCTTTATATAAAAAAGACCTCACTGAGCTCTCTTGCCTCTTCTGCCGTGCGGGGTTACAGCAAGAGGATGGACCTCATTGGAGAAGCATGCCTTCCCCAGACCCTGATCCTGCTGGTAACTTGATCTTGGACTCCTCAGCCTTCAGAACTAAGAGAAATAAATGTCTGCTGTTTATAAGTCACCCAGTTTATGGTATTTCATTATAGTAGCCTGAATGGACTAAGACAGGAAGGAATGGGAGAAGGCATTTAGGGCATTTCCTGCCTTGACTAAGGTAGATTTCTGGGAGATCCGTACTTCTCCCCGCTAGAGTGGTGAGTGTTACTGTGTTGGCCACAGTGTTAAAGGCCCTGACTGGGGAGGTATCCATCCATTGACCCAGGACAGACAGTGAATCTTTTGAAAGTATCTTAAAAACAAAATAAGAAAACAAAAAAGAAACAAAACATCCCACCAATTACCATTAGAAGGGAACTGGTTCAGCCTCTTTCTCTTTTGTTGTTGTTTAGTTGCTCGGTTGTGTCCGACTCTTGAGACCGCATGAACTGTAGCCCGCCAGGCTCCTTTGTCCATGGGAATTCCCAGGCAAGGATACTAGAGTGGGATGCCATTTCCTCCTCAGGGGATCTTCCTGACCCAGGGATTGAATCTGCCTCTCCTGCATTGGCAGGCAGATTCTTTACCACTGAGCCACCAGGGAAGCCTCTCTTTCTCTTTGGAGGTTGCCTTATGGAAAAACAAGATGGCCTTTCCAAATGCAAATCCAGTCAGCCTGGAGTTAGTAAGCCAGGCTGTGAAGCAACTGAGAATTATTAGTATTTTTTTTAAAGGCTTGTAAAATGAAAAATTGCATACAAAAGTAACTTAGAAACTATAGGAGGAAACTTGAAATATGATCATAGTATAATTAACTTCACGTGCTGACAGCCAGCAACCACACAGGGTTACTAGAGCTGTAGCCCCTTTAAGAGCTTCTGGTAGTTAGGAAGACAAATTCCAGGTCATTTTCAAGCAAGGATTTATGCAGGCAGGGTAAAGGTGGCTCTGAGTTCTGAGAGGAGGGAGGATTCTGTTGAAGGACTTTCTACATGTTGACCTTACCTTCTTCCAGAGTTGGCTTTGGCTCATGATCTTTCCTTAATTCTAAACAAAGTGATTTTTACTTTTTCATTTTTGCTTCAGCTCTCTGTTTTCCTGTAAGTAGGGTGTAGGCTTTTATCTTGGCCACGTGATCACCTTTATTTGCCAGATTTTTTTTTTTTCAGCCTGATTTAGGCAGGAGGCATTTTGATTTCCTTTTTCCTCAGAGTATTTTTTGTTCTTTTCTGACTTGCTCAATAAGTATGCCACTAGAGTTTGATACCCCAAAGTGAAGACTGCTTTGTGTCCCCAGGAAGGCCCATCAGTTCATCCTAAAGCTGTAACTCGCCCGGGTTTGTATTTGTGATTGGCCAGCAGGCTCAGTGACCACCACGGTGTGACTGTCTGGCAGAAGAACTCCCAGATGAGCCAGGAGGCTCCAGCAGGGTGTTAGGACAGCTGGTCACTGGGGTGTCATCTCGTGCATCATGGCATCCTGGGGTTCCTGCTCTGTTGTTGGTTAATATTTGATAGACACAGGGGGAGAAGATAGGAGGTTCATATAGATAATTTGGGTAGGGTAGGTGGAACACCTTTGAGTATATTGAAGGATTTAATGTTTTGGTGTTTTGGGAACTGAGCTACTTAAGCATTTTAGAACTTTGATGTTTCTGTACTTGTGGCCTGTGACTTCTTAGGTGACATTTAATTCTATGAGTTACTTTGTCTTCATAAAACATTTTATACAAGCAGAAGATGTTTTATATGTTGAAAGCCATTGACATGTGTGGACAGAAGCAACTGTGTCCTTATTAAAAATACCTTTAGAGATACACCCTTCCTTGCCACTCCTACTTTGAGCTATACCCCTCCCCGCTCTGTTCTAGCTGTCGACAACCTGCGTTACTCAGCCAATGCTCCCACCTTCTCTGCTGACCGTACTAGCTTCACACTTCCTACTCACCACCTCTCTCCTCCCAGATTTGGGTTAACTGTGTGATCTTTGAGTGAATGTTAAGCGGCATGTGGCACTTGCAGAAGGTTAAGCAGCGTGTGCACTTGCAGAGTAAGCCCTTGGTCAGTATTTATGGCCTGGACTAATCATAAACACTGTGGTCAGCCTAATCCTTCCCAATTTTTCTATAAATAAAAGCCACCAGGTGCCCATTGCCCCAGCTAGGTTAGCCCCTGCCCTTCACACCTTGAGTGCGCGTGCCTCTGGAAGAAGAGTTGGACATTTGACTTTAGGTATTGATTTTAGGGGATGAGAAAGGAAGCGGGGAGCAGAGAAGCCCACTGGAGGAGACCTCGTCTAAATTCCCTGCTGTGCACCAGGGGAACTCCAGTTTCTGGCCAGTGTTTCTGGGGATGGTGATTTCCAAAAGCATTTCTAAAGTTGGAAAGAGGAGTTTAGAGACCGTGTTGTCATCTCAGACGCTGACCTCCAATGACAGGAGTGGTGCTGGCAGTGAATAGCGTGGCTTTCTGCTAGGCATGTGAGTACATGCCAGTGAGTGACTGTCTGCAGCCTTCTTGTAAACCATGTTTCGGGAGAGCTGGGATATGTGGTTGTGTTCTCATGACCACGGCTTTTTGTGGTGGTGAATCCCACTCAGGTAGAATAGAATGTTTACCCCAGGATGCTTAGGTTGGTCCGGCAGCTGTCAGAGCCCTGAATGGGACTGAGGAAGCCAAGGGCCTGTGTGTTTGCACACCATCCGGCCTTGCTGCTTCAGAAGCGCTCTTTGGTGAGCGGGTCAGAAATAGCTCAGACAGGATGCAGATGAAATCCAGTGTGTTGTTTTAGCCTCTGAGGTAGACCATTCAAGTGAAGATCATTAAAAATCCACCAGCCAGCCAACAAAAGAACATTGAAAGTGATTTTGATTTCTATGTGTCACAAGGTAAATGAACTGTGGGAAAATGAATATGTTATTGTTTAGTCGCTCAGTCGTGTCTGGCTCTTTGTGACCCCATGGGCTGTAGCCCACCAGGCTTCTCTGTCCATGGGATTTCCCAGGCAAGAATACTGGAGTGGGTTGCTATTTCCTCCTCCGGGGGATCTTTTGGACCCAGGGATCGAACCCGAGTCTCCTGCATTGGCAGGCAGATTCTTGACCACTGAGTCCTGAGGGACGCCTCTGGGAAACAAACAACATCTTAAAATAGATTCTGTTCAAGTCCATATGGGCTTCCCTTGTGGCCCAACTGGTAAAGAATCCGCCTGCAATATGGGAGACCTGGTTCGATCCCTGAGTTGGGAAGATCCCCTGGAGAAGGGAAAGGCTACCCACTCCAGTGTTCTGGCCTAGAGAATTACATGTTCTCCATTTTGGGGGCTTCTCTGAGAGCTCAGTTGGTAAAGAATCCGTCTGCAATGCAGGAGACCCCAGTTTGATTTCTGGGTCAGGAAGATCCACTGGAGAAGAGATAGGCTATCCACTCCATTCTGGCCTGGAGTTCATGGGGTCGCAAAGAGTCAGACATGACTGAGTGACTTTCACTTCACTTCACATCAAAATTCATGTATTATAATTTGTCTGTTTTCTCACTGGACTCTGAGTTGTGAGAAGAAAGACTTGGCCCTTTATTGCTGAGTCCTGGGTACCATGCCTGGTACAGAGAAGGTGCTCAGTAAACATTGACTGAACGAATGAAACATATAAAGGTAAATGGTGCTGACACTTAAATTTACAGATCCTGCCTTGTAAAGAAATTCTAGGTCAACTAAGACGGTTGGAGAGAACAATCCCGGGGTGTGACTTACTCTCCTGAGGAGGAGGAGACATTTGGATAAAGGCCTTGGATAAGACAAGTTGTGGTTACTTATGGGAAGTCAAGGTGCTACCGGGGGGTAAACAACTTGCTGGATAGGAGTTCTCTTCGTTCCTTCTCCTTTTCCTTCACCTTCCCTTCTTGTTCCTGCTTTAACATCAGCAAATACGATTATCTGAGGATATATATTAATGTGTGACTTTAATCCTTAACTCAAAGGAGGAGGAATAAAGCTCAGCATTTATGGACATATGTTAAAATCACTACTATTTTATGGGAGAGAATTTCAGGTGATTACACGAGCAACTATTGGGTTGGCCAAAAAGTTCCTTTTGTTTTTAAGTAAAAATAAAAAACGCATTTTTCATTTTCATCAAGAACTCTATTGAACAACATATTCACTGTTTTGTTCCACTACTTTCTGCCATTTTCAGGCAGCTTCATAATTCCATCTTCCCAAAAGTTTTAATCTTTTTGAGCAAACAGCTGTTCAAGTGCCTTTTACAATCTTCCAGGGCTTGGAAATTTTTTCCTTAAGAGAATTTTCTAAATTTGAAGGGGCAATGTCTGGTGAATATGGCAGATGAATCAGAACTTCCCAGCCAAGTTGTAACAGTTTTTGCCTGATCATCAAAGAAACATTAGGTCTTGTATTTATCCTGTTGGAAGATAATGGATTTTATGTTGACTAATTCCAGACACTTTTCCTTGAGCTCTTAGTTGGTCTAATTGGGAGCATTACTTGTTGGAATTAATTGTTTGGTTTTCTGGAAGGAGATCATAATAGAGGACTCCCTTCCAATCCCACCATATATATAATATCACCTTCTTTGGAAACTGGCCTTTGGTATGGCTGGTGGTGGTTCATTTCTCTTGCCCCACAATCTCTTCCATGCTACATTATTGTACCATATCTACTTTTTGTCACTCATCACAATTTATTTTTAAAATGGAATGCTTTCTTTATGTTTCAGTGGAGGATCACAGGCAGAAATAGGCTCAACATCAGTAGATGTTGGCTTAACTTACGTGGAACCCAGACATCAAAGTGATTAACATAACCAAACTGGTACAAATGATTTTCAAGGCTTGATTTGGTTAATTTGAGTATGCCAGCTATCTCCTGCATGGTATGACATTGATTGTTCTCAGTTAATGTCTCAGTTTGGTTTCTGTCAACTTCAACTGCTCTACCTGACTGAGGAGCATCATCCAGCAAGAAACCTCCAGCAAGAAACGTCACGAGTCATTTTTGACGCATTCAGTCAGTCACAGCACCTTCTCCATACACTGCACAAATCTCTCTTTATTTTTTTGCGTTTTAGTTGTGATTTTACTTTTCTTGAAATAATAAAGCCTAACATACCCAAATGTTGCCTTTTGCTTCCATCTTCAATGTTAAAATGTCTGAACAAAAATTCATCATTTTTTAAAAATGCATGCTGGTATGACAGCTGTCACAATGCAGTCTAACAAAATTGTTTCAAATGAAGTTAAAGACAACTACGCACTCCTGGAGCCACCTTATGGAAAAAATCAGATGAACTTTTTTGGCCAACTCAAACATAATTTCATTTTCTTCTGGGCACATAATTTGTAGGACCCGAAACAAAATGAAAATGTAGGGACTTCGAGTTCAGGATTATTGAAAATCGCAAGGTTGGAGCAGCAGACCGAAGCCTTCCTGAGAGTGGGACCCTGGAGAGTCACAGGCTGTGTACCCATAAAACCAGCCCTGAGGCTGTTCAGAATCCTGTCTTTCCTTAAAAATTTGCCTACTCATTTTAGCATTCCTTTGTGTATCTTCCTATAGCAGTTATTATTGTGATGTTTTTATCAGCAACTTTTATTTTCCTCGTTTTTCCTATAGTTATTAATTTGAAGTCTTCTGCAAGGAAATTCATATTAGTATAGAGTCATGATATTTATTTTCTTCTTTGGGTTATAATCAGATATTCTTGATGTTATTTACTTGCTCAAGTTATTCCAGCTTTGGACATTAGGAGCTCTTTCAGATGGGCTCCTGTGCCTCTTTGAAATACTGTCACTTGTTTGTGTTGTTGTTGGGAATTCGTTACTTTTTGGCACCATAAATTGATGCTTTTGAACTGTGGTGTTGGAGAAGACTCTTTAGAGTCCCTTGGACTGCAAGGAGATCCAACCAGTCCATCCTAAAGGAGATCAGTCCTGGGTGTTCATTGGAAGGACTGATGTTGAAGCTGAAACTCCAATACTTTGGCCACGTGATGCGAAGAACTGACTCGTTGGAAAGACCCTGATGCTGGCAAAGATTGAGGGCAGGAGGAGAAGGGGACAATGGAAGATGAGATGGTTGGATGGCATCACCGACTCAACGGACATGAGTTTGGGTAAACGCCGGAAGTTGGTGATGGACAGGGAGGTCTGACGTGCTGTGGTGCATAGGGTCACAAAGAGTCGGACACGACTGAGCAACTGAACTGAACTGAAGATGTTCCGGGCCGATCTTGTATTTTCCATGACTCAGCTGTTTCTCCAAGGAGCCTTGGTTCCCTTCTATTGGAGAATGGTGTGTTGACACCAAGATCTGAGTACTAGGTATGCTCATTGCCACTGGAGTGTCACTGCTTCTCGACCCTCTCAGTGGACAGAGCCTAAAAATGTGTGTATGTACACTAACCCATGTATGTGCAACCTCTACATTAACATAGACATCAAGTTCATACTCAGTCTTTGACTCTGGTCCAGCACCACAAGCTTACTCTAGTGTTCAGCCTTTGCTTATAATTCTTTTGACTTGGCTTTTGTTAACTACATGTATTTACTTATCGGTTCAAACTTCATGCACTGGTTATTGGTAACCTGAACTTCTGTGAACTATATATTTACCAACTAGAGTATAGTGCTTATGTCCAACATGGTTTGCTCTTTACCCTGGGTAGTTTTTGTTATCAGTAGATGTTGAATTTTGTTAAATACTTTTCCTGCATTTATTGAGATGATGTGGTTTTTCTTCTTTAGTCTCTTAACTTGGTGAATTATGTTGGTATTTGAATGTTGAGCCAGTCTTGGATTCTTGAGATGAACCCCACTTGATTGTGATGTATTATTCTTTTTATGTATTGTTGATTTGAATTTCCAAATATTTTGTTGAGTTTATTCTATGTTCGTGAAGAACACTGGTCTGTAGTTTTCTTCTCTTATACTGTCTTTGTCAGGTTGGGGTGCTAGTGTAATTCCACTTTCATTTGAAGATTCCCCATATACAAACTAAGGATTCTTTCTTTGTTCATATAAAATATGAGGGAATAAAATGGTTAGTAATATTAATACTATGATTCTGTAAGTAGCCTACTTTTTGAGAGTGAAAGTGTCAGATCTCTTGATTTCTGTTTACCTTTCTCTCCTTCCTGGTGAGATGGATGCTTCCTTTGGTATCTAAGTGCACTCCAGAGCCACTGCAGGTGTGTATCTTGTTACTAAAACTGGGCCAGGCTTCTCCAAAGGGCAGTGCCTGAAAGTTCTAGCCAGCCTGGGCTCAGTTTGCATAGAATTTTGCATGCATGTTAAGCAGTGGGGAGAAATGGGAAATAAGTATTTGGAACAAACATAAAGTTCAGTGAACTTTCCCCTTGGAATTATTAGCATGCTTCCATCATAGACAGAACAATGGAAAAGTCCTCATTAAACTAGCAGAACAGAGACATATTCCTGGTACTTGCATTCCAGGCTCTTAACCTGTTCATGAATTGCCCTTCTCTCAATGCCTTTTGGAGGCGAGATGGAGGGAAATAAGTGAGTGGTGCAATGATATAAATTTTGTTCTGGGATTGGAGATCACGTCTTTGTTTACTGATCTGCAGAGTATAATTATTTAAACATAATGAGCATTTGCTGAGAGTATTTTTTTAAAATTACTGTATGTTGTGGTTTCCCCACATGTAATTATATTTCCTTTCACTTTTACTTACAGTACAGTAAAAGTGTAACAGCCTTTTACACTTAGGGCAACAGCCCTAAGAAAATGACTCTATATGAAAACCAACTTTTTATGGAAATGCACTATTTGATGAAGCAGTTATTACTGTGAGAAATTCTTAACCTCCCCGCATTGACTTTATTTGTTAGTGTGGAACACCTGTTTCCCAGTTGCCAGACTCGTGAAACCTGTTGCCCAAGTGTATCCTGGGGACCAGTTCCACCGTATATTCTCAAATGCCTCTAACAGTTCTTCTAGGATCTCTCTTTTGCTTTCTTCATAATTGCTTTGTAAAATCCTTTGTTTTCATTCACTGTGATTCCCCCTCTTTCCCCTCTCCCTTCTGTCTCCTCCCCACTTTCCCCCTTCTCTCCCCAGCTCCCCTTACCCCTCCCCATTTCATCTCCCTTTCCCCTCTCCTCTCTCTCCTCTTTGTTGCTAACCTGGTTTTGAGGGTCCAGGGCTAGGTGTCAAATCCCAGATGCTGTAGTTTTCTAGCTAATACAACTTACTTTGCCTCTTGGGATGGGTGAGGACTGACTCAGGGGCAGGGAGTGGTAGCGTAAGGGCACAGAAGGAAAAAAAATGGGCCACTAGTACTTTCCAGGCCTTGTTGACTTCAATTCTGAATAAATAGAAGTTTCTGGCAGAACTATTTGAGGTGTGATCTTGACATGTTTGTGAACATTAACCACCACTCAGAAGTCTGGAGAAAGGGAAATATGATGGTATGTTTGGAGGAAGGGGCGGGTCAGCCATGAATCATTCTGAATATGTGTTATGTTTCTAAGATGGGCTTTTGTAACTAGGGAAAAACATGAAAAGAAATTTTCATGATGAGTTAAATATTTTTGTTCTCATTTTGAAGGAAGGAATACTGAGGAATTATGTAACAGCTTCCAGGTTGAGCTATCTTATCCTCTTTCCTTGGGCGTTTTATCTTGCCTTTAGCACGTGTGTATTAATACATGTATGCAGAATTTGAAATGGCAAATGGATATCTTTAAAGAGAAATTATTAGTTCCTCACCAGAGCAAATAAAGGAAAGAAAGAGGCTGAGAATGTGCTGGATTTTGGGTCTAAGGAAGAGGTTGGAGATGCAGGTCGAGCTGGTCCTCTTACATTAGCACTTTAACTTCAAGGAAGTTATTAACCTCCTTGTGTCTCAGGTCCTCATATGAGGAGAATAATAGTACTTGGCCATCTGAAGTACCGGCATCCGTGACTGTCCCAGAGTCGTCATCACCATTGTCTCTGGGAGCAGATAGTGATCAGGGTCACTTGATGGGAAGAGGAAGCATGAGGGCAGGACTTGTAGAAGAACACATCAGTCTCTAGCTTTGGGGACTGAGGTGCAGTGAGATGTCAGTACAGTTGAGGTGCAGTGAAGTGGCAATGCAGGACCTCAGCTCTCAGCTAGAACCCTGAGAGCTCTGATGAGAAGGTCTGAAGGTGTGATGAAGAATGAAACCAGAACTGGACCTGCCCAAACTTAGGAGGCACTGAAGAATACCATTGGGCATTAAAATATGTCCAGTGGTAATTCTGTCTGCAGAATAGAATGCCCAGGAAAGTCCAGGGTCAAAGGGGATGGTATGTACAAAGTTTATTTGAACACATTCTTTGTGTTTGCTTCATTATCAATTTGATGACATCAATATCAACACAGGTTCTAGGCATTCGTCTGTATGTCTGTGTGTATGTGTGTGATTTAGGTAAACTTACATTTAATCATGTGCACAAATATTAAGAGTACATGTGGTAAATTTTTAAAAAATATATACTCATGTCATCATCACCCAGATAGAGACATAGAATCTTTTCAGCACACCCTGTGCTCCCTCCCAGTTATTATCCATTATCCTTTCCAAAGGTAAACACTGTACTTCTATAGTAAGAGATCTTAACTGAATGTTTTTCTTCCTAACATGTTAGTATTGAGGAAATACAGCTTCAGCAAGACATAAATATGTAGAGATAGAAAGAGAAGTGAAATCTTGGTTACAGTCTCTTTACCAGCAATTAATTCCACTTCTTGTACAAAGTGAATACTAATTCATGAGATTAACTCAAGTCATTTTCCCTTTTCTTTCTTCTGCCTGTGCTGCGTGGCATGTGGGATCTTCATTCCTCAACCAGGGATTGAACCCTTGCCCCCTGCAGGAAAGTCCTAAACACTGAACCACCGGGGAATTCCTGAGGTCAACTCATTTCCCATCATTCATAGAATAAAAGCTCTCCCACTCAGTGTGTTAGAACTTTTAGTTGCAACCTACAATACTGATTTAGGCTAAATATGAAGTAGTTGGAAGATGCCTGGAAACCCATGCTTGGTAAAGAGATAGGGCCTGCAGCTGAAGTCTTGGCCTGCCCCTGGTGGAGTCCGGCTTTGGTGCTGCTATCCCTGCTGGGCAGAGTGGCAGTCACCCCTGCTGCTGCTCCGAATCACCTCTTCAGACTCTGGGTCTGTAGTGTCACTCCAATTTCAGAGCCTGAACGGGACTTGATGATCTAAGTGTGGGTCATACGATGGTCAAGGAGCTGCAGAGGAAATATCCATTTCCGTGTTGTGAGGTAGGGTCTTGCCTGCCACCAAGACTCACACAATGGGTGACTCGCTAAAAATAGGAAGAGCTTTGGATGCTGTTCAGACAAAGAAGAAAAGAAACAAAATATCCAAAAGGTGAAATGTCACAACACCTTAAAGTTGCTGTTATTTCTCATGTTATATTTAGGTCAGTATTGGTCGTAAAAATAGATTTTATCTCTAGGTCACAGAAAGACTTTGGAAGAGACCCTGATCCTGGGAAAGATTGCAGGCAAAAGGAGAATAGGGGCAGCGGAGGATGAGATGGTTGGATGGCATCGCCGACTCAATGGACGTGAACTTGGGAGAGCTTGGGGAGACGGTGAGGGACAGGGAGGCCAGGCGTGCTGCAGCCCGTGGGGTCTCAGAGACTTGGACACTGTGTAGCAACTGAAGAAAATAACATAGTCACAGTAGGACACCCAGGTGTAATTATGTGTTGGGGTGCAGGTTCCATGGACCTTCTGACCAGGGCACTGCCATCTCAATATGCTAGTCACGTTCTTAGGGAGCCGTTAACGGAGCGCCTAATGGTCAGCTCCTAGGAGTTCGTGCCTTGAGTTTGCAAATAAAAGTGTCTAGGCATCATTTTGTGACTCTATTTCACAAACTATGCTGACAGTGCAGCGGTGCCGCGCCCTGTGCCATACCTGATAGCTACAGGACACGTGCTAATCAGAGTCCCGCTTCCCAGGCTTGTCCGGCGTCCGCTGCCACAGCCCGGGAATAAAGCTGAGCTGTTACCAGCTTCATTCATTACAAAGGAGGGAGATAAGCTCCTCTGATTTAAACTACATGCTTATTTTAGAATGAAAAGCAGTCTGAATTTGATTCACTTGCCCTTCGGTTCAGTTCAGTTTAGTCTCTGAGTCGTGTCTGACTCTTTGTGACCCCATGGACTGCAGCATGCTAGGCCTCCCTGTTCATCACCATTGTAGCCTGCTCAAACTCATGTCCATTGAGTCAGTGATGCCATCCAACCATCTCATCCTCTGTCATCCCCTTTTCCTCCTGCCGACAGTCTTTCCCAGCATCAAGGTCTTTACCAATGAGTCAGTTCTTCTCATCAGGTGGCCAAAGTACTGGTGTTCAGCTTCAGCGTCAGTCCTTCCAATGAATATTCAGGACTGTTTTCCTTTAGGATTGATTGATTATGTCTCCTTGCAGTCCAAGGGACTCTCTCCAACACCACAGTTCAAAAGCATCAATTCTTTGGCATTCAGCTTTCTTTACAGTCCAACTCTCACATCCATATATGACTACTGGAAAAATCATAGATTTGACTAGATGGACCTTTGCTGGCAAAGTAATGTCTCTACTTTTTAATATGCTGTCTAGGTTGGTCATAACTTTTCTTCCAAGGAGCAAGCATCTTTTAATTTCATGGCTGCAGTCTCCATCTGCAGTGATTTTAGAGCCCCTCAAAATAAAGTCTGTCACTGTTTCCATTGTTTCGCCATCTATCTGCCTTGAAGTGATGGGACCAGATGCCATGATCTTAGTTTTCTGAATGTTGAGCTTTAAGCCAACTTTTTCACTCTCCTCTTTCACTTTCATCAAGAGGCTCTTTAGTTCTCCTTCGCTTTGTGCCATAAGTGTGGTATCATCTACAAATCTGAGGTTATTGGTATTTCTCCCCACAATCTTGATTCCAGCTTGTGCTTTATCCAGTCTGGAATTTCGCATAATATAAGTTAAATAAGCAGGGTGACAATATACAGCCTTGACGTACTCCTTTCCTGATTTGGAACCAGACTGCTGTTCCATGTCTGGTTCTAGCTATTGCTTCTTGACCTACATACAGATTTCTCAGGAGGCAGGTAAGGTGGTCTAGTATTCCCATCTCTTTCAGAGTTTTCCACAAACTGTTGTGATCCACACAATCAAAGGCTTTGGTGTAGTCAATAAAGCAGAAGTAGATGTTTTTCTGGAACTCTCTTGCTTTTTCTGTGATCCAATGGTTGTTGGCAATTGGATCTCAGGTTCTTCTGCCTTTTCTAAATCCAGCTTGAACACCTGGAAGTTCATGGTTCACGTACTGTTGAAGCCTGGCTTGGAGAATTTTGAGCATTACTTTGCTAGTGTGTGAGGTGAGTGCAGTTGTGCGGTAGTTTGAGCATTCTTTGGCATTGCCTTTCTTTGGGATTGGAATGAAAACTGACCTTTTCTGTGGGCACTGCTGACTTTTTCAAATTTGTTGGCATATTGAGTGCAGCACTTTCACAGCATCATCTCTTAGGATTTGAAATAACTCAAGTGGAATTCCATCACCTCCACTAGCTTTGTTCGTAGTGATGCTTCCTAAGGCCCACTTGATTTCACATTCCAGGATGTCTGGTTCTAGGTGAGTGATCACACCATTGTGATTATCTGGGTCATGAAGATCAGTTTTGTATAGGTCTTCTGGTGTATTCTTTCCACCTCTTCTTAATATCTTCTGCTTCTGTCAGATCCCTACCATTTCTGTCCTTTATTGTGCCCATCTTTGCATGAAATGTTCCCTTGGTATCTCTAATTTTCTTGAAGAGATGTCTAGTCTTTCCCATTCTATTGTTTTCCTCTGTTTCTTTGCATTGATCACAGATGAAGGCTTTCTTATCTTTCCTTGCTATCCTTTGGAATTCTGCATACAGATGGCTATTTCTTTCCTTTTCTTCTTTGCCTTTAGCTTCCCCTTAAGAAGTTAAAATGTATCCTCCAGGAGAGCTTTTTCTTTTATTTAATGGCTCATTGTGATGACACCTTTATTCCTTAAATTAATGTCATCACCTAAACTGTCCCAATTAACTGAAAATTATTGTGCAGTGTTTTGGTGGCAAGTCTTGAGATGAAAATTCTTGTCTGCATACAGTGTCGTCTGCCGAGGGCCTATTTTGACATCCAGTATTCTTCCCTTGTGGCTCAGCTGGTAACGAATCTGCCTGCAATGCGGGAGACCTGGGTTTGATCCTTGGGTTGGGAAGATCCCCTGGAGAAGGGGACGTCTACCCACTCCAGTATTCTGGCCTGGAGAATTCCATGGACTGTATAGTCCATGGGGTTGCAAAGAGTTGGATATGACTGAGTGACTTTCACATTCTTTTGCTCATGTTGTTTGTGGTAGGTTTTTGCACATTGATTAACGTTTTGGGGCCTGATATTGTTTGTGTTGGTTTTGATTTAGTAAATTTGGGAGAAGATAATGTTTACTGTGGGTGTGTCCATTTGTATAAGCATCAGCAGCGCCCTGTCCGGCCGGGTGTCTGCGGGACAGCTCTGTGGCCCCGGGGCCATGTCGTGGCGCTGAGTCTGGTGTGGCCCTGCCTTTGTTTCAGTTTGCTTTGTTATGGAAACACCACTTCTCTCGTAACTGGGGCAACCCTAGATATCACAGGGTCTTAGGCACCTTCCTTAGACTTTCTCAGGGTGTATGTTTTTCCAGTATTGTCTGTGGTCACATCTGTGCTCCGTAGGCTTGGAGAAAATGTCTGTTTCATCTAAATGAATTTGGCTTAATATATAATAATTAATATTTCTCATCTAGAGTAAATGTGAATTCTAAGGCTTTGTGAATATTACAGGGTTCATATGAAGGATATAAATCTCATTACAGAAAGGTGCTCTCTGCTTCCTGTGCTCAGAGCTTCCAAATATTTTTCACTATGAAATACACATGGCTGCTCTTACCAGTGACCTGTTTGTTGTTTAGTCACTCAGTCGTGTCTGACTCTTTGTGACTCCATGGACTGCAGCACGCCAGGCTTCCATGTCGTCCACTATCTCCCAGAGCTTGCTCAAACTCATGTCCATCGAGTCGGTGATGCCATCCAACCATCTCATTCTCTGTCATCCCCTTCTCCTCCCACCTTCAATCTTTCCCAGCATAAAGATCTTTTCCAGTAAGTGGACTCTTGGCATCAGGTGGCTAAAGTATTAGAGTTTCAGCTTCAGCATCAGTCTTTCCAATGAATATTCAGGGTTGATTTCCTTTAGGATTGACTGGTTTGATCTCCTTGCAGTCCAAGGGACTCTCAAGATTCTTCTTCAACCTCACAATTCAAAAGCATCAATTCTTTGATGCTCAGCCTTTTTTATGGTTCAATTCTCACATCCATATATGACTATTAGAAAAACCATAGCTTTGAGTAGACAGACCTTTGTTGGCAAAGTAATGTCTCTGCTTTTTAATATGCTGTATAGGTTGGTCATAGCTCTTCTTCCAAGGAGCAAGTGTCTTTTAACTGTCTGCAGTGATTTTGGAGCCCAAGAAAATACAGTCTGTCACTGTTTCCATTGTTTCCCTATCTATTTACTTATAATGTACTTTATTATAAGAATGACCTGTTTACATACTTATAATAAAGTGTATTTTTATTGGAATAGTTGGTGAACCTGTTTATTGAGACAGAGGATCCAGAATGAAGCTAAAAAGATCCTGAAGAATTGCCCCCAGCAGATGCTCACTCAGTGTCCGGTGATCACATCTGGGGGCTGGTCAGTTATGGTCTTTGGTTGCTGTTGACTGCTAATTGAAAAATAATTAAGCAGCACACAAATATGTCTGACATACAGGGATTCAGAGACAGAAAAGCTTGCTGCTATGCCAAAACTATTTAGTAGACTAAATAGAAAGACTGTGAATATATGAACCATATGTGAACTAAAGCTTTTCAGAAGGAAGGGAAAGAGAAAAAGGGAGAATTATTATTTTTGAATATATTTTTGAATGGCAGACACTGTGCAGTTGTGTAAACCTTTTTCTAATTCCCATGACTTACCCAGTGTGCTCAGTATGGTTTTCCCCTCTCTAAGGCTCAGAGATGATAAATAATGGATCTGGAGTTCCATAGTTATTTAATGGATACCCTGGGACTGTCAGACTGGAAGGACTCAATAAGAGTTTGTGGGATTGATGACTAGAACAGAATGACCCAACTTCCTTGATATGTTACAAACATACACACACACTAACAACTTATTTTATATAATTTCATGTTTATGTTATATATGTACTTATTTATGTGCATGTGTGTAAATGTGTGTGGGTGTATATATGTTAAGAAACAAGGCTAATTGAGTTTTAAAGTAGCCTTTCTTTGGTGGTCTGGTTTAATGTACAGATTAGGATAATTCTTTATAAAGTGTACACAGTACTTGAGTCTTTAAAAATAATTTAATCTCTTAATCAGCTAATGGACATTAATTTGCTAGTCATCCTTTCTTATATGAAAATATGAAGATGTATTTTAGTCCACATTGTAATTTAAGGAAGTTTTACTTATTTTCAAAGTATCTAGGAAAGAGATCAAGGTTGCTGGGAGAAATATCAATAACCTCAGATTTGCAGATAACACAACACTTATGGCACAAACTGAAGAAGAACTTTCATCAAAAAGCCTCTTGATGAAAATGAAAGAGGAGAGTGAAAAAAGCTGGCTTAAAAGTTGGCTTAAAACTCAACATGCAGAAAACTAAGATCATGCATCTCGTCCCGTCACTTCATGGCAAATAGATGGGGAAACAATGGAAACAGTGATGGACTTTATTTTTTGGGCTCTAAAATTACCACAGATGGTGACTGCAGCCATGAAATTAAAAGACTCTTGCTCCTTGGAAGAAAAGTTATGACCAACCTAGACAGTTTATTAAAAAGCAGAGACATTACTTTGCCAACAAAGGTCCGTCTAGTCAAAGCTATGGTTTTTCCAGTGGTCATGTATGGATGTGAGAGTTGGACCATAAAGAAACCTGAGGGCCGAAGAATTGATGCTTTTTAACTGTGGTGTTGGGGAAGATTCTTGAGAGTCCCTTGGACTGCAAGGAGATCCAACCAGTCCATCCTAAAGGAGATCAGTCCTGAATAGTCATTGGAAGGACTGATGTTGAAGCTGAAACTCCAATACTTTGGCCACCTGATGTGAAGAACTGACTCACTGGAAAGGACCCTGATGCTGGAAGAGATTGAAGGCAGGAGGAAAAGGGGATGACAGAGGATGAGATGGTTGGATGGCATCACGGACTCAGTGGACATGAGTTTGAGTAAACTCTGGGAGTTGGTGATGGACAGGGAGGCCTGGTGTGCTGTAGTCCATGTGGTCGCAAAGAGTCAGACACAACTGAGCAACTGAACTGAACTGAGGAAAGAGATGAAAGCGATTATTGCTCAATAATTATTCCTGAACCTGTCCCAGGCCACTGTCCTCCCTTGTCTTTTCCATGGGCAAGAACAGTGGGTGTTGCTCTTCCCCTTGGACAGAAAGAATATTTCTTAGGAAAAACAATTTCCTACTTTATGAAAACCTGTTTGCACATTTAATTATACCCTTTGATATTTGTAACAAAGATCAGTTTAAGGCTGAGTTGTGTGCTCTTCCAAGACAAAAACTCAGTTCCCTCACTAGGCTTAGGAAAAAATTTCTGTTTTGAAATCTGTAGGAAGAGGTCTTTTTAAATCTCCTCTGACACCTCTCAGAATCACTTTTCTAATATCACTGAGGTGTGGCAGGCATTTTAAGCTGTAAATTGAATAAACCAAATTAATCTGGCGACTGCTTAGTCATGCCTTCATCAGTGTAGAAATGGTTCTGATGTGGGCATGAGGAAGATTAGAAGTGCTCAACTCCAGCCAAAGACCTGGCTCTCTGGAGTGGGTTCTGGCATTTGCATTTGGCCACCTTCTGAAAGCGGTATTATATCTTCTGCCCCCAGTTCCTTTTAAATACCTTCTCTCAACTCTGGAATCCTTTGGTGGTTGTCAGGTGGCCCACAGGGGTGCCCATGCCAGGGTCTGTGGGGGCATCGCTGGCAGGTCTGAGTGTCCTGAATCTTATTTAATCTACTACTCTTAAGAAGTCTCTGTTCCTTTAGCATTCTGTGCTTACTATATGTAATCCTAAAAAAAAAAATTGCTTAAAAAAAAAAAAGACACATTTTGGAGAAAGAATTACAAGAGTACAACATAATCTGGAATTGAATAGGCTTTCGGTTGTTTTCTTTTTTTTAAGGCAAGTTTATTGAGGTATAATATGCATGTAGTAAAATTCAGTAAACAGTTTTAACAAATACATACAGTTCTGTAACAAGCACAGGAATCCAGATAGAACATTCCCATTACCCCCAGATTTCCTGTGCTGCCTCTTTGATGTTAAATCCTCCCTTAGCTCTGACAACTGTTGATCCAGTCCCCTCCCTACAGTTTTACCTTTTTTGCAGAATGTCATGCAAAGTGGATTCATACATCAGGTAGCCACTTGGGTCTGGCTTTTGACATTCAGCGTAATACATTTGAGATTCATCCATTTGTAACATGTCTCAATAGTTTGTTTCTTTGTGTTCCTGAGTGATATTCCATTATGTAAAGGTGCTGCCATTCATCTGTTCATCCATGGAGGGATATATGAGGTGTTCCAAATTTCAGTGATTATGCTTAGAGCTGCTATAACATGCATACACAGGTTTTATATGAATACTAAGTTCACACAATACTTAGATAAATACCTAGAAATGGATTGCTGGCTGACATGGTTTAGTTTATATTTATCAGATGTGATTGTTAAATTTACTTTAAATTTTATAATTTTTCTTCTAATTATGAAAGTGATACGTTTATTATAGAAATTTTGAAGAATATAGAAAAGTATGGGACAAGGCTAAAAAAATCCTTATGCCATGTATCTTTCTTTTTCATCTGGGTATGTGCATAATTTACTTTAACAAAAATGGTTATTTGCCTATTGTTTTGTGATCTGTTTTTTACCTCACAAATATTTTTATATCATTAAATATTATTTATCATAATTTTTAATGACTTAATACTATTCGAGTGGAGTAGGATCCCTTCTCCAGGGGATCTTCTCAACCTGGGGATTGAACCCAGGTCTCCTGCATTGCAGGTGGATTCTTTACCAGCTGAACCACAAGGGAAGTCCAGGAATACTGGAGTGGGTAGCCTATCCCTTCTCCAGGGGATCTTCCTGAGCTGGGAATAGAACTTGGGTCTCCTGCATTGCAGCAGATTCTTTACCAACTGAGCAATCAGTGAAGCCCAGGAAATGGTAACTCACTCTGGTATTCTTGCCTGGAAAATTCCATGGAAAGAGGAGCCTGGTGGTTTACGGTCCATGCGGCTGCAGAGAGTTGGATACAACTGAACGACTAAGCACAATAATGTCCTAGAAGTAAATTTGAAGATAGGAGTATTATAAATCATGGCAGACTGATATAGGAGATATTTTGGTACAGAGGAACTTAGAATTCCTCAGTTGTAGCTATTTGCACAGGCCTCATAATATCTGCACAGCCCTATTTCATGTGGATTTATTTAAGAACAGTTATTAATAGAAACTAATATGGCCAATTGCCTCTGTAGATATACCCTTTAGGTTTGAGGCAAGTGGCTATGAATAAAATTTTGATTCACTCTGCTTTATTTTTCCCCTTGTGTAAACTCAATATGTGTTAATATTGTTCTAATTAGTGACCATAATCATAATATCATTTTTCACTTTCATATAAGAATTTGCAATACTTTTCTTAAGTGAAATTAAGGCCAGAGATTATCATACCAGTTGATAACAGTTAATAATACCAGTAAATAACCAGTTGATAACAAAGGAACTTTTTTTTTTTTTTGAGTACTGCCTGAATACTGCCTGCATTCGGGTGAGCTCTTTGAGATAGACCTCAGGTAGACCTCTGAGTCCTAAACTGAGACAGATAATCAGTGAGTTTGCTGTTTGGGAAGGATAGGTGTGTTTTGTGGGGGAGAAGTACATTCATTCACATGCCTGGTTTGCAAGGACCTAGGCATGTCAGGTGTATTTTTGTGGTTCTCTGAAGAGTAGGATAATAACGTTTGTCTGGGTAATGAAGGAAAAGGATATGAAAAGAATTTAAAGAATTGGCTTTCCAGTTTGGATATCTGGCGAGCCCTTCTTTTTGTCTGTTGGAGTCCAGTGGCTTTATTCTGCTGTGTCAGTTTCTGCCGCATGGCACAGCGAGTCAGCCACGTGCTTACATATTCCCCTCTGTTTGGATTTCCTTCCTGTTTAGGTCACCACAGAACACCGGATAGAGTTCCCTGTGCCGTACAGTAGTTCCTCATTAGTTAGCTCATTTATATATAGTATTTTTAATGGCTTCCCAGCTGGCACAGCGGTAAGGAATCTGCGGGCCAGTGCGGGAGACACAAGAGACACGGGTCTGATGCCTGGGCCAAGGCCCCCTGGAGTAGGAGATGGCAGCCCACTCCATATTTTTGCCTGAAAAATCCCATGGGCAGAGGAACCTGGCGGGCTGCAGGCCATGGGGTTGCAAAGAGTCAGACGTGACTGAGCACACACTCACACATACACACACACATCAGTGGTGTACATGTCAATGCCAGTCTCCCAGCTCATTCCTCCACCTTCCCCCTTGGTATCCATGTTTGTTCTCTATGAGTTTGTTTGTATTTCTGTTTTGCACATAACATCCTCTATACCATTTTTCTAGCTACCACATATATGCATTAATATTTATTTGTTTTTCTCTTTCTGACCTACTTCACTCTGTATGACAGTCTCTAGGTGCACCCACATCTCTGCAAATGACACAGTTTTGTTCCTTCTTAAGACTGAGTAATATTCCATTATATTTATGTACTGCGTCGTCTTTATTCATTCCTCTCTGGCAACCCTTTCTTAAGCATCCACCCTTTCTTCTGCCAAGCCTTGCTCAGTCATGTCCAACTCTTTGCAACCCCATGGACTGTAGCCCACCACGTTCCTCTGGTCATGGGATTCTCCAGGCAAGAATACTGGAGTGGGTTGCCATCTCCTTCTGTGGGGGATCTTCCTGACCCAGAGATTGAACGCAGTTCTCCTGCATTGCAGGTGGAATCTTTACCATCTGACCTACCAGGGAAGCTCCCAACTTCAGGATACCTATTTCTTGATTAAGACAGTACTAAATTAGAGTCAGTTGTTAATCTGGTAATCAAGGTGACTGAATTGGATAATGTGAGTTATTCTTCCATTGGAATGAGCTTGATTGCAGAGACCAAATCCTTCGCATTTTTAACCAGGGGAGATGTGTGGGTGCCGGTGCCTCTCCCCATGGAGTAGGAGACTCACTGCTGGCCTGAAGAGTGGCCCCCGTGGCTGAACTCCCGGTCCGCTGGGTATGGCCAGCCAACCTCTAAACAAAATTCAAGCTATATAGATATTCATCTGTTATTTTGCTCGTGGACGTATTATCTGAAGCCCAGCTATAGTAGAAACAATAATTTTCCTTTATAAAGAGTTGGTCTAGAGCTTGGCTTTGGTTTTGTCTTTGTTAGAGAAGCAGTTAAGTAGAGTTTAGAATATATGCCTTCTAGCTAATTGGGAAATAAAACATTGGGAAATTGGTTGACTCGCTCGTAGGCAAATTAATTTGGTGGAGGAGTGTATCAACCCAGTGTGTGATCAATTTACTAAGCACAGTGTAAGTAGCTAGGAATAAGGCCAACCGGAATCCTATGCTAAGCAGTGTTGCAAGGCGGCTTTGTATTCGGGCAGCTTATCTAGTTCCTAAAGAGAGACGAGAATGACACATTTCATTTAATTTGGAATTTTTAGTACCTTTTAAGTGAACTAGGCATTTATAAGGACTTCATGTTGTCACCTGCCTTTGAAGGTTGTTCTGTATTCTGCTGCCCAACTGTAGTTTCTCCTTAGTTTTGAGTGATTTTAATCTGAACACATTAGGTTTCAGTCTTGTTCTCTCTGCTTAGAGATAGAGAGCTGGGTCTGAAAAGAATAGCAGAGCTCTTACACAAGGAGGTCAGTGTTTGCACTTAGAATTGAAAGTATGTCACCTGGTCTTGTAATGGTTTCTAGAAATGTTCTGAATGGCATTTGGCATTTAGAGATTAGAAAAATCCACTGCTTAATATTTTTCCTTTGCAAATTAAAAAAAAAACAATTTATATGTTCTTATGCCAAATGTTTTCATGCCATGATCTTTACAGAGACCATTTTGCTATACATGTGAACTAGCATAATTGGAGCAGGAGAGATTCAAGTTAGACACCAGGAAGAACTTCCTGAAAAGCTAGAACTATGGGAATACTAAGAATATAGGGAAATCTCTTCTTGGTGACATATAAAGGGGGAAAATATTAAGTTCTATTTGTGCTGCAGTTTGACTTGTCTCTCTCCTCAGAATTAGGGGGGAGTGAATGAAATCTTTTGTGACCACTTCTACTTGTGTGCTTTTGTGATTCTCTGAATGTCAGAAAAGGGAAAAGTCCAGTGCAAGTTTGAACCATTTTCACTATGGAACCTGAGGTGTAGGAATTCTTTGTGACAAGAGGAACAGATGGCCCATTACCCTCTTTAAACACTTCTGATGGTGGAGAGAAACTTTACCCCACATGGAAGAGAGTCTACATTTGGACAGTTTTAAATTATTTTAAACTATGGTTTAAAATCGGTCTCCGGTAGTTATCTTCTTTGGTTTTAGCTTTGCTCCTGAGCCACTGTATACGTGTATATGAACTTTGTTCTTCCTTATTTTAGATTTTTTTTTATGGCTTAGTATTCAGCCACTCTGTGTGTTTTTATTTGTTTATTTGTCTGGGCCAAGTCTTAGTTACTGCATGTAGGATCTCATTCCCCTACCAGGGATAAAACCAGAGCCCCCTGCATTGGGAGCTTGGAGTCTTACCCACTGGACTACCAGGAAACCCCCCCGAACTCTGTTCTTACACACTTTCCAAAGCTTAAGAGTGGCTTTCATGCCTCCCCACTAGGTGTTCTCTTTGCCAGAGTACACCCCCGACTTCAACAGCTGTTCTTGACATGATGTGGGTTTGATACCAGTTATCACTTTGCTCTCACCATTGAGTTAGGACGTGGTGCCTCACGTTAGACGGAAAACTCGGGCAGCTTCTGCTCATGCAGAGGACAGTGGCTCTCTTGCCTTCCTTGTTCGGGACAGCGTGCTGCAGTCTTGCGTGGTCTTAGCTTTCTCGGGAGTGTGTCACGCTGTTCGCCCTCCTGAGAGTGCTGCCGTCTGAAATTTGTAGACCCTGTACACCGCATGGCGTTTCTCTGGGCCTCTTCCCTGTGCCGCTGAGTTTTCTCTAAGTACAATACTTTCACTGATGGCCGGTAAGCTCCTCTTGTGGGTGTTGGCCCTACTCCTTCTGAATCTTGACTTATAGCAACTGACCCTCCCAACTTTGCTCCTGCCGTTTGTAAATTTGATAAGGACATGTATGCCTTCACTGAAGTCATCAGTAAACATGTAGCACAGGATAGAGCTTGGGTTGGTTTTGCGAAAGGCTTCTTGTTCTTAAAACAGTTATTTACTTGTTTTGTCTCAATATAGTAAAGAAACGGTTGGGCCGGTTGCTGTTGAATCGGGTCACAACTGGTGGCTTCCCTTTGTGGTGTCTCTACAGATCTTGGATCAACTCCTTTCTTTGCAAGTCTGAAAATTCAATTTTTCTTTCAAGTCAGATGTGATATATAAATCTATTACTAAAAGCTATAAATAGTTTTAAATTATGAAAAATTGAAAAAAGTACAGTGCACAATATACTACAAAACCTTCTTTTTACTTATCATGTAGAGTTAAGACAAGTGGACAGCTTAGTATTTCCCCTCCTTGAAAGGGAAAGTGAAAGTCGCTCAGTCGTGCCCAACTCTTTGCCTCCTGTTGGACTATACAGTCCATGGAATTCTCCAGGCCAGAATACTTGAGTGCATAGCTGTCCCCTTCCCCAGGGAATCTTCCCAACCCAGGGATCGAACCCAGGTCTCCCACATTGCAGGCAGATCTTTAACAGCTGAGTTACTTCAGTGAAGAAAGTGAAGTGTTGGTCGCCCAATCATGTCTGACTCCGCGATCCCACGGACTGCAGCCTGCCAGGCTCTTCGGCCCATGGGATTTCCCAGGCGAGAGTACTGGAGTGGGTTGCTATGCTCTCCTCCAGGGGATCTTCTGACTGGGGTTGAACCCGGGTCTCCTGCATTGCAGGCAATCTCTTTACTGACTGAGCTACTAGGGAAGCCCATGCTAATGAGTATTCTTAGCCAGAGTCTAGTGCCATCCCTACACAGAATGCAGAGAATTGTAGCCAGGGGGGAAGGTTCACACTGGGAAGTCCTGATACCAGTCAGGGAGGGAGCTGCCAAACGACTCTGGGTTAAGTGTGTTCTGCAAATCTTGTTTTCTATGGCTATTCTTTCCACTATTTTCCTTGTGTTTTAAAGGAATAGTTTGATGCAGGATGGTTGACCAGGAACAAAAGAAGCAAAGGAAGAGTATAGTGCTTTGTGTTAAAATGTGAGTTTTATAGCAGTTCAAGGTGTAGTCAGAGAACTGGAGAAGAAAAGATGAGCAGAAAATTAGGAAATAGCAGAAATTCCTGAACATCATATAGGGCTTCATAAGTATCACTGCAACCTGGTGGGACTGACCCTCAATTCTGTGCCCCTAGAGGCATGTCTTGGCCTCAAGGGAGGAGCAGGTAGGGGTTGCCAGCGTACAGAACAGCATCTGTTTGAGGACTTGGCCCTGAGGTTAAGAGACTGCCTGGCTCAGCCTCCTCACTAGCTGTGTGACCTCAGGTAAGTTAGCTAAGGACTGCTCAGTCTCATTTGTCAAATTGGGATCCTGCTGGAACCCCTACCTCGAAGGCTTGTTGTGGGGTCACATGGTTGACATGTTGAAGGAAGTGAGAACCTGACTTGGCAGAAGAGTGGAGGGCGGCGGTACATGATGCTCTAATGGTGAGGATGACCCTGCACAGTGCTGACCCCGGGGGTAAAGGAGGACCGTCTCCAGATGCTGCTCTAAGGGACTTCCATATTCACACTAGCGATCTACTAGCACAGTGATCTGAACATTCAGAGTAGCTGGCTGCATCCTCTTGTCTGAGTGACTATTGGAAAATTTTCATTCTCCAGGTTTCCTGTTTCTAAAAGTCATTTAGATTATCATCCTTTAATTAGCGTCCTTCATTGCAGCCTCATGCTTTATTTTGGCACACGGTCAGAAGGTGTTCAGCTTCTCGTTTACCTGGCCACTGGTCACAGGTCAGTGAGCTGCTGTTCTCTGATACGGAGCCAGGTACTTTCCTGTCCTCAGTAAGGTGAGCACGTGGCGGTAAGCAGCCAGTTTCGCCCAAATTGTGTGGACTGATTTTTTTGTTGTTGTAGTTTCAAAGAGGAACTTCATAAGTTGGGCGCCTATCTTTTTAAGGGTATGCGAATACCTGTGAACCATCCACTTAATAACAGCTGTTTTGATCTTGAAATAGCAAGCAGTAGGTAGACGTGTAGTCAGATCCCAGCTGTGACCTTGTAACTTGTCCTCTCACTTCCTGCATTTATAAAATGGGGAGTTCCAAAACCAACCTTGTAATGTTATTGTAAGGATTAAATGTGTTTCCTGACAGTGGTGTACGGTGTACATCCTGCTCACCTTGCTGGATTCCAGTGTTACCTGGCATCCATAAGTACCTTTTAGGCATAATAAAGGAAATGAAAATATTTTTTCTCAGAACACACATTCTTTTTTTTTTTGTTAATCCAATAGCTTTATATTTGGAGAAGAAACTTAAGGCAATGGCACAATACGGCACAAAGTCACACAATAATGTCACGTATGGGTCTTGAATGTCTAAGTTTTCTTTTTTTTTTTTTGACAAAGGAATGGATAATTTTATTCAGTTTCACCAAAAATATATAATCAAGCAAAAGAACCTGTGAAATCTCAGAGTCCTTGACTATATTCATTTTTTTTTAATTTTTATTTTTTTTTCATTTATTTTTATTAGTTGGAGGCTAATTACTTCACAACATTGCAGTGGGTTTTGTCATACATTGACATGAATCAGCCATGGATTTACATGTATTCCCCATCCCGACCCCCCCTCCCACCTCCCTCTCCACCCGACTCCTCTGGGTATTCCCAGTGCACCAGGCCCGAGCACTTGTCTCATGCATCCCACCTGGGCTGGTGATCTGTTTCACCATAGATAATATATATGCTGTTCTCTCGAAACATCCCACCCTCACCTTCTCCCACAGAGTCCAAAAGTCTGTTCTATACATCTGTGTCTCTTTTTCTGTTTTGCATATAGGGTTATCGTTACCATCTTTCTAAATTCCATATATATGTGTTAGTATACTGTAATGTTCTTTATCCTTCTGGCTTACTTCACTCTGTATAATGGGCTCCAGTTTCATCCATCTCATTAGAACTGACTCAAATGAATTCTTTTTAACGGCTGAGTAATATTCCATGGTGTATATGTACCACAGCTTCCTTATCCATTCGTCTGCTGATGGGCATCTGGGTTGCTTCCATGTCCTGGCTATTATAAACAGTGCTGCGATGAACATTGGGGTGCACGTGTCTCTTTCAGATCTGGTTTCCTCGGTGTGTATACCCAGAAGTGGGATTGCTGGGTCATATGGCAGTTCTATTTCCAGTTTTGTAAGGAATCTCCACACTGTTTTCCATAGTGGCTGTACTAGTTTGCATTCCCACCAACAGTGTAAGAGGGTTCCCTTTTCTCCACACCCTCTCCAGCATTTACTGCTTGTAGACTTTTGGATAGCAGCCATCCTGACTGGCGTGTAATGGTACCTCATTGTGGTTTTTATTTGCATTTCTCTGATAATGAGTGATGTTGAGCATCTTTTCATGTGTTTGATAGCCATCTGTATGTCTTCTTTGGAGAAATGTCTGTTTAGTTCTTTGGCCCATTTTTTGATTGGGTCATTTATTTTTCTGGAATTGAGCTTAAGGAGTTGCTTGTATATTTTTGAGATTAATCCTTTGTCTGTTGCTTCATTTGCTATTATTTTCTCCCAATCTGAGGGCTCTCTTTTCACCTTACTTATAGTTTCCTTCATTGTGCAAAAGCTTTTAAGTTTCATTAGGTCCCATTTGTTTATTTTTGTTTTTATTTCCAGTATTCTGGGAGGTGGGTCATAGAGGATCCTGCTGTGATTTATGTTGGAGAGTGTTTTGCCTATGTTCTCCTCTAGGAGTTTTATAGTTTCTGGTCTTACATTTAGATCTTTAATCCATTTTGAGTTTATTTCTGTGTATGGTGTTACAAAGTTTATTTCTGTGTATGGTGTTACAAAGTTCCACACATTCTAATGGATTTATATTCACACATTTATATATACATACATGTAATTGTATGTATATAAATTATACATATATATGTTTAATATATATAAATTATATATAGACTATATAAATATATGAATATATTTATATATATAAATTCTACATATAAATATTCACATATTTATATACACACATTCCAGTACTGACTTTATAATGGATGCTACCCCAATTAGTACAGGTTAAAGTATCTGGCATGAAGAGGAATATCTTAAAAGATGGATGTTTTCAGTGGTTTAAAACTTTAAATATTATAAAGAGAAATTGATTCTTGTGGTTACTCTAAAAATTAATCACCTGTTTAGAGTCTCTTGGTCTTTTAGTCTGTATTGAGTCTTTTTTTTAAATTTTATTTTAATTGGAGGCTAATTACTTTACAATATTGTGGTGGTTTTTGCCATACATTGACATGAATCAGCCATGGGTGCACTTGTGTCCCCCATCCTGAACCCCCCACCTCCCTCCCCATCCCATCCCTCTGGGTCATCCCAGTGCACCAGCCCCGAGCACTTGTCTCATGCGTTGAACCTGGACTGGCGATCTGTTTCACACTTGATAATATACATGTTTCAATGTTATTCTCTCAGATCATCCCACCCTCGCCTTCTCCCTCAGAGTCCAAAAGTCTGTTCTTTACATCTGTGTCTCTTTTGCTGTCTTGGACATAGGGTCATCATTGCCATCTTTCTAAATTCCATATATATGTGTTAGTATACTGTATTGGTGGTGTTGAGTCTTTAATCAAACAGTTAAAGACCAACATCTTAGATGTCTTTGAAGCAGTCTGTGTGATTGGACTGGGCTGTTTTTATTGTAATAATGGGTTGAAACTCTTAATTTTTCCCTCTTCTTTGCCTTGACGCTTTAAAACGAAACATCTCTTATCTCTTATCCAGAATTGTAGAGAGCTGTTGATGTTCTCTGTGATGAGAATAATCCATTTTTAGCAACTGTGTGCTCCATAGCCTCAAAATTTAGCAAATCGAGTTTCAGTGGGAATGCTTTCATGTCTGTGGCCACCGGGAACATGTTTACTGAGGGAGCATTACGTGTGCCTTCTGTACATGGTCAAGAAGTTTTGGAGATGTGTAATTTGGAAGGAGGGTATAACCATTTAAAAACAGAGTCCGTCCATGTATAAAGAGAACAAACTTAAGTGTTTACCAGGGGAAATGGGATGGGGAGGGGCATTAGGGGTATGGGGGTTAAGAGTTACAAACTTTAAAGAAAACCAAAACTGCAGTCTGTCTATCCTGTTAGGAATGAGATAACTTCAGGGCTTACTGTAATTGAAGGGTTTCTTCAGTTAGACAGGTGTCTTTAAAAACACAGATCATCATACGTCTTGGGGGGATGCTTTGCTTGGCTGTTGAAGAATTTTTCAGAGAGGATCTCACGGAATACTGCGGAAGCAATGAGGACACCAGCACATCAGCAGAGTGGCCTGCGGGTTTCTGTGTGGTCATGCGTCAGTGCTCAGGGGAGCCCCCGGTTACCACGTGGCCCGCCAGCTCCTCTTTGAACCGTTGTTTATAAAGGGAGAGAATTAGTGTTGTACCTCTCTGACAGGTAAATTATGAAGCCGTGAACCTCTGGGAAACTCCGCATCCGTTAGTTGTGCTTGCTGTACTTTGGGGATGATACCAAGAGTCATGATTTACTGTTCGGTGTCAGAAATCTCTTTTTATCATTTGGAACAACATTTAAAACAGTGCAGTTTTCCTTTATTATGTAAACTATTCTTTATTGATGAAGCTGTTTTCTCCCAACTTTTTTTTTCCCCCCTGAATTAAGGGACACTTGCAGAAGTATAACTTTTGGCGCTGCGTTTGGGGTAAAATTGTTGACAGAAAATATGTATGTGTGTGTGTGAGAGAGAGAGAAAGACACCCAGGCAGA
Source organism: Muntiacus reevesi (assembly GCF_963930625.1). Classification (NCBI taxonomy): domain Eukaryota; kingdom Metazoa; phylum Chordata; class Mammalia; order Artiodactyla; family Cervidae; genus Muntiacus; species Muntiacus reevesi. The sequence goes on from NC_089262.1 coordinate 60,329,817, forward strand.
CAGTCTGGGCAGGCAGATTGTGCTTTTGAAAGTAGCCACTCAGACTCCCTAGTTGTGGTATGTGGGCTCAGCGGTTGTGGCTTGTGAGCTCCAGAATGCCGGCTCATGGGCTCAGTAGTTGTGGCTCATGGACTTAGTAACTCCAAGTCATGTGGGATCTTAGTTCTACCAGGGATCGACCTTGCATCCTTTGCGTTGCAAGGTGGATTCTTAACTTTTAGGGAAGTTCCCTAATTCTTAATTAGGGAAGTCCTAATCCTTAACTCTTGCCTCTCTCAGATTTTTTTTTTGAAGGGTAGTATTATTCAATTTTCATTAAACTGAGCTTAGGATTTAGTGACACTCTTAGCTCTTAGATATTCTCTGGGAATCACTCATTATGCCAGAGCCTGTGGCAGAGATTAAGCCAATAACCAAGCGTTCTCTTGGACACAGAGCTATACCATATTTTCTAGTTGCACTTAGTAGCTGAGGTCTTTCGAGTGCAATGGGGCAGGAGATGGGCGCCAGCCTCAGGCCTGGACAGCTGTGGTGGCCCATATTCTTTTCTCCTTCAGCCTGGGATGGAGCAGGGTCACTTGGCAGCCAAGTGTTGCAGGTGGCAGAGCCGCAAGGTGGCAGGAGCCTGGGTCCCTGGAAAGCTGCCTGGAGGAAAGCCACCCAAGCAGCAGTCTCTGCGTGAGGCTGTTACGTGAGCAAGAAATGCACTTTCATTGTGTTACAGCAGCGAACTTCCAGGGGCCAGGTTTACTTTTGGCTTACCTATTGCTAGAGTGAGGCTCTGGAGTAGCTCCCTGTCTTCTCAGACCTGCGTTTGGGCCTGGGGACAGAGCCCTCATTGATTGTTTCCAACAGATTGGCTTTTTTCACTGACCTTTTTTGTTTCCTCCCTTTTCTTCCATTCTCACTGCTTTCTCCTCTTTCATGAAAAACACCCAGCAGATCTTGCGATTCAGATCTCAACTTCCACGCCCTGCCTCTCAAAGGCCTTCTTGACTGTCTGATCTAAAATAGCTCTCTAGGTCCTTGCTATCATTCTGTTTTAAATTTTCTGAGTGGCACTCAGCATTATCTGATGATATTTTCATATTGATTGTGTCTTCCCCGCAGAAAACTCTAAACCATGAGATCAGGGAATTGCTCACTTCACTGCTGCCTCCCTTGTTCCTAGAACAGGGTGGAATGTGTTCAAATAAGGGCTTAATACTTGGTGAATGAAGTATGAAGCTATCTTACTTTGGATTAGGAAGAAAGTGGTATATGAAAGATCAAAATGGAAACAACAAACAGTAAGAAATGACTCTTCTGCTTTACAGGTCTAGGCAGTATCCGTGCATTAAGATAGTGCCTAGACTTGGATGAAAAATGATAGTCAGTGACAAGGGTAAATCTAGGTCCCACGGGACCCAGAGTTTGCCAGATATTCAGTTACAGTCCTTGGAAATGAGTGCTCTGTTTGTTTACTTGTAGACAGACCATCCTGCCCTGCAGGGTTCTTTCCCACCGAGCCTGGGCACAGACAAACGGCAGTAACAACCGGGTCCCAAAGAGTGTGACCACTGATGCAACTTGGCCAGACTGTTGGAGTGAATTATCTTCTGGATTAAAATACCTCTAGTTTTCTCCCCCTGCAGCAGTTTAGAGGGAAGGCTATTTTGAAGTAGAGAGAATTTTCAGTTTTAAAATGTAAAATCTTTTTAATGGGTATATAGTGCTTATTTTACCTCTATACATTTATTTCTTTAGCTCCTGTTGCTGGCTCCAGGAGGAACTTGAGAGAGTCATACTAAGTTTGGTTGAATAATTTAGCCTTTTGGGCACAATATCCTAATCTGCAGAAATGAGGACACTGTACCCCTAGATGGGGGAAAGTGCTTGGCACACAGTAGGTGTTCAAGAAATGTTTCTTCAATAACAGAGAATACTAACAGATAATATTTTTGGTACTATTATATTAACAGCTAGTTTTTTAATTGGGTTTCCCAGGTGGCACAGTGGTAAAGAACCCACCTGCCAATGCAGGGGATGTAAGAGATACAAGTTCGATTCCTGGGTCAGGAAGATCCCCTGGAGGAAGGCATGGCAGCCCACTCCAGTATTCTTGCCTAGAGAATCCCATGGATGGAGGAGCCTGGCGGGCTACAGTCCATGAGGCTGCAAAGAGTTGGACACGACTGAGCGACTAAGCACAGTATGAACAATTTATTTATTAAGCACTTAAGTGTTAGGTGACCTTATCTTTGACAAAGGAGGCAAGGGTATACAATGGAGAAAAGACGATCTTTAACAAATGGTGCTGGGAAGATTGGTCAACCACTTGTAAAAGAATGAAACTAGAACACTTTCTAACACCATACACAAAAATAAACTCAAAATGAATTACAGATCTAAATGTAAGACCAGAAACTATAAAACTCCTAGAGGAAAACATAGGCAAAACACTCTCCGACATAAATCACAGCAGGATCCTCTATGACCCACCTCCCAGAGTAATGGAAATAGAAACAAAAATAAACAAATGGGACATAATTAAACTTAAAAGCTTTTGCATAATGAAGGAAACTATAAGCAAGGTGAAAAGACAGCCTTCAGAATGGGAGAAAATAATAGCAAATGAAGTAACTGACAAAGAATTAATCTAAAAAATATACAAGCAGCTCTTGCAGCTCAATTCCAGAAAAATAAATGACCCAATCAAAAAATGGGTCAAAGAACTGAACAGACATTTCTCCAAAGAAGACATACAGATGACTTAAAAAACACATGAAAAGATACTCAACATCACTCATTATCAGAGAAATGCAAATCAAAGCCACAATGAGGTACCATCTCACACCAGTTAGAATGGCTGCTATCAAAAAGTCTACAAGCAATAAATGCTGGAGAGGGTGTGGAGAAAAGGGAACCCTCTTACACTGTTCATGGGAATGCAAACTAGTACAGCCACTATGGAGAACAGTGTGGAGATTCCTTACAAAACTGGAAATAGAACTGCCATATGACCCAGCAATCCCACTCCTGGGCATACACACTGAGGAAACCAGATCTGAAAGAGACACGTGCACCCCAATGTTCATCGCAGCACTGTTTATAATAGCCAGGACATGGAAGCAACCTAGATGCCCATCAGCAGACGAATGGATAAGGAAGCTGTGGTACATATACACCATGGAATATTACTCAGCCGTTAAAAAAATACACTTAAATCAGTTCTAATGACGTGGATGAAACTGAGCCTATTATACAGAGTGAAGTAAGTCAGAAAGAAAAACACCAATATGGTATACTAACGCATATATATGGAATTTAGAAAGATGGTAACGATGACCCTGTATGTGAGACAGCAAAAGAGACACATATATAAAGAACAGACTTTTGGACTCTGTGGGAGAAGGTGAGGGTGGGATGATTTGAGGGAATAGCATTGAAACATGTATATTATCATATGTGAAATAGATCGCCAGTCCAGGTTCGATGCATGAGACAGGGCGCTCAGGGCTGGCGCACTGGGATGACCCAGAGGGATGGGATGGGGAGGGAGGTGGGAGGAAGGGTCAGGGTGGGGACACATGTACACCCACGGCTGATTCATGTGAATGTATGGCAAAAACCACTATAATATTATAATTGGCCTCCAATTAAAACAAATAAATTAAAAAAAAAGGAAAAAAAGTGTTAGCTGATGGACATGTATCAACATATGTGGCTTCACTTCGTCCTGACTGTCACATGTGATAGGTCGGTTCTGTATTTATCCCCATTTCATGGTTTAAGTAGCTGAGGCCGCTGAGATCGAAACCCAGGTCTGCTTTAACCATAGAGGCCTCACAGTCAATCTTTGCCTTCTTTACTCTAGAGCAGGGGTCCCCAGCCTCCGGGATCTAATGCCTGATGGTCCGAGGTGGAGCTGGTTTAATAATAATAGACGTAAAGTGCACAGTAAATATAATGCACTTGAATCATCCCCAAACCATCCCCACCCCTGCTCGTCCAAGGACAAATTGTCTTCTACAGAACCAGTCCCTGGTGCCACAAAGGTTGGGGACCGCTGGTCTAAAGCAGTACGATGTGGACGGAGATCCAGACCAGCGTCTCTTGTCTACAAGGTCAGTCATGTTGATCCAAGCCCATGTTTTTCTAGCTTCTAGCGTTATCTTATGTACTCTGTAGAAATGATGGTGTAGTAGGGTACTGTGAAAGAGACTGTACTCCGAGAAAGGCCAGCCTCCACAGTGACCTTTCTGGTGTGACTCTGCCCTCTAGGTCAAGCGGCAGATCTGATTGCATCCCTCCCCTGCTCAGAATCCCTCCAGTGAGCCCCCATGCCCCAAGTTGTCCATGAGCTGGCCTCTGCCTCCATGTCCGGCTTCCCCTCGAGCCCTCTTCCCCTGTTACTGCCTGGCCACAGCAAACCATCATTCCCCAAGAACTGTTCCACACCCCGTCTTTATACTCAGAACTCCCTTCCTTTGACACAGTCCTCTCATCCTCTGGGAGGTCTTTCCCAGTGTTGCAGGTGGAACTGGCTCCTCCTGCCCCCATTCTGCGTGGGGTCCTGCACTAACATGTGTGCGTGGAAGCTCTTCTCTCCCTAGCAGGCTGTGAGCTTGCTGAAGGTCAGGATCGGGTTTTGTCTTCTTCCTATCATCTGTGCCTGGCACATATCAGCTATTTGTTGAATGAGAGGAGAAGAGAGAATAAAATGATTCAGAAGTGGTCACAATACTCACGTTCTTTGAACAAGAGTCTTTTCCTCTAAGTAGATACTCAGAGTGCATTCATATGTGGAGAAGGCAATGGCACCCCACTCCAGTACTCTTGCCTGGAATTTCCCATGGATGGAGGAGCCTGGTGGGCTGCAGTCCATGGGGTCGCGATGAGTCAGACTCGACCGAGCGACTTCAGTTTCACTTTTCACTTTCATGCATTGGAGACCGAAATGGCCACCCACTCAAGTGTTCTTGCCTGGAGAATCCCAGGGACGGAGGAGCCTGGTGGGCTGCTGTGTATGGGGTTCCACAGAGTCGGACACGACTGCAGTGACTTAGCAGCAGCAGCAGCAGCATTCACATGTAACGTGTTAAGACCCCGCTGAGTTGTGTCTGGGGAGACCATCAGTCCGTGCAGTGGGCCAGGCGCTGCTTCCAGGGGATGCAGTGCTGAGCATGGTGGCGGGATGTGCCGGGACTTAGGAGGGAAGCAGAGTCCATGTAGCAGAGATGGGTTTGACTCCTGGTTCTGCCCCTGAACCTCCAGATCCCTGTGGTCAAAGTACTTTACCTTGGAAAGCCTCAGGTTCCTCATCTGTGAAATGGGGCTGATGGTTTCTGCCTCAGAGGATGGTGGTAAGGACTTCATGAAGTAATTTGCATAACATGGTGCCTGGTGCTACTATAAATTAAGACACAAAAGATCCTATGATGGCCATTTTTATCCTTATGGTTTCTTAAGAGCCTCAGTGAATAAATTGATACTCTTATTTTCACCTTGAATTTTCGTGTCCAGAAGTGAGAAATTTCATATTCACTGTGAGTTATAATGAAATCTTTTCCCTGAGATGACTTCAGTAACATCTTTATGGTGGGGAGTTTGACAGTGGTAAAAGTATCTGAAAATAGGCATCTGTCACAATAAGGTTTGTAAAGCATATTAGATTATATTTGTCTTTTGAATGTCTATGGTTGATGCTATGAAGAAACAGAAGTTTATATACCACAGAGGTTTGGGTTAGAATTAGAGGATGGTCACAGCTGTTTCATGTTTAGATTGAAAAGACATTTGACCATAAGTACTATTTGATCAGGCTTCCCTTGTGGCTCAGCTGGTCAAGAATCTGCCTGCAATGTGGGAGACCTGGGTTCGATTCCTGGGTTGGGAAGATCCCCTGGAGAAGAGAAAGGTTATCAACTCTGGTATTCTGGCCTGGAGAATTCCGTGGACTTTGTAGTCCATGGGGTTGCAAAGTCAGACACGACTGAGAGACTTTTACTTTCACTCTTTGATCATCTGAATTTGTAAATTGCTGACTGAGAAATGCCAGCAGAGGGGTAAATGGAAGCTCTTTCTTCCTTCCATCCATCTATCATCCTTCCGTGTCCCTATAGAAATGGAAGGAAGGGCCGGGGTTTCCTCAAAGCATTTTCACAAGGGCCCTGGAACACCTGCCTACTTTCCCATGCTGGAAAGTGTCCGTTTATACCCTGGGCCCCGTCTTCCTCATGGCACTGGCTGGGGGGCTTCTGCAATCAGTGAGAAGCAGAGCTGAGTAAAGATGTAGTCTCCTGGGTGTGTGGGCCTCCTCTTGGCAGAACCGCCATGGTAGGGCAAGAAATGCTGATCACTTCTTGCCTGGGTTCCTGCAGTGGGCCCGCCTGATTCCACCCTTGTCCCATCACAGTCTAGTTCCAACATAGCTGCCAGAGTGATGCTTTTAACATAAAATTCAGATCTTGTCACCTTTCTACCCAAAACAGTGCAATGGCTTCCCGCTGCAGACTTAACGCCCAAGTCCTTACAGTGGCCTGCCCTTACCGCTGACCTTGCCTCCCCTTCCCCTTCTCTTCTGCTTCAACCAGCAGGTTTCCTTGCTGTTTTCCAAACACTCTAGGCCACTTGCTGGTCTCTCAACATCACATGGTCTTTCACATCCACAGGGCTCACTCTCTTACTCTATTCAGCTATTAGAACATCACCCCAGCAGAGGGTTTGTCCTACTGACCTATGTAAAACATCTCTTTACCCCACCTTATTTTTATCAGGTCTTCTGAATCACTCACGTATATCAGAGGCTTAATTATTTGATCATTCTGTCTGTCTCCAGACTAGGATGATGGAATAGATGGTTTGTTTTAGCCACAACACTTAGCAGACACTCAGTAGATACCTGGAATGAAGCATGGCTATGTGGGGAGACATAGGGGCTGGTTTTGGCTACCTGGGGGCCCATGGGCCAGTCTCTGACCTGTCTGTGTCTCTGGAGATTGTGAGGTTCAAGTGAGACAGCATACGCAAACACTTTGTGAATGGTGAAGCACTGAGGAGATGGAAAGTGTAATTCATAACAAGGTTAATGCGTGCTCGGCCGTTTTGGATTGGTTCTTCTTGTGCTGGCCTCAAATGTGGTACCATCTTACTACACTCTGTGCCAACTTAGGAACAGGGAGCAGACTCCAGTTGACTTTTGACTGAATGGTACCTCTTGTGAAGTCAGCATCTGGAAGTCTTGGATCTAGGTCCTATTTTTCACTGGTTAAGAACCCTGAGAAGTTGACCTGAGGATTTAAAGAGACTCTTAAGGGGCAAAAAAGGACAAGGCCAGAAAAAGGGACTCCTGAATTCCAAAGCCATTGTCAATTCTAAAGGGAGAATGAGGAAGGACTCTCTCAGGGCATCCTCCCCTTCCTCCTTCACTGTTGCCCATGACGCAGGAAAGACAGAATTACTACAGTGGGGTTGGGCAGGTAGCTGGATGTGAGGAGTTTGAAGACACGCCCTCCTGCCTGTATGATGTGTCACAGAAGTGCACATTCTGTACTGTTTCTTTTGCCTCCAGTTCTTTTTTTTAAATAATATTCTTATTTAATAGTCTCTTTCTTTTTTTGTCTGCGCTATGTGCCATGTGGGATGTGGGATCTTAGTTCCCGACCAAGGATTGAACCTGTGCCCCTGCAGTGGGAGTTCAGAGTCTTAACTATTGGACCTTCAGGGAAGTCCCTGCCCTTAGTTATTGATTTTGATCAGATGAGGTGTTCTTTGCAGGCATCGAAATTCAGGTCCTTCCCCCTACCTCCCTTCTTTTTACAAAGGTGTTTCCACATTGCAGTTCCTGGGAGGGTGGATATTTGTGTCTCTTCTGCTTATTTTGGTTTATCTATTATCCATCTTTCTTGCCCTATTCCTGTTTCAGTTACATTCCCTGGTGCTTTGTTTTTCTAGCTGTTAGTCCTCTTGCCATTGTTATCATGCCTCAGCCCTCTGCTGCTTCTGTTTTGGAGAAGGAAATGGCAACCCACTCCAGTGTTCTTGCCTGGAGAATCCCAGGGACAGAGGAGCCTGGTGGGCTGCCGTCTATGGGGTCGCACAGAGTCGGACACGACTGAAGCGACTTAGCAGCAGCAGCAGCAGCAGCAGCAGCAGCTGTTTTATCCTTTCTCTCCCCTCTGAGCCCTCATTTTCAGTCCTTTTCTTGCCTTCCATACATTCTTCAGGAGCTGAGGCTGACCTTGATCTCTGGACACTCTTTCCTCACTGTCCTGCTTCTCTGGTTTCTGTGGCGTCATGGTTCCCATCCTGTGCCTGAGCCAACTTTTACCTGCATTGGTTCTGATTTGGGAAGGAAAAGAGTCAGAAGAAGAGCCATGGGCCCTGAGAGCACTCCGAGGTTGAGCAGAGGTGATGGAGGTCTAGGAAGAGGAGAGACAAGAGGATGGAAGGATATGGATGTTTTGGGGGACTGGGGAACTTTGGGGGAGTTTGCTTCTGATTCTAACTTGTTTTCATAAAGATTCTTCCCAGTCCTTTGGGGAAGGAGTAGGATTGACTTAGGGTCCAGCAGTTGTAGCTTGGAGCAATGAGAAGAGGATTGGAGGAGAGTGAAGACATGGGCTCTAGCCCTGGGTCTGCTGTGTGATGGGACCCAGAACAGGTCACCTATCATGGTGGGCCTTCAGTTTCCTCATGTCACTGGTAAAGGCAGGGTTTTGATCCAGGTAAGTTTCTTTCAGCTGTGTATTTTGTAAGTTTCAGAATCTATGCTTCAGGGTTCTGATTCTTTTATTTTACATGGGGCATTACTTGGCAGGATCTTCCGTGTTCTTATTTAAGAAGGACCTGTGAGTGTGTGCATGAGTGTGTGCATGAGTGTGTGCCTGTGTGCATTGGGGAGAAGGGTCTTGGTGCAGCTGGCCAGATGAGAGGGGCTTTCCTTTGTGCCCTCCTGAGAGGGACTTCCTGTGGAGTGCAGGAGCTCCGTGGCTTACCCTGAAATAAGAATGCAGATGGTGTGTCGCAGTTCTTTGTCTAGGAGAAACCAATTTACAGAGACTTCTGTTTCCTTGTATTCCTGGTAGTCTTTGGAATGGTGTGTTCAGTGCTATCAGCAGACCTACGCTGACTTTCAGACTTTCAAACACATTTATGGTTTGACATAAATCTGTAGACTTCAAATGTTAGAAATAACCGTGTGAGCTTACTGTCTGCCTAGGTTCAACCTGAGTCTGAATTGATGAGTCATAGTGTTTATTGTTGTGAATATAAAGCTTGAGCTCTGAAATGTAAAATGAGCTAATAGGACTTTATTTTTCAATACAGACTGGTTAACAGAGGGTGTCCTAGAGTCAGAGCGGCCTTAGAGACCCTAAATAGATGGTGTTGAACCTTTTTTTTTTTGAAGGAGGAATCTTTTTTTTCCCCACAGGAAGTATTTTGGAGAATGTATAAACTTGATACAAACTTTATTATAAATGTATTCTTTGAATTTGCTACATTTGTTAATTCAGTTAGAACAATGACTTAGCCTAGGAGTAAAAATCTTCTCCAATGTATCAAAATTTGGTAAATAATACATTTAAGTGAATTAAATATTTTTAGATATAAATGTAACTGAAAACATAGTTTCCAAAATGAAATTTAAAAGGAATATTTGCAAAGTCTCAACCTTCCTCTGTTAAAATCTGTGGTTCCCCTGATGTCAGTTTGAAAACCACCAATTCAGAGAATGAAAAATATAAACTAAACATCAATCCAAGGAGCTAAGAAATAAACCAAAGTGAAAGAATATGGGAGAAATTAAATAAGCAAATTACAATCACCACTTGTCTAGACCTCCCATTTTTTTCATATTGACGTTGGTAATGTAGAATTATATTCATGGTATTATCAACTTTAGACTTTGAAGCCTAAATAGTTAGCCTCGTTCTCTTAGAATAAATAAATAAGCAAAGGAAAAACAAAAATCAAAGTCTCCATCTTCTGCTAGTGCTTATTCCTCCCAAGATGAAGTCATTCATGTCATCTTTGGACATCTCTGGTCCTTAGAAGGCTCTCGCTGTAGAGGTGAACTCTGTGCCCTGTTTTTCCCTCCATTGTTTTATGCTTCTCCCCTGGGACCTGCAGAGCATGTCTAACCGCTTGTCTGCATGGCAGATCCTGGTATTTGTGACGGTGACCGTTTACTCATGAGTCTTTTCTCCCTTGGCAAAACAGCCCCAGTTCCTTCAATTGTTCTGCCATATGGCAGCCTGGCTTCTGTGTCACTGCAGCATCCTTGTCATTTTTCTCTGCACGTGTTGGCAGTTTGGTCTGTATGTTTTACAGTATTCCATGGCCCAGGTATGTCTGATAGGTATAGAGAAGAGCTGGGCGATATCATTCTTAAGCAACTTACTGGATTTTCCTCAATGCGGAGTTGGGCAGAATTAGCATCGGGTGGCTGTCTCAGCGATAACTCATGCTTAGTTGATTATTGACTAAAACCCCCACTGATATCCAACTTTTAAGCAGTATTTTGTTTCATTCTTAATTTTTTTCAGTTGATTATTTTGGAACCAAGGGCAGGACATTTAGTCCTCAAGAAATATTGATAATGGAAGGGTAGTGATTATACTTTTAAGTATTCTTATATCCAACCCAGTATATTTCCTACTATGATCTACTTGAAGTATCACTTATTTGTTTTCAATTTCTAGGAGTTCTGTGTTTTTATGGAATCTGTGAAAAAGTTAGTGATGTTAAAAGGAAGTAAGCTAAGCAACTTTTTAAAGCCTGCTTCTGGCCTTGTGAGAAATCTGGAGTCATTCTCTGACTGTCATCATAAATTGTTTTTTATTCAAGTCAGCTGTGTTACAGAAACAAAGGCTATTTTAATTCTATAGTGGTGAATCATTTCATCAAGTGGGAAAAATCTTCAAGAATTTTTTTATGTTTGTGTTTAACTGAGTATAATGCAGAGGTTTGGATAATGGATGCCTTTTAAAATAAATATTGCTATATACATTTAATTTATGGCAGTTATTCCTTTTGATTAAGTAATCTGGTGATTGTGTAATTCATGTTTATTTCCTTGTCAATTTTGTCTGTTCTGTCACTATTGAGAAAGGCACGTTAAAGTTTCCCATTGTGATTATGGATTTTTCAATTTCTTCTTTTTGGATTTGATATTTTTTCTTTTATATATTTTGAAGCTATTTATTAGATGCATACGGATTTAGTACTGTATCAGCTTGTTTAGCTTACACTTTATGATGAAAAGTTCCTCTTTCTCTGGTAATATGTCTTGATTTAAAAACTACTTCGATATTGCTTTGGCTATATTAGCTTCCTTTTGGTTTGTGTTACATAATGTTTCTTTTTACTTAAACTTTCTGCTTTATTTTTACTGTGTATCTCTTATAAGCAGCATATAGTTATTGTTACTGTTCTTGAATTGTTCTTGTTTTTGAAAACCCATACTTAACTGCCTCAACATTGTATCAGGATCAGTTAGTCTGTTTATATTAAAATTGCTGATACAATTGGATTTATATCTATCATATAACTATTTGACATGTTTTACATTCTTAATTTCTCCTATCTTATGTTTTTGATTATTTTTTATTTCATTTTTACTCTATAACTTGTTAACTATACATTCTTTCCCATTCTGTTAGTAGTAGATTTGACATATTATATAGTAAGTTGTTACTTTTAATGCTTTCCCAAAACTCTTAGATACTCTAATTCTACTTCCCTTTTGTGTTACTGTAGTCAGATATTGTAGTTGTGCAGATATTTAAAACTCCATGACATTATAATTATTATTTTGTACATTAGGTATTAATTATATTTACTCACATCATTGTGCCTCATTGCCTCTTGTATTTTCACGTTTCTACTTGAGATCATTTTACTTTTACTTGAATATGTTGTTTTAGTAATTCTTTTAGTGCTGACAGGGAATTCCCTCAGTATTTGTCTGAAACAGTTAATTTCAACTTCATTTTTAAGAATGTTTTTGTTAGGTATGGAATTTTAGGTCATCAACTTCTTTTACTACTTTAAAGATGTCATTCCATTCTCTTCTAGCTTCTATAACTTCTCAGAATGGTTCTGCTCTTTCCAGAGTTTTAATTATATGTTATTCACATTTCCATAGTTTTCTGATGCTTTTAAGAATATTACTTTTAATTTTCCATCTTTGTTTTCTTGTTATCAGCAAGAATGTTAGCCTATCCTGCTCTATTTCATCCTGTCAAGGGGAAAAAGCCATTTCTACCCCAAAAGCTAATTCTGAAGAAATGTCTTGTGAGCCTTTTAGCTCTTATTGGTTTAACCTGTCTTAAAAAAACATGACATTCTCATATTTCCCCCCGGACTTAACCAATTCAGTTCATATTTAACTGGATTTTATTGACTTAGATTTGGTTTGGATGATAAATTTTAGTGATCTTGATATTTTTACGCTATGCAAAAGATGCTTTAATTATACAGAGTGAAGTCAGTCAGAAAGAAAAACAAATGTCATATACTAATGCATGTATATGGAATGTAGAAAGATGGTACTGATGAGATTATTTGCAGGGCAGCAATGGAGATACAGACCTAGAGAACAGACTTATGGACCCGGGGCAGGGGGTGGGGGATGTGGAGAAAGGAAAGGGTGGGATGTATGGAGACAGTAACAGAAACTTACTTACATGACTTATGTAAAGTAGATAGCCAATGGGAATTAGCTATATGACTCAGGGAACTCAAATCAGGGCTCTGTAACAACCTAGAGGTGGGAGGGAGGGCCACGAGGGAGGGGACATATGTATACCTATGACTGATTCATGTTGATGTTTGGCAGAAATCAACACAATTCTTTAAAGCAATTATCCTTCACTTAAAAATTAAATTAGAAAAAGATGCTTTAAGCATGTTTTACTTATTTTTTAAATATAATTTAATTTTTAATTGGAGGATAATTTCTTTACAATACAGTCATGGTTTCTGCCATATGTCAACATGAATTGGTCACAGGCATAAGAGGTCCCTCCCTCATAAACCTCCCTCCCTCCTCCCTCCCATCCCACCCCTCTAAGCTGTCATAGAGCACCAGCTTTGGGTTCCCTGCATGCTTAATTTTTTGGCCATATCACAGATCATGTGGGATTTAATTCCCCAACCAGGCATCAAACCCATACCTCCTGCATTGGGAAGACAGAGGTCTCAGCCACTGGAGCACCAGGGAAGTCACTTCAAACATGCTTTAAATTAGTGGTCCTTAACCTTTTGAAATCATAAGCTCTTTGTACCTTCCGAGGACTCTGGTTAAAAGACAGACTTCTACTGTCCCAGGTGAATGCTTAAAACTGTATGAAGCATATTCTTCGTGGGAATTAAGGAACATTTCTCCTACCTCCCATTCTCTCTCCACACCATGTGTACCCATGGGTTTCAGGATGAGAATCGTTATATTCAGTATAAAATAAATGTTAAGTGAAAGGTGTAGATAGGTCGATTAATACCTGAGCACTTGCTGTTTGTTCAGGGACTCGTTGGGGAGGAAAGTGTGTTGGGCCTGAAACAGGAAGATCTAGATTTGATTTGTGACTTTGCCATATGCTGGGCCTGATAGTATCAGTGTTCTCATTTATAAAATAAAGATCATGGTAACACTTCCGAGACATTACTGTGGGAATGATATGAGAAAATACACAAGAAATCACTTAATAAATTGAGGAATACTGTTCACGTAAAAAATAATAAATGTATGTGTATCAGTTCAGTTTAGTCGCTCAGTCGTGTCCGACTCTTTGCGACCCCATGAATCGCAGCACACCAGGCCTCCCTGTCCATCACCAACTCCCAGAGTTTACTCAAACTCATGTCCATCGAGTCGCTGATGCCATCCAACCATCTCATCTTCTGTCGTCCCCTTCTCCTCCTGTCCCCAATCCCTCCCAGCATCAAGGTCTTTTCTGATGAGTCAATTCTTTGCATGAGGTGGCCAAAGTATTGGAGTTTCAGCTTCAGCATCAGTCCTTCCAGTGAACACCCAGGACTGATCTCCTTTAGGATGGACTGGTTGGATCTCCTTGCAGTCCAAGGGACTCTCAAGAGTCTTCTCCAACACCACAGTTCAAAAGCATCAATTTTTCGGCTCTCAGTTTTCTTCACAGTCCAACTCTCACATCCATACATGACCACTGGAAAAACCATAGCCTTGACTAGATGGATCTTTGTTGGCAAAGTAATGCCTCTGCTTTTTAATATGCTATCTATGTATGTGTATAGATGTGCATTTATATGTAATATGTACACACAGTATATAGGAAATCAGTTTTCCTTTTTCAAACTTTGTTTAAAGAAGTACTTCAGCTGAATACAGTAATTAGAAATGAGACTTTTTGCCCATAGCACTTTCTTTGAAATTTTTCTTAAGGAATGTAAAGATAATATAACTTGGGGTGAGGCAGAAAAGAAGAAATCCAATACTGTTAATCTGGCTCTGAAATCCTATTAATGTTGATTCTAACTAGTATCTGTACTTTTATTCATTTACCTGTGGCATGGGACAATGTATTTCTTTAAAGTGTATTTTTTTAAGGATCTTACAACATTTAACACACTCTTCTCTGCAGAGAAGTCTCTGGGTAAAATTACTATTTTTGTTGTTACTGTAAAGAGGACAAGTTTCAAATATTAAAAACAGAATCAAATTTGATAGAATGTGTTATTTCTATTATGATTATGGTTTTAATGGCATGTATTAGGAAACATTCATTGTAATATTTGACATATCAGTTAACACCTTCATTGTGCTTCTATTAAAAATTATCCCATATAAAGTCTGTGTAGAATACTAGAACACCTTAGAAAACCACAGTCTTATTGTCATATTAAAAGGTGACAATTATCAATAAAAAGTATTTTTAAATTCCCATTTTTGTTTGTTACTATAAAACCTAGCATTCTTAACATTTTTGGAATCTTTGAATGCCTTTGAGAATGTGATGTAAACCGTAAACTGTTCCTTAGAACACTGGACTCAGTGCTAAGTCGCTTCAGTCATGTCTGACTCTTTACAGACTTATGGACGGCAGCCCACCAGACTCTTCTGCCCATGGGGATTCTCCAGGCAAGAATACTGGAGTGGGTTGCCATGCCCTTCTCCAGGGGATCTTCCTGACCCAGGAATCAAACTCACGCTCTTAAGACTCATGCATTGGCAGGCGGATTCTTTACCACTAGCGCCACCTGGGAACCCCTAGAGAACTGCATGCACATGCGGATAAACAGTTTTGCTAATAATTTTTAGTTTCTCAGACCACCTGAAACCCAGATGGACTCTTCCTGTAGACCCGGATTAAAGAAACCTCACTGTAAAAAGGTATATGCTTGCACACTTCATTCTCTTTGTCATCATTTGAATCTGTACATTTGTCTGTTCTCTGTTGGGCCAGGTGGTTCAGAAAGTGGGTAGTTAAGTTTGTTGTCCAGCAGGTGACACTTATTAACAAAGTATATACAGGTGTGTTGTCTATAGAGGGTGAGAGAGGAAAGGGAAAGAGGGAGGGAGAACATTCATACAGGAATACCTAATGCTCAGATTAAGATAATATAGCCACCAAGTTATTCAGGGTATTAGAGAACTTGACTTAGAGCCCATTATAGATTAATGAAAAATATTTAGAATATGCACATCAATGTCACTGTCCATTTTCTTCTTAAATGCCATTGGAAGATGAGTTAAGAGAGTTGGAAGAAATACTTTAAGATGGTAATAAATACATTTTCTGCCTCTTTGGTTCCTTCGAGAAGACAGATGTCATAGCATTTCAGCAGAAGACTTGATCGTGAGCATTATTGATGAGTTTTACAGGTAGAATTTCTCCAGGGGGATGCTTGATGGTAAAAAAAAAAAGAAAAAGTGTTGGTTTAATTAATTTTTTGGGTCTGTGTGATTAGACTTAGTTAAGGTTTTCTGCCTTACTTTTATTACTCCTGTTTTCCATATTACCTGACCTTTAGTGGTTTTATGGGAGTACTCTAGTGCTTTTGGTTTGGGCGTGAGAAGGTAATAGGAGAAAGGTGATGGTTGTGATGTTGTTTTCAACTTTTTCATTTGCAAAAGTAAAGATTTTGACCTGACTAAGGCAAAGGTAGGGGCTTCCCTGGTGACTCAGCTGGTAAAGAATCTGCCTGCAATGCAGGAGATCCCAGTTTGATCCCTGGGTCAGGAAGGTCTCCTGGAGAAGGGATAGGCTACCCCCTCCAGTTTTCTTGAGCTTCCCTGGTGGTTCAGAGGGTAAAGAATCTGCCTTTAATGTGGGAGACCTGGGTTTGTTCATTGGGTTCAGAAGATCCCCTGGAGAACGGAATGGCTACCCACTCCAGTATTCTTGCCTGGAGAATTCCATGGACAGAGGAGCTTGGCAGGCTACATTCCATGTGGTCGCAAAGAGTTGGACATGACTGAGCAATATCACTTTTTTTCAAGGCAAAGGTGAACTTAGATAAATAGAAGAGAGAAGACTAAGATTTTTAAATCAAGATCTAATCAGGCAACTATCAATATTGGCTTTGATAAAAGTGGCCAATAAATTGCAGCAGCAGTGGAAAAAATATGAATTAAATCAGCGAGAAGCTGTTTATCTGGTAACTTAGGGAATAATAAAAAAGGAAGTTTTGGCAAAGTTGGAATAAAAATAATATTCTTGACTAGTACAGGTGATGACGAGAATTGGTGTATTTTTTAACTTTTTATTTTGTATTGGGGTGTAGCTGATTAATGTTGTGAAAGCTTCAGGTGAAGGGGGAAGGGACTCAGCCCAGTGCATATACATGTATTGATTTAAAAGTTGATACGTTTTTGGAAAGCGATCACACACATTGTGACAATTGTGTCCATTCTTGGCCTCATTTCTGGAATTCTACTCTAAAAAAGTAATTTAAAGAAATAAAAACAACAGGCATGAAAGTACTTAATGTAGTATTTTTTTATAATGTTAAAAAGCTGGAAATACCCTTAATGTACAATAGAGGAATGGTTAAGTAAATTAGGAAACATCAGACAACTTGATGGAATGCAATTAAAAATGGTGCCAAAATTGTAACAGCATAGAAAAGTACTTTGGATAGGAGAAAAGTACAACCATATGTGTATTTATGCCGTGATTATGACTATGTAATAATTAGCTGTGCATTGAACAAAGATTGGATGGAAATAGGAAAAATTTTAAAAGTTTGATAAATTAGGGTGGTGTTAGTGTAGATGAAATTTATATATCTTTGTTATTTTGTTCAAAAATGAAAAGTTTGAGACAGTTTTCTAATTTTATGCACTTATGGATTATGTTGAACATTGAATTAATTGGGAATTTAACTATTTGATGTGAAGAATGTTTTTGCCCCTAATAGATAGTTACTGTTCCAAAATGGTTTACTGAGTAGTGCATTCTTTCGCCACTGATTTGAAATGCCACCTTCCTTCATTGTTACATAGTTTCCATGGCAGGGGCAAGTGCTGATCCCCGCACCCCAGCTCAAACCTTATTCTCTTTCCCAAAATTTTTGTTTCCAGTCTTGTGTATTTATCCTTCCACATGAACTTCGGAGTAAGTTTGTTGATTTTCATTTAACAAATTTGGTTTTGGTTTTAATTGGAGTGTATTAAATCTATAGATTAATTTGGGAAAATAATTTTGCCTCTTAAGCCTCCTGGTGTTTCCAGAAGTTTCAGCGAAATAGCTGAGTTTTTAAAATTTTACTTGGGATAGAGTGAATTAACAGGTGATAGCATTTGTCTTTTTTCTGTGTAGAAGCAGAATGATTCTGATACTGATGCCAGCATTCACTTACAAAAGTTTCTAGTTTTCAATTGCCTAAAACAAAATATGCAATTGAGTCCAGATGGGGAAGTGATGGAGACACACTGGAAATCTGTACATTGGAATTTATGTTTGCCATTAATAAAATGGCCTTTTGGGAAAAGCAGATTTTGAATGGCCACAGTGGTTAGGAAGTCCTCACTGTCAGGCATAGACTGTCACCTGTGGCTGATTGGTTGGGCTTACTTGTTCCTCAGCACATTTTCAGACTCTTTTTCCTCCTGCTGGTCTCCTTTGTAGCTTTATCTAAATCTCTTTTGAACTTTATTTAACTTTTCTGGGTGAAATGTTCTCGTCCTTTCCTATTTTCTTTTCCTGTCTTCCTCTCCTGCCATCCCCTTCTGTCTCACTGGGTCTCTTTGATGGTTTCTGTATCCCTTCCTCCCTCCTCCTCCCCTAATATTCTTCACGACATCTTTCTGATTTCTTTGTGATTAGCAAATAAGAGACTGTCTTTCTTGTTGAATGTTATTCTTAATGCTAGGACTTCTGGACATCTCCTTAATGGCTGCATCTTATTTCTCACCTGTTTCTTATCTTCTTTGACCAATGTAAAGCATGGGTGGTGTGGTCTTGAAAGGGAGGCATAATTGAATTGTAAAACTCTACTGTTTGGGGCTGTATTGCATTGAAAAGGGTTGCAGTTAAACTCTTTCGTTAGGCATAGTCCTGGTTCACCTAACCAAATAAAGTGTAACCTGATCGTTGTTTTGAACAGATATAGATTAGATATGCTTTTGATCTGTGAAAACCTTTGACCTGTTGGTACAGTTTATTTTCCAACATTAAAAAAAAATATCACCAACTTGTCAGTTTAGATTTTGTCTGTGGGTAATTAGCAGTCTCTTTAGAAACCAAGAACATGACTAAAGCAAACTGGTCTTCCTTTTTTAGGAAATGAAATTTCATCTAAGTTTCCTCTGTCTGTCATGTCAGACAGTTGTTATTGTTTTTTGCTTTTCAGATCCTCTTCCTGAACTTTTTTTTTTTTTGAAACTATTGCATGGTAGATTTTCCTCGGCATGTTATTTTCTATTGATTGTGTGTATATATGTGTGTGTGCATGTGCACATGTGCTTACATGCTGCTCACGAGCCTGCTCACAGGCAGATTAAGGATAATTCAAAATAGGGAACTGGTGGTTTTTTCCCCTGAACGCCGCAGTTTGTGTTTATTCTTATTTATGATTCAAGATGATGTTTTGTGTGTATGGTACATTGCAAACCACTGGGAAGACATAGTCTGTTTATTTAAAAATTTTAGCCAGAATAACCATGTAGTTCCTGGAAAGATGAAGTCCACACTGATTTTGTTTTTGGTCCTGACTGGTCTACCTCTTTATATCCTATGGAATATCATGCTGATTGATATCCATCAGAGGCTAACAGATGTGAGGGAGACTGGGGGGGGCCTTTCGTCTTCACTTTTTCTCCTGTCACGGGATGAGGAACTCTGGAAGGGTTGTTTTGTTTTTGTTGGGCAGGTGCACGAAAGCCCACATCCTTCTCCACGCTGGACTGAGCCCTGGAGCCCTCTACCTCTTGATTTCTATTTCCCGGCCACTCCCACAAGCCGGGTGGTGTGTGCCCGCTGCCCGGAGGCCCCCTTTGTACTGCCTTTTTGTATTTGAGGAGAGGGAGTGTCCTGAATTCTTGGCAATCAGGCAGGCTCATCCATCCCTGGCATTTGGGCTGTAGCACTGGTTGACCGCCCCACGCCACCCCTGGATGCTAATATACTGAGGAGTGCTAGCCTGCTGCCTGCTTCTGACATGACTTCTATCCTTCCTTCCTTCCTTCCTTCTTTCCTTCCTTCCTTCCTTCCTTCCTCAGAGTGTGCCTCAGTGGCCCAGGGTGGCAACTCCTCTCCTTGGACCCTGGGTATTTAGCAGGGATTGGTGCCAGCCGGAAGCTTTTCTATAGAAGGTGTGAGGCCAGGCTGGGTGAGAAAGTGGACCTGGAAATCCCTCAGAGAAGACCAACAGTGGTGAGAAAGGGCATGCCAACTGTTGGATCGCATAGGGCTATTTATTCGGCAGTGCTTGAGGAAACTCAGAGTTCTCATAAGCTGCTTTGGTCTAGTATATAGGCCCCAGCTAAGAATAATTGTTTTGAAGTTTTATACTATGGTGGTATCGCAGGTGCAGGAAAACATAAATACAAGCAGTACGTTCCTCAGGTAGGAATTCAAAGAAAGTAAAGAACAACGAAGTATCATCTAATCAATAAAAATATTCTTTTCTGTGCCCTAACTTCTTCACTTTTGAAAGCAGAACAAACCAGCTCTGACACGCATACATAAATAGATCAGAAAGCATCTCCCTGAGGTCCAAAATGCTGTTGTTGGGAGGAAGGATTCATGATATTTGGGCTCGCCTTGGTGAAGTGAACATAACAAAGGACCCTGTTTTGGCCCGGGGCCCTTGTTATTGTGGTTTCTTAGAGCCAGGACAAGGAAATGTGATGATGCCGTGACTTGTTCATTTTTCAGGGGCAGATGACGGTCTGCGCGAAGTTTGGCAAAAATGTTTATCTTCCTAAAGATGCTGAGTTTTACTTTATTTATAATGGATCTCATCAGAGACACATCGTGATTGCAGAGCGCACAGAGGATAATGTTCTCCAGTCCAGCATTCCAGGTGAGGCACACGTGCGTGTGTGTGTGCGTGTCTGTGTGTGTGTGTCTGTGTCTGTGCGTGTCTGTGTCTGTGTGTGTGTGTCTGTGTCTGTGTGTGTGTCTGTGTGTGTGTGTGTCTGTGCGTGTCTGTGTCTGTGTGTGTGTGTCTGTGCGTGTCTGTGTGTGTGTGTGTCTATGTGTGTATGTCTCTGTGTGTGTCTGTGCATGTGTCTGTGTGTTTGTGTGTGTGTGTGTCTGTGTGTGTCTGTGTCTGTGTGTGTGTGTGTGTGTCTGTGTGTATGTCTCTGTGTGTGTGTGTCTGTATGTCTCTGTGTGTGTGTCTGTGCGTGTCTGTGTCTGTGTGTGTCTGTGCGTGTCTGTGTCTGTGTGTGTGTCTGTGTGTGTGTGTGTCTGTGTGTGTCTGTGTGTGTGTGTCTGTGTATGTCTGTGTGTCTGTGTGTGTGTCTCTGTGTGTGTGTGTCTCTGTGTGTCTGTGTCTGTGTGTGTGTGTCTGTGTGTGTGTCTGTGTCTGTGTGTGTCTGTGTGTGTGCGTGTCTGTGTGTGTGTGTGTCTGTGTGTGTCTGTGTGTGTGTGTCTGTGTATGTCTGTGTGTCTGTGTGTGTGTCTCTGTGTGTGTGTGTCTGTATGTGTGTCTGTGTGTGTGTGTCTGTGTGTGTGTCTGTGTCTGTGTGTCTGTGTGTGTGTGTCTGTGTGTGTGTCTGTGTGTGCTCACACTGGGTTATCTCATGTCTGAGGCTCTTCCAGCTGTGTCTGCAGCTCCCCAAGCAGCCACGTCTTAGACTTGCCCTCCAGACTGGGGAGGGGGCTCTGGATGCAGTCTGTTAACATTGCCTCCTGTCGTCCTGACACCCGTGGCCAGGGACAGCTCGGGGAGACCTGAGATGCCTGACACCATCGTAGTTCCGTCTTCCTCATTCTTCTGTGGTTGGTCCAGCAGCCTCTCTCTGCTTTGCTCCCTGGGGTGGCTGGGGTTCCTTACTCGGCATCCTGTCCATTCAGATGTTTTCTTGTTGGATCTCAGGCTCCAGAACTTTCTCATCCCACCACCATTCACATTCTGAAACCTGTAGTTCTCCCAAATGTCTTCAAGTAGCACAGTGACAGATGACAAGTTACGAGCTAACAGCCCTTCTTAGGGACTGTTCTTTTGTATTTTCAGTAGGTGTGTGTTGTGCATCTGACAGCAAGCACCAATCTAAAGGTGCAATTAAGGCATCATTTACCTGCAGAAAAGGAGAGTTTTTGTTGGTTGTCTTGTTTGTTGATTGGTTGATTTCAACTGTGGGTCTTTAAGACCCCTTTAAATTATATCATCTAGGGACTCTTCAAATTTTTTAATAGGTAAGACTGGCTTCATTTTTTTTTTTTAATAAAATGTTTTAAGTGCTTCTGTAGGATATCTGTTGCATGTGGGAAGAAGGAAGTAAACTTGCAAACACCGATACAAACACCTTGCAGACCTCATTGGGTTTGATCACCGAATCAATCTACTGTGCAGCTTCTGGGACTTTGGGCAATTTTAAGCTCTCCTATCTTGAGCCCAGCAACTCCCATCCTCATAAGGAAAAAAAAAAGTCAAACCACAGTAATGGCACAGAATTATACTGACTGTCAGTCTCTTTTGCCTCTCCCCTTTTGCCTTAGCACTTGTGTTGAGTTTTTGCTGCGTTTGGCTTGGCCCTCTTTTCTTGGTTTTTCTTCTTTTTAATCAAGCTTCTTATGTAGAGAAAGAATAAAAATAATAACAGAAGTGCTACTCCTAACATCAACATTTTAATTTTTTTCTTAAACTTGCATGTAGGGGTGAACATTCTCCCCATTCCTTGTGTGTTAAAGAACATTTTTTTTGAGTATATTGTGGCCTGCTTAGAAGGGAGCGTTCATACCTTGAGTTTAACAAATTGCTTGCAGGCAAAGGACAGTTTCTGTTTCTGAATCTTAAATTTTCCTGGATATAGCTTTGCAAGGGAACCTTTCTGAAGTATGTACAACAGATTTCTATAGTATATACTAGACACATTTAGTCTGGTGGTAGGAGCTGCATTCTGTGTTTGTACCACAGGATCACTTTAAAGAGACAATGGTGAGAAAATGGCAGTAGTTCCTGCCTGGTACACCCAGGATGCTCTTGTTCCTTGAAGCCTGGCAGCATAACTCCTGGGGAAAGGCTTTGGAGAATAAGGCAGAACAAGGATGATCTGCACCCATTCGTCGTTTGCTTGGGGGTTAATGGTGGCTGAATGTTAACCCTTCTTCTGTCCAGCTGTGACTATCATAGTCACAGAAGTTAGATGGCAGTAATTCCTGGAAATTCTGCCAAGGACAACATAAAAACATACAGGGGAGAAGTTCATAACCTTGGTAAGATGAAGGAAGAGTGTAAGGAGGAGGGGGAAGTAACAGGGTCAGGTGACCACCCAGTAGCAGAAGCATTAAGAACACCTGCAGAACAGAAAGGCTCTTCTCAGAGGTGGCCGTGGGGCAGTGAACATTATTTATCATGTTTCTGTGGATTGGTGTTTACCCACCCTACTCAACGTTCAAAAGGACACTGAGGAATTAGGGTAGACTTGTGTAACTTTATGGTGCTGCCTTATAAAATGATCACCTATATAAATATATAAAAACATGTGACTCAGAAGGAAATGCCAGAACAGAAAAGGACAAAGGTCTTTAAGACAACAAACTTGAATTTGACGGTTGGGTGGAAGTACATGGTGAAGTTGTGCCAAATAGCAGTGATAGGAGTGTTAGTATTAGACGCTCAGCAGTGCCTGACTCTTTGCAGCCCCATGAACTGCAACTCACCAGGCTCCTTTGTCTGTGGGATTTTCCAGGCAAGGATTCTGGAATGGTTTGCCAATTTCTTTCTCCAGGGGATCTTCTCCACCCAGGGATCGAACCCGGGTCTCCTGCACTGCAAGCAGACTCTTTACCGACTGAACTACCAGGGAAGTAATGACAAGAGAACAGGTGCTAAAATGGTCAGAGCTTATAAAAGTTAGCTTGAAATTGGAGTCCCTGGAAGAAGATGGGGTCAGTGTTCGTTTGGACCCACTGGCTTGGCAGCGTTTAAGGCTGTTTGGCCGCGTTTCCTGTCTGCCTTAGGCTTCTGAGTGTGTGGTGTGTATGCTCGGCCTCTTGCTTTGGACACTGGGAGTGCATCTTCGGTGGCCTCTGGGTGAACTGTTCACTGTCTTGTCGTCCAGGCCACGGGCTTCAGGAGACGGTGACCGTGTCTGTGTGCCTCTGCTCGGAAGGTTACTCCCCGGTGACCATGGGCTCTGACTCCGTGACCTATGTGGACAATATGGCCTGCAGGCTGGCCCGCCTGCTGGTCACCCAGGCCGATCGCCTCACTGCCAGTAGCCACCAGACCTTGCTGACCCCGTTTGCCCTGACGGCGGGGGCATTGCCCGCTCTGGACGAGGAGCTCGTGCTGGCCCTGACTCATCTGGAGTTGCCGCTGGGGTGGACCGTCTTGGGGAATTCTTCACTGGAAGGTGAGCCCTTACCAGAAAATTCAGGTGTCTCCTCTCTATGTGAAGTTCAGAATGTGCTCTGCGATTTGTTATCTGTTTATCTAGATGGGTTTTCCTGCCTCCTTTTGATCCAAGCCTTTCCCTGGTCAAGCTGGGGTCTCTGATGTCCTGAGCCACTCATCTCTGAGCTGGTTGAGGCCACTGTATTCCAGGAGGTGAAGAACTTTGCCTCAAGGAGGGAAAGACTGTTTCTTTGTGGCAGGTTTGGGCCATGCTTCCACTTCCCTTGGCATGTTTTCTTGCTGTAACAAGAGGATATTGGTGCCCTTTTTCAAACAGGGAGAATCACTGAGCAAGGAAGAACATGCAGCCTACTTACTTGAGGAACACTGAGAAATGTGGCCATGCAGGAAATTAGCTAATGCATTGACATCTTCAAAAATGTCAGTGTCACTAAGAACATTCATATTTACTATATTTATATTAACTTTTGGAATTACTTCTGGACACCCCTTCTTTACTGAGAGGCTACATAGAGTCTTAATATCATTAAATAGACTCTTAAAACCATTAGGAGCCTATGTGAACAGAGATATAGATGTATTATAAGCCTGTACCATGCATGAGACTACACTGTTCAGTAGTTGGAACTTATGGTGATTACAGATGACATTTTATTGGAGGTAGAAATATCACTCTGTATTTTATTCAACAAAACATATGCTACTGATGTTTTTTCTGTGTTCTTCCCATGCCTTTAGCTTTGTGGTTGGATAATGCTGTTTTTAAGAAATTCTGCTTCCAGATGGTTATAGGTTATAGGTTGGTTTAAATTCAGTCATGGATAGATTAAATGCACTACTCTAGGTAAAGTGAAAGTGAAAGTCACTCAGCCGTGTTCAACTCTTTGTGACTCCATGGACTATACAGGAATGGTGAGCAATTTCCTTCTCCAGGGAATATCCCCAACCCAGGGATTGAACCCAGGTCTCCCGCATTGCAGGCAATTCTTTACCAGCTGAGCCACCAGGGAAGCCCAGGAACACTGAAGTGGGTAGCCTATCCCTTCTCCAGTGGATCTTCCCGACCCAGGATTCAAATCGGGGGCTCCTGCATTGCAGTGGATTCTTTACCAGCTGAGCTATGGGAAGCCACTACTCTATTTAAAAGGGATATGATTTTTTAAAGATGAATCATAAGGCCATAAGCCACAATCAGAGAAAATCTCCATATCTTATCTTTATCAGGGTTGTACTTAAACTTTCCTGGGCCCTTAAGGGTGTTCCTTATTTCTTAAGACCTTGAATTAAAGAAGTCACAAGCCTAGTTCATCACTTAGCAACGCCGGACGCCTGTGCGCTTAGTGTGGTCGCTGACCGATATGAATGAAGGGTTGGTTTCCTGATGGAGTTGGTGGTGTCTGTTCTGCTCACCAGGTCTAGCAAAGGCCTTGGCATATAGCAGGCACTCAAAAAATGCTTGAGTGAATGGTTTATCCTGAGACTTTAAGGAGTGACACATCCTAGATATCACTTTGTAACTCTCCTGTATATAAGGAAGGGAAAAATGTATTTTGGCTAAGTAGCTTTATTCACATGTATATACACACATATATTCATTTATGCAAATATATGTAGATACATATATTCATTCAAATGTGTATATATACATTTATACATATGTGTATATATGTTTTCTAGATAAGGAGCTTCATTTTCTTAAGACTCTTGGCTTTAAAAACAAATTTTATCAATAACATTGGAGGGTATTTTACATTTTGCAAGGCAGACTCATTTTGCCAAAACATAAAGCTTTCATAACTTCTCACTATGCTCTTATGTCACCAGGATATGTAAGTACATATTGTGTATATTGTTATATTTTTTTCATGAAAAAAATTGAAGCAGTTGCTTCACATGGCGGGACATTGTATTTTATTGGAAAACATTTCTAGTGTAATAGTCATTAAGACTAAATGCCAAGCCCTGGCCAGTTGCTTCTGGGCAAGTTATTTTTGTTCTGATGCCTCAGTTTTAATTTCTAAAATGAGACATGGTAGTCCCCAAACTCATTGGCTTGTTGCCATGGCTGAATTAGATAGTGTATGATGAGGCTTCTACAACAGTGTCTGAACATACTAGATTCTCAGTAAAAGTTGACTTTCATGTGTGTTTGTGAATGGATTTCCATGTATAGAGAGTAGGTTGTATGTACATATGTGAAAAAGAAATTACAGTTGGTCTGGGCAAATGAAGCTATAGGCAAAAGATAACATCTTGGTGCTGTAAACAATTCCTTGAGGTTGCTAGTAAATTTCTAGACTTTCTCTAAGAACAGTTTATAGCAGTTGAGGTAACATTGCCTGCAGCCTAGAGACTTGTAATAGAACTTGGTTACAACAGCAGTGTTCGGGGACAGCCCTTTTTCATTTTGGTCCTCTGATTAGATAAGTTCCACACTCCTGTTTTCTAGTTTGCAGATCCTTTCTTCTACTTGATCTAGTTTACTGTTGAACTCTTGAATTTTTAAATTTCAGTTGTATTCTTCACCTCTGTTATTTCTGTTTGGTACTTTTAAACATTTTCTTTTTTTTTTGGAATTCTAACTTTGTGCATGCATTACTGTCCTGACGTCACTGAGCGCCTTTGTTACTTTGAACTCTCTCTCAGATAAATCACTTATTTCCATTTCATTAAGATTAGTTTTTGGAGATTTATCTTTTTCTTTTTTGGATGTTATTATTATGTTTCTTCATTTCCCTTGACTCTGTTTTGTTTTCTGTGCATCAGATAAAACAGCCACCTCTCCCAGTCTTGTCAGACTGCTCTTGTGTAGATGAGCCTGATCAATCATCCCAGCCCAAGCTCCTGGTTGCCTGTTAACCCTTTGTGATAGTCCAAGGTGCTGTTGTGTTCTTAGTAGTTCCCAGTGGTTGACCATATGCCAGGACCTGTCAATGCCCTAAAGGGGAGGATCTCAGTCATCACCTGGATGCAGGCTGACTGGAAGGCATGAGCCGGGAAAGTATGCATCAGATCCCTTCCAGGGAAAGATTGGAAGATGAGTGTTTTTAGCTTGCTCTTCTGTAAAGAACCCTAGGGGGATTGCTGTAACAAGTGGTTGTGTGCACACCCATTAACAACTGCTGCTTTATCTACGACAGTCCTGTGGGACTTGTGAGTGCGAGCCCCATGCCTGTCAATGCCTGGTGATCTGGGACCTGTGGCTTG
Source organism: Muntiacus reevesi (assembly GCF_963930625.1). Lineage (NCBI taxonomy): Eukaryota > Metazoa > Chordata > Mammalia > Artiodactyla > Cervidae > Muntiacus > Muntiacus reevesi. Next base: position 60,357,015 of record NC_089262.1, read on the forward strand.
AGTCATAGCCGTAAAAGCAGCTCCTTTCAGAGAGATGCTGGTGACCTGGCTTTACTGCTGGCGTGGGACTGGAGCGGAGGAGCGAAGGGATTGCCAGCTGGCCTCCTTGGGGTGCAGGGAGAATCGCAGTCAGCCCCTCAGTGCATGCTCCGAGAAGCCAGACCACGGGGCAGCCGCTTCTACAATATACGGTCAGCTCTCCTCCTGGGAAGACTGGCTGCTCTTGCCTGCTCATTCTCCACTGAGCCCTGGGGGCAGCCCTGGTGCCTGCTTACGTGCCCATCTTAGAGCTGCGGCTTTCATTGCTGCGGTCCTGTGAGATTCATGAATATAAGTTGAATGAGCTTTCAGAGCTAGGTATTTTGGGGGCCCACCCCTCAGTGGGAGCCTTAGAAGTTGGAGTGTTATAGGTACAGTGAAAACCCTTGGCTCCTCAGGGAAAAGTTGGGAGTTGGGTGTTCCCTTCTGACTGTATGGTGCTGTGCTGGGGGTGGGGTTAGCGCCTTTCCTACCCATCTCAATGGATTTTCTCACTAACCTTACGTGTAGGAGGCACTGAGGGAGGTACTGGATTTCTCTCAGTGGGAACTGTTCTGTGAGTAGCTGTCCATTTCCATGGGTGGAGGGTGGTTCAGGAGTCTGCTGAGTCACATTGCTGATCCTTCTCCTTCAGTGTGGTAGAGTTATGATCCAAGATGTTTAGAATATCTTACGTGCTCAGCGCTTCTCTTTTTTTTCTCTGTAAGCAGAGTGATTTGAATTTATTTTTTATCTTTCATTGATTTACTCACATTAAGGCCGTTAATTTCTCAAAAAGTGTTGAAAATAGCAATGACTTTAGGTTACAATTACAGAGAGTCTGCAGATCAAATGTGCTTTATTGTTAAGAATTATTTTCTTTTAGTTATTATAGAATTAAAATGTTAGTAGTTGATACTGTCCAGTATTTTCAGCGAAGTCAATGCAGCTTTTTTAGCGTACGTGTTTTGTTAGTGTTGCTTGTCTTTGAGACAGATAAATGACATTAGCAGAGTAAGGGGGTAAACGGTGGCATGTGGCACTCTGAAGTTTAATCGTGTGTTAATGGTAGGGGCATCATGAATGGAAAACAGGTTTCTTCCTCTAGTAACTACTTCTCCTATGACCTATCCAAAAGCTATTTGATACTGTACTGGTATCATTTATTTAAAATTGTTTGCATGTATTTATGCTTTTTAGGAGGGTACAGAGGATGCTGGGCTTCCCAGGTGGTGCTAGTGGTGAAGAACCCATCTGCCATTGCAGGAGACATCAGAGACATGGTTTCAATCCTTGGGTCGGGGAGATCCCTGGAGGAGGACGTGGAAGCACACTTCAGTCTTCTTGACGGGAGAATCCGTGGACAGAGGAGCCTGGTGGGGGTCTCAAAGAGTCAGGCACGACTGAAGTGACTTAGCACTCACTCACAGAGCATGTTAAGGAATGAGTTAAATTGATTTCTGTAATGATTTTGCCATGGATGAGTCTGATGCAAGCCTTACTGTGAAGCAGGACTGTATTTCGTAGCATTTTATAATAAATCTCTCATTTTTCTCTTTTCAAACACTAAATAAGAGTCACCAGAAAGACCCGAGAACCTATAGAAGGGCCAGAGTCTGAGTTGAGTATTGTGTCTTATAAAGCAAAACAGAGCCTTTCCTTAGCCCTGCATGTTACCCATCATTACTCATTATGCAACTCAGTTATTCTCCTAGGGAAGGAAACAGTCTGTGTTTTATTGAATTTGGTGCCATAAATAAAATTGGATTTCTGTCTCATAAAATTAAACCCATTCTTTCTGAGAAATAGCTTTTGTGATTAAAGCTTCTTCAGGGTCTCAGGACCTCACATTTATAGTAAAACTTTAGTAATATAATAACCAATAAAACTTCACATTTAATTTTTCTTGTTCTGGATTTTTGAATTGTTTTTTGGACAGAAATCTTTTCTCAGAGATTGGCGTAGTTTTGACAATTAGGTTAACTGGCTTGAAGTACTCTTTTTTTTTTTTTTTTTAATTCTGCTGATGCTCAGATAACTTGAGTTGCAGGCTTCCCTTTCTGCTCAAATTACTTCTTTTCACTTGTGTGTCCAGCAGCCTGACATGGTTGCAAATACCAAACTTGGCAGCAGTGATGAGGCTGCCATTTGAGTAAAGATCCCAAAGGGACTGCAGATGCCGTCTCAGAGGACTGATGGCCTTGCTCCTGGGAACATAGCTCCTCTCCTAATCTATGGAATTAGGTAGAGCTTGTCTTGGTTATGCATTTTTTTCCTTTTTATTTGGCTGCACCAGGACTTAGTTGCAGCACGTAGGATTTTTAGTTGTGGCATGTAGGATCTCGTTCCCTGACCAGGGATTGAACCTGGGCCCCCCTGCATGGGGAGCACTGAGTCTTAGCCATTTGACCACCAGGAAAGTCCCCTGTGCATTCTAATTTAAGGAAGAAAAAGCCCATTTGCTTTTAAAAAGTCATATAAAGGTCTCTCTCAAAGCATATATATATATATATACATTTACAAATCAATTTGTAGCAACAATTTGCAGATTCAAGACTTTTGTTGTCAAAGTAAATTATTGTTGTAAAAAATGAGTTTGGACTTTTCTTCAGGTCTCTAGGTAAAAGTACTTAATTTGTTCAAAGATCTCTCTATAGGCAGAAGTTCTTTGCTGTGGATGAGAAGAACTCTTCATCAATTATACCAATGGTGAAAACATAACAATCTGTATTTTCAGCTTCGTTGGGATATAATTGACATATATTGTTAGATATGTTTGATGTGTACACATGTTGATTTGATGCATTGATATATTGCAGGTGATTGCCACTATAGCATTAACACCTCCTTCTCATCACATAATTACCATTTCTCTCTTTTTTTTCCTGTGGTAAGAACATTTAAGAAGGGTGGCACCGCTGGGAAGACCCAGAGGGATGGGATGGAAAGGGAGGTGGGAGGGGGGATCGTGATAGGGAACACATGTAACTCCATGGCTGATTCATGTCAATGTATGGCAAAAACCACTACAGTATTGTAAAGTGATTAGCCTCCAACTAATGAAAATAAATGGAAAATGAAAAAAAAAAAAAAAAAAAAAAGAAGGGTGGCACCATGGATTGAATCTATAGGACATATACATTAAAAATTTTAATGAAAAAAAATTTTTAATGAAGCAAAGAAAATATGTCAGACTGCTTTATTAAATTTAAAGAGCTAAACTTTGTCCCTACCTTTACAGCTGATTCTATAAGTGGAAGAAGTTTTCAGAGTAATCTGATTGAGCTTTTGCAGCTGTTTTTTGCATGGCTGTCTTGGGTATAAACATAACCAATGTATTTTGAGAACTGATTTCTCATTCTGTAGTTTTATGGTTGGCTAGAGAGCTGTCTCCAAAGAGAAGCAATGGATGAAATTGCTTCCCTTTGCCTTAGGGAATTTTTTTTTGTTGTTGTTTTAATGATAATTCCAAAGACTATTATTTTATTGATTAATTCCAAAGATCAGATCAACAGTATGTACCTTTCCTTGCAAGTGGAGTTACACCACCAGTAGAGTTATAGTAAGAAGAACAGACTTAAATCTAGAAATTAGAGAAATGGTACATTGGTTGCAGAATACATGTTGCAAGGGCCAGGCCAAGTATTGGGTTGGCCAAAAATTCATTTGGGTATTTCCTGTAAGTTTATGAGTGAACTTTTTGGGCAACCTAATAGTATCTGTCTGTGTGAAAACAAGTCACAGTGTAATGAATGGTGACTTAAAGGAGAAATAGAAACCTCAATGTGGCCACAAGTTTAATGGTGAGGTACTGCTGTTACTAAGAAGAAGAGTGGTTAGCATGATGCTCTGCCTTATTAATAGCGTCTTTATTAATCCCCTTTGAAGGAGACTGTTTGTTTTTCTCTATTTTACGACTTAATGGAGGATAAAAGGAAAAGAAACACAGACAACCAAAAGGGCTTAGGAAGAAAGTTTATAATAGAGTGGGGGTTATTCAGCAACCATTGTTGTTTAGCTGCTCAGTCATGTCTGACTCTTTTGCAACCTCATGGACTGTAGCCCAGCAGGCTCCTTCTGTCCATGGAATTTCCCAGGCAAGAATACTGGAGTGGGTTGGAGAATACTTCTCCAGGAGGATCTTCTCGACCCAGGGATAGAACCCCCATCTCCTGCATTGGTGGGAGGGTTCTTTATCACTGTTACACGTGTCTTAATTAGTGATCTTTTAAGGAGTTTAAGGAGAAGGAAATGGCAACCCACTACAGTATTCTTGCCTGGAAAATCCCATGGACGGTGGAACCTGGTAAGCTACAGTCCATGGGGTTGCAGAGAGTCAGACACGACTGAGCAACAGCCACAGCCACTGCCAAGGAGTTTAAAGAGCCATCATGTAATATTGCTTATCTGCAGGAAATGCTGTTAAGTGAGAATTAGCAGTTCATTACGAAAGACTCAGTGGGAACTGCCAATTTTCTGTGACACCTACATCTTGCTTCAAGCCACATACCCGGAACATCCCCTCTTTCTAGACTACAAGGGAAGGGAATTTGAGGGTCAAATTTGAGTGGTGTTTGACAGAGGGAGATATCTGTTTATCTTTCCTTGAATAGAAGAAAGAGATCTGTAACCAGTAAGAAGCAAGGTTTGTTTAACACTTGAAACAGAGCTTGTCTAGTGCTTGAATACAGTCTGCCAGCTCTAGAAATTGAAAGAAAATAAAGTGAGGCTCAGGAGCAAGGCCCTGTTGGTGGGCTCCCACCTGGGTACCAGGTTTTATTAGTAAAGGGGATGAATTAGAAGACTTGCTTGCTGTCCCACAGACTTTGTGAAATGTCAGCTTTGTCTTTCTGCCTCAAAGCTTTGTCCTGGACAGAAAGTTTGAGATAACATCAGCTGATCTCCTGTCGGTGAGCAGGAAACCTATAAAGGGCACAAAATACAAGTTTTTAGGTTTTAAAAACATTTTTTGGAAGGGTTTTAAAATTCATGCATTTTGGGTGTTGACTAATTCTGGGATATATGTTTTTCCCGGAAATCTTGACATTTTTCAAGCAGTTGTGTGTGCACTCAGTATTACTTTCTAGCCTTCTGGCATTTCTGATAGTACCTGGTGGAACAGACATCTCCACACTTTCTCTTCTGACATTTAAAGCTGGTATTATATTCCTTCAGTTGTTGAGGTAACACACTGGATAACCGCTAGTGGTGGAGAGAATGATCTTTAAGACAGGTCCTAGGGTAAATAGGTAAAATTGTTTCATAATACTTAGCCATGCACATGCACACAAATGTGCATCATTTGTGAAGTTTTAAAACCCTTAACCTGAAACTGGTTTCTCTGCCTTTCATCTCTCTTTTTTTTTAGCTTGTCATTTTTAAGGAATAAATTTTTTTGGCAGTAAAGAATTTAACACAGAATTGACCTCTTAAAGAAAGGCCCTTTTCCCCCTGTGAGTCATTTGGACTTTTCCTGCAGTTGAGTCAGTCAACTCTTATTAAGCACATTTTCTGTTTAAGGCACTACATTTTAAAGAAGAAAAAGCAGCTTAAATTAAACTTCTCCTTGAAAATTAAGCTTCGTACAGGACACCTGTGGCCCTGAGACTAGAGTAGAGAATGATATATTTATTCTCACTTCTGAGAAGTAGAGAATAGGGTTCTCTTCAGGTTATTTTCTGGTCATTGTCTCCTACTCTCAAAATTTTCAAGGAAAAATCAATGTAAGTGGAAGCTTTTATTTTCAAACGCCCATCCCTACTGTGCTTCCCAATGGATTCAAGGCAGTGGAAGGTTTTGAAATTTATCTCTGGTTGGCAGTGTTTCACTTCCAGCTTTTCTCTTTTGCTGCTGCTGCTGCTGCTAAGTCGCGTCAGTCGTGTCCGACTCTTCGTGACCCCATGGACTGTAGCCCGCCAGGCTCCTCCATCCATGGGATTCTCCAGGCAAGAGGACTGGAGTGGGGTGCCATTGCCTTCTCCGTTTTCTCTTTTGGGAACCCTTCAAATGTATGGGGCATTTTGGGGTTGCACATGGGAGACCAAAACTGAATTTGAAAATGACTGTAGCCAAGAATTCTCTTAGTACTTATCTTGAGTAAAAAAGTTAAACTTTTTACTGTTTTCATAGATTTCTTTAATAGAATTTGAATACTGGCAACTTTTTGGCTTAGGCATTAAAGAATCTGCCTGCAATACAGGAGACCCTGGTTTGATCCCTGGGTCAGGAAGATCCACTAGAGAAGGGAATGGCTACCCACTGCTGTATTCTTGTCTGGAGGATCCCATGGGGAGAAGAGCCTGGCGGGCTACAGTCCAAGGGGGTCACAAAGAGTTGGACACGACTGAGCGACTCACAGTTTCACTTTCATCTTTCCTTGTACTACTTTATTTAAAAATTAAATCACATATTGGTTAAAAACTTCCAAATGCTTGGAGCTTAAAAAGGCTGATGGTTGAAGATGGTTGGGCGAGGCCTGGCATAGAGGGGCAGGCAGCAAGCCGAAAGTGATGGGGTAATCTTAGGGCAGTGGTCAAACCTGTGTCCTGGAGCAGCGGCCCTTTTGCTGGGTCCCAGTGAACTTTGCAAGGCCTTGTCTTGATTCTTTCAAATATGGGTCATGATGTGGGCACAAGTCTGTAGAGCTCTCAGATCTTCTGTCTTTCTACCCCAGGTTTTATTTCGTAGTGGTTCTTACAGGCCAACTTTCTCTTCCCCATACCTGTAGCTGTAGCAGCTCTTGTTTTGCAGATTTGTCATGAGAGAGTGTGTGTGCACACACACATGTGTGTGGAGACAGACGACCTTCTGGAGAGTGGGGTGCATGCCTGAGCTCTTAGGGTTGGTGAGGCTTAGTTTCCGACTGCTTGCTCTTCCCCACTTCAATCTGTTGATGTATTCAAGTTCTGTCTTTCTGCTCTTCTTTTCTTGGGTTTGTCTTCTTTAATTATCTTTGCCAAAGAGCCAGCTCATTGGCTCTGATTCTGGGAAAGACTGAGGGCAGGAGGAGAAGGGGGAGACAGAGGATGAGATGGTTGGATGGCATCACCAACTCAATGGACATGATTTTGAGTAAACTCTAGAAGATACTGAAGGACAGAGAAGCGTGGCATGTTGCAGTCCATGGGGTCGCAAAGAGTTGGACAGGACTGAGGGTCTGAATAGCAACAGCAGTGTGAAGCATAATAGTTAGGAACTTGAGTTTTAGAAGTAGAAGAACCTGGGTTCAGATTCTTGATGCTCCGTTTACTACGTGAGTGAGTTTGGGCAATTGCATAATTGTGTCAAGCTTCCGTTTCTGCCCCTACCTTGTGCAGTGGTAGTCAGGAGTTGATGAGATGAAAGATAACACATGTGAATTGCACAATAAATGTTAGAGGGAAACAAGAAGTGTAAAGTCCTTGTAGTCATTGGCACCTAGCAAGGATGAGATAAAATCAGATGTGGTGACTGATTTTCACTCATGCCTAACAGCTGCCATCAGGACTTCTAATTAACTTTTTCCGACCTTCCGTCCTCACTCTCATCCCAGGAAGACTTAATTTTATATATTGGTGTTTTGTTTGGGTTACCCCATTTATCTTCTCCTTCTCTCACCAGAATATCCCTTCCCAAGTATGCCCCTGTGCTGAAGGAGGGGATAAGATCTCCCACTAAAGTTGCAACTCATAGCCACGGAATTGAATATTTCTCCATGGATCTGTGGATCTGTTGGATCTGTGGCTTCCAGGGCAAGGCAGATGTGTGGCCAGATTCCTGGTTGTGCTTAAATTCAGAATCTCAATGCAAACTTCAAAAGATCATTTCCAAGATATGATGAGTCTATGCTTTTCCTTCTTGTCAATAATAGAATTAGATAGTGGTGTATTTTCATTTGTCTTCCAAACAGAACAGGGTTCCTGGAGGGTCACTTGGAAGGGTGCCTGGGAATTCCATAGGCTCCCCTGTAGTGTGAGGGGAGAGCAGAAGAATGCCCAGTGCGTCGTAGGCTGTCAACAAATATCAGCTGAATGAATGAATGGTAGATGGAAATCAGAGTCTTGAAGAAATATGAACAAATTTAAAAAGTCTGTTGCATAGGCTGGAAAAGCAAGTATGGTATAATTACCGCTAATGGCACCTGATGACCGCCTGCTGCCCAAGCCATGGGGTTGAAGCACATTTGTCTTAATGGCACATCTGGTGTCTTACACTGATGCAATTATAGTGCCTCTTAAGCAGATAACTAGTTCCTTTAAATTATGATGTTTAATTATAACCAGAGGGAAACTGCTTTTGAATATACATAGATCTATTTAGTGAGTGTTTATTATATTTTTGTATTAAGAAGACCAGACAAATATGAATGACTGGTAAGTCCCCCAATATAGGCTTTCTTAGTTCTAGAGAACCCTGTCTCATATATTATTTTCGCTACAGCCCCCTGACCATCTTGGATACTAGGCTGGGCAGATGAAGCAACTTAAAGTTTGAGAATTCAGTGGTCTTTTCTGAGCTGCATCACTGTAGGTGTTCAGCTCTGGGTCTTTCAACTCTTTAATCTGATCCCTTTGCACTAGACAGTGTTGTGTCTGAAGTCTTCATATCTTGTGTCTATGCCCATATTGTACAACTCAGCCTGGGGATGTCCCCAGATTGTGAAAGTCAGAAATTGGATTGCCATTTTTAAGTTCTAAAAAGGATGTTTTAGTATTTCAGCTGATTTAGTACTAGTTCTACAACGTAAATATAGTCAACCTCTATGAGATACAAAGTCCATGAAGTGCATTCCAGGACTGTTTATCAAAATGTGAACTTTCTGGAATGATTGTGTATGTGGTTGGTGTTTACCCAGATTTTCAGCCAGGGGTTGTTATGATCTGAGTATCTCAAATGTGTCTGATGCAGAGCAGGTGTTTTAGGAAGCTAAAACCTGCCATTATGCTTTTTTAGTCCTCCTCTACCTTTTGGCTTTGTGATTCCACCATGCCTGCCATGTTGGTATTGTGCTCCATGGGACGTCGTGTTTCCATACCTTTCCCATGAGTGTGCTTATATTTGCAGTTCCTATCCTAGACTCACTAAGCTCCAGTCTTCTGTGTGGAGGGTGGATTTGTTTATACACACACCAAAGCCCTTATTAGACTAACCAAATGAAAGATGCCATAAGATGCAATCTCTCCTCCCTTTCTCATTGAGAGTCCTGAAAAATATCAGAGATTGTGTGTGGTGCTCATGCCAAATACCCTTCCCCATTCTCCATATAATTTTTGCTAATAGTTTTTTATTCTTTTTCTGCTCATTTTACAAACATCTATAAATTTTCAAATCGTGATACATGATGCTGATTGATTAACCTATAATTAACCTTGTAGGTCAAATAGTTTACTTATTTCTGTTCACACTTTCCTAGAACTGTAGTTACCAGATAGGATTTCATGGGCGAGATATTTATTTTATTGCAAACTAAAATGGGCTGGCCATATGCTTCTGCTTTGTGTCCATGGGTCCTGGTGTATGGTAGTCATTTGATTCAATGTTTGTCTGCTCAGTGACTTAAATGCACAAATTGAAACCTCTGTGAATACATATGTGGCTTTGGAAACCAGAGTAGAACTTATTTTAATTGATAGGATTTATGTGAATTAAAAAATATTTTTTGTTCATAAGTTTATAGGGTTGAATACATTTTAGTGACTCTACTCAGGAGTTGTGAAACATTGGTAAACTCTAGAAAAGAGAGCCCAGATAGCTCAGTCGGTAGAGCATCAGACTTTTAATCTGCGGGTCCAGGGTTCAAGTCCCTGTTCGGGCGCCTTCTGATTTTGGGCAGAAAATCAGAAAAGAGAAGGACTTCTGAACCCTACACAATAGAAGGACTTGTTCAAAAATTTTATTTGCTCCTAGATTATTGTCCCCACCACAGGTTTAATATTTTGCTTAATGTTTAAGGCTCTATCTTGGTGTAGCAGCAAGTGATGTAGGTTAAAAATAGCTTGTAAAAGTCAGAAGTATTTTTTTGGTCTCATTCATTGGTAAAATTTTTTAGTTAATGAGCTCTTAAAAATTTTTTTTAATTGCGATATAGTTGCTTTACAATGTTATGTTATTTTCTGTTGTACAGCAAAGCGAATCAGCTGTATGTATACAAATATCCCCTCTTTTTTGAATTTCCTTCCCAGAGATGATCGGGAAGACAGTGGTATAAACAGGAGGCATAGATCTGGATTTTGTTTACCAGATATTTATTTAAAGTAGCAGATCTCAACCCTGGCTTTGAATGGTTGTAGGATCCCTTTGGAATCTTTAGAAGAGATGGATGCTTGAGCCCCACCCCAGAACTTTAATTGTTCTGAGGAAGGCCTTGAACACAGCTCTGTGGGGTGAATGGGGAGAGAGAGGAGGAGACCTACAGACATCACTGAACCCCAGTAATACCAGTGCCCCTCCTTCCTTCCTAGCCACATTCATCTCTTTACCCTCAGAGGTGTTATTAGAGTAACCGTTATCTTATTTTTTCTCATAGTTTTACCACCCATGTATTCATATATAATATGGTTTAGTTTTCACTTTTTTAAAAAGTTCATATTAATTAAAACTTATTCTGTATATTCTTTTGTGACTTCCTCCCTCAGCATTATATTTCTTAGTTTCTTCTCTATTAGTGTGCAATTCATTTTTATTGTTAGAATATTAGTGTTTTATTATACTGTAACTTTCCTGGTGGCTCAGACGGTAAAGCGCCTGCCTACAATGCGGGAGACCTGGGTTCAATCCCTAGGTTGGGAAGATCTCCTGGAGAAGGAAATGGCAACCCACTCCAGTGTTCTTGCCTGGAAAATCCCATGGACGGAGGAACTTGGTAGGCTACAGTCCATGGGGTCGCAAAGAGTCAGACATGACTGAGCGACTTCACTTTCACACTGTAACTTATCCTATTATGGATGGACATTACGATCACTTCTATTTTTGATCATTTACATTTTTATGCATGCTTCCTGGTGCATACAAAGCACAGTCCCCACTGGGGTTTAAACACAGAAGTGGAATCGCTTAGCCATGTAATATTCGTGTCTTCAAATTTATTAGATTATGCCACTGTGTTTTCCAAAGTGGGTGTGCCAATTCACATTTCCTCTAGCAGTGCACGTGAGTTCCTAAGGGCATGATAGTTTATTTTTCATTCTTCCAACCTGAATTTCCTGCTACCTTAGAAGCATAGTCAGCCCTCGTGTAGGTGTGATCATGGCCCCGAGTTTGGAGTGAACAGTCTACAAAAGCACCCCCCTTTAGTAACAGGCAGACTGGTCACCTGTGCTCTTGTGCCTCAGGTGCTCTGGTGTATGATCTGTTATCTGTAATCTGTGCTATATTTCATAGATCCCTGATCCCCAAAAGCCAGGGCAAGGATGACTCTTTCTAGGACCTTGGGTCTTTGCTGTGACAGGCTCATTTGCCAGGAAGAGAAACTGAGATGTGGCAGAGAGGGAAGGGTGGCCTCGTGCTTCTCGCCTTGTCTGGGGCAGAGGTGCCCCACTTTATGCCGCGATGGGGCTGTTGATTGAATGTCGCAGCCTGCTGTTCCTTTTTGTGCCTGAGTGATCTTGCTTCCGGGATGTTACAGGTCATACCTTTTAATGTTTTCCATTAGAGCAATTATTAGTAATTCTGTTTTAGTTATATTAGTTCAGATAACTCTGGGCACCAACTAAGCAGGAAAAGACAAATTTATCAGGTTAAAAAAAAACAAAACCTTCATTTTAATTAAACTCTTCCATGTCTACCAAATTGCAGAACCCCTTTCCACAGCTTGTTTTCCTGACTCCTGTTAAGTATCTGAAGCTCTGTAACAAGCAGAATTATTTATATATGTCATGATGTTTCCTGTTTCAAGCTCTTTACTTGATTCTGGGCTTTGAATACCTATATTGAGTGTGAAAGCTTGTTCTTAACACATTTTGGGCAGCTTTTTGTTTCCTTCAAACATCAGAAGCTCTTCTCTCCCCCTGCCTTCCCATTTTCCCAGGAGGCAGGTGGATTCAGAGAGAGAGAGTGGCTACAGTGAGTGCTCAGCCCCCCAGGTCTGCTGTCCTTGCCCATGAGCACGGTGTGCGGGTGCGAGACATCCTGGGACCCTTTGCTGCAATGCTTATACCTGGACACACCTCTCCTCGAGCAACAGTATGCAAAGAAGCTGTCTGGGACTAAAAGTAACTGGGTGGGTGCGTATTTGGGACGGTTTCTGGACAAAAGATACACAGAGACCGAAAAACCCAACTGCCAGTGTTGAAGAGCCTGGAGCAAAAGCAGAATACTGTGCCTGCCTCCTGCACGCAGCGCCACCTGAGGGGGGGCAGACCACCTAAGCCACCCATCAGCCATCCTCTGAACTCATCCCCACCCTCACCCCGTGTAAGGAGCAAGCGCTACTCCGCTCAGGGAAGGAGCAGGCAAGGGAACCTGTTGTTTATTCTGGCTCCCTTCTGCTGCATCAGGGGCCCCAGGAAAGCCTTGCCTGAATTTCTTGTCTGCCTTTTAGTCAATTTCTATTGACTGGGGGAGGCCAGGAGCTCTGGTTGGTAACAGATGGAGCTGGAAAGGAGAGAACAGGGTGCTGGTTTAGCGGACAGGCCTGGCGGATTCCGCTGGTGGAGGACGCAGGTTCTCTCCACACTCACACCTCAGTCAGGGTGGATACAGCGAACCACAGCGAGTTTGAGGGTATTTTAGGACCTTGCTCCAGGCACCACAGGGAGTACCACTTAAATGGTTGACACCACACTGCCTTCATCAGTGCTATGGTTTTAAAAGGGAGCATGAAAATTTTAAATGTTCCCTTTTGGTCATAGTTTTCTTGGAAAAAAATTGCATCCTATATAAGCATGGGCATTTCTCACCAGGTTCAGACTGAGATCTGTGACGGAGCCACCCCATCCGAGTGTGGCTGGCTGTAGCTGCGTGCTGACTGGCTCCCTGGGCAGTGTACTTGTGTGGGTGTATTTATGTGTGTGTGTTGTCACCTGATCCTAACAAGTCTCTTGCTGATTATTATTTAAGAAGGGAAAAAAGTGTCAATGTTACCAAACGTGCCTTGTTGGGAATCAGTTAAGAGTAAGATAGCTTACTTTCTAATTAAGTGGGTTTAAAAGTCAAAAAGTTAAATGATAAAATAAAGATAAGTTCTTTGGTAGTCTTGGAAAGATAGCAGGTATATGAAGCTTGTCTGGCGGGGGCGCACTGCTTTGTCTGTTTTCGGATGTTTCGGATCTCATTTCACTTGGAGTGGGAGGGAGGCTCTGTGCTGTGTTACAGAGACGGAAGATGGAGCACATGTACGGTGAAGTCTGTGACATTTGCAAATTTGAACTATAAGGCTTTATGCTCATTGATCTACATGTAGAAATAGTGTAAACCAAAGAAAAATGGAAGCTAAACCGTTTTCTTTTGGACCCATGTGCAATGGAGTATTCCTTTCTGATTGTTTCAAATTAGAGTCTTGTTGGATGCTGGCTGCGACAGCACAGGCTGCTGGTAAGACCAGGCTGGATTTCCGGCCTGAGGAGGGAGAACCCCACCTCCAGTGGGCCTTAGCATCGTCTTGAAGAGGGAAGACATGGTTGGAATTTATTGAGAACTGAAAGTTTGTTTTAATGAGGGTTTTCAAATGCAGAGGAGGCGTGATGGCGGGGGGTGGGGGTGGTGGCAGGGAAGGGAGTTTGATTAGGATTAGATCAAGATCATGGTATAGTGGTTAAATATTGGTTTTAGGGCTTAAACTGTCAATGCTTTCTAATCAAGCATTGATATGCCTTGAAGGAAGGTCTTATGATGAATATTCAATCTTTTCCTAGGCCAGAGTCTTCCAGGACTAGTGAAGTTATGCTAATGAAGACAATGGAGAAGCAAAATCAAGTCGGTGTAGACAGTAAGCTGGGTGGAGAAATCGGTATATTTTGTGTTCAGTGTCCCAGCTGTGTGGGAGTATGTAGTTTGGCTTCATAGATTTTAGTCAAGAGGTAGTGATATCAAAGGAAGAACTAAGAATGATAGATGCTTCAAAGAGCATGTGTAGCTGTGTATTAAAAGCTGACTCTCATGGGTACTCATCAGGGAAAGAGCCATTGGTCATTTATTCATTCAACAAGCAAATGTTTATAGAGCATATAACTCGCCAGGACTGTGCTAGCATTAAAGACAGATCAGGTCCTATCCTCTGGCACTTTCCCCTCCAGGGTGAGGCAGCATCCTCTGGATCTCTTTCCGATTACAAACAGTCAGTAATATTACTTAACTGGAGGGTATGTGCAACTCAGATCCTTACTTCAAACTTATTCCGACAGATCTTAAGTGTTAGCATTTTCGTGTTCAGTTGTTAAGACTGCGTATGTTTTAAGGTGTGTCTTGATGTCTATGGAGTTATAGGCTTAGCTTTTCTAAATATAAACAAGTATATTCTTTTACATGCTTCCAGTGTAATGTTTATCATGAGACAGCTGTGTTCCAGGTACTGAGTCATAGTAGAAATACGGTGTACAAACTCTATACAAATTAGATGAATTAAACATACACAAATGATTGAGATTTTTAATAGTCACTTGTCATTCAACTCAATAAATACTGAATGACTTCAGCAGGCTCCTCTCTCCTTGAGATTTTTCAGGCAAGAATACTGGAGTGGATTGCCATTTCCTTCTACAGGGGATCTTCCTGCCCCAGGGACTGAACCCCGGTCTCCTGGATTGCCGGAGGATTTTTTTCTTTTTCTTTCTTTTTTTTTTTTTTTAACCACTGAGCCAACTTGGAGGCTCTTTAGTTCTTCTTCGCTTTCTGTCATAAGGGTGATATCATCTGCATATCTGAGGTTATTGATATTTCTCCCAGCAATCTTGATTCCAGCTTGTGCTTCATCCAGCCCAGCATTTCTCAGGATGTACTCTGCATATAAGTTAAATGAGGAGGGTGACAATATACAGCCTTGATGTACTCCTTTCCCTATTTGGAACCAGTCTGTTGTTTCATGTCCAGTTCTAACTGTTGCTTACTGACCTGCATATAGATTTCTCAAGAGGCAGGGCAGGTGGTCTGGTATTCCCATCTCTTTCAGAATTTTCCACAGTTTGTTGTGATCCACATAGTCAAAGGCTTTGGTATAGTCAATAAAGCAGAAATAGATGTTTTTCTGGATCTCTTTTGCTTTTTTGATGATCCAACGGATGTTGGCAATTTGACCTCTGGTTCCTCTGCCTTTTCTAAAACCAGCTTGAACATCTGGAAGTTCACAGTTCATGTATTGCTGAAGCCTGGCTTGGAGAATTTTGAGCATTACTTAAAAGCATTACTGCCCTTATGGCAGAAAGCAAAGAAGAACTAAAGAGCCTCTTGATGAAAGTGAAAGAGGAGAGTGAAAAAGTTGGCTTAAAGCTCAACATTCAGGAAACTAAGATCATGGCATCCCATCCCATCACTTCATTGCAAATAGATGGGGAAACAGTGAGAAACTTTATTTTTGGGGGCTCCAAAATCAGTGCAGATGGTGACTGCAGCCATGAACTTATTAAAAGATGCTTACTCCTTGGAAGAAAAGTTATGACCAACCTAGACAGCATATTAAAAAGCAGAGGCATTACTTTGCCAACAAAAGTCTGTCTAATCAAGGCTATGGCTTTTCCAGTAGTCATGTATGGATGAGAGAATTGGACTCTAAAGAAAGCTGAGTGCTGAAGAATTGATGCTTTTGAATTGTGGTGTTGGAGAAGACTCTTGAGAGTCCCTTGAACTGCAAGGAGATCCAACTAGTCCATCCTAAAGGAGATCAGTCCTAGGTGTTCATTGGAAGGACTGATGCTGAAGCTGAAACTCCAATACTTTGGCCCCCTCATGTGAAGAACTGACTCATTTGAAGAGACCCTGATGCTGGGAAAGTTTGAAGGCGGGAGGAGAAGGGGATAACAGAGGATGAGATGGTTGGATGGCAGCACGGACTCAGTGGACATGAGTTTGAGTAAATTGCAGGAGTTGGTGATGGACAAGGAGGCCTGGCGTGCTGCAGTCCATGGGGTCTCAAAGAGTCAGACACGACTGAATGACTGAACTGAACTGAACTGAACTGGGCCACCTTGGAAGCCCATATACTATGCTAAGTGTTAGCAATAAAAGCTTCCAGGGTCTCCTCAGCCTATAAGAGGACACAGTCAGGAAACAGCCATAAGACACAGTGGCAAACACCAGCAGTGAAAACCCAGACATAGACCAGGCAAGATCCCCCATGTCAAGTGGCACGTGAAGAGGCACAGGTCAAGCTTTTTAAGGAAAGTTCTGGTGAACAGAGTCGCTGCGGGCTACAGTCCATGGTGTCACAAAGAGCTGGACACGACTGAGCACAGCTGAGTACACACACACAGACACACACACACACAGAGGTATATGTAGCTTTGGCAACATTGAAACAATCCCAAGAATCCAATAGATGGGTAAAAGTATCTCCGTGATGTCTGAGAGAGGCCATGGACTTGGATTCCATTTCTGCCTCAGCTGTTGAGTGGGGAGGAGTACCTCTGAGGACAAAAGGTGGAAATGAAGCCTCCCTGACACTCATGGCCCCGTTAGCCTGTCCTGCCAGGGTCGGCATCTCCTTAGCAAACACCTTAGGAAGTTGATGATGTCTGTTTCCGAAAGATGGTGTTCTTCTAGCGCTTGTTTCCCCAGATGGCTTCACTGAACATGAATGGAAGGTGAACATGCCCCATGGGGGGTAGAACAGTGTTGGACCAGTGATGAGCAAAGCTGGCTCCAATGCTTGCCTGGCCTAGCACAAGTCATTGACCTTTCCACGTCTGCAAAACGAGGTGTTTGGATCAGATGTTTTTGATCCTTCCTGCGAGCTCTTCCACGCTTACTGTTCCTGTTCTTACTCTGACAATCTCTTGGAGAAAATATGTAAGATAAACTTTTTAAATGGAGGCACTATTAATAATGCCGCATGTCTTTTCTTTTCAGTTTCCCTGCCTAGGGAGTCTCTTCTGCACCTGGCTGTGAGATGGGGCCTCACTAAGCTTTCCCAGCTCCTCCTGTGTCTCCCTGGGGGAGTCCAGGCCCTGGCTTTGCCCAACGAGGAGGGTGCCACACCATTAGATTTAGCTTTACATGGTGGACACTCCAAGCTGGTTGAAGACATCACAAAGTGAGTTTTGCTGCTTGATAGATTCTCTCTCGGTCTACTTCTATAAAATCTTCCAAGCATTATGGAAAAATTAAAGATAACCAAGCCACAAGCTAACATTTGGTTTATAGTTTACCATTAGTTTCCATGTATAAAGCATAGATGTACACATCATATATAAACAGATATAGAGTTATATTTGGTATTCACGTTTCATGGGGGAGAGGGAGTCAGGAAAAGTCTCTTAAAAGGCTCCATGGTGGGGGAGGTGGCTACAGTAAGAAAAAATATGTTAGGAAACACTAACCTAACCCTGTCTTATCTTTCATTAGTTTAAGTGTCACTTCTTCAGAGAGGCCTTCTATATTCTGATCTTTTATGGTTATGATTAAAGTGTTCATTGTGACTATAATTATCATTAATTTATAATATATATCATAATTTATGACTTTATATATAATCATCATTTATTTCATATATGTCTCCATTCTAAATCATTTGGGGGCTGAAACTTATTTCTGTTTTACCTGCTGTGTTCAGCATATACATTCATTGAAAGACAGTAAGTTTTTGTTGAATCAATGAATAACAAACCCTAAGATACTATGTAGCCAATGGGCTGGTTAGTAGGATCTAGAAATAATGGAAGTGAAATAATTTGTCAAATGTAAAGTCCTCTGTTTTGAGGATGATACCAACATTTTCAATGTTTGTTACTTAGAATGGTTCAGATTGGTCATTATTATTAGTATTTACTTATGATTAGAGGAATGCTATACAATGATTTCCTTGACTTAGCATGTGGAAGCAGCAATGAATATTGCAAAGTTTACATAAATATTAAATGTTATCAGTGTTATTACATGGTTTGTCTTCATGGGCTGGTTCTTTTCATTTGGCCCATGGAACTCATTGTAATTAATTTATGGTTGTAGGCTACCCGAGTAGATGCTGAAGTCACAACTTGCTATTTTTGTTTTCACTTGGTCAAATGAACACCAGCTAAGGAAAGAGCCCATCCTAATGGAATTGCCCTTGTCTTTGCTCTACCACGACCACACTTTCTTTACCTGAAAAGGGCAAGGCAGGACCACTTCCTTGACCTTGTCATTGTGGATAGTTTAGGGTTACACTGAGGACCTGGTGCATCACTTCTTTGTGTTTGGCAGCTTTGTATCTTTCTATTGTGTCCCAGACAGAAGATGATATGTATTTTAAAAGTTCACACATCCTCTGTGTCAATAAAAGCAAACAACCTGATCAAAAAATGGGCAGAAGATTTAAATAGACATTTCTCCAAAGAAAACATACAGCTGTCAAAAGCACATGAAAAGATGCTCATCTGTAATTATCAGAGAAATGCAAATAAAAAGTACAATGAGGTATCACTTCATACTGGTCAGAACGGCCATTATCAAATGTCCACAAACAATGAATGCTGGATAGGGTGTCGAGAAAAATGAACCTTCCTGCGCTGTTGGTGGGAATGTAAATTGGTACAACTACTCTGGAGAACAGTGTGGAGGTTCCTTAAAAAACTAAAAACAGAGTTACCGTATGATCTCGCAACTCTATTTCTGGGCATATATCCAGAGAAAAACATAAACTAAAAAGATATATGCACCTGAGTGTTCATAGCAGCACTGTTTACAGTAGTCAGGATATGGAAGCAACATACATATCCACTGACAGAAGAATGGACACAGAACATATGGGGTATATATATACATATATATGTGTGTGTATATAAATGTGTGTACACACACACACACACACACACAATGGAATATTACTCTAACATAAAAAAGAATGAAATAATGCCTTTTGCCACAACATGGATGCATCTAGAGGTCATCATCCTAAGTGAAGTGAATCAGACAAATATCAATCATCCATATGTGGAATCTAATTTTAAATGATACAAATGAACTTACTTACAAAGCAGAAACAGATTTACAGATACTGAAAACAAATTTATGGTTATCAAAGGGGAAACATTGTGGTGAGTGAGAGCTTGGGGTAAACATATGCATACTATTATATATAAGAGATGATCAAAGAGGACCTACTATATAGCACAGATATACTCTGTGATAACCTATAAAAGAATCTAAAAAAGAATGAATATATGTATAACTGGATCACTTTGCTATATGTCTGAAACTAACATAGCATTGTAAATCAGCTATATGTCAATAAAACTAAAATGTTTTCTCATCTAATAAATTCATTCATGATGGGATTAGGAGTAGACTGTAAGCTAAATTCTGATTATGTGATGGAGCTTCCATTTTCTAAATTAATTACAAGACTCTTATTGCTTAGGCTGAATTATTCACTTCAGTGGCTTGCTGTTAGCAAGGGGAGTTGTTTTCTAGAAGATTCTAAAGTCCTTGCCAGTAATTATGTCAAGAGTGTGGAGAGATGCTCCAAATCTTAGAGTAAGAGTGTTCTTAATGGATCTGTCGTGCCATGTGATGGAGACATTGGTGTAGTTGGAACTATACTATAATTTTGCAAATGTGCAAATGTTCATTGGCAAAGTGACGTCATGGAAGGAGAGGAGAGAGGCATAGAGCTAGTTCTGTGAACGGAAGGACCTGGGAGCACCTGTGTGCTGTGGCAACACGCTGAGGTGGGCTGTTACCTGGGAGCACCAGCATCTCCCTCCTGACCCCTCTTTATCGACCCATAGACCATCCAGACTATTGTGACTCTAACCGAGAAGCCTACATAGAGCTAATAATAATGAACGTGCAGTTGTTCTCTGCCACAACAGAAAATAGAATGATACTCAGAATTTAGTTTGAGGATATTGTTCCTTTGTCTATGAGTGATTTCAAGAAATCAACATGATCAAATTTACGCACGTTTTCATTTGCATGAGGAAATGATTTACAGCAGTGGACCAGTGTGTTATGAATATCTTGTTTGTAACATCCAAACCTCACCATTCTCCCTAGAGATCATATCTGTTTTCCACTGTAATCACCTAATAAACCGTCAGCTGCCAGCTGATTTGTTCTACTACATGTGGTGCCATTAAGGCCAGAGGCATCTTTTCAGATTAAAAGGAGAATGAAATATTGAGGTAAAGCCCTATGTTTACAACTCAGTACTGTTGCATTAATTATGTAACTCTTTTAAGTATATAATATATGTGAGCAGCTTCTAGGTGGAAAAACAAAAATGGCTTTATTAGGATGTGTTTATATGTTCTTCTGTACCTATTTTCAGTAGGAAGCTTTTGTGGATTGTTCGGCCAGTGGGTTTGTGATAATATCAGGGCTGATGAGGGGCACTGTGATTGTGGGTTTTGACTTTTGGTGCTTCAGCTTCCAGGGCAGACGTTCCCCAGGTTTCTCCCGCCTGCAGCTCAGCGAAGATGCCTCTCTGCTGTATATTCACTCATCAGAAACCCTGACCCTGACGCTTAACCACACAGCCGAACATTTGCTGGAGGCAGATATTAAACTCTTCAGAAAATACTTTTGGGATAGAGCCTGTCTCATCAAGGTTTGTGCCCTTTATTGTGGTATAAGATAATAACTCATGCTTTTTGAGAGTTCAGACAGCAAACCAGTTATCTGGGGAACGGTATTTTTTTTTGAGAGACAGCACTTTGTTTTTTTCCAATGGGACTTGGAGGGACATGGAATTGGGAACTGTTACACCAGTAGAATGAAGATTATTATATAATATTTTGGCAATAGTCATTTGTATAATATTGTTCCCTTTACTTTTCCTGAGCCAGCATCACTGATGTTGAATTTTAATATTCTAAAGTTGGATATTTGCTATTAATTTACTGATTATATTATCATTCTTATCTAAAGCAGTTGCCTTTAGGGTTATTTTACATGAATAATACCTTCTTCTGGGATTTCTTAAGACTCAGATATAGTTAAGCCTTTGTTTCAGTGTACAACTTCTTCTTGAATGGGGCCTGGCCACTTGAGACTAGTACTTTTTCAAAGATATTTTTCCCCCTCCCACCATTGCCCAAACATCAGCTTTGAGTGTTATTATAGCATGCCCACCTTAGGTTTAAAATGTTTTGTCTTCATTATTATTATTTTTTGGGTCACATTTCAAACATTAGAAAGCAGATTTATATATTTTAATTATTATTAAGCAGAATGTTCTTTTGAGTGTAAGGGCTTCAGTCAGTTTAGTTGCTAGTGCTCACAGGTATAAAGGATTTACTCACCAGAATGTGTGAAACCCTCTGGGAACCTCCCAACCCCCAGTCTTCTCAAGCACATCCATTAATAAGCACCACCAAAAAAAAAGCACCAGTTTCATGACAGGTTAGGCTTTACAAAGTAAACAGTCAGTTTTAGAAAACTGTTATCAGTTTTGACTTTTGTAAAATGTTTGCTTTATATAACTAAATGAAAGATTTAACTATAAATATTATATACAAAGCTTATAACTTACTCCATATAGGGTTTTATTAAACAATTAAAATGAAACATGCTCTTCAGAGTATAAACTACCTCTGTTTGTTGAGTTTAAGGAGTTTCTTTTTTTTTTTAAATTCATGCTCAGGTGCATCTGACTTGTCTGACCCCAGTCTGTAGCTTGCCAGGCTCCTCTGTCCATGGGATTCTCCAGGCAAGCATACTGGAGTGGGTTGCCATTTCCTCCTCCAGGCGATCTTCCCGATGCAGGGATCAAACCCTCACTCCTGTGGCCCTTGTGGACCCTACACTGGCAGGCGGATTCTTTACCGCTGAGCTACCGGGAACACCCAAAAGATTTAACCGTAAATATTATATAGCAATGATTATTGCTTTCTCCGTATAGGGTTTTTTTTTTTTTAAAAAACAATTAAAAATGAAACATGCTCTTCAGAGTATGAACTACCTTTGTTTGCTGCGTTTAGGGAGTTTCGGTTCAGTTCAGTTCAGTTGCTCAGTTGTATCTGACTCTTTGCGACTCCATGAACCCCAGCACGCCAGGTCTCCCTGTCCATCACCAACTCCCAGAGTTTACTCCAGCTCATGTCCATTGAGTCCGTGATGCCATCCAACCATCTCATCCTCTGTTGTCCCCTTCTCCTGCCCTCAATCTTTCCCAGCATCAGGGTCTTTTCCAATGAGTCAGCTCTTCACATCAGTTGGCCAAAATATTGGAGTTTCAGCTTCAACATCAGACCTTCCAATGAACGCCCAGGACTGATCTCATTTAGGATGGACTGGCTGGATCTCCTTGCAGTCCAAGGGACTCTCAAGAGTCTTCTCCAACACCACAGTTCAAAAGCATCAGTTCTTTGGCACTCAGCTTTCTTTATAGTACAACTCTCATAGCCATACATGACTACTGGAAAAACCATAGCCTTGACTAGATGGACCTTTGTTGACAAAGTAATGTCTCTGCTTTTTAATATGCTGTCTAGGTTGGTCATAACTTTCCTTCCAAGGAGTTTAGTGTATAATTTTCTGGCCTATGGTATTTCCTCATTGTGCTTAAGGGTACTTTTAAATATGCAGAAGCCCTCAGCTATTTCCATGGCTTCTCACCCAGGCCCCAGGGGTGGATTTTCTATACGAACTGAGGCTGGGCCTGGCCCAGCAGCCTTGCTCAGGGTGAGTGCCTCTCCCTGCAGCTTCATAGGGGCAGAGCTCAGCAATATGTGTGTCCTCAGAGGGGACACTCAGACCACAGCAGGACCGCCAAGCTCCTACAAGGCGAGAGCGTGCTCCGCGGAGAGCCAGAATTCTGAACATTTCTTTCATTATAAAAACCTCCAACTTCTTAAGTCAGATTCATAATTTCTCATAACCTATTTGAGATCATTTTTACTGATGA
The DNA here is from genome assembly GCF_963930625.1 of Muntiacus reevesi. Lineage (NCBI taxonomy): Eukaryota > Metazoa > Chordata > Mammalia > Artiodactyla > Cervidae > Muntiacus > Muntiacus reevesi. The sequence continues at coordinate 60,379,984 of NC_089262.1, forward strand.
CTTTGTGAGATTTAGGATGGGTAAATCTAGATGCTTTAATAACTGACTGTAGTGGATTATGCTATAACAAAGACCAACTGATGGTTACTTTCCAGTTTATCAGAGATTTTCACTTTATGGAAAACACTTGGTAAAAGAAGAATCCATTGCAGTGGGATGGCCTTGTGTTCCAAGTATCAGCATCCCTTTTTTTAATCCTTCCTGCCCTGACCTGTTGGTTGGGTGGTGCATAGGGATGCTGGGAAGGGAATGAGGCCGAGGTTCTTCTGGAAATTGTGATGTCATAACTTACAGTAAGAAATATATTTGGTCTCAGTCCATGGTTCTTGGCTCATAGCTCTCCAGACCTTTGGGATTTCCTAAATGTTGAGCAGATAAATGTGTGTTTTGTTGTTGTTGTTATGTTAATATGGCGACTTTAGGAAAGCACTTAGGGATGGATAGGGGCTAGTTACCATGGATAGGGGCTAGTTACCATGAGACCCACCCGCTTTCAGTCCTACCTCCTTGACCTCCAGGGAGGGGAAAGGACCTGAAGATAGAGTTTCATCACCCAAGGACAAAGATTTAATCTAGCATGGCTACTTAATAAAGCAAGCCTTCATTAAAACCCCAGAGGACTGGATTCGGAGACCTTTCCAGTTGGGGAGCTGGTTGGAAGTGCTGGGTGACTGGCCTGCCTGGAGTGGCACGGAAGCCCCGTGCCCTTTCCTCAGACCCTGCCCTGTACATCTCTTCCGTCTGGTTATTCCTGAGTTATATTCCCTTATATATATAGCTATATATTAGAGTTACCATGTATTCTCTTATATAATTATAAGTTATTTTCTCTTATAATAAACCTGGAAGCTAGTAAGTAAAATGTTTCTATGTTCTGTGAGCTGCTCTAGTGAATCAATTGAACACAAGGGGAGGTTGTGGGAACATCTCATTTATAGTCAGTTGGACAAGTCCAGGTAAATGTAAGCAGGTAGTGATCATCATATAGGTTGTCCCCACTAAAGTTTTACAATTTAGGTTAACATGTGAAATTATATGTAGTGTAATGAAATATTTATTAAATCTTAGGCGTCTAAAAGTCTATTTTTATGTAATAGCTATAGACTGTGACTTTGCTTTGAGAGACGCATTTGTTCTCGAGGCAGCTTCCGTGTCTGGGTTCAGGCATCACTCAGTTATCTGCAGCCTTCTAGCACGACGACAACAAAACCTGCTGCAGAATCCTGAGCTCGCTCGACAGGATACAGACCTGTGCAGGTGATGGTCATCCCATTCAGAAGCAATCCTTGTCCTGAGTTGTAACAGATTCATGTTATTACGTGATATTATAGCTGACACTGGTAGACTGATCATTTGTAATAAATATTAAATACTGAAAATGGCAGGTTTGTGTTAAATATCCAAAGTGTGAAGGTAGTTGTTAGGAAATTAAATAGTAGGCAGAATATTAGCTCTATCTTTAATCATGTTTTTGTTCTTTCCACATAACAAAGTTTTTAATGTTAATCAAATGCTGATTATTTAGTTTTAGACCTTGGCTAAAATGAATGTATAAGATGGCTGGGAAATGTAAGTGTTCTGAAGTTGTAACCAAAATTACTCGCAAGAATAAAAATTAAGTTTTAATACACCCCATTTAAAAAAGTATTTCCTTATTTTGTAATAAGAAACCAGCATTGCCTGATGTCATTTTTGCATAGACTTGCCAGTTGCCTTTGAGACTAGGGTTTGGAGGTTAAGGATGACCTCCAGGTAAACACATGGAGTCAGTGGCTGTCTTTGGCCTTGAACCCGTGTGGTCAGTCCTCTTTCAACCCAAGGTACTCATCCTGTCAGGTTTCCCCGGTGGCCCAGACGGTAAGGAATCTGGCTGCAATGCAGGAGTCCTGGGTCCAGTTGGAAGGGTCCCCTGAAGAAGGGGATGGCTATTCACTCCAGTATTTATGCCTGGATAATCCTATGGACAGAGGAGCCTGGCGGGCTACATTCCATGGGGTTGTAAACAGCAGGACACGATTTAGCAATTAATGCTTTCCCTCATCCTGTCATCTCCTTGGTTCTTCCTCAGACATACCTGCCCTGGTCCATCCTTTCATTCCATCATGGGCCCTAAAAGAGTGAGTAGTGTGTCCTGGGAGTCAGGCTAGGGACAGGTAATAGCCACAGAGGCTGGGTGGCTGGGGACTGCTTGTTCCCTGCCTCTTTGTGATTTGGTCAATTATGTATATTTTCCTGTTCTTTTTGCTCTGGCCGCCGGATGTTCTGACATAGTCATGAGCAAGCCCGTGATGCACTGAGCTGAAAAACATGCCCGCGGCGGAGGGTGGGGAGGTGGTTTAGGGGTCTCTGTCAGCTGGAGGGTTGCCTGCCCCAGTTCGCCCGTGTATTTGTTTTGGAACATGTGCTGATGCAGGCTTGGATAGTTTTTGACACATCAACACATAATTCTGTCTCTTCACATTTTCATTGACTATGTGGAATCCATCTGAAAAGGAAGCACAGAGGGCTGTAAGGGTAACCTGATTCTATCCACGGCTCAGGACCCCGTCTCGGCCAGGCAGAGCCTGATGCTGCCTGCGCCCATCCTGGGTCCTCCTTGTATCAGCGGCCCTCTCTGTATGAGAGTCTCCCCCCGCTCTCCAGGCCCCGAGCCCCGTGTCTTAGGGTGTGGATGGGAGTCTAGGCAGGCAGATGCGTAAGACAGCAGCTCCTCTTACTGATTTCAGGCTTTGCTCTTCTCCGTCCCTCTTTTGGTTCATATCTCATGCTCCTGAGAACCTTCTGGTGTTGTGATCCGGGGAAGCAGTGAGAACCACTGGCGGAGACAGTTTTGGCCCTCGTCTCGGGTTCCTTCCACCATCTCTAGCGTCATGCGGGCTGCTGTTTCATGTTCCCCGACACCCCATCTGCCCTCACCTCCCCTTGCTTTGCCTCTGGCTGTTTCACCTCCCAGATCCTGGATTGTGATCTGCATCTCTTGCTGCATATCTGAAGCTTCAAACGGCTTTCACTGATTTTTTTTTTCCTGCCTTTCTTAGGCTCTTGAAGAGCAAGAAACCACGTCAGAGGAGAAACCAGATATGCCCTCCACTGCTGCAGAAACTGAAGAAGGTATGCATGCTCCTTCCCCACCTGGGGAGCTCAGAAAGTACTCAGGATTCGTTAGTCAACTGGGAGTTGAAGTGTGTGGAGAAGGAGAGCAGGAGCCGATGGACTCGGAGGCAAGAGTGGGGTGCTCTGGGGCAGCAGGGCCCAGAGTTCCTCCAGCAGCGCTGATCAAAGGTACTGTGTGTTTTCACTTTTTATTCAGTCAGCATGTACTGGTTTCCTCCCACAGTGCTCGGGGACCTCTCCCGACACGCAGAGGGCGTTCCCCTCACTACCGAGGTCAGTCTGTTCCCTCCCGCCCTCCGTCACTCTCCTGTTCTCCAGCTCACTCCACCACTGTGGAGCCTCTGCTCTGCGCTGGGCGAGTGGGTCCTCAGGATGGAGCTTGTGAGGGTGTTCTGATTGTCGTGGGGTGTGGGGAGCTCCGCCGATGTGTAGAGGTGAGTGGTGAGGGGTGCTGAGTGTCTTCGGGGTACAGGCGGCTCCGCCCAGCCCAGGTTGTTCTGCACAGTGGTTCACATTGCTGATGATGCTTCAGAGGCTGAATGTCCAAATCTGCTCGAGGTGGGTGTCCACAGCAAGAGGTGTGTGTTTAAAAACACATCCTCACTATCCTGTTCCACGTCATAACGGGGAGTCGTGTTGACGGCACACTTGCATGTAACATCCAGCTTGTTTGTAGGAGTATGATACTTTCTTGTTTTCTCCAACTTGGCACCTTATTAGGGCATGTGATCTCTACTTCAAGTTAGGCTCTTTCCCCTTTAACACATACAAGTAGATCTGATCTGTTGGCAAGTCCTAGTGACAAGTCCAGTTTAAAAAAAATCTTTTTTAAGTTATGAAAGTATGATAACCCATTTACAGGAGACTTGGAACATACAGAATAAGGTTGCATATGGTTCCGTTATATATTACAATTATTTTTTAAGTAGATAAATTAAGATTTTTAGTTGGAGTTTCAATATCAAACTCTCAAAAATTAATAGAATGACTATACAGAGAAGTAGAAGTATATAGCAGACCTGAAAAGCACTATGAACCAATTCAACATAATTAAGATGTATACAATTTTCACGCAATAGTAGGATACAAATTCTATTCAAATTCCTGGAGACTGTAAACTCAGAGACACTGGAACATATCCAGGGACATAAAACAAGGTGCAAAAATTTCATGGTCTAGAGGTATTGAAATAATATAGAGTCTATTCTCTTATCACTGTGGAATTATGTTGGAAATCAACATCAAAAGATATCTGTAAATAATCCACATATTTTCAAGTGTAATGTGACATTTACGAAGAGAGATCTTTGACTTAGACATTGAAAGACTCAGTAAAGTTAGAATGAGAAAAACACAGAAAGTGATTGCAGAGAAAGCATTTAAATGAGACGTTAGTATCAAAAGAGAAATTATTATTAAAGATATTTTAAAGAAAATCCCATGTATTTGGAAATTAAATGTCCACTTTTAAATGATGGGTGTATCTAAGAAGCCGTAACAGGGAACATTAGAAAATATTTGTAATAGAATAAAAATGAAAAGAGTGTATCAGAATTTGTTGCATGCAGCTGAAGCTGCTTAATGCAGTTAAATAGAGTCTTGAATAATGTATGAAAACAAATAACGGGCACTAGCATAAAATTTTGTGAAATTTGAATAAAATCTGTACTTTACTTAATAAAATACAGATAACTTCCTGGGTTTTTTTTTTTTTTTCAGTGTAGTACTTTTTCATATTCTCAGAATTGGATTAGAAGTTTCAAGCCTTATTCACACTTTTTAAAAATCACTAAGATAATAAATTTTCTAGACTTTTAGCAGTAATACTAGATGCCAAATGCATGGAACTATATCAAAGTTTTGAGTGAATATAAATTAGAAATCTAGTGTTCCTATTTAGTCAAACAAGAGGAATCAAAATGTCATAATTTTTCTAGCTAGGCAAAAATTTATAAATTTCCTAAAATATACATTATATTATACATACTGTATACACATATGTATACAAAAGCTTTTCTACTACTTTTGATAAAGGCTTGAGAAAGAGCAACAACAACAACAAAAAGAGAAATTGGGAAACATGATGAAATGGGAGCATTGAATATTAAATAGAAAAGTGAAGCAAACTAAATAAAAGTAAGCGATCGTCATATAGTCTAGTTGTTTTTAAACATGGCTGCTCATTAGAAAGACATCTAGAGTTTTGGAGAAAAACAACAATATTTAGGCATATGTATTTTTCAAGAAATTCCAAGGTAATTCTATTATGTGTCTGAATTTAAAAAGTGATTACAGGTCTCTGTATTAAATGGTAGTTTTAGTGATATAGAATTCTGTTATTTTCTGTTGACCAATCATGATACAATGATATCACGTAATAGTTACATAATCACAATAGTAGAAGATGTTTTTGCTCTTTTATATTTTTACTATTTAAAGAAGTTATACTTTTACTATTTAAAAAAGAATAGTAGAAGATGGGGTTGACAATTTGGAACTGGCACGGAAAAACAAGCTGTCCTGGCACATTATAAGTGCTTCAGGTGTCATAGGCAAATAATACTGAGAGAACTTTGTACAGTGTGATGGTGGAGTAGCCAGGGAAAGCTTCTTGGTGGAGGTGACCCCAATGCTGTGATCTAATAGAGGGAAGGGAATTCTAGACAATAGGAATATGCTCAGTACAGAGTCCTGAACCAGATAGTGCATTGGGGAAAATGCAGGTCACTTTTTGGCCCTGGAGTATAGGGGTGTGTGTGTGTGTGTGTGTGTGTGTGTGTGTGTGTGTGTGTGTGTGTGTGTGTGTGTGTGTGTGTGTGTGTGTGTGTGTGTGTGTGTGTGTGTGTGTGTGTGTGTGTGTGTGTGTGTGTGTGTGTGTGAGAGAGAGAGAGAGAAATGCAGGCTTGTACACAAGGCAAGGAATCAGAATTCCACCCTGACAGCTCTGGTATCTGTTTTAAGCAATAGTTCAGGTTGTTATTTAGGAAGCTCACTCTTCGAGACTGTGGAGAATGAGTAAGAGGGGCCGGGGGCTGCCACACAGAATGCGGAAGAGGGTCTGCACCAGAGCAGTGTGAGGAGATTGGAGATGGAGGGATGGAGGGGGACTGTCCTGAAGGTGTAGGACGTCAGGTGGGTGTCAGTGGTGAGGGAGAAGGGTGATTCTTCCATTCTTGGTGTGTCGCTGAGTAGGATAGGCCTTAAGAAGCAGGATCATGACAAAATAAGTACTCAGTTTTAGACAAGTTGAATTTGGTGGCCCCAGGGTCAGCCATATTAATATACCTGGCTGCCAGTTGGACTGAAATCACTCAATCAATAAGCAAAAGAATTTGGATAGAAACACAAGTTCTCTAATGCCCAATAATTAATGTGTATGTTTTATAGACCTTATAGACAACGCTTGGATGTTTATACCCTTGGAAGACATGTTAGAAACTGTGTACACATTTCGGCAGAGGGCAGTATTTAGCTAAAATGAAAACATCCAATTTGTTTTTGTTCATTCAAAAGCCTGCAGGCGACTCAACTGGAAGAACAAAACCTTTTGAGTGTAGGAGCTTGATTCCCCCCCACCACTTTAAGCCCCCAAAGTAAACTTTCCCTTTGAGATATCGTAGAAGAGTCTTAATAGATCATGTTTTTCTACTCCTCTTGGGGTATAGGGGGATGTTTTAAGTGTGTATCTGTAGCTACCATTGATTAAAAGACAATAATAGCTTTAATTTGGAAATATACTTGTTCCCTATTACTGTGATAAATGTTTTTATTACTGTCTCTGAATCAATTATGTTTCCATAATTTCATGATTGTAATTGTTCTCCCAGAATGATGAGATGTTATTCCAAATGAAATAAATGGCCAAAAGGTCACCTCATTTTCACTATGCTTGGACGAATAAGCTAATTATTAGTGTCTATCGATCCACCAACTGACTCTGTTTTGTCTCTTGCCACCTTTGTCCTTATTTGATCTCCTATTCTAGTAGTTCCTAAGGAGCGTTGTACAGAACACCAACCTTGGAAAATGCTCTGAAGAATAAGAATTCTTTGCCCAAACAAGTAGAGATGCCATACATGAAACCCCTCTGGTGGAAATGTGTGTCAGGTGCTCAGTTGTGTCCAACTCTTTGCAACTTTGCAAGTCAAGGATACATTTAATGTTTTGTGGGTTCTAGTAAGTCTCGCAGTCGAGAAACCTGTGTTTCTTATTTAACCCAGCAGTTCTCTAACTTGATAATGGGAGAATCCCCTTTCCTTCGTTCTCAACATCTTATGAAAATGATCTGTGGAAGGTGCTTTGGGAGTGTTGCTGTTCATCTCTCCCGATTTCTGCCCCTTCTCAAGCTTATTATGTCCTCTCTTTTCACTGTCATGTGGATTCTCTCCATCTCTTAGTATGTAATTCTCACACCGAGAAGGGGCTTGGGAGGCATTTTTAGAACTACTCATGGTCATCTTGAATGCTGAGTTCACACAGCCCACTGTACTTTTTGATATTTGGGAAGCTCTTACCTGCCTAGATTCTATGGGGCCATAAAACACAACCATCGCAATACCACTGACCACTATATGAATCCATTTTCTTCTATTATTTTGCCATTTTAAAAAGCCCTGTGTAATTGTGTGTCTCGAATTTTATGTGACTGGTCTTTTACATTGTCTTCTTACCACAGATTATCTTGCACATTCTTTTTAACAAGGAAATAGGGAGTTGGGCTTGGAACCTGGATGCCAGACACCAAGGGAGAGGGAGAAATTGTCTCCTTCAGGGCCGAGGTGGCAGTTTCAGCCAGCTCAGAGGGGCTTCCCCCTCGCTGTCTCATGCGGAAGGCAGAGGGGCCGGGGGTCCACATGCAAGACCCGATCTAGGCAGGCAGACACGAACCCTGCACGCCCATTGACTTACTGTTCAGTAAGCCTCTGTTGAGGGCTCCACTCTGCCGGGCACTCATTACGGGTGATGAAGCAGTTCCCCAACAAGACAAAGAGGGAAAAACCTTCCTCTCAAGGAGTGCGCTTTCTCTGACTTCCTCTCGCGTCTCTCTGGAGGGACAGGCACTGCTCGAGGTGCTGGCTGTGCTGCTGGGAGCTGAGCCAAGTTTGCACACTCGCAGAGCACACCTCTCCGTGGCCCTGGAGAGGGCCATTTTTGGGAGTCAGGCATCACATTGTGCACACACGGAGGCAGTAGCTGAGAGAGGTCACGTAGCTCGTATGAGGTGACGCGGCTTGCCCGGCAGTCAGAACTCAGGTGGGTACGTTCTTACCGTCATGCCGTAGACACCCAGCACCCTTGTCACAGAACGTTTATGTGCTTAGACTTCGGACTGCTGCTCCAGAGTCCTCTCCAGCTTTTGTACAGTGGAAAAGTGCAAAACTGGAAGCCTTGCCTAGAAGTGAGCTGTCTTCCACATGACCGACCTGTCTGCTATGAGGAGGGGTTGCGACCCACACGCAGAGACATGTCTGATGACACGCCAGCAATGAGCAGCCTCTGCTCAAAACCTCGGCTCTGCCGTGAGCTGGCTGCTCAGCAGGCTGCAAGTGACTCCGCTGTGTTTCCTTTTGTGGAAGATGGGGCGCGGGTGTCATTTCATACTTCCTTCAAAATAAGGTGCAAGTGGGAAAATACAGGCGGGGCACCTTGACCGGTATCTAACCAGATGCTTGGCCAACGCCATCTCGAGATGCGTGTGAGCTCGTGTGCGGCTGCAGCGCACTTGGTGGGGAGTGGTGATCACGTGCGTTGCGATATCAGGACGTGGCTCTTTGTGTCACAGTGACCAGGTGAGTGGATTTTTCGCTTGAACGTCCTTTAGACGGGGGTGCAGCTCATCTCTGTGCTCTGAGTGCAGTGGGAAGAGGGTGTTGTGTGGTGGAGTCTCCTTGTTTCTAAAAAGGTTTTATCAAAGTATAGTTGGTTTACAATGTTGTGTTTGTTTCAGGTGGATAGTCAAGTGAGTTAGTTATGCATGTACATACGTCCACCCGGTCATAGAGTCTTTTCCCATATAGGCCGTTACAGAGCATTGAGTAGGGTTCCCTGTGCTATGCAGTATGTTCTTATTAATGATCTATTTTATATACAGAAGTATGTATATGTCAGTCCCAGTCTTCCAGTTTATCCCTCCCCTTCTACTCCCTATAGCCAGAAGTCTGTTTTCTACATCTGTAACTATATTTCTATCTTGTAGATAGATTCATTTGTACCACCTTTTTTCTTTTATATTTCACATAGGAGCCAAATCATTTGATCGATTCTCCTTATTTGAACCTCTCCTGTGAAATATTATTGGGAAAACCAAGAGGTGTTTTATCCGTGCAGAATTTCCTTTCCAAGATTTTTTGTTTTAAATGCTGTGGCTTTGTGTATCTTTTTAGAACTGTTGAATATGGTTCCAGTGTCTTGTCAAGATACAGATCCTTTAACCAGGATGGCTAGAGCCTGAGGTGCTGGGGCTTTAGGATAGACCTTATGAAGGCTGGTCTGCAGGGGTGATTACTCAGCTGGGAACACAGCTCTTATCTTAACCCCATTGTGAAATGTCCATCCAAGGGCTTGATCAGCATTGTTTACCTTGAAGTCGGGCGCTTGGGCATTTACAAGACAATTACCAATCATACCCAGAGAATGTACTTCGCAACCCCAGGAAGTCATCTGTGTTTCTTTCATTTGACAGAGAGCTCAGCCTTCTGTTTCTTTCAGTATCTGCCTTTGCCAGTCTGCTTTCCCCCCCTGCCCCCGGAAAAGAATCTTTTTCATCATTAGAAGTGCAAGGATTAGAATAAGATACCAAGCTGATATAATGTCCATTTTGTGTATTATTACAATAGTATTAGTATTTTCTCAGACACATAAAAATTCACTATCTTGCCTCCCCCAGTTCATCATAGAATTAAAGAATCCTAGTTTGAGCTGGGAAGAATCTTGGATTTCTCAGAACTCATCTGGGTACAGCCAGTTTTGCCCGCTCTGCTCTAGCTAGGTCAGATTAGCAGGAGTAGGGGAGGATACGCATTTACTAAGCATGTTAAGTGAGGAGTCTGATATGGTTGAAATAAGCTCGTTGAAGGTATAGTTTTGGAGTTCTTTTTTTTTTTTTTTCTCTTTTTCTGAATTGAAATATAATCCAAGTGTGACGTCTTAGGGACATAACAGTATTCCTAAGAGAAATTTGAATCCTGTTTATGTTGTTGAAAGATGACTTTGCCTCATTTTATTCAAGCAGTTGAGTAAATCAGGAAAATTATGCCCTAACCTCAATTTGAAATACAGTGACTTAGAGCTTCTGCTTAGTTGATACTTGCAACCAAATTTGGGGGCTGAGGATATCTTTTTTTTTTTAGCCCCATGACTTAATTTTTGACTGATTGAGATTTTATGTGGCTGGGGGTGGGAGAGAATACTCACTGGAGATGTAAATATATATATATATATTATAAAAACATATTAAACATAGAACTATCATATGACCCAGCGATGACACTCCTAGATATATACTCAAGAGAAATGAAAACATAGATCTCCTTAAACTTGTACACAGATGTTCAAAGTGGCATTATTCATAACTGCCCAAAAAGTGGAAACAGTCCAAAAAAGTCCATCAGCTGAGAAATGGATACACCAAAATGTGATCTCTCTATACAGTGGAGATAGATAGTAGTTGGTAGTAAAAAGGGATGAGGTGCTGACACATTATGACTTGAATGGACCTTGGCAACACGCTTTGTGAAAGAAGCCAGTTACAAAAGACCACATATTGTATAATTCCATTATGTCAAATATCCAAAGTGGCATCCGTTAAGACAGAAAGTAGTTAGTGGTTACTGAGGGCTGGGGTGGAAGTGCTGGTGTCCGGGGAGAATTGAGTAGTGAGAGTTAATGGATCTGGGGTTTCTTGTTGGAGTGATGAAAATGTTCTGAAACTGGTTGTGGTGAGGATTGCACACCTCTGAGTATATTAAAAATCATTGAATTGTATACTTTAAATGGATGAGTAGTATGGTATTGAATTATACCTTAAAGCTGTTACATATATACACACACACACACATATATATATACACACACATATATGCACACATTATATACACACACAAATACAAATATACAATTACAAATATATATGTGTATGTGCGAAGAGACTAAGCCATTAATGGTGGTTTTATAGGTTGTTTTTCTTAGTCCCTTTCAAGTTTTCTTAATTACTTTTGTGGCTCAAAAAAGTGTTACAAATAATTTAAATAAAAAAACCCAGTATGTGTTTTTTTTTTAAAAAAGATGTTTTAATTTATTACTGAAAGAATGCAGAGTAGAAATAGAAAAATTACATCATAAAAGATGATGTTCCAGAGTTGTCTGAGGTCTTCTCTTGTCCTGACATCCGCTCCGTGACTGCTGGTCCTGGGGCAGGGTGGGAACCTGGTTGAGCGTTGGGGTTGGTGCATCGGCATGAGTGTTGGAGCTCATGGACTAACAGGGCTCATGCTGCTGTTTCTGTGGATAAGCGCCTCATTGTTTCTTCTAGTCTGTATTTATACTGGGAAGGCCAAGTGATAGTTCTTACTAGTATTCCTAATAAATAAAAAAAATTATAGTTCCTTCAGTGAAAAAGGTCTCATGGAGATACTGAAACAAAGGTCAGAGTGTCATGACAACCTCTGAGTTGAGAGTGGCAGGTGTCACAGATATTTTCAAATTTTTTCCCTTTGCCATTGTAATTCTCTAGTAGTTGTGAATCAGACATGCACACTAGGATAAAACATTAAGGTGATTCATGGAAGTGAAGTTGCTAGTGAAACTCCAGTGTATAACTGGAGAGGAAAGTGTGGCTTGGGCCTTGCGGAGCTGGAGGAGCGGGGGGAAGCCAGGGGAAAGGCACTATCTGTCTCATCAACCTGGCAGTTCAGAAGTTGTGACAAAATAATGCTAGTATTGAAAGTGTTTGGATTAGTAATTTTAAAAAGTGAACAACTTTCCCTTCCTTGTCCCTAATGATCTACTCTGTCTCATCAGTTATTTTGGGCCATTGGATCCTAATCAAGGAGAGAAGCACTTGTTCAGCACGTGTAACATGGAAGGTACCCTGCTTGGTCCCGGAGATGCAGGTGTTGGACTTAAATTGATTGGATTCAGTCTTCCTAGAGCTTATAGTCTTTTGGGAGAAGAGGATTCATTCAAAGACTGTGAACTGCACCCTTTTTGGGCATTGGTGGGGCAGGAGAGCAAGCTGAGAGCATGACTCTTGTTTTCCTTTGTGCTTTTGACGCTGCCCTGCATGGGGACTTAATTGTAGAGACTGGGGACTTAATTGTAGAGAGTTGAACCTGAGGTAGGAGTGAATCTGCAGTAGTTGTCTGGCTGCCTCTGATCCAGGTTCTTTTTGCCTGTTCCTGGGGGAGGGGTCAGACAGCGCAGCAAATTGTAGTTGAATACTGAGCAGCCTGTACTTTTGATGTAAGCTTTCTCTTTGCTTAGGTCTAACCTCTGTGGTCCCATCTCTCAAAAGGTGACAGTATGGTTTGTGCACAGAATTGAGATCTATTAGGCTAATCTGTTTCTTGACAAGACACTGGTATTAATCTTACAGCTACTCCACCCTGTGTTGAAAACCCTGTTTGCTGGTGCAGTGTCCCTGGTGAACATGAATATTAGAGATTACTTCTTGTTCCATTATAGTTCGGCAATAAAGACCATGTTTATGATGTTTGGTAAGTCTGATTTAGGAGGGGGTGATCTTTACTTCTGGGTGGGCCTTGAAGGCAAGATTAATAGGCCTTTAAAACAGAATAGCTTGGGTTTACTGATATCGTTATCCGCTGAAGGTTGCTATAGCAATGAGTAGTTTGATTGCACTCTGCAATTGGTGGTGCAATGGCTGAGTGTAAAAGGATCCTAGGCATTTAGCAGAAACTCTGCTGGAGCAATTAAACTCCAGTGGAAGGAGTGCCAAATTCTTTAAAACCTCTAAGATATAGTTCTATATCATCCTAGATTAGTTAAAGATGCATTATTGTCACAAGTATTTTTAATGGTTTTGAGATAAAGGCTTTATAGCTTTGAAAGTTGTTTTTAAAATGATGAAGTACACATTTTATGAAGACATCTGCTTTAACATGATTTGTACTATTTGCTTGAATATTGAGCAGAATTGATTTAGACTGTAAGGAAAATGTAGGCTTGTGAAGATCAGCCTTTTGAGAGGGGCAGGGAGATGGAATCCAAACATACCACCGGGGTGGACTCGGAACAGAATACCAGGTGAACACATTCTTTGTTGTTGCAGGTGGATTACCTGACATAGAGATTTCTTCATCAGCAACCCTGAATAAAATGTGTGTTATTCTTCTGAATCAGTGCTGTGGGTGCAGAATTCTTTCGAGATGCAGAATTCTTATCATTTAAGAGTATGTGGTCTAAAATGGCTCTAAAGGAATATCCAGCGATGGGCAATAAAAACGTCTGTGGTCCTCTTGCTGTCAATGCAGATGTGTCTGTGAAACTTTAGTTCTAGTTACCCTTTTTTTTTTTTTTTTAAACATCTTGGTGGGTATTCCCTGAATTTTTAGAGTTTGGCCTATATATATTTCAAAACAGAAGACTTGCTGCTCTCATATGGTAAGCACTATAGTAGATGCTTCACATCCGTTTTCTGCGTCTGTGCAGTAGGATGAAAACTTTCTCCTAACATGGTGTTTTGGACTTTGGTGAAGTCTCATTTTGACATTCCCGGCAGAGGCCCTGTTGTTCTGCAGATGGTACTCTGCTGCCACCTGGAGGCCTTGTTTGGGATGTGCATGTAAAGGTGGGCTGGGATGCTGGACAACAAAAGCTGGAGGTCAATGGTCATGACTACATGAAATTGAAGCTATTGTCCTTTCATTTTTCATCACAGAGGCTAATGTACAGTATGAATTCAAGAGCAATATATTCTGTGTGCGTGTGTTAGTCACTCAGTTGTGTCCGACTCTTTGCGATCCCATGGACTGTAGCCCGCCAGGCTAGTCTATCCATGGGGATTCTCCAGCCAAGAATACTGAAGTGGATTTCCATGCCCTCCTCCTTCAGGGCATCTTCCCAACCCAGGGATTGAACCTATGTCTCCCGCATTGCAGGTGGATTCTTTACCATCTGAGCCACCAAGGAAGCCCAAGAATACTGGCGTGGGTAGCCTAACCCTTCTCCAGGGAATCTTCCTGACCCAGGAATTGGACCAGGGTCTCCTGCATTGCAGGCAGATTCTTTACCAGCTGAGCTACCAGGGAAGCCCCAATATACTGTGAAAAGTGAAAGTTGCTCAGTTGTGTTCCACTGTTTATGACCCCATGGACTATACAGTCCATGGAATGCTCCAGGCCAGAATACTGGAGTGGGTAGCCTTTCCCTTCTCCAGGGGATCTTCCCAACCCAGGGATCGAACCCAGGTCTCCTGCATTGCAGACAGCTTCTTTACCAGCTGAGATACTGGGGAAACCCCAATATACTATGGTGGAGTGCAAATATCTTATTAACTTGCTTAATGTAAAGCAAGTTCAAGGTTTTCGTTACGCAGATTTAAAAAACCACGTCATGACTTTGTGTTTGTTGACTTCTCTGCTCCATCCTTGCCTTTTAAGATTCGTCCTGGAAAGCCACCTTAGACTTTTTCTAAGCAGAAACGTGGATGAGAACCGTAATTGTTGCCAGGCAGGAAGAAGAGCCTGAATGAATCTCCTCGGAGGTGTGAGACCTCTGTGCCTTACCGTAACAGGAGTGGCGTAGAGTAGGGAATGCCTAGTTAATGCACCTGTCGGGAGCACCAGGGGCTCCCCAGACCGGGCATCCTGCAGGGCCCGGGGGCAGAGAAGCTGAGGGTCCAGAGGAGGGCCTGGGCCAGCGTCGCTGTACAGACGCAGGTCCTGGTCAGTCTCCACCCCATGCCCTGTCAGCAGTGCCCGGCTCTTCTGTTTTCCTCAGGCCAAGCCTGCTCTCATGCTTGTCTCAACCACAGTGGCTCTTGTTTACGGGGAACTGAGCACCAATCAGTCAAGACAGAGAAAAATACGCCTGAAGTGGCCTTCCTGCTCATCCCAGCACACCATGAGCGCTGATGCCTCCGGGAAAGCCTTCCGCGGAGCCTGGGCCCCCGGCTGCCTGGGGCTGCTGAGGCGGATCCGGGCACTGGGCGAGGTCCCAGCCCAAGGGCCGTGCCGACGTTTAGGGCTGTTCTTGACTTTAAACCATGGGCAGGGAAAGGCTGAACCTCGTCTAGAACGAGCTAGGCTCGTTGGTGTTACTGGAGGAAAGAGAGGTGCGGGGCTTCCTCAGGTGGATACGAGTCATGTCAGAACGGTGCTGTGTGGAGGAAGCTTCGTCAGCGCGCGGCCTCCTTCTGGGTTGGGGGGTTTGTTTGTTTAGCGGCCGTCTTCTTCCTCAGGATTTCCTGTGAGAGCTCCTGGGCTTGTTTACATCTTGGTCCATACAAACAATATCGGAGCATGGGCTGTCGGGTCATACTCCGCTCTGCGGAATTTTTTAAGAAGCCAAATCTAAAACCTAGTTCCACACAGACAGCTCTGAGCGAATCATTTATATTTGTCATCTAGTTTCTCTTCCATCTGCCTTTTTTTTTTCTTCTTCTTCTTCTTCTTTTTTTTTTTTTTAAAGGAAGTTCCTATCAGTGGATCCTGATGAGAATTATTCTTTTTGCAGAGATTAAGAATTCGGGGTGCAGCAGATCATCACCTAGGGAGGAGGATGTAAAGGTAATGGTTCTCTGCCTGTTTTCACCTTGGTGCTTCTCTCTGGAGTTGAAGTGGAAGTGCAGATCTGGTGCTAAAAACCCAAAGCGAGAAAGCCTCAGGGATATGTCCCGAGACATGTTGAGAATACCTTGAATTATTTCCTCTATCAAATTTTCGATCTCTACCCTTGATGACTAAACCTAGCGGTCTTTCTGGGTTGTATATGCATCTTGTCTATGCAAGATAATTGAATACATTTTCTAAAACTTTGTACCTGAAGATGGTATCTATAGTTGTTTCCCAACAATGTGTCTTCAGAAATGAACCTGGGAGCTATTTCCTGAATATAAAATAGTCTGTGGATGACTTTTAGGCATGCTTCAGCTTGGTACAGATCCTTTGCTTACTTCTGGCTCTTACTATTAAGTACAGACTCGTTTTTCTGTTTACATATGGTGACATGTGTAGCATGTCTTTCCTAATGTTTTCTTAGGTTGCTTTTTCATTTACAAAAATAAACAGTGTTAGCAAGTAAGTGACTTGTAAAAAAACTGACCTGACTTTGTCTTTTTCAGCGTGTGAAAAGCCCGGTGGTTCCACTGAGTGAAGATGAGGACCAGGACAGGCTAGATTTGGGTATGTTCCGACAGATGGCTTCCTCTGGCATTCATAGAGGGGTATCACAGACACGGGCATGCAGGCGACAAGAAGGTCTATTTAGAAATAAAATCTTCCTTTCTGGGAGCCAGGTCTGTTTCTTGAAATGCATTTGAGTGTCCATTTACAGTCTAAAAAACAAATCAAAACAAAGGAAGGAATCCAAGCTTTTACTGGACGGTTTTACTCTGAGCACGTGCTGGCTTGGAGCTGGTCGTGTGTTACCCTGTCATCCCTATGAGGTAGGTACTCCCAGCTTCTATGTGTAGCTGATTTGACGGAGGCCACTGTAAAGAGTAAACAGGGGAATTGAGACTCATTGCTTCATCTGCCTGGCCTCAGAATCCCCGGGTTTACCTCTGTCCCACTTTGATTCCTGGTGAGGACCGCTTGGAACTGAGTCTGTGGGATCTTTCCCCCTGGCCTCAGGAAAAGACCAGATGCTCACCCTGGGGCATGGATCTGATGTGGGTGTCGTTTCAAAGGAAGCAGACACTCTCTTGCCAAGAGGAAGCTATTTCTTCCTGTGGCCGTGGGAATTCCCATCCGCTCACAGGCATCATAACTCAGCACTCTCCGAGGGGTATCTCCCCACATCTCTCCCTCGAGTCTTTGTTAATTGTTCAGGGCTCATCAGGGCTGCATTCTGACCTTTGAGTTAGAGCCTCATGAAGCTGTTGGGGGTTTGAGGATATTCACAGGCGGGGCCATCCGCTGATGCCTCATTTGGGTCTCTGAGAAGTGGGAAGCAGAGAATCAAGAAATTTCTCAATCAGTTTCCTCAGGCTCAGCGAGGCTGAAGCAGCTCGGACACCTGGAAAGTGCCAGGGCAGAACAGCCTTAGGAGCTGCAGGGGTCTGGTGGTCAGGGAAAAGCAGGACACCTCCCTGGGTGAGAGCCAGGGTGGGTGGGCCTGCGGAGTGGAGCGGCGCGGGGGGCTCCCTGGGCAGTGTTTTCTCACCTGGCAGGCACAGGAAGAGCAGAGCAGAGCAAATCAGGGAAATAAAGCTGGGCAAGGGGGAAGCACCCTGCGTGCCAGTTGGCTGTGCCGCAAGCAGAGGTGGTTTCTGGATCTCCTTGCATGAGGTGCCGCTGGAACTTGAACAGAAACGAGACCATCCCAGGCACTGCGCACACCTTTGCTATTTACGGTCTGTGAGGTGTGTCTGTGCTAAGTTGTTTCAGCCGTGTCTGACTCTTTGTGACCCTGTGGATGGTAGCCCGCCTGGCTCCTCTGTCCATGGGGCTCTCTAGGCAAGAATACTGGAGTGGGTTGCCATGCCCTCCTCCAGGGGATCTTCCCAACCCAGGGACTGCACCCGTGTCTCTTGTGTCTCCTGCGTTGGCATGCGAGTTCTTTACCCCTAGCGCCACCTGGGAAGCTATGTAAGGTAAGAGGATAAGAGGAGTACTTTGCTTCCAGAAGAGGGGGAGAAGGAGAAGAAGGGAAAGCAGGCTTGTCCACGTGGATGACTGTCGTGGGCCGCTGGAGCCCAGAGTCTGGCCGCTGCTCCTGTGTGCCGGGTGTCTCCTCTCCAGATTGCATCATGCTTCCAGGAATGTTCGCTCTGAAGAATGTTTACCAAGACAAACTGCGGGTGGGGGAGGAGTGTTGGCTGTTAAAAGGATTGAGTAGCAGGATTATTTTAATTTTAGGCTCTAAGCATTCACTGTCTTCTCAAACTGGTCTCCTTACTGGGTAGGAAGGCGCATGTTACAGAAACTGTAATAACCTGATCGCATCGAAGTTTTCGTCAGTAACATCATTGTGTCTGAGGAGGGATGTGACGAAGAATTTGAGGGAGATGAGCCTGTGAGACTTTATTCTCGGTCATTTACGAGGAGGTCTCTGTGTGGTTGTCCTGTGTGGCTTGTCTCTTGGCTTTGTTGTTCATCGAAACTTGGTGGGTTAAAAAAATTACCTTATACGAAGAACGTAATACATTTTAAAAGAACCTTCTGAACAGACTCACAGACTTAGAGAATGAACTTATGGCTCCTGAGGGGATAGGAAGGGGAAAGGCTGGGGGGAAGGGGTAGTTAGGGAGCTGGAGATCAACATGAACACACCGCTCTGTTTAAAATGGGTAACAAACAAGGACCTAGTGTAGAGCACAAGAGAACTCCGCTCAATGTTCTGTGGCAGCCTGGATGGGAGGGGAGTTTGGGGAAGGATGGATACATGTATATGTTTGGCTGAGTCACTCTGCTGTTCACCAGAAGTTATCCAACACTGTTAATCATCTATACGTCAATATAAAATAAAAAAAATAAAATAAAAGAACCTTTGAGACAGAAGAGGGCAGCAAGCAGTGAGCAAGAGTCAGGTGGTAAGCTGCTGTCTGGAACCAGAAACGGCTTTTTCCCGGGCCGCTTCCAAACTGTTTTACTTTGTATGTAAAGCTGATATTGTGCTTAGCCTCTAAGGAAGGACTGATTGCTGTGGGGTTGAGGTGCATTTCTTTGCTGCCTTGTATTATTCAAAGCAGTGTGACGTGAGTTTAGTGTGATCTCGTCAATGATGTCAGTGCTGTTCCAGTGGAAATTTCTGTGACGATGGACTCGTTCTGTATTTGCACTGTTCTGATCCAGCCAGTGGCCACGTATGTCTGTATAGCATGTGATGCGTGAGCAGTGTGACTGAGGAACTGCCTTGGAACTATGTAACTCTTGCACTGGATGGGGAAGATCCAGAATACAAAGTTTCCTTTGTATTGTTGTTGGTGCATCAGAGCATCGACAGCCGCCTCGACATTAGTTTATACGCTGAAGATGACTACTCATGGGGGGAATAATGTCTCCGGTGGGTAGTAGGTGGTAACTCCATCCCAGCCAGCGCCCCTGAGCTGCGTCAGCAGTGAGTCATGGTACTGAGATGACATTTACGGTGAGTGCAGACGTGAGGGCCCCGCTGTCTGTGGATATTGTGCAGGCTTGGCCTTTTGCTCAGAGGGGAGAGTGTGAGTTGGGGCCAGGGTCTGATTGATGTGCTGCGGTTGTGAAGAGTGGGACTCCTTGGCATATGGCGCCTTCACACTCTGCGCAGGTGGGGTGCAGGAGAGCGCAAAGCATTTGGAGCAAAAGAAAGAAGAAGGTAGATGAAATGGGTCCATATGGAAATTAAAAAGGAACAAAGGGTCTGTTTGGCTTGAGGATACAAGGCTAAATGTGATGAGGAAATCGAAGCTTAACAGTGGGCAGCTGTGAGTGTCGTGCCAAGGAGAAGGGATGTGAACATCGAGCAGGAAGCGTGGACCTCCTTGGGAAGTACAGTGGGGAGGGTGAACTTCCGCTGCCTTGTTGGAAACCCAGCTACAAACAAAGATGCATTAGACCAGCTCTGGATTGGCAAAGCTGGAAACGGCTTGGTTAGTTGTTTGTTGTAGTTTAAAAGCAAATTTTACTTTTAAAAGGTTGAATCTGAAAAAATAAAAACATGTGCCTGGTAAGAAACTAAGATTTCCGGTTAAAAATTAAGTTCATGACTGAGCACTGTGAACCAAGAATGCCAGTGTCTCAGGTGAATTATGGATCCCCGGAAGGTGACACTCCTCTCTCAGCAAGTGATAGTCCAGTGTGAGTGAGCTTGTATGTGACAGCTCAGATTTGAAGCTGATTTTCCTGCAGTCATTTATCAGCTCAGATTGGTCACACAGTTCAGTTCACTTTGGTCGCTCAGTCGCGTCTGACCACTTGCAACCCCATGGACTGCAGCAGGCCAGGCTTCCCTGTCCATCACCAACTCCCAGAGCTTGCTAAACTCATATCCATCCAACCATCTCATCCTCTGTCGTGCTCTTCTCCTCCTGCCTTCAATCTGTTTACTTTGGACTAAAGAAAATTTGTTGACGTTTACTAAAGCTGTAGTTATGTGAACATTTGGATTGAAAAAATGAAGGACTGGTAAAACTGACATGTTAAGACAAGAGCTCTGTGAGCATGCTTAACTTTCCCCATGGGGGCAGGTCGTAGGGAGGTGGGGTCACTAGGGGACGTGGTAATGAAATTGACCGGTGTCATCTTTCTGCCTGGGGAGCCCTGGTACCTGAAGCTCTGGGTGTGAAGCAAGTCCTTATCTGCTCTTTGGCAAGTGGAGAGTGAGCCTGATGCAAATGCTTGGGATTTTAAGCATGATATTGTGCTAAATGGGGCTTTCCTGATGGCTCAGACGGTAAAGAATCTGTCAGCAATGTGGGAGATCTAGGTGGTTTGATCCCTGGGTCGGAAAGATCCCCTAGAGAAGAGAATGGCTACCCACTCCAGTATCCTTGCCTGGAGAATTCCATGACAGAGGAGCCTGACGGGCTGCAGTCCATGGGGTTACAAAGAATCGGACACGACTGAGTGACTAATACACACACATTGTGCTAAATAAGCCTTTCAGAAGAAATAATTTTGTCTTTTGTAATTACAGAGGTAATAACTGCTCACAGTAGAAAACATTGAAGTTTTAGAAAGAATAGAAAACAAGAAAAACATTCCTATTGTTCTGCCACTCCCAAAGCAGCTACTGTAAAATTTTGGTATGTGTACTACCAGTATTTCCCCTATGCATCTGTTTTTTTACGTAGTTGCGATCGTGTAAGCAATAGAATTGTGTGTCCTGCTTTATTCATGTTAGATTATATGACATATATAAAGCTCCATGTTAGAAGGTAGCTGAAAATAATGCTGTACATTTTTTCTACTAAAAATGTGGATTACTTTTGTAAGAAGAAAGAGACGATGTCATAGATTCTCCTTGTAAGTGTTTGAAAGTGTTAGTTGCTCAGTCGTGTCTGACTCTTTTGCAAACCCATGGACTACGCCCACCAGGTTCCTCTGTCCATGGAATTCTCCAGGCAGGAGTACTGGAGTGGGTAGCCATTCTCTTCTCCAGGGGAATCTTCCGGACCTAGGGACTGTCGCTGCGTCTTTTGCACTGAAAGCAGATTCTTTACTGTCTGAGCCACCGTAAATGTTTATTGGCTAGGAAAAAAAAAAAAAAGAAAGACTCAAACTCTCCCTTTTATAATATAATTGTTGATTTTACAGAGTGGTCCACTTGTCAGTACATGCTAGAGGCTCAAATCCCAGTTATTTGTTAATACCCTGGGTCACTTCTTTGCTGTTATTGTTTGTTGAAAGTGAAGTGAAAGTGTTAGTCACTCAGTTATGTCTGACTCTTTGTGACCCCATGAACTGTAACCCACCAGGCTCCTCTGTCCATGGAATTTTCCAGGCAAGAATACTGGAGTGGATTGTCATTTCCTTCTCCAGGGGATCTTCCCGACCCAGGGGTTGAACCCAGGTCTCCTGTATTGCAAGCAGATTCTTTACTGTCTGAGCCACTGGGAATCTTCTGTGTAATATGAGAAAACCTCTCAGTGGGTATTGGGACTGGCAGGTGGGCACTGGGAAGAAGCTGAGCCAGAGCTGGATGTGGAAGGCACCCTGACTTGATGCCAAAAGAACTTATCCAGATGAGTTGGGAAGAGGGGGCACAAACAGAAACCAACAATAGGAAATGAGGTGTTTCAGGGTGCGCAGCCCAGCCAACAGACAGGACAGAGGAAGATGGAGCACCCGCACAAAAAGCTTAGGAAAACATCACCAAAGGGTAACTGGAAGAAAATGATTGGAAGATGCAAAGAATAGTCCCTCTTGAACGAAATGTCAGGGGCTGTACAAACTCTTTATCTGAGACCTGCATTTGTGCATGTATCTGGGAGAGTCCAGGCCCATGGATTTAGGTGGTGAGCTGGGTGGAGACAGTGCAGTCAATAGTACTAGTCTGGCAAATCACTAATCAGTTGAACTAATTAGGTTAGTCTTTTCTTCTTATACTAAGTGAAAGTTTGTAAATGGAATTGAGGCTACTAAGTGATAAAAGCTTATAAAGAGCAATTTTAACTTGTTTGGAAATATCTCAAAACTTTATCTTCAGAAACAAGACCTAAAATGTGGAATCTTAATATCTAGGACTCATGTCATTGGACGCTGGCCCTCTCTTGTTGTTCAGTTGCTCAGTTGTGTCCAACTTTTTGCCACCTCAAGGACTGCAGCATGCCAGGTTTCCCTGTCCTTCACTATCTCCCTGAGTTTGCTCAAACTCATGTCAGTTGAGTCAGTGGACTTCAGCATCAGTCCTTCCAGTGAACATTCAGTCCTTTAGGATGGACTGGTTTGATCTCCTTGCTGTCCAAGGGACTCTCAAGAGCCTTCTCCAGCACCACAGTTTGAAAACATGAATTCTTAGTGCTCAGCCTTCTTTATGGTCCAGCTCTCACATCCATACATGACTACTGGAAAACCATAGCTTTGCTTTGTTGGCAAAATGATGTCTCTGCTTTTTAACACACTGTCTAAGTTTGTTATAGCTTTTCTTCCAAGGAGCAGCATCTTTTTAATTTCATGGTTGCATTCACAATGATTTTGGAGCCCAAGAAAATAAAATCTGTCACTGTCTTTTAGCTGTTGTTATTTAGTAACACATGTATCTATGTTGAGATCTCAAAACTGTTGCGTGAAATGTGGAAGAAAAGGAAAAAAAGGGAGAGAGGATAACCTTAGCAAAACCATTAGCCTTCTGAAAAATAGTTTTAAGCCTAATTTCTGGCAGGTTTCTATACCCCAGGCTATAAGAATTTTGGGTAGATTCCTTCTTTTCTCCATTTAATTCTTTTCATTTCTTTTTGCATGGGGGGGTGTCATCTTTCTACCACAAACCAAAGCTTACCAGTGTTTTGGTTTGAAATAAAGGAGCTGGGACTGGAGAAATATCCCGAGATGACCACTGGAATGCAAAGTTATTTGTAAAAATTCAGATTTGAATTTTATTCCTTTTGTTCACTTCAATGAAAATTTCTTCTTGCAGTTGTTGAGGTTTTAAAAATTGGTTTTGGTAGAAGAAATTGCCGACTTATTGGAATTGTGCTGAGTGTTATAAACTGAGGTTGGCTCTCTTATCACGAGTGTTCTGCCTTCTGTACTTGTGGTTTCATTGTTTGAATAAAATTCTCCTTGTGGAATGCAAATAAAGCACTTTTCTTTAAATTAGACAATGGGAATATTTATTGACAGACTTTTATCCCATAAGTTAAAAGAGAACTTTGGGATTATCAGGTCAATTAATACTACAGAGTAGGAAGAGTAAAGGAACTAAAAAGCCTTACTGTAGGTGTAATGTCTTCATGTGATGGTCTTATAATTTAACAGAGTTGCATAGTTGCTTTTTTTTTTTTTTTTAATAAGCGCAGAGTCTAGGAAGCTGTCTGATCCAATGATAGGTCTAATAATGTTCTGCATATTTTTTGCTCACAACTATGTGTTTAAAAACATAAAGCAAAATGAAAGTGAGTTAAGATTAGGCGTTGCTAGCTAATCTAAGCACTGTCTTATCTGAACTCTCTCTGCCCACTGGAATTACCTTGGGGCTTTAACAAACAGTCCTGGAGCCCTGGTCCCGCCCGCAGAGAGGTCTGACTTAATTGGCCTGAAGTGCAACCTGTGTTTCAGGAGTTCTAAAAGCTCCCTTAGCTGATTCTCAGATACAGCCAAGATTAAGAACCATGACAAAGCTCCTTGAGTGAGCCTTGCTCTGCTGAAATCACTCCTGACTTACTGGATTTTCTGTATTTTTGAAATTGGAGATGTGTGGTTCTACTTTGATTTCAATTGTTTACAAAAGCAGTTAATGGGAGCCCATTTCTATTAGGTTTGCAGGCTTTGAATGATTATCACTGTCAATATCATTGTAGATCTAAGGGAAAGGTAAAAAATAAAAAATACATTGAAAAAGTTACCTAACTGGTTGAACCGAAATGAAATGATTAAGCCTTTAAAGATTCTTTTTAAACATTAAGAAGGAATCAAGTGGTTGTATCTGCTGTCCTGTTCCTTTGTTGGACTTAGGACAGATTGGAATGGAGGGAGTGGGGAGCTGTTTACGGTGATGTCATGAGGGCATTGCAAGGAGGCCTGATGTTTGGCAGTGGTACCAACCTAGCTGTTGTTGTTTAGTTGTTAAGTCATGTCTGACTCTTTACGACCCCATGGACTGAAGCCCGCCAGGCTCCTCTATCCATGGGATTTTCCAGGCAAAAATACTGGAGTGGGTTGTCATTTCCTTCTCCAGGGGATCTTCCTGACCCAGGGATTGAGCCCACATCTCCTGCATTGGTAGGCATTGGCAGGTGGATTCTTCACCACTGAGCCACCAGGGAAACCTAGTTGTAGTGTATTCTAAATGGCCTTTTTCTTTCATCTCACAAGCTAACTTAATTTCTGAAATGTAATCAAGGAGAGGAAAAAAATGGCAGTTCTTTCTCTGAAACCTAAACTTTTTCATTCTCCAGAATGAGATTCTCAACTCTAAGTAAACCAGCTTAGTGAATAATTCCATAGCTTCTATCCCTAAAGATGCTATTTTGACTAAATCAAACAATTATAAATTTCAAATAAGCATAAAATCTTAAGGGAACTATAACTACCTTATAAAACATGAACCAAATGAAAGATATGAAATACATTCTGGAAGTGGTATTTGTAAATGCTTCATATGGAAAGTTAAATTTCTACTTAGAGATTTTGTCCCCTTTTCTTTGCCTGAGACACTTCAGAATACCTGCGTGTACAGACACTTATGAAAGAATTGCCCATACAGAGGAAACCTTGAGTTTTGGGCTTGATGGCAGTGCCAGTGTGTTTACATGAGTTCAGGCTTGCTGAGTGTGTGTGTACATGCTGAGTCGTTTCAGTCGTGTCCAACTCTGTGCGACCCTGTAGTCTACAGCCCGCCAGACTCCTCTATCCATGGGATTCTCCAGGCGAGAATACTGGAATGGGTTGCCATGCCCTTCTCCAGGGGACCTTCCTGCCCAGGGATTGAACCTCCATCTCCCGCATCAGCAGATGAGTTCTTTACCACTATCGCCGCCAGGGAAGCCCCCAGGCTTGCTGAAGACCCAGTGGTTAATGCCTTGGAAGGGACTTAAGGGCAGTTAGGATTCTAGTTAACTTTCATTGCCAGTGGTACAAACTCTAACAATTTATGGGACAATTTGCTATAACTCTCAGTGTGCCTAATTTGGAAGACATTTTCATGAAACATGGTCTCTTCAGCACGAGTAAGAAATCCAACAGAACTTATTCTTCCCCATTCGAGATTCTGCTGAAGAACATGTGTAGCGGGAAGAAGTGATGCAACCAGCTGTTCAATGGAAGATCCAGTGGAAAATAGTCTGTTGTTCCTTCATGATATTTAAAGTAACAAGCAGAAAAACAGAGTAAATAATGAAATTAAAGGTGTCTAGAATTTTAAGGCAAATTTTGAGTAAGCAAGCTGGGCTTCATCCAGGTTCTTGAGATTTATGTGCCATTAGGTTTCTGCTGATCTCAGTGAGGTGGACTTACCCGCCCCACCAGTGCCCAGGGAGGGCTTCTCACTGGGGCTAACTCTTGGGAGCATATTAACCCCCCAAATCACACTGTTTCTGAGAAGTTAACATTACTTTCCGCAGATAATCTTTTCATGTCTAACTAGTTTCCTCAGGGTTGCACGGTAATGTCATGTAAGAACTTAAGTAAAGGGGAATAGAGTTTTATTCTATGTATCTGAGCAAGCAGTGCAGACTTTCTTTTAGCATAAATTCCACAAATATTAAATGAACATAGATTCTGTACTCTTTGCCCCCATTGTTTAAAACATTTTAAAATTTTATTCTGTGGAACAGTTTTAGATTTATAGTAAAGCTGCAAAGGTGGTTCAGAGAGTTCCCATATCCCCAACCCGCTAGATCCTCCTTGCTGTTGTTCAGTCATTAAGTCGTGTCTGACTCTTTGTGACCCCGTGGACTACAGCACGCCAGGCTACCCTGTCCTCCCCTCTCTCCCAGAGTTTGCTCAGGTTCGTGTCCATTGAGTCGGTGATGCTATCTAACTGTCTCATCCCCTGCTGCCCTCTTCTCCTTTTGCCTGAAGTCCTTCCCAGCATCAAGGTCCAGGTCTTTCCCAGTGAAATCCCCCTACTCGCCCTTATTATTTAACATCATATATTATTATCATGGTACATTTTTTAGAATTAATGAGCCAACTTTGATACATAATTACTGACCAAAGTCCATCCTTTATTTAGACCTTCTTAGTTTTTATCTTAGTTTCCATTTTGCTGCCCCAGGATATCATATTACATTTAGTTGTTGTGTTTCCTTAGGTTCCCTTTGGCTGTGAGAGTTTCTCAGATTTGTTTTTTATGATCTTGACAGTTTTGAGGTATACTGGTCAGGTATTCTATAAAATGTCCTTCAATTGGTAATCCCTATCCTTTAACTGGGGTCATGGGTTTGGGGAGGAAAACCACCGCGGTAAAGTGCCTTTTCCATCACATTGTATCAGTGGTATAGAATATCAGCACAGACCCATCACTGCTGATGGTGACCTTGATTACCTGGTGGGGCTGGTATTTGCCAGGTTCCTCCACTGTAACGCTCCTCTTCCCTCCTCCTCTTCCCGTAGTGTGTTCTTTGGAAGGAAGTCACGATGTCCAGGATTGAGTATTTCTCTGTATGCTTCCCTGTGGGCAGAGTACCACCTATACTATTCACAGTTCTTCTCCACGGGAGATGTGAATCCTTCTGCTTATTTATTCAAGCATTTATGTCAGGATGAATTCATGGACATTTGTTGTAAACTTGGGGTGGTGACCTAGTACTACATTGTTCAGAGTGTTTTAGCTTTGGCAATGGGGGGCTCTTTCAGTTGATGTCTATGTGCTTTCTACATATTCCTGTCATTGTGGGGGTTTTTTTTGGTTTGTTTTTATGGTATTGAACATATCCTTTATGATACTATAATGGTGGATACATAACATGATATTTGTCAAAGCCCATAGAAATTTATGGCACCCAGAGTAAGCTTCAATGTATACAAATTTAAAAATTAGGAGCTTGGAGGATCCTGTGATGGAATATAGAATGTAGCAAAGCAGTCTAATTTTATTAAAAATTTTTGGAATGACCTTATTATAGAGGATGGGAGTGGGATGCAGACCTCAGTCACTGTGGAAATGAGTAGTCTGTAAGAATAAAGGCAAAAGGAACTGTACATAAGGTCTCTCTTCTTGGTTATAAAGTTATTTCCCGTAGGGATATAGGTTAACATTTCTGATACTGGAAATAACTAAGTCAGTGGATTATGGAGAGTAGGTATCAGGTTTTTCGCAATTGATGTGGGAGTTTAGAAACAAGCACGGGGAAGAGGCCAGAGTGACCCACGTGGTAATGAATTAAGGATGTTGACATCAGTATGTCCTCATGATTAGTTAAAATAAATACACTTGGTTCTCTACGGAAATGTTTGGGGGTGTATACCTAGGTTAAGTGTTCGTCTCTCAGTTGTGTCCAACTTTCTGCGATCCCATGGACTGTAGCCCACCAGGCTCCTCTGTCCATGGAATTCTTGAGGCAAGAATACTGGAGTGAGTTGCCATTTCCTACTTCAGGGGAGTTTCCCGACCCAGGGATCAAACCCAGGTCTTCTGCATTCCAGGCGGATTCTTTATTGACTGAGCCGCCAGGGAAGCTCACAGTTGGGTTAGGACACGCATGTTTCGTTGCTCTGTCAGTTGAGAGGGCCCAAAAGGATCAATGTTCAAGTAGCATATACCAGATGAGCCCACCATATTAAATATTTAAAAACAAACAAACAAACTGGATTAACCATCACATTTTATGTGAATTTTCAGCTTCAAAACTTTATCGATAATGTTTATGTTAAAACTGTTTACATTCTTTGCTCTTTAAACTTATTTACATATGGATGACCATCTAAAAGTCTATAGAACAATTGATGTTAAAATTGACTCTAAAAAAAGTTTCTGAACAAGTCTATGTCATGCAAGAAACTTTTTCAAAAAATTTGGGGAAATTGAAAATTAAAATTGGAAAATTATGAAAAAATGAACGTGGTCCACTGGAGAAGGGAATGGCAAACCACTTCAGTATTCTTGCCTTGAGAACCCCATGAACAGTATGAAAAGGCAAAAAGATATGACACTGAAAGGTAAACTCTCTAGGTCAATAGGTGCCCAATATGCTCCTGGAGAAGAGTGGAAAAATAACTCGAGAAAGAATGACAAGATGGAGCCAAAGTGAAAAGAATGCTAGCTGTGGATGTGACTGGTGATGGAAGTAAAGTCTGATGCTATAAACAGCAATATTCTTAGGATCTTGAAATGTTAGGTCCGTAAGTCAAGTGGTAAATTAGAAGTGGTCAAGCAGCAGATGGCAAGAGTGAACATTGACATTTTAGGAATCAGTGAACTAAAATGGACTGGAATGGGTAAATTTAATTCAGGTGACCTACTACTGTGGGCAAGAATTCCTTAGAAGAAATGGAGTAGCCCTCATAGGCAACAAAAGACTCCAAAATGCAGTACTTGGGTACAATCTCAAAAATAACAGAATGATCTCTGTTTGTTTACAAGGCAAACCATTCAATATCACAGTTATCCAAGTCTATGCCCCAACCAGAAATGCTGAAGAAGTCAAAGTTTATCAGTTCTATGAAGGCCTACAAGACCTTCTAGAACTAACACCCCCAAAAAATATGTCCTTTTCATCATAGGGGACTGGAATGCAAAAGTAGGAAGTCAAGAGATACCTGAAGTAACAGGCAAATTTGGTCTCAGTACAAAATGAAGCAGGGAAAAGGCTAACAGAGTTTTGCCAAGAGAACACGCTGGTCATGACAAACACCCTCTTCTGGCAACACAAGAGAAGACTCTACACTACACATGGGCATCACCAGATGGTCAATACCAAAATCAGATGGATTTTATTCTTTGCAGCCAAAGATGGAGAAATGGTATACAGTCAGCAAAAACAAGACCAGGAGCTGTGGCTTAGGTCATGAACTCCTTATTGCCAAATTCAGACTTAAATTGAAGAAAGTAGGAAAAACCAATAGGCCATTCAGGTATGACCTAAATCAAATCCCTTACAATGGAAGTGACAAATAGATTCAAGGGATTAGATTTGATAGAGTACCTGAAGAACTGTGGATGGAGGTTCATAACATTGTATAGGAGGTAGTGATCAAGACCATCCCCAAGAAAAAGAAATGCAAAAAGCCAAAATGGTTGTCTGAGAAGGCCTTCCAAATAGCTGAGAAAAGAAGAGAAGCTAAAGACAAAGGCAAAAAGGAAAGATATAACTATTTGAATGCAGAGTTCCAAAGAATAGCAAGAAGAGATAAGAAAGCCTTTTTCTGTGATCAATGGAAAGAAATAGAGGAAAACAATGAAATGTGAAAGACTAGAGATCGCTTCAAGAAATTTAGAGATACCAAGGGAACATTTCATGCAAAGATGGGCACAATAAAAGACAGAAATGGTATGGACCTAACAGAAGCAGAAGATATTAAGAAGAGGTGGCAAGAATACACAGAAGAACTATACAAAAAAGATCTTCATGACCCAGATAATCACGATAGTATGATCACTCACCTAGAACCGGATATCCTGGAATGTGAAGTCAAGCAGGCCTTAGGAAGCATCACTACGAACAAAGCTAGTGGAGGTGATGGAATTCCAGTTGTGCTATTTCAAATCCTCAAAGATCATGCTGTGGAAGTGTTGCACTCAATATACCAGCAAATCTGAAAACTCAGTGGTGGTCACAGGACTGAAAAGGTCATTTTGCATTCCAATCCCAGAGAGGGAAATGCCAAAGAATGTTCAAGCTACTACATAGTTGCACTCATCTCACACGCTAGTAAAGTAATGCTCAAAATTCTCCAAGCCAGGTTTCAACAATATGTGAACCATGAACTTCCAGATGTTCAAGGTAGATTTAGAAAAGGCAGGGGAACCGGAGATCAAATTGTCAACATCCATCAAATCATAGAAAAAGTAAGAGAGTTTCAAAAAAACATCTACTTCTGCTTTATTGTCTACACCAAAGCCTTTGACTGTGGATCACAGCAATCTGTGGAAAATTCTTCACGAGATGGGAATACCAGACCACCTTACCCGCCTCTTGAGAAATCTGTATGCAGGTCAAGAAGCAACAGTTAGAACCAGATGTGGAACAATGGACTGGTTCCAAATTGGAAAAGGAATACATTAAGGTTGTATATTGTCACTGTGCTTATTTAACTTATATGCAGAATACATCATGTGAAATGCTGGACTGGATGAAGCACAAGGCGGAATCAAGATTGCCAGGATAAATATCAATAACCTCAGATATGCAGATGACACCACCCTTATGGCAGAAAGCGAAGGAGAACTAAAGAGCCTCTTGATGAAAGTGAAAGAGGAGAATGAAAAAGTTGGCTTAAAGCTCAACATTCAGAAAACTAAGATCATGGCACCTGGCCCCATCACTTCATGGCAAATAGATGGGGAAACAATGGAAACAGTGACAAACTTTATTTTTTGGGCTCCAGAATCACTGCACATGGTGACTGCAGCCATGAAATTAAGACACTTGCTCCCTGGAAGAAAAGTTATGACCAACTTAGCTTAATAAAAAGCGGAGACATTACTTGTCAACAAAGGTTTATCTAGTCAAAGCTATGGTTTTTCCAGTAGTCATGTATGAATGTGAGAGTTGGACTCTAAAGAAAGCTGAGTGCCAAAGAGCTGATGCTTTTGAACTGTGGTGTTGGAGAATACTCTTGATAGTCCCTTGGACAGCAAGGAGATCCAACCAGTCCATCCTAAAGGAAATCAGTCCTGAATATTCATTGGAAGAACTGATGCTGAAGCTGAAACTCTTAACACTTTGACCACATAATGTGAAGAACTGACTCATTAGAAAAGACCTTGATGCTAGGTAAGATTGAAGGCAGGGGGAGAAGGGGACAACAGAGGATGAGATGTTGGATGGTATTACTGACTCAATGGACATGAGTTTGAACAAGCTCCTGGAGTTGGTGTTGGCCAGGGAAATCTGGCGTGCTGCAGTCTATGGGGGTTGCAAAGGGTTGGACATGACTGAGTGACTGAACTGATGAGAATAAATTCAGGTGTAATCATAAATGTTGCTTCCCTAACTTGGCTCTTCCTACTATGTAGAATTATTTTTTCTCCTTCGGTTGTAACAAGATGTTAATACTTCCTCCCTGCCCTCCTTTCTCTGTACAGACTCAAAGCCCATATCCTTGCTTCTTCTGCCCCAAGAGGCCCTCACATCTAGTATCCACAGCTGCCTCCTCGGGATAAATTAAAAATTCTTCATAATGTATCATTCAGGAATATTTAATGGATTTATCCTAATTCTTTCAAGTTATGCCTGAGAACAAAAGAGGTCACTAAGGATCTCTCTTTTCTTAGAGAATCATCTAAGTAGAACCTCCATCTGTTAGCAATACTAAATTCTGGTGGAAGCTTTGACTACATAATTCATTAATATATTACTTTGGTCAGAAAATCCATTGTTTTCCTATCTTAAAGTGTTTTTGAGTATTTTCTTCTCTTATATTACATGTGCATTTATCATAATACAACTAATTTCATTTGTTGACTTTCTATGGTGTGTCCATTTTTTCCCCCTTAGATAATAGGATGATGTAAGGGGATATACAGAACTTGTGACGGGGCATGCAGAGTTTTTGTTCAGATAAATTAAGGTAATTATGGTAGGTAAGAAATTTTTAAAAGGTTCTTATTTTTAAAGTAAGGTGGTATTATGAATGGCATCATCTAATTTATGACCACCATTGTATCATTCTCCTTTGTGTGTGTGTGTGTGTGTGTGTGTGTGTGTGTGTGTGTGTGTGTGTGCTCAGTCATGTACAATTCTTTGTGACCCCTGCACAGTCACCCCCACCAGGCTCCTTTGTCTGTGGAATTTTCCCAAGCAAGAATACTGGAATGGATTGTCATTTCCTTTTCCAGGGGATCTTCCTGACCCAGGGATCAAACTTGCATCTCTACCATGCTCCTACTTCGTGTCTGCTTTATGTGAATTTAACTTTCTAGGCTCTATTTAAAAAATTAAATAGGGAGAGGAGATAGGGAGAAAATAATTTGAACCTCGGGTGGTTTCTGGACTCGAGTGAGTTGAACGGCCCTGAGAGAGCGTGACTCTGGGGCTGTGTGTGCTTCCCACCCTGGCTCACAGTGAGCACATCTTATGTGTGGAGTGAGCCATGCTTTTTGAAAAAGATTTTTTGGATGTGGACTATTTTTAAAGTCTTTTTAACTTTGTTACAGTATTGCTTCTACTTTATATTTTGGTGTTTTGGCCCCGAGGTATGTGGATGTTATCTCCCCAACTAGGGTTCAAACCTGTACCACCGCTGGACCAGCAGGGAAGTCCCAAGCTGTGGTTTTAAAGATCCTTGTTTTCTGTAAAACATGGCCTCTCAGTGAAAGCCAACCATTGCAGCTGGTACCCAAGCAAGGTAACAGGGTTCTCCAGCAAAGAACTGCTTCTGTTGAACTTGGAGCGATGCCGTGGTGCCTTCTAGAGGTTTTGGAGGAAGACTTTGATCATCTCTGAAACTTTCGCCTAATGCTGGAACTTGAGACTTGAAATTACCACTGTGTGTGGCTGAAGTTATCCAAGATAGGCTTGTCCTTGCATCTTGGATCCTGTTGCCTCTTGTCTGTATTTTTATTTTTTTTTTTACTTTTTCCCTAAGAATGTGTTTAACTGTGTTAAAAACTGTAGTCTCTGGTGATCAAACAATGGAGCTGAGAAGTGAAACAAATCTTCTTCCTTTTTCTGTTTGGGTATGATGTCCTCGGAAGTTCTTTGTACGTTGCCATGTCTCTGTTCAAGCTATTACTCTTGAGGTGAAGGTAACCATCCTTCAGTGTCTATAATTTAGGAGAGAAATATAATCAAAGGGAAACTTTACTAACATTTGACATGTAAGCTGAAATTTAGCAAAAACTTATGTTCTCTACTGTCATAGTCTCATTTGATCCTCACAACTCTTTGAAGTATAGATGTAATCTCATTTTATAGCAGACAACTGAGCATCAGAAAGTGTGAGTGACTTGGTTAGGGCCACTAAGTAAATAAGTGGCAGAGCCCAGATATACAGATCTTCCTTGATTCTCATGAGGTCATGCCCCAATAAAATCATTGTAAGCTGAAAATATCATCAGTCAAAATGCACTTAATAAATCTAACCTGCTGAAGGTCCTAGCTTGGCCTAGCCTGTCTTCATTGTGCTCAGAACATGTGCATTAGCCTAGAGTTGGGCAGTGCCATCTAACACAAAGCTTATTTTAAAGTGTTGAATATCATGTAATTTATTGAATGTGTGCTAAGTCGCTTCAGTCATGTCCAACTCTTTGCAACTCATGGACTGTAGCCATCTGGCTCCTCTGTCGTGGGGTTCTTCAGGCAAGAATACTGGAATGGGTTGCCATGCCTTCCTCCAGGGGATCTTCTGGATCCATGATTGAACCTGTGTCTCCTGCATTGCAGGTGGATAGTGAAAAAGCAATGTTTGTACAGGTGCAGAATGGCTATAAGCGTATAGGTTGTTTAACTTCATGATCACGTGGCTGATGGGGGCTGCACTCACTTGCCACTGCCCACATCATGACAGACTATCATAGGGCATATCACTAGTCTGGAAGAAGGTCAAAATTCAAATTTTCAAATCTGGATTCTACTGAATGCTTCTGCTCCTTTGGTATACTTGAACCATCATAAGCTGGGGACCATCTGTATTTGTCTCCAAAACCCCATGCTTTTTCTTTTCAGTGTGTGGTTCTTTAAAAATGTGAATATAAAACACAGTTCTTGCCCTCATGGAATTTTGGATCCCATTGGAGGATAAGAAAACCGTACAAATGCTGTAATTTAAATCAAAATATGAATACTCTTCCAGGGAGGTTCAGTTTTATCAAGATTGAAAAGTAGGTGACAGTATGTGTCCTGGATAATTGTGACTTTATTTTTTAAGTAAAGGATTTTTAATTAAAGGAGGCACAGTAAAGCTGATGAAATCATTTACATTCTTATGTTGTCATGGTTGTATGATAACTGGTGAGAAAGTGGCCTTGGGGATATATCATTGAATTCTGCCAACTGCAATTGTAATCAGCCAGTCAGAGAAAGCAAAGAAATTAAGCTGTTGAATATGAATGAGATGTAAATAACATCTTGAATTAATTTAAATGCAATCACATTGACCCAGTGGTGGGGGGGTGGAACTCAATTACCATAGATAGTAAGGAGGATAAATGACCCATATTTAGGAGAAATTCTTTGGTAGGAAAATGAGCTGGCCTAAAAAAAGGACTGTGTCAACACAATACTCCACTTTTTATGTTAACTATGCACTGCCAGTCAGCACACTTAATTTATTCTTTAAACAAGCTTGATAAATAATAAGGCAAATGAGGTTGGAAAGTCTCTTGTTGGGCTTCTCACTTGTACCAGTTGGGTAGTACTAGTAGTTTTATTGCTGGAATAATTTTGATATCAACAATTAGTTGATATGGAATTGGTCAACCAGGACTGTACTTTGGGGAAAATTAGATTGAGATGGATCTACCTGACATCTCAGCTCACAGATCTGCATTTTGCAAAGTTCCTGTATGTCTTTGCATTGTCCTGAAGGTCTTCCGACCTGTCTCTGATGGTCAATAGAGGAGCAGACTGTTCCAGTAGTTTGTTGACCTGGGATTTATCCTGGTTAGTTCAGTTCAGTTCAATCACTCAGTTGTGTCCGACTCTTTGCAACCCCATGAACCGCAGCACACCAGGCCTCCCTGTCCATCACCAACTCCCGGAGTTTACTCAAACTCATGCCCATCAAGTTGGTGATGCCATCCAGCCGTCTCATCCTCTGTCGTCCCCTTCTCCCTCTGCCCCCAATCCCTCCCAGCATCAGGGTCTTTTCCAATGAGTCAACTCTTCACATGAGGTGGCCAAAGTATTGTAGTTTCAGCTTCAGCATCAGTCCTTCCAATGAACACCCAGGACTGATCTCCTTTAGGATGGACTGGTTGGATCTCCTTGCAGTCCAAGGGACTCTCAAGAGTCTTCTCAATACCACATCAAAAGCATCAATTTTTTGGCACTCAGCTTTCTTTATAGTCCAACTCTCACATCCATACACGACTACTGGAAAAACCATAGATTTGACTAGACAGACATTTGTTGGCAAAGTAATGTCTCTGCTTTTTAATATGCTATCTAGGTTGGTCATAACTTTTCTTCCAAGGAGTAAGCGTCTTTTAATTTCATGGCTGCAGTCACCATCTGCAGTGATTTTGGAGCCCCCCAAAATAAAGTCTGACACTGTTTCCACTGTTTCCCCATCTATTTCCCATGAAGTGATGGGACCAGATGCCATGATCTTAGTTTTCTGAATGTTGAGCTTTAAGTCAACTTTTTCACTCTCCTCTTTCACTTTCATCAAGAGGCTTTTTAGTTCCTCTTCACTTTCTGTCTGGTTAAGTGGTTCTAAAACCGTGATAATGAGAAAGATAACAATATCTCCTGACCCAGGACTTTCATTTTCAAATGGTGATTATCTCCACTGGAGGAGGTTTGCTTTCCTGGGTCTCTGGACATCTCTCAGGCAGCCAAGAGTCCTGTGCACACCCCAAGTATTGTCTGGAGCCTTAGAGAACAAAGGGTCTTCTCTACTCAATAAAATTGTTCTTTGCAAATTTATTGTTCTTGCCATGATGAATAAAATGCAAATATATGTTTAAGCATTTTGCTGGAGTTTACATAGCTTTTTTGGTCAAGATGCACACTTTTAGTCACCCGTCATATAAAGATTCTTCATCTACAGGTTAGAACTTAACTGTGTACATCATTTATTCATTTTGCAGCTGCCTACAATGTTCTCAGTTCTAAAACAGAATAAATGGAAACCCATTCACAAAATTTTGTCTATCTTCTTATAGAAAGATGCATGTGTACTAAAACTTTATCTAGTATTAGAGTTGAGAGTACTTTTTCCTTATAAGTGCACCCAGCTGAGTAAGAAAAATATATACTTTTCAAATAAAAAGTCACAAAATATAGAATATATTGTGTTTTTACTTAATTGTAATGCTAGCAACTACCTTCTAGTTGTATTTTTATCTACTTGTATGCTATGTTTACGAAGCAAACAATATGAAAACACAGAGGTGACTTATGTAATTCTGATTTAAATTAGAAAGTAAGGGATTTCTCCCCTTTTTTCACATCTAGCTGTACCCCTCACCCAAATCCTACCGAATCAGACAGGATTAACTATTAGAGAGCAGGTTATGCGTCTTATTTTCTCACACTGCATGGCATGAGAGTGCCAACAGTTTAGGAACTAATTGAAGTAAAGAGATGGATGTTCATTAAGACACATAGTGTCATTTCCAGATCTGCAAAGCTGAAAAGATCCTCATCTTGTTTCCACTTGTCTTTAGAGTTTATTTGGCCGTTAGATGACCTCAAAACAGAGTACAATGCTTCTGTGAAAAGAAATGCTTAAAAGAGACTCCTGGATGAGACTTGGGGTGCACTTTTTTTTTCTGCCACTGATCTTGGCTACTGTACTTGATCTTGTTTGAGGCCAGTGTATCTGTGTGTCTGCTGGTCGGGATTTAGAGAAGTAAGTTTGAGCAGTGTCACGGTTTATGGGGAGGCAGTAACAGACTCCTACTGAATGCTAATTACCAAAGAGTTGTTCAGGGAGGCTGTGTAAATTAGTCACTAGCTCTATTGAGATGGAATGAGAGTGTGTATCAGAGTCCCAAAGGCACCCAACACCTTATGACCGACGACCAAACCTGGTGACAGTTTGAGGGGGAAAAAAATGCCCCAGTTGCGCTAAAGCATAAAGTAGATGACTCTGCATGAATTTAATGAGATAACTACAATTTTGGGTGAAAGTTAAAGCTTCCAACCCCTTGAGGATTAAAAGGATGGGGAGACTGGATTGTTAAATGAATTATCAGAGCTGTTTTGGCTCTTAGATCTGAAAAGCTGCCAAACCTGCCAATCGTATGAAAGAATAGACCGCTCTGGAAAAATCCCTGCCCTGTGTATGACGGCCTTTATTTGCCTATGTACCGGAGCTTTCTGGCTGTCCACACACATAAACCTCAACCTTTATCTCACGCTGCACAGGGTGGCCTTTCTGAGAAACCATCCCCTAGCTCCCGACCGAAATGGGCGCCTGCCTTGGGAAGCTTTTCTTGAGTTCCAGGCGGCTCTCTTTGAGTCGCAGTCACCGTTCTTCTTCGCTTCCATTTCCAGCAAGGAGAAGAGTTAATGATTCATTTGCTCCCAGTGACCTTTTGAATAACTGGACTGTGGTGTACCCGTGCCACTCTGAGGGGCCGCCTTCACCTCCTTGTACTTTCTCAGTTTGGCTTGAATATTTACAGCCTCCTTCTTGGTCTACATGCCTGAACGCCTGAAGGAAGCAAAACATTTATTGCCTCTCCCGCCCCGGTGTTTGCAGCTTTCACCCAGCCCCATCCCTTCCTTTTACATCACACGGGAGACTCGCCTCCTGGCTGGGGACGCCCCAGTTCTTCCCGAGTCTCTGCTGTCGAGTCTGTTTGATTTCATCAAGACAAAAAGATGGATTCTGACTCGGACTCACCTTTTAACTACTCGTGGCCTTCCTTCCCCAAAATGAAGATTCGACGGAGGGCGTCCAAACAAGGTAGCTCGTGGGATCGTTTACTTCTCCTGGAGCCAGGGCAGGCGTCTTCCTCTTCTTACCTTTCTTTTCCTCATTGCTTTGCAGAACTCTTTCTAATGAAGTGCCTGTTTGTACGTGTCTTTGTAAAACTCTCGCAATATAAGTGTTTTCCAGTAGACCTCTGAGGTAAACCTGCTTACCCTTCTTGTGTTGCTTTCACTTTAAATTTA
Organism: Muntiacus reevesi; assembly: GCF_963930625.1. Classification (NCBI taxonomy): domain Eukaryota; kingdom Metazoa; phylum Chordata; class Mammalia; order Artiodactyla; family Cervidae; genus Muntiacus; species Muntiacus reevesi. The sequence continues at coordinate 60,418,310 of NC_089262.1, forward strand.
CCTTTGTGCTGTACTGTGCATGTGCTAGTCCCTTAAAAAAAAGAAAAACAAAGAAACAGGGAGCTTAGTACAAGATAAATGTTTTGGAATCATTTGCTCAGAGTTACCTTGGCGTTACCTTGACAGTAAGGAGTTTTGTTGATTTAAAAGTGTCTGGTCTTTGTGGGATTTGCAGAGAACTATGTGTGCATTCAGTACCTGGTTTCTGCTGTGTTTGTGTTTTAGTTTTCAAGTGTGTGCTAATTAAAAAAAGTTTTTTTTATTAATACCTGAGAAAGTTCTTTCTTTGCTATACTACTTTCTTGCTTTTGTAGATGCTCTAAGGAAGGGATTTTAAGAAATTAATTTCAGCTACAAAGTCTGTATTTCTCCAGGGGATGCAGTCATATATTAAAAAGTTTATTAACAATGATTACCAGTATGAAAAAAGCTTTACTGCCTAAGGAAGAAGAGCTATTATTTGCAGTATGATTAATGATGGCGTGGCTTCACACTGCTTATTCCCCCTCACCTGCGACCCACTCTCATGGTGCAGGTCTTAGAAACCAGGAGATAAGATGGTCTTAGGGAAGAGCAGAGGTGGCCTGAGTATCTGGTACACCACCCCCGGCAGGTGGGAATTGTTGCCTTCTGAGGCCGATCAAAGCTGCAAAGGTAGTGAGCAACCCTTTCTTGTCTTGTGGAGGAACTTTGTGTGGTTATGTTTTTAATTCAAAGAGAAAGAAACACTTTTGTGAGCTTGCAAGCAGAAGAGGTGTTTCTGAAAGTGGGCTGTTGTTGTGGTGTTATCCTGGGTGGCGGGGGTGGGGTGGGGAGAGCAGAATCATCTGAGAACAGAATGACCCGCCACATTGCCCTCTGCTTCTCCTGGAGAAAAATGGAGGCTGGCAGTTGTCCACGTACCTGATTTACTTCAAGGATTTTTCCTTCTAAAATAAAAAGAGGGTGTGTGTGTGTGTGTGTGTATTTGCTCTTGGGCTGAAATCAAGGCTCCCAACCCCAGGAATAAGGTGAGCTGACTCTATAAGAGTCTTAGAAAGTCTCACCCTGAACAAACCTCCCACACTGTTCATTGCCATCCTTGAAATTCTGTCACTGGGGACTTAAACCATTTGTACATCATTCTGTTCTCCTGTTTTAAAATTTAATTGCTGCTTCTTTTGGGGTAAAGAGCCATGGTTCAAATGTGACTTACTATTAAAGAGTTCGGAGGTGGGGGGAAGGATCTATGAAGAACAAAAGCATGTGGATGTGAAGCCAGCTCAGACACCAGTGGAAAATGGGGTAAAGTGTTAAGGATAGGTCAGTCTGGGGAAAGGGCACGTATTAGTGTTCTTTGTGTTATTTGTATTCATTCAACTTTTCTGTAAGTTTGAAATTATTTCCAAATAATTTTTAAAAAAACTTTTAAATGACTCTGGGACAGGAGCTACACCAAGTCCTTAATTCTTTAGAATGAATATTACCAGTTCTGGTGCATGGAGAACTTCTTGAGGGCAGGTAGCAGTTCTGTAAGACTCCTTAATCTTTGTGCTAATTCTCACTCAAATTTGGGGAATAATCTGTTTTATGTAGTTTTGTATTTAAATGTATTGCCTGGCTGGCAGGCAGGATGCCAATGTTGTGGGGGGCCTAGGTAGTCTTAACAACCTGGAGAGATGTGAGATTAATGATTAGGAGGCGGATGGCGAACCCTGAGTCCAGTGGAGTTGTAGGGAATGCATTAATCACATTCTCCTTTGAAATCCAAAGTTGGAGCACAGCCAGTTTGAACTCCAGTAGAAAGTCATAACATAGTTATGTATAAATTAAACTTGATTCAAGTGAAAGCAGGTACCTGAGATATGAAAATGATTAACTATTTGCTGCTAGTAAACAAAGGACAAGTGAAACTAAGGTGGGTAGCAGAGAGCTGGGGATTGTCAGTATCCCAGGCTTCCTTCTTCATTAAACGGTGATGAGCTGGTTGCAAAGGAGGGTTTGGTCACACTGTTTCTAATGTCAGCTGAGTGGAATCCCAGAAGCAAAAGGGCCTTAGAGATCACCGGGCCCAACCACCTCATTTTACAGATGAGAATGATGGGATCCAAAGAAGTGAAGTGATAGGGAATTATTTGAGTGCTCAACAAGCACGTCCAGAGTGCCAGAAACTTCCTAGAGGGTGGATGAAGTAGTGAACCAGATAGATCCTGTCTCTGCTTACAAGGATCTTAGCATTGGGAATGGATTCCATGTCTCCTGGCAGTAGAAGAAACACCGAGAAACCTGATTTTTTTAGCCCCGTGGCTAGATTGTGATTATCTATGATCTCTTGTCCCTTAGAAAATGATCTAATTATTTCTCCAGGCTTTAAGATGTCTTGAGTTTCTTCCTTATTCTTTCCTTCCTTCTAATCATCGCCAACATCATTCTCAGGATGTAGGTTCTGGTCTCCTGGGAAATCATGAAGAAGGTATTGAGAGCTTGGAATTTCTGGCTTATGAGCAAACATTTCATATTTGGTTAGAAATATTTTTTATTCTCTCTTCTTTTTCTGTGCTGATCCTCCTTGTTAGTATTCTCTGTCTTTTAATATCCCCTGCTGTCCTTATCACTGTTCTTTGATAGACACATGCACATATTACTGGCTCATTTAGAGAGATGTGAAAATTTAGAGGGTGTGGTAATAAGAGGAAAATTGGATTAGCAGAAATCCATCAATACTTGTATATTAACTAAAAACTGCAACTAGTACTTATCTTCATGCCCTCATAAGGAAAGAGAAGAGGATCTAACTTAGAAGTAGGGCCTTTGGAAGGGACTGATGGCTCGAGGGTAATGTGATGTAAGCAGGGGGTGAAAGCAGTTGAACCCAAACTGCCCAACAGCTATTCCTGGGGTTCTCAAAGTTGCCTTTGGCATATCGTGGGCAGCCCAGGATAGGCCGTCCTGGGAACCTAGTGGTTAATAATTGGAGTGGGTCAGAATCCATGATTGTTTGCTTCAAGGACTTCAGGAATGCCTGGATTTTTATTTTGTTGATTTCAGTAGGAGATTCAACCAAGAAACAATATCTATTCATGAAAAATTAAAAAATGTAAGGATTGGATTTTACCTGTTCCCAGTAACTATTCAGTCTTTCCCACGCATCTTTAGTGTAAACCATCAGCCCCAGGAAGTGCTGAGCGGCTCCTTCTGTGCCTTTTGTTCGCTTATGCCCTGCGGCTCACTCTCCCCTTTTCCAGCTCGTGTCCATCATGGACTGCCTGCAGTGCAGGAGGCCCGGGGTGGATCCCTGGGTTGGGAAGAGCCCCTGGAGCAGGAAATGGCAACCCACTCCAGTATCCTTGCCTGGAGAATCCCATGGACGGAGGAGCCTGGCGGGCCACAGTCTGTGGGATCGCAACAGTTGGACACGACTGAACGCCTAGGCGCACACACAGTGACACCAAGTGTGAAAGACTGCTCTTTTTTTTCTTTTTTCGCTGGTGCAGGAGGCAATGCCTGTGTGAAAACTCAATGGCCTTGGAGAGCTTAGATAGCACCGAACTTTCTGTAGGCATAGTCAAAATAACTAGTATGTGTGTACTGCTTTATTAATCATAATAACTATTGTTTACTAAGCTGTGGTGGGTACTTGACACTTATAGCATCTGATTCTCAAAATAATTCTCTGAGAGATATTGTATCTGTTTAACAGTTGAGAAAAATGAGGCTTAAAGACTTTTAAATTTATTTCCAAGTCCATACCAAGAAATGCAGATTAGAATTACATAGTAAAAATAAGGAAAGAAAAGAATGGCATTCATTCATTGTGTTTATAAGGTGGTTTGCACATGTGTTATCTTGTAAAAGACCTGTACGTCAGATATGGTCATCATCTTCATTTATTAGTTGGTGGCTCTGAGGCTCAGGGGCTTCCCCAGTGGCTCAGACGGTAAAGAATCTGCCTGCAATGCAGGAGACCCAGGTTCAGTCCCTGGGTCGGGAAGATCCCCTGGAGAAGGGAATGGCTATCCACTCCAGTGTTCTTGCCTGGGGAATCCCATGGACGGAGGAGCCTGGTGGGCTACAGTCCATGGGGATACAAAGAGTCGGACACGACTGAGCGACTTAGTACACATGCCTACTGAGGCTCAGAGAGATGAAACGAGTTGCCCAAGATTAGACTAATAAATGCAGGGCCAGACCTACGACAGAACCTAGTCCTTGACTTCAGAGTTATTGCTCTTCTAGTGTATTTTACCACCTCTCAGTAAAGATAAAAGATGGTGAATTCAATGAGTAGCTGTCTTATATTCAGTGGGTGCCACTGTGTCTCACCATCCTAACTTCTCCCTGTCTTGTGTATCGTGGACGAGAAATAGAGGCGGCAGTGGAAACTCTGGGGAAAACTCGGGGAGCACTATTTCCACTGTCTTGATACATCTTCGCACATGTGTATCTAGTACTGACACATATCCCTCGTTTGAGAGAAGAACTGGTAGATGACTGCGGCATTGGATAGTCAGGTGAGGAACAGAAGAGGCAGGAGGAACTGAGAAAAGGATGGGAGCAGAGAGCTTCCAGTGCATCTTGGAAGATTCCTAGGTTTGTCTCAGAGAAAGCTGAAGTTAGAGAGAGTGAGTGTGCTGGGAATGGAGATAAGCATCAGGAGACCACTGTCTTGGCCTGTCTCATGAGCTCATTTAGTGTTTGGAGAGCAGGTACTCAGTGTGAAAATTAATCCCTGGCCCAGTGAATATGAAAGGTATGATGATATTTCAGAAGATTTAATGATAATTTTGAGATGTGAGGTACTCTTGTCTCATGGGCTTACTTGCCTTCTTCCTCTTTCCTGCTCTCCCTTCCTTCCTTTCTTTCAAGAAGTTTTATTGAATACACACACTTTCATGGGCATATGTGTATTTCATCTAGAAATTCCCCAAAGAATGCCTGAATACCATAGGAGGAAAAAGTCACTACAGAGACCCTTATTAAGGAAGAGAAACATTTTCCTAAAGGTGACATAACCTGCTAAGATTTCGTTGGCTCACAAAGAAGATAGTGTTTAACCTCACGCAGAGCAGATTCAATTTCAGACTCTGCCTGGAGGCCTACCTTTGTCAGCCTGAGAGAATAAGCCTATTGCAAGGCCGTTGCCAAACCACATAGCTACATACCCCTCATGGCTCCCTTTAGTTAAACAAATACTTTGCCAAATATTTGAAACTGATTTGTTTCCTTTATTTTGAGTTAGTTCAAATTCTTAGGCAAGGTCCATGTCTGCATTAATCCCCGTCAGTGGAAGGGAGACATTATTCTAATTTATTACCCCATGTTCAAGAGCTTTGTCCCTACCACTCCAGTTTTGGGAAAGGACCAATGGGTTGTTTATTCAGATGCATTAATTAAGGGAGAACTAAGGGAAAATGTGATAAGTCCTATAGGAGAGTTCAGGACAAATTACTGTTGAAGTTCAAGGTGAAGAGACTAGTTCAAGTTGAGGGTATCATGAAATGGATGCCATTTCAATAGCCTATGGTGAAGTGGTGGGATTGTTTTCTTCTTGTTTGTTTTTTATGGCTGTGCTGGGTCTTCATTGTGGTGCACGGGCTTCTCATTGCGGTTGCTTCTCTTGTTGTGGAGCACAGACTCTAGGCATGTGGGCTTGGTTGTGGAAGCCCCTGGACTAGGGATCAAACCCATGTCCCCTGGATTGGCAGGTGGGTTCTTAGCCAGTGGACTACCAGGGAAGTCTGAAGTGAAATTTTAACAGACTGTCCTTCCAAGCACGTGGACAGAGTCAGATATACACAGAGTGTATCAAAGTGATGGACAATAGCCCATCTTTGTGTGATGTTCGTTCATGGAGCACAAAACATAGAGCGATGCCAAGTGTTAAACTGGCCTGGACAGTTGGTTCTAGTATTCTCCCGCGCTTCGCTGCACAGCACTCTCGTTCTTTAACGGGTGGCCCCTCCGCTGCTCTGGGCATGGGTCCAGATGATGCTGCCACCTTCTGCTGCTGCTTGTCTTCCGGGATGCAGTGAGATGGGCATCCCATTCAAGTGGGCCAGTCACAGCCCTCCTCCTGCCTGGTCACAACTGTTGGCCCAGGGTGGGCACATGACCCCAAGTTGGCCAGTCAGAGTGTTTCCTTGGTGTTCTTCAAACTGGAATCTGGAAGGAGTGTCTTCCTTCTTGGGTAGCAGTGCTGGAAGGGTGGAAATGAAAGCTGTTAGCTGGGAGAAACCAGTCTGTAGTAGGAGGAAATACTGCACACACATAAGGATAAGCGGTCTCGTGGTGGGTCCCGCTAAAGTCCAGACACGCATTCTAGTCTCTGGGGGTCTATTGCTGCCATGATTCTCACCCCGCACCCCCGACCAAACCGTGAATGTTAGGTTCCTTCATTTCTAGAGCTTCCCTCACAGGCCTTCAGTACATCTCTCCTGTCCCCGTTTTATTTTTTGTTTAGCAAATTCATATCACTGTTTATCCCACTTCCAACTTGAAGTTTCTAACTTGTCCTTCAAGATGCTGCTTGAGGGTCCTTTATCCTGGAGGCCTCCCCTGAATTCCCTCAGGTTCATTGTTCTACCCTTTGTGCCGTTGTGACTTGTGTATAGTTTGTAACAGGCATCACACTGCTCTGTTACAGCTATCACGTACTGTCCCTTAACCCGTAAGACACTGAATTCCTTGAAGGTGGAGCTTGGCTGACGTATTTTCACATTTCCAGTGGCTGGATCACAGAAGGTCAGCAGTAAATATGAAAGCGTATTGTGCACGGTTTTACTACACTACACTCAGTTTTAATTTTGCCTTTTTTTTTAAACTTTTTATTTTATATTGACGTATAGCTGATTAACAATTTTGTGCTAGAACCGACTCAGGCATACATATACATGTATCCGTTCTCCCCCAGGTAGGGCTTTCCCTGGTGACTCAGACAGTAAAGAATCTGCCTGCAATGTGGGAGACCTGGGTTCGATCCCGGGGTTGGGGAGATCCCCTGGAGAAGGGAATGGCTACCCACTCCTTTATTCTTGCCTGGAGAATCCCATTAACAGAGGAGCCTTGGTGGGCTACAGCCCATGGGATCGCAAAGAGTCATACACGACTGAGTGACTGAGACACAGCACGCACATTCTCCCCCAGACTCCCCTCCTATCCAGGCTGCCACATAACACTGAGCAGTGTTCCCTGAGCCACACAGCTCAGGGAAATGTGTGTACCATTTACCATTGTAAATGTCCGTACCAAACTCCCTAACTATCCCTCCCTATCATGCTTCCCCTCTTGCCTTTTTTTCTTTATTTTGTCCACAAGAGATCTGATCTTATGAAGTCCTACCCTAGGCAGTGGGGAGGTGAAAGGGTATATTTTAGTCGAACAGAAAACTTGGTCAGATGCAATAATGAAAATAGTCATTTTTGATAACTGCTCGGTCTCTTTAAGTAAAATATCTAGTCTCTGAGATTTCTTCCTTCTCTTCTCCCTTTCTTGCCAAGCTGGTAATTGACTGTGATTTCCTGGTGAGGGTGTGGGGAGTATGGTAATATGGGGGAGGAAGAGGCTCCATCTGTGACTGCCCTCTGGGTCCTCCTGGGCTCTGCTATGGATTTCCTGTCTTAGGCTCTTCTCTGAGGCACACTTGTTTTATTGGGTGTTCTGGCATCCGTGACCACAGTTCTTCAGCTGGATCTTCTCCATGGTGTGAATCAGGACCGTACGGCTCTCCTTTCTGACTTGGCCTTGCCCTGACTCTTATACTACAGAGACCTGGGAATCTCTGCCCCTGGCTGCTGGCTCACATGTATCCCTGAAAATATCTAGCACAGGAGCCCTTCCTTTGCCCTATGATGGGCCTGTGGCAGCCAAGAGAACTCACTGCAGCCACTTCCTGCTCCTCTCAGATGCCTGTGGGATCTTGAGGAGCCTTTCTCAGCCTCAGGCACCTGGGAACAGCCCAGAAAAGCTGGCCCTGACCCTCCTGCTTGACCCGCGAGGGTGCTTGGTGGTGGTTGTCCTTGTGATGGGGTGGGGCAGCCTGCAAGGCGATTGCATTCAGAACCCCAGCTGGAGCAGAGAAAAGCCCACCCACCCTCAGAGCAGCCCCCAGCCCAGTTCACACTGTTCTCTGCAGGCAGAGAAGTGGTGGGTCTTCTGCCTTTGATCTCTGTTGCCCATGCCAATGGAAAGCCCTCGTTATGAATTGCAACAAATCTCCTATCCAGTGGTCATTCAGGCTAACCTGCCCGAAGTTGCTCAGTATGGATAGTGGAACAGGCTTCAGGAAGCAAGTAGAGTTTCCCAACCTGGGGAACCTAGAACAAGTTGGAGGCATGCCAGGCAGTGCTTGGCTTCCATTATTTATGTGTTCACTAATTCAAAAGGTACTTGCTAAAGACCCCAGATAAGCAAAAGGTGTTTGAAAGTTGCTGAGAGTAGATTTTAGAAATTCTCATCGTAAGAAAATTTTTGCAACTGCATGTGGCAATGGATGTTAGCCAGGCTTACTGTGATCACTTTGCAATGTATACAAATAAGAAATCATTATGTTGAACACCTGAAACTAATGTTATATGTAAATCATACCTCAAAAAATAAAAACAGAAATAATTTACATTTCAGTGGAGAAGTCTTTATTTTGCTAGTGCTTGTCTGTAGTAGAACTCAGTTACCTTGGGGAATAAGTAGAGCAAAATCACATGGTTCTCGGGCTAGGTTCTGGAGAATTGGAGCTCCTGGGGACTTTTGAAGTAGGTACAATCATATTTATGTGCCTGTATCTTGCCATAAGATTATGCAAGATTTGAACCACTCATTGGGTTTCTTGTGATGATAACATACAGGAGCATCTGCCTTATCAGTTTGTCCATACGTTTTAATCGACAGTAACCTGAAGTGGTCTTATCCATGTTCTGCCACTCTCTGTGAGGTCTTTCACTTCCGTCCTGGAGTTTGTATAACCTGTTAGTTTCTTTCCTCTCAGCTTGCCTGTTTTTTCTGTCTTTTGACAAATTGGCTGCAGGCTTTGGAGAAGTGCATCAAGAAGGACAGGAATTGCTGATTAAATCTCATCACACCAAAGCCTGCACACCACACATGACTGAACATCCCCTTGATAGCTTGGGGGAAGCAGCGGCAGAGAAAATTATTTTCATCGTTGAGTCCTCCTTTTTCAAACACAAACATGTGTTCTCTTGAGGGCTACTTTGCAGTACTGTAATTAGGAACGAGGACCTGGAAACGGTGGGGAGAAAGCTATAGCGTCTCTGAGCCTCTATTTTCTTTTCCTCTCTTCCTTTTTGTTCCCCTACCTCCCTTGGTGCCTCCAGTGTATTATGAGGGAAAAGGTTAGTTTTATTCCTCAATAATTTTGATAACTAGGCCTCTCAAAACAGCAGAAAGGGGTGCTTTTAGAATCTGATTTTGGAGTGCCAAGTTGTAGCTTGTTGTTTTGAAGGAGTTTTCAGCAGTGGTTCCAAGGCCGAGTGCTGGAGAAACAGGGTTCACCCCCAGCACCTCTAGATCTGTCCACTTGCGTTCTCAGCTGTTTCAGCTGCAGGTAGGGCTGGTTGAGAGGCCTGATCTCATCTCAGGGCTCATGTTTCTTTTTTCACAGGATCCCAGGAGTGTGAGGTGAGCTCTGAGGGTGAATTGGACATTTGGAACCATGTTTGAGCCACTGTAGTTTGGTGGACAAACGTTCCCTGGGTTCTCCTAGGCTCACCTTGGTGTGAACTAGTCTTTTGAGTAGTGTTAGCTTATCTGTGACCCGCAGGAAATTCCTGGGCTGAGACTCATCTTGGAGTTTGGATGATTTCCCTTTGAAACCTAAAGTCCTACTCAGAAGAGTGAGGCCAAGAGGTGTCCCAGGTCAGGACTAAAGTTGGATTAGCCAACAGGTTCATTTGGATTTTTCCATAAAAACATACAGAAAAACTTGAATGAACTTTTCAGCCAACCTAATATCAGGAAAATCCTAAGAGGGATTAGAGGAAGAATAGGCAAGAAGAGAACGGTTGAGTGTACCTCAACCATGTTCACGATCATTTGTGAGGGCAGGTTTGTTCTTTCCTCTGCAGCACACTAGGACCATGGGTAGAAAAGACTATCTGTATGCTTTAGGATTTGGCAAAGTTCCCTTTGAACCTGGGAGGTAGTGAACTGCAGTGAGAAAGGATGTTTCCGTCAGCACTGTGTCTGCACTTGCTTCTATCGTTTAATAATGTCTCGGGGTGACCGCTGTCCTTTGTAGACCTCCTTGTCTCCAAAGTGAACGTGGTAATACCTCCTGTGGTTATGGAAAGTGGGGTTAGTGGGTAGGCAAAACCAATACTTTGGATGCTTGGGTAAAACATTTCCAGTGAACACATTTACATGCCTGTTATCTAATATGGTTGATTTACTGATAACCTATTCTGCATGGGATCCCACAGTTGTTCTTTCATAATAGGAGGCAAGTTTTTAAACCATGACTTAGTTTTTTCCCCTTATTTTAGTTGTAAGAATGGTTATCAGAAATCTAGAAATTACAGACAGGAAAGTGTAAGTGAAAAACCACCTGTGCTTCATCCGGCACCTTGAAATAGAAGTTAGCATCTTAGTGTATCTTCTCAGTTTTTCCTCCTGGTTATCTTGCATGTGGTTGTGTGGGTAAACCAAATGAAATCATGTATTTACTTTTGCATGAATGTTTTCTCAGCACAGATCACATTGTATTCTGGCAGTAGGTCTCCAGGGGGAGGACGTGAAGAAATACATTGGGGTACAAGTCATACTGTAACCTATTAATGAAACTTCCTAATGGGAAAATACCAGACATTGCTCAAATACCATTTTCTTTGGTTTTATAAAGTAGGATACTGAGTAACTCTAATTATTAAATAAAGTACTTTGAACTAACTAGGAGAATACCTGCCTCTCTAGAGTTGCTGTTCCCTAGTTGTGTGACCTTGGTAAGTTAATTAAATAGCTCCACAGTTTCTTAATCTGCAAAAATAACAAATAGCATGGCTTTTAATGGATTGCTTTGGGAATCAAACAAGTTAATATATAAAAATCATATGGTGCTTGGTTCAGAGCTCTATCTGTGATAGCTAAAATAGTGACATTAACCCGTGTAAGTATCCAATATGGCACAGGTGTCCAATAGATGCTTACTCCTCAAGTATCTAAATGTTGGCTTCTACTTGCTTCCTTTTATTGTTCCCCCCTCCCCCAGCCCCAATCATCTTCTTCAAGTACCTTTACTTTGCAAACCTACCTGTGTATGCATGCTCAGTCACTTCAGTCAAGTTCAATTCTTTGCAACCCCATGGACTGTAGCCCACCAGGCTCCTCTGTCCGTGGGATTCTCCAGGCAAGAATACTGGAGTGGATTGCCATGTCCTCCTCCAGAGGATCTTCCTGACCCAGGGATAGAACTCAACATCTCTTACATCACCTGCATTGGCAGATGGGTTTTTGTTTTTGTTTTTTTTTTAACGACTAGTGCCACCTGGGAAGCCCGCCACCTGGGAAGTCCCATTATTCCTTTAAAAATAACCTACCTGATATTTTAAATAAGAGATTAAAGAGCAATACTTCTGGGCCACCGCTAGAGAGGGCATGTCGATAGGGTCACACAGGAAGCCCTTAGCATCTGTGATGGTCTGCACAGTGGGGTGTATGTTTTCAGCTCAGACACCAACCAGAGCAGTTACTTATCCTAACAGGAGGGGCAGCTGTCATCACTGCAGTGTGGTAGACAACACGGAACAAAACACGGAGGTAGCGGGCAGGAAGAGCCCAGAGGAGGAGCACAGCCTCGTGACTCTTGAGTCTTGTGCGGAGACCTCCTGGAGGTCGTCCATAGTGACTGTGCTTTGAGGACGTCAGAGACGGAGGCCGAAAGCCAGGGAGCATGGGGACCGGTAGTCAGTAGACACTCAGTAAGTGCTGAAAAAGAGAATGAGCGAGTAAATGGGTGGATGAATGAGAGGAACAAGGAAGTGACGCTCCCATCACCACCTGGAGTCATACAAGAATAGCTCGGCAACAGGAAAACCCCTCAGAATCAGAGAAAACCTTACCAGACCATAAGGGTACAGGGTTTCTATCCTTTTCTTAATGAGAAAGTATTCACTCCTTTGGGGAATATTTTACCAAGTATCTGCTATGTATCTGATGTAGTTCTAGGCACTGGGGGAGTGAACAAAATGTTCAAAGTCGCCCTTTTCCTAGAGCTTACATTCTAGTAGAAGGAAACAGATAATACATGATAAATACATGATATGCTGGGTGATGTGAGATGGTGCAGGAGGAAATAAGACAGAGTGTAGGGGGTTGCTATTTGATACATATAACGGTCAGCTTCTGTGATAACATTTGAGTAGAGAGTGGAAGAAGGTAAGGGAAGGAGCAAGTCTTCTGTGTATCCAGGAGGAAAGTACTCCTGAGAGAACAGCAGGTGGGAATGGCCCGAGGCACAGGAGAGCTGGCTGGCGTGGACAGTAGACCGAGTGGCAGACTTTAGAGAGGTTGGTTCAGGGTGGAAGAGGGGAGATTATGTAATTGTGATTTTTTTTTTTTACAATAAGAAATAATATTTGGTCTTTAGCTACTTTTTGGGTGGGTGGGGGTCACAGAGCAGCTAAAATCCTTGGAAGTTCCAAGTGCTGAGAATGATACAGGTGCTTTTGTTGTGTTGATGAGATGACTTTGGATCTAAGGATGGGGGCTGAAGATTGAGTTCAGTCAACAATGGCCAGAAATTTCATCAATCATGTCTGTTTAGTGAAGCCTCCACCAAACCCCAGCAGGACTGTGTTTGGGGCACTTCCAGTAGGTGAACACGTGGCAGTACTGGGTGACTGGCCTGATGGGAGCGGGCACAGAAGCTCCGTGCTCCTTCCCTATATCTCACCCTGTATATCCCTTCCCTCTGGCTATTCATGGGTTATATCCTTTTATGATAAACTGGCGATCTGGTAAGTAAAATGTGTGTTTGAGGGAGGGCCATGAGTCACTTTAGCAAATTGGTCAAGCCCTGGAAAGAAATTGTGGGAACCTTGGATTTACAGCCAGTTGATCAGAAGTATAGGGTACAACCTGAACTTGGAATTGGCATCTGAAATTTGTGGGGGTGGCTGTTTGTAGGATTGAGCCCTCAGCCTTTGGAATCCGATGCTGTCTTCGGGTAGGCAGTGTCAGAGTTGAGTTGAGCTGTAGGACACTCAGCTTGTGTCCAAGAATCGCTTGAGTGTGTGGGAGCCTCCCCACCCTCAGCATGGGAATGGGGCCCCAGGCCAGTGTGGTGAGACTGTAGGTTGTGGTAAAGTTTGGCTCTAACTCAGAATGAGGTGGCAAGCCACTGGAAAATGTTGCGGAGGCAGAGCATGATTTGATTTCCCCTGTGAAAGAAGTGCACCGCCTCTGCTGTGAAGACTAGGCCGTGGAGGACAGAGAAGCAAATGGAAGGTGACCAGTGAGGCAATGATACCTTGTATCAGTCGAGCCGAGAAGATGGTGGTGGTGCCCTGGGTAGTAGTGGAGTGATGAGGAAAGGTCAGGCTCTGGGTCTGTAGGTTGTGAGAGAGAGCAGTGCAAGAGTTGTTATCTGCTGGGAGGAGCCGGAGTAGGAGGGAAAATGGTGAGTTGTGTTTCACACCTGCTGTGTTTGACATGGCTGTTGTACAACTCTGTAGCGATACCGAGGAGACAGTTGTGTACAAGAAAGAGAGCTGGGCTGGAGGTGGGAATTTGGGAGTGGTCGTCTTATCATGGCACGTGATGCTGTGCTGTCAGATGACCTGGAGAAGGAGTGCAGACAGAGAGAACAGAGGTTCGAGGATTGGTCCTGCAGCCCTGCAGCTAGCCAGATCTAGACGTTGGGGGAGACTGAGGCGGAAAGGCAGGAAGAGAGAGAGAGGGCAGAGGGGCAGTCCTCTGTACCAGAGGCTGCTGTAGGTCCCACAGGAGAGCTGACCTCCAGATTTTGTAACGGGAAGGGCACGAGTTACGTTCAGCGCTGGGAATTGACCTTTAAATTGACCTTAAAAGCTTTACCTGCTCTTTTTGTGAGGGTTAGTCATTCTCAGTAAACTCTTTTGCTGTGTTCATAAGCTTCTAGGTTTAAAACAAAACTGAATGAATGAATGAGTGAGAGAGAAAGACACACGCAGGAGATGTGAACGGAGAGGCCCTGCTCCGCCCGTAGCAGTGAGAACGCGGTGTCCAGAGTGGGTCAGGCCAGGTCAGCAGCCGGTTTGTAGAAGCTGCCGTGGCCGGGTTTGTTTATGTCTGGGTGTGGGTCTCTTACATAACCAGGCAAATAGGCCACGCTTTCCCTTACTTCCTGCTAGGCCCTTCGCCTCTTGAGGGAGAGCTGGATTTCGTTAGAAGTCAGGTTGCAGAGGCTGTAGACCGGTCAATGCCCTTAACTGTTTCCTGCCAGAGCGGGGACAGGTTCAGTGTCAGAGAGCAGGAATGCATCCGCCTTTCCTGCCGCACCAGTTCTCCTTCTTGCTCCAGGTGAATATATTTCCAGTCTCTCTCATGTGTCACCTCAACAGAGCGCCTGGTATAGCGAGGAAGTGCTGATGAAAACTTCTGCTTCAGGGAGCCATCCCACAGATCACATTACAGAGCAGTGAGAATTCAGGGCAGCGGGGTGCGGGGCAGAGAGAGCTGGAGATCCCCTTGGAGTTACTGTTTATCCTCCAGGCATTCTGCAGGGAGAACCTGGCCCGAGTCCACTTCATCATGTTAGAACATCGTAGTTTCTGAAATCTTCCCTTTGTTCTTGAGAAATGCTGTCTCTGATTGTCTGACTTGATGCTTTGTTTGTCCTGCTCTTATAATCTCTCCCATTTCGTAAGATCTCATCCTTAAATGGTTGGAGGTAAATTTTATGGGCAGGTTGGGTTTGTTTTTTGGTTACTGTGTTCAGGATGAACTTGGCAAAGTTTTTTAACGTGAGCTGAATCTGGAAATAAGAGTTAAAACATTTTAGGAGCTCTGCATGTAGTAAGCAGAATGTTTTGTGCATTCCAGTTGCCTTGGATTGGTTTTATATGTGTCAAGTTATAACCAAAGTTGAAATTGTTTTTTTAAGAAGCAAAACTACAGGAGAGAATCAAAACTATATAACCCTTGTTTACTTTTCTAATAATAGCAAGCATTACTTTGTGTCAGGTTAAAATCCTTTGTTTCAGATTGTGTTCTAATCACTTAAATATTAAACCATTTAACACATACAGCAATTTGATGAGAGAGATGTATTATCATCCCTATTTTATAGATCAGATAATGGAGGTAGGAAGAAGTTAAGTAACTTGCCCAGCATCACACAGTTAATAGATGGTGGAGTAGGACTTTGAATCCAAGCATTCCAAGGCCCTTGTTCTTAATGACTGCAGTGCACTGCTCTTTACTCATTTAAAATTGACAACTATTGGATGGGAATTGAGTTTTTGTTACTTTTAAACCATCTCTGAAATATGAGTTTACCAAATATTAAAAATTGATACTATCAGCAAAACTCTATAATTAGTTTTTTGCTAAGAAAAACTGTTTACAGAACAGCATTCATTTAGGACAAAGAGCTGATTTTTTTCTTGTAAATTATTTCTGTATGTTCATTGAAGAAAGACCTGAAGGACTTTTTTTTTTTTTTTTTTGGCAGAGGGAGCAATAATTTTTCCCTTAATTCACTATTGAAGTGGCTACATATGGAAGTAATGAAATCATATATCTTGAAAATCTTGATAAGTTTTTTTAATGAAACCATTGTAGGTTTTTCTTTGAACTGAAACTAGCAATAGAGCATTAATCACTTTAATATGAATGTATGTCATGGATGTTTATTTGAAGATACTGTATAAGACTCTTTTCTTTCCACAATAAATCTTATTCTGCTGGTCTGCAGCTCCTTATTTGTAGTGACTGGTGTTGAAGCTAATAAAAGAGTGGAAGTCTAGTAAGTCTGTGTCCTCTTTGGGGTTATTAGTCTGTATTCACTTCTAGGTCCTGTTATCTTTAGCTATATCTTGGCAAGTGGAGGCTATGGATGCTTCAGGGAGTTATACTGCAAAGGATTTGGGGGCCAGTTTTATAAATAGTTGCAGTGTGTGACCCAGAAAATCTGCATGGCAGGTTGTGGATGACAGATGGAGAGAGGAGACAGATTTTCCCTTCTTGCCACTATTTTAAGGTTTTGTATAGTCATGCCCTCCCTCAACAAGGCTCGCTCTCATCACCTGAGTGACAGGATGAGGACGCGGTCTAGGCCAGTTGTCCCAAGTGAAGGGTAAATCCTCTGGCCACTGTTGATCTTTGATATGGTGTCCCAACCCACATAGTAAGGCAGGTATTTCCTTTTCCGTTTTCTTTTAGCTGTCTGATTCAAGGAGGAGGTCAGTTGACACCATTGCCCCTTTAACATCTCCCAAATCTTTCAGGATCTCCCTTTATGACAGAGAGCAGGCTCTGAAGATCCCCAGCTTTGATAGGCAACTGTGTTTGGTCAGAACGTAGTTTCATTGTTCTGTGTTCCCTTGTTTCAGTATGTGTAATTCGCTTCTACTTTTGACAAGAAATAACTGGCTTTCTGTTTACAGTGAGGATAAGGTTTTTCTATGAAAATTAGTTTTATTCAAAGGAAAATGATGAGTTAATCTAAAAACAAGCACTAGAGTATATAATAATATAGGTGTTATGTAGACATGGCAAAACTGTGAATTTCATAGAGGAGTGGCAAAATTATGGGAAATATTGGTCTGATACCTGCTAAGGGCTTCCCTGGTGGCTCAGTGGTAAAGAATCTGCCTGCCAGTGCAGGAGTTGTGGGTTTGATTCCTGGGTTGGGAAGATACCCTGGAAAAGGAAATGGCAACCCACTCTAGCATTCGCCTGGGAAATCCCATGGACAAAGGAGCCTGGCGGGCTACAGTCCACGGGGTTGCAAAAGAGACAGACAGGACTTGGTGACTAAACAACAATAACCTCTGCTATGGTTAATTGTATAGAGATCTACATTCTCTTCTGTGTTTGTTTTGGAATTCAGAATGTTCAGGTCTTATTGGCCGAGAGCTATTATATGCGATATGACTTGCGTAGGAGACACTGAGGCAGTGCCGTAATCAAGTACTACAGTATTTCTGCAAGAAAATATATGAATGTACAGTGGGATAAATAGAGATAAATACATGGCCCCATGTGGTTCAGCTTGGGTCATGAAATACATTTTTGAACCAAACTTAAGGAAAAATGTTTTGATTTTCAGAGATTTCTAGATTTCAGAATCACATATAAGAGATTTTAGATCTGTCTTTGTAAACAAATTGCCTCATTTTCTAAAATACTGAATTATTATCATTTTCTAAAATACCAAACTAATCATGTAAATAACAAATAATACACCAACTTGGTCCAGGTAGCTCTGCTATCTTTATTTTACTGCTGTGTATCACTTCTGTATACGTTCTAATCTGCTGTGTTGGGCCAGGTAGATTTGTTTGTGGAAGAAATGGTGAATCCAAGTGACTTTGTACCTGTGTATATGAAAACGGAAGTAGTTCTTGGTCCTGCTCAGCCTTGAGATGTGAGGGTCAGTTTTGAACATAGGACTTGCTCTCTTGGATATCTGGCAATATATCCAAGATGCTAAATGGCAATGCATTCACTGGCACCAGACAATTTGGGGTAATATTTCATTTGGTTCTATGTTTTTAAGATAGAAAATCCATCAATTGTTTGCAACTGTTTAGTTGAGTGTAATGTTAGTTCTTAGATAGTCTAGTTATCAATGAAGTCTTAATTTAGCCATGATCAAAATATTTAAAATTGGGCATGACCAGCCTCCCCAGCCAACTATTTTATAGTCTGTGAATTTAAGGCACTGTAGAGCAGTTAAGCTGGATTAATTACAGCTCAGAGGGTCATGTTATTTATGATTGGTTTTCAGACATTTTGGAAAATGATAAATGAGCAAGTATTTTCTTCAGAACGCACTGAGATTTGTCAGATTCTCGATTTATACCCTTTAGAACATGCCTTTATTTTTTTTTTTTGTAATTAGCATGAAAATGTATAGTAATTGATCATAAAAATTATATTTAAGAAGTATTTATGGGTTTGTATGTTATATTGCAGCTATTTAAATAAATTGATAAAACAAGACACTGTAGACATGAAGTTTTGCTTTTATAGTGTGTATTTCCTCAAGAAGCTTATTTAAATCTCACTTTACTGTTCTGTAGGGAAGAGGTATACTTAGATGTAGAATTTGAGTCCAGGGTCATTTGGCTCATACATATTTATATGTGAATTTTATATTGTCGTCCAGGATTATCCATGAAGAATAGAGTTGTTTTTTTTTTTTTTTTTTTTTACTTATGGTACATTAGTACAACAGTTATTCATGCTTTTTCATTTCTCAACTCACTCCCATGGGCTTACCTGGATTTAAAGTCATGACATAAATAAGACAGGTGGTAGGATTAGGGCCACTTCTGATGCAGCAGAGGCAACACTAACCCTTTTGTACCTATTCAAGAAACCTTACTGGAATGTCAGTGAGGATGACATTTGCTATGGCTATAACTTTCAATCTACCTTATTAAAGTCATTTACAGGTATTAAGAATCTACTGTTAGTATAATACACTATGATTAGTATTATTAACCTTGTACCTCACACTGAACATGGTAAAATCACCATTAATAATAACAAATCATCAGATATAACAGTGACAATATTTATTGAGCAATTGCTAAGTACCAGGCATGTGTTAAGTGCTTTTCATGTCTGAACTCATTTAATCCTTATAAGCACACTATGAAGAAAGCATAGTAATTATCTGCTTTTTTATGGACGAGGACACTTTGTAAATGTATTTGGAGATCAAGTAAGTTAGCCAGAGTCACAAGAAATGAGGTATTCTGACATGACAATGTTTTATTATCTTCAACTTTATCTTCCTCATATAGGGCTTCCCTCATAGCTCGGCTGGTAAAGAATCCGCCTGAAATGCAGAAGACCCCAGTTCGATCCCTGGGTCTCCTTCCCTGGAGAATGGAAAGGCTACCCACTCCAGTATTCTGGCCTGGAGAATTCCATGGACCGTATAGTCCATGGGGTCGCAAAGAGTCGTACACAACTGAGTGACTTTCACTCTTTTTATCTTCCTCACAAATACAGTAACATCTCAGCTCTCTGGGACTCAACTTTTTTGACTGCCTGGAACAAACCTGAGAACATGGGAAGCAAGCAAAAACATTTCTTTAGTAAACATAGAAATAAAACTCTCTCTGTATGAGATTATACATATTCAGCAGGGAATGAACGGCTAGACTGTGTCCTATCCAGGGTCCTTTCGGAAAGGGTCTGGAGCCTGGCTATTTCAGTGGAATCTGAAGCTTCCAGTATGATCACTAATGCTTCCATGCTATAAAGTGAAATGAGTTTTAGTTTAGTGTTAAGAATTGAAGACCAAAAACCCAATTGATTCTTACGAAAATCTCTCTTGGTTGGAAAAATAGTGTTTGAAATGGGCACATATTTCTTTATCTGAAATGACTCATTCTTTACAAAAGTTTTAGGTAACAGAGGGTTTGGATGTAAAGAGAAAATGCTTGCATTGTTGATCTTGTTATGTGAAGACAGCAAAATGCCATCTTGATTTTTTTCTTATGGTTTGGTTAAGACGTTAAAGCTCGACTGTAAAATAAATTCCTTCTATTTATTTGCCCTGTTTTCATTTTTCCTCTAGATCGTTCCTTTGATGCCCTCAAAAAATCCAAGCACCCCCCAACATTTCTTGCAGCTGGTCAGCTCTCTGACGTGCTGAATGGTGGTGATGAAGTCTATGCTAACTGCATGGTGATCGATCAGGTGAGGTATGAGTGCTGTCGCTAGGGGGATCTGTCATCTTTTTAAAAATGTGCGCGTGTCAGAATTCCTTCGCGTATTGTAATCTCAGAAAATTCCAGCCTAAGAGCAGCCCAGGGTGATGTTGCCGTGGAGTCTCGTCATACGATCACTTAACGTAGGCCCTTCCTTGAGAACCCAGCACACCTTACCCTCCACCGAGAGGCACCACGGGAGGGGTCTTAGGACACTAACTTATCCATGGGGCCAAAACAGGAAATGACATTTGGGAGGCCAGCTTCTTCTCTGACCTGATTATGTAATATTTGTATTCAAATCCAGCAGACACTAATGAGTGAGAGCGTGATGCCAGCCCTGTGTGAGACTGTCACATAAATCACTTGCTTGATCCTCACAACACACCTATTAGTGTGTGATTAGGATACAGAGCTTTAGTATTAAAACAGAATGGTGTCATGTTGCAGGGAGGCTGGAACCCTTTAGAATTCTCCACGCATTCCCTAATAGAGATTTGTGAGTTAAAACTCATAGAGACAGAGGGCTTGGATGTGTATCTACTTAGGGATTTATTCTTTGTCCTTTCCTGTAGCTTGGTGATCCTCACATTGTAATATTTTAAAAAGTAAAGTATAGTTATAGATCTGAAAAATTCTGCATGCCCTAATTTATGGGAAATTTAAGGGATTCTCAAGAGTAATTTTGATAGCACATAATTTCTGCCTTATTTCCTGGTTTTAAAACCTGATCTCCACGTAAGAGGCTTTATGTATATGCTCATTGAACAGTGATCTATTTTGTCCTTTTTGGGTGGTTGTTGTTAGTATACATATGTTATATACCATATTCTTAGTACACATATATTGTATACTATATCATTAGTATTCATATATTGTACCCTATTGTATCTATTACTTATAGATATTTTCTCTGATGTAAACTTTTTGATTTTCTGTCTAGTGGATGCTAATTTCTGCCCATTGGTTGAATGTCTCTTTCCTTTGGTTATGAGAAATTGTTACATTAAGTGCATAGTATAAATGGCATAGATTAGAATGATATTCAAAATGACAGAACAACCAAAAAATCAGAATGGACGTCAGCTCTCAATAACGAGTGTATTTCTTTTGGTGTAAAGCAGCTGAATGTCAGCCCTAGTTCTAGAAATCTAGGCACAGAGTTTAGGACAAAGTGGGAGGTCTGGGGACAGTCTTTTAAGCTGCAAGGTGACTGAACTTCCTGGGCTCTGGCAACATTCCGATTTTCACGGTTTTATTCTGTTGCCACACTTTCTCAGTGTTTAAATACATTTGTCATTGCTTTTTCATTCTGTTCCTCAGTGGATATTGCAGTACTTCCATTTACCTCCAGTAGCTAAAATTGTACTCGACTCAACATTTGTGGGGGCAAACTGTGTCTTTGTATGTTGTAAGATACACTAAAAATGGAAAACTTTCCAAACCAAAAATGAGGTTAGGATATAACTTCTGTTTGGAAGCACTTTGAGTGAGAGAAGTTTTGCTTTAATAATGTGAAGCATACATCTAAAGAGAATTCAAACAGCCTGATTGATACACTGAAATGAAGTAGAAGATTGCTGAAATTTGTGCAGTGAAACAAAAATCAAAATCTGGCTACAAGTCACAAAGTTTCTTATATCAGTGTAGTGTAGTTTGTAGTATAATTACATCATTTGTTTTACTGTTCCTATGTAGATTTGAATAGTAAGGACAACATAAGGAGTCCAAATTCTGCATACTGAAAATAATTTCTAGCAATATCTGGAAAGAATCTTACTTAATTTTCTTCATCTCCCTCAATCTGGCATGGAAACCTAAAAAGACTGCTAGCTTATTTACATACTGTTTCCCATGAATTTTCAAGGTTATCAACCTACCTGATGAGGAAACTCATGTGATATAAACTACTTTGAAAATTATCATATTAATTACTTTGAAAAGAATTTATTTGGACATTATTTCAAGCCTGCATAATTTAGTACAAAGAATTCTTATATACTCTTAATCAAAAAATTTCCAAATTTTACCATATTTTACTTCATTATTCTGAGTATGTATTTGTATATGTATATGTGTACTTGTAAATGATTAAGACACGTATACAAATATTAACTTGTTTGAGAGTAAATATGATGCCCTTTTACTCAGTCTTTCACGGTGTATTTTCCTAAAAGTATGGATATTCTCTTACTTAAGCCACATAGTTACCAAAATCAGGAAATTATCATTGACACACTACTATTAGCTGTTTACAGACATTATTCAATTTTAGCCAGTTGTTCCAGTAATGTTCTTTGTAGCAAAAGAAAATTCAGTAGCATGTCTTGCATTTAGGTGTTGTGTCTCTTTAGTCTTCTTTAATCTGGGACAGTTACTTATGCTTTGTCTTTTATGATAATTTTGAAGAACATGTTCCAGATTGTTTTTGGTGCTGCTCCCTTTGTTTTTACTGTTTTCTCGCTCAGAAGTGATGCCTTTTGATGACCACCACTTCAGATCACCAGTACTTCCTTAGGGCAAGTGTTTTTATCCACTGGTACTTAAAAAAGAAAAAAAGGTTATTTATTTGGGTCTTAGCTGGATCATGTGAGATCTCCCCTTGTGGCACACAGCCTCTAGTGACGTGGGCCCCAGTGGTTGCAGGGCCTGGGCTTAGTTGCTCAGCAGCTTGTGGGACCTTAGCTTCCTCACCGGGGATTGAACCTGTGTTCCCCTCGCTGAACCACCAGGGAGGTCCCCAGCTGGGACTGTTTTTTTACACCGTCTAGTGGAGGCAGTACTTTCTCTTCCTGGTGAAAATTTTAGATCAGTCTTTGGCCCTCTGCTGACTCCCTCCCATGCAGACTTTTCCAGACTGCCCTTACCCTAACGCAAAGGCTCATGGCAAGAGTATGACAGATTGCTGGCTGATATTTGATGTTTAGTATTTACAGGTAATTTAAAGTTTGGGGTATTTTCTGTCTTCTATTTATACTAAACCCATAGATCTTATGTAGCTTTATTTGGTCTTTTTGTTTGAGAGACTCAGATTTATGTGACTGCCAATAACTTGGTTTCCCAGGTTCCTACAAACTATTTTGTAAGCTAGAATGCCTACTCTTTAGTTTTTGTCTCAAGTATTTAAAACTTTTCCCCTCATTTTGAGTCAGTGGTTCATAAAATGTTAAAATCACAGTCAGTTTCTGGTTTTGTAACACAGTTCATAAAACACTTGGTTGTCTTCCTTTTGTGAATTATGGGAGAGCAGAAAGTACACAAAAGTATATCATGTAAGAATTCTTTTGCTTATATAAAGAAACACAAGAACAAAAAACCCAAAAAAGATAAATAAGTTGGAGGGTCTTTACATTGTGAAAACTGTATTCTTTGCTCAGCCAATCTTTCCTGCTTTTGCTCAGAAAATATTTTTCTTTCAACTACCAGGTTGGTGATTTGGACATTAACTATATTAATATAGAGGGACTCCCTGCAAATACCTGTCTTGAATCTATGGGTTCTTCTTTGGGGCCTGAGAGCAGCAAACGCATCCTTCCTGCTGAAGCCAGTGCTGGCACATACCCTCCAAATAAGAATACAGAAGTGACATCACACTCGGAAGCCCAAGCGTCTTTCATATCATCATCTAGTTCATATGCTTCCAATTTGAATCTTTCTTTTGGTCTTCGTGGATTTGAAAAGGAGCAAAGTCATCTAAAGAAAAGAAGGTAAAGTACCACATTCTAGAGAGAAAATGTAGAAAATCAAAGAACTTTGTAGCTGGACATGGAAAATTTTATTTTCTTATTGTTATTGCCCCCACCATTTTTATTTCTACATCAAAATTTGCCTCCTTTTAGGTTCTTCTATTTCATGACTTGAAAGTAAGATACATAAGAAAACTGACAAAAAATAGAGGAAAACCACAATGAGATACCATTTAATACTTACTAGATAAGCAAAAATTTTATAAAGTGTAATAATACCATATTTTGGTGAAAATGCATATGATAGAAACTCCTGTATACAGTTGATATGAGTGAAAATTGTATAATAACTTTGGAAAATATTTTGGCATTTTCTTGTAAGGTTGGATGTTCATATATATTATGACCTAGCAGTGTTACTTCTGTGTCCTAAGAGACATGTATAAGACTATTTATTGCAGTAGGAAATAACCCAAATGGTAGGGGATGAAAAGATAAATTGCACTCTAGTTGCATAATGGGATACTGTACGGTAGTAACCATGAATTAACTGTGACTACATCTGCTTGCACAATCATGTGCAACTTAGAAGCATGAAGTAGAACAAAAAAAGGAGCCACAGAATACTTCAGTCAGATTTCACATTTATAAAATGCAAAAACAATCTGTTACTGTAGGGCGTGTATACTGTGCTTAAGCAATAAGGAAAAACAAATGAGAATGAAGAGGATAAAAATCCTCAAATTTAAGATACTTGTTACATTGAGTGGGCATTGTAGGGAAAGGATAAAGCCACAGCGTGGCCAATGTTTGTTTCAAGTTGAGTGGGCTGATGGGTGTTTATTTTTAATTTTTTATTGGAGTGTAGTTGTTTTTGCAGCGTTGTTAGTTTCTGCTGTACAGCAATGTGAATCAGTTTTGTGTACACACATCCCCTCCCTCTTGGACCTCCCTCCACGTCCCCACCGTCCTACCCATCCAGGTCATCAAAAAGCAGCAAATTGAGGTGTTTGTTTTATTTTTGTGCTCTGTAACTTATAGTTACCTTACATTTAATTTCTTGTATATGTAAAAATGTCCCTAGAACAATAGTTTTATTGTATATGATATGATTGTACATATTTATATATGTGTGTGTGTGCATGTGTGTGAGACCCTGTATCTTTGAATTTGCTTCTTATCCATTCATCCTTTAGTCTATTTTCTTTAGGCAATAGGCCCATTTTTACTGACTTCGTTTTATCCTAGGGCTTCCCTGCTGGCTCAGGTGGTAAAGAATCCGCCTGCAATGTGGGAGACCTGGGTTCGAGCCCTGGGTTGGGAAGATCCCCTGGAGAGGAGCCTGATGGGCTATAATCCACAGGCTTGCAGAGTTGGACACAACTGAGCGACTAAGCCCATATTGCTTTCTTTAGGTAGTGAGAATGAAGAGGATTCTTCATGAGAGCGACAAATGAGAGTGAAGAAGATAAAAATTCCCAAATTTAAGATAATTGTTACATTGAGTGGGCATTGTAGGGAAGGACTAAAACAATGGTGTGGGCAATGTTTGTTTCAAGTTGAGCCTTATATATCCAGTTTTACACATAAGATTATGAATCAAAATGACAATAAAGTGAACACATATGAGTACATATAAATATGTGCCTGAATGAATATTCGGCAGAGACATAGTTGATCAGAAAGGAGTGAAGGGAAGGGTAAGCAGCAGTCACTGGGTGCTGATCACTGGGTTGTGCTGATAAACAGCTCGAGGTTAGACACCTTTAACAGGTGTTGGTACCAAGAATGATGTCTACTGCATAGATAATAAAAGATCTCTAGATTTTTATTGTGTGAATTATAGTTTTAAAGATGCTTGTGTGGTCGTGGCTGCAAATTAAACTGATGGGACATTTTGGGCTCTGCTTTGACACAGGAGACAAGGAAAATAACCAAATTTGAAGTCTGTTTCTGGTTCTGTTTCAAAATCAAGATGATGTGTTGTTATTAAAATTTTAGCTCCAGAAGTATAACAGCCAAAGAAAAACTACATATTAAAAATGCATTATGCGTTAACATGCCTATGGAAGTTCTCAGCCTCAAAGCTTGAGTGGTTTAAAATGGAGATGGGATGGAAGGAACTGGAAGGTGCAAGGTCAAATTCTTGCCTTTTAATTTTATGGTTATCAAAGTTAAATGAGGAAAGAAAAGCAGTCAGTTCGCAGCATCACCACCTGCTTCTGAAATGGAATTTTCATAGGAATCATTTTTTAAGTCTCTAAAAGTGATAATTGAACAGGATATGTTTGGAACCTCGCTTGACTCGTGCCTGACCCATTTCTTGACACCAGCTCCAGAATGAGATCGTCACATCTCTCCTTGTCTTAGCGTGCTTCCACCCTCCTGACTTGTCCAGGGGTGAAGGAAAGAAAGCCATGCTGCATTTTTCACATGTAAATTGCCCCAGAGCCTGCCCCCTCTCCACTAAACAGCTCAGTGGCTCTGGTTTGTATGTGTTTTTAATATTTGAAGGGTAACAGTGGGCCTTGTAATATTCAAACCCAGGTCTCCTGCAGTGCAGGCAGATTCTTTACCATCTGAGCCACCGGGGAAGCCCAATAATTATATTTACAAAACAGAAACAATGAAGATAGTACTAATTTGAAATGACTTTTGTTAGGTTGAAATGTTCATTTGGGGAAACATAAAATTTTGTTTAAGAAGATCTATTCAGGATGAGGGGAGAGGAAAAAATGATAAAAATCACTTAAGTATGAATTTTGTTAGGTATTGGATGAGAGCCCCTTCTAGCTGACACCAAGAAAGAATCTGAATTCAGGGAAATAGAGAGCCATGGCTGTCTTACTTGATGGCTTGGTTGTTTATTTGCTTTTTGCCGCAGTTCCAGCCTTGATGCCCTGGATGCTGACAGTGAAGGAGAGGGCCATTCGGAGCAGTTGCACAATTGCTACACTCCAGCGTGTCAGAGTTCCTCGAGAGCTGGCATTACTAGTGGGGATGAATTGGACTCTTTTGAGACCAACACTGAACCAGATTTTAATATCTCCAGGACGGAATCATTTTCTTTATCAAGTAACCTGCAGCTGAAGGTATTCTTATTACTATTCATTTGGTTTATTAAAAGCCTGGAAAGTATGTTGTCTAAATCTGCTCATCTCTGAAAGACAAATTATGTTTATGGTAACACGTGTGAATGTTTTTTTAATTGAAGACCCATGAACTTCATGTCTGTCTTTTACTCTCTCACATTCTAATGTGTATAGTCCTTACGTACAATGGCTGATTTGTTTTCATGAATCCCCACCAATGCAGATCATCTTTCATGTTTTTGGAAAATTTTACCATTTTATACAGTGTTTTCTGCCATCATCCCTTAAGCAATGGGAGAAAGGCTGGTAGTATGAAGTGAGCTTAAATGATCAAGCTTGGTGCTGTTGATGAGTAACTAATATTGCCAAGGCAGAGGTAACATTTGTTGAGCTGCATGAACTCGTCTGGAATACGATAGACTCTTAGTTTTTTCACAGGAGACAGCTTTTGTGTCTTTTTTCACATTGAACTTTCATTTCATTGTGGTTTCTTGAAATGACTAAACGCTTCCAGTCTTACAGGGAAGCCCTTTTCTGTTTGAACCTATGTTTCTTTTTTATTTTTATTGTCCACTTGTTTTCTTTTTAAACGGAGTTTACTCTGTAAATGCAATGTGTTTGAGTAAAACTCTATTGAGTAAAACAATGTGTTTATAGTAAAACTATAAAACGATGTGTGCTGTGCCTTAACATCTCTTATCTCAAACATATGGTGGTTATGATTATGTTTTATTTTTATACTATTCTCTACAATATGTAAAACATGCTTTATGTATGTACAAAATACATAATCTCATAACTCACCTAGGATATAAAGTGCTATTTTTATTTTAACTTTTGATCTGTTAAAGTTCTGCAGAGATTAGATGTCCACATTGCCCAAAGCTTGGTGACAGAGTCAGAACTCAGATCTAGGCCTTCTGACCCCAGAATCTGAATCCTCTACCCTCTACCCTCTACCCTCTACCCTCTACCCTCAGAGCTGTCATCATCTTCTGAAACTAAAGATCATGTGATATTTCTGGATAATAAAAATTAGATATGGTTGTTCATGTAGCTATTTCTCAAACTTGTAACTTGAATGGAACTGTGAAAAACTCATCATTATTCAGAAGAAAAAGTAATTCTCTGTGAACAGTCCTATACTGTTCACTTTTAAGAAGAATCTGTCCTGTGAATTATGGCTTGCCTTGCATTTGTAATTACCCTGTATAACTTTTTGCCAAGGAATTCCGGATAATTTTCGAATTCCTATTGTTAGGAAAAATGATTACCATGCATGACTTCAATGCAGAGGATGGCACTTGGCTAAGGCCCTTTGTGGCCAACTCACTGTTAGGGGAAAACTTAGGTTGGCCTTTTGGGCCTCCAGGCCCACTGGGTCTTTCCTAATAAGAAAGTCATGGAGCCATGGCTCAAGGCCATTCAAAGCAAGGTCAGGCTTCTATTTTCAACTTTCCTCCAGGCTCTTTAACTAAACCACGAGCCTAAGGCAACTATGTGCTTTTACTTATGGAGAACAAAAGGAAATAGTGCTTCTAAAGGGCTGCTGCTGATGCCTTAATTTTAGTAACACATTTTGCGGCACTTTCTTTTACCTCTAACCAATAGGAAGTGGGCATCAGTCCTAAGTCCACATGGCCTCTGTTGGATGGGTTTGGGTATCATAAATGGCTTTAGTGACATTCTGTTGCACATTCATGTAAGATCTCTAGAACATGTAAGAAAAACATGTTTTTATTATCTTGCCTTCTTGCACTTTCACATATGTTGCCAATATAATGATAGAAATAATAGGTTGTTTGGGCAAGCAGGAAGAAAACAGCAGGTCATTTTAAAGGGATACAGTTAAACTATATAAACCAGTGATAATTCAAACAAAATCCCAGGAAGTGCTGGATGGAAGATCTGTTGAAAGATGAGCAAAGACTAGAAGGATTTGTATAATGCTCCGATGCATTCTTTTTTGGAGGCTGCAGCTAGTACTACAAATAGCCTTTGTGTGTTAGTCACTCAGTCATGTCTGACTCTGTGATCTCATGGACTGTAGCCTGCCAGGCTCCTCTGTCTGTGGAATTCTTCAGGCAAGAATACTGGAGTGGGTAGCCATTCTCTTTTCCAGGGGATCTTCCCAACCCAGTGATCAAACCTTGGTTGC
Organism: Muntiacus reevesi; assembly: GCF_963930625.1. Classification (NCBI taxonomy): domain Eukaryota; kingdom Metazoa; phylum Chordata; class Mammalia; order Artiodactyla; family Cervidae; genus Muntiacus; species Muntiacus reevesi. Next base: position 60,447,102 of record NC_089262.1, read on the forward strand.
CTGCATTGCAGGCAGATTGTTTGCCATATGAGCTACCAGGGAAGTCCTCAGGAAATAGCCATAGGAATTTTTAAAAACATAATTTTAGGTAACTGTTTCTCTACCTTCTAATAATTGTTATGTTTATAGATATCGGTTCATTTGGAATTTTGCTTAAATGCTACAGTTTAAAATTATAAAAATAAATGACAACTCAGGCCAAAAAAAGTCAGACTTATTGAATATGCAGAGAAAAATCATGTGACTTAATCTTTCATTTTTAACCAACATGGTTAGAATATTATACTTGTATCCTAAGTATATACTTAAGTATATCCTATGTACTTGTCTAAGGTGTATAGGAACTATTCCCGGAGCTCAAGTTTACTAAAGCATTCAAAAGACAATAGCATTTTTTAGAGTTGTGAGTGAGAGACAAACAGAAACAAATCATTAATAAGATTACATCAGAAATATTCAAGTTGAATCTTTTTGTAAAGGTCCTGATTTAGTAACGTTGATGATGAGTGCATACTTTCAAGTCTTCTATAGAATTTTTTAAAAAGCTTTGTTATGATTTCTTTCAGGAATCATTGTTTTCTGGCATCCGTTCACGTTCCTATTCCTGCTCATCACCCAAAATTTCTTTAGGAAAAACTCGATTGATCCGTGATTTTACAGTGTGTAATTCAGTTGAAGGTAAGCATTATTTACCATTTGGCTGTGAAAGCATTCTTTTCCAGAGTGGATTTTCAGTTAGTAAAAGTACATAAAATATATAAGAGGAGCAGGAAAGTATTCTAAATTTCATTTTCACTATTGAGTTTTCTAAACTTAGCAAAACCCTCAGCTCACTGGATATCACATAAAGCATAAATTTTATTTTGATGAAATCACAAATATGTACACACCTCTCTGCTGCCTTATTTTTTTAATAAAATGTTTTCCTCAAGGGCAGTGTAAACTAGAATTTATTCTAGGTTGCTTATTGGGAGAGCTTTAGAGAATTTTATTTAAGTAAATTAGTGCTGAAATAACCCAACTCCCCAGAGGCAAAGCATTGCAAAATTGATTATCTTCATTTCTTTATTTAATAAGGAACTTTAGCAAGTTAAAATAACAGAACATACTTGAAACACCAATAGGTATATCTCAAACAGTATTTTTTGTGGCCCATGTAAACAATTGTAGATAAACTTTTATACAATCAAATTTTAAGTAAAATACAGTATACCTACAGAGAATTGATGCTTTTGAACTGTGGTGTTGGAGAAGACTCTTGAGAGTCCCTTGGACTGCAAGGAGATCCAATCAGTCTATCCTAAAGGAAATCAATCCTTAATATTCATTGGAAGGACTGTTCCTGAAGCTGAAATTCCAATATTTTGGCCACCTGATGCAAAGAACTGAGTCATTGGAAAAGACCCTGATGCTGGGAAAGATCAAAGGTTGGAGAAGAGGACGACAGGATGAGATGGTTTGATGGTATCACTGACTTGATGGACATGAGTTTGAGCAAACTCTGGGAGTTGGTGATGGACAGGGAGGCCTGGCGTGCTGCAGTCCATGGGGTTGCAAAAAGTCAGCCATGACTGAACAACTGAACTGACCTGAACTGATACCTACAGAAAGGAGTGCATATTATAAGCATGTAGCTTGATGAATTTTCAAAAGTGAATTCAGATCAGTAAGTAGAATAGTTGTGGCAACTCAGAGCTGCCCTTGTAGTCCCTCTTAGCTACTACCCCAATTGTTAGCTTAATTCTGGAGTGTGATTATTATTGTATTATGTAATAATTACATTTAAAAGTATTATTTGGAAGTATTAATGTCAGTCTGTAGTATATAGTATTATTACAAATTTTTTTGTCAGTATATCAGATAATGCCTTTTTTTGGTCTGTTATCCTTAAGAGTCTTAGAGGACTCAGATAGCAAGAGGTGTGCTTAAGTATTCTCAATATTTAGAATATTTCAAATAGGACTTATTTTACTCCTTCTTTTTTCTTTCCTTTTTTCTTATTCTTGCTTTGTTACATTGCCATTATTTTGCATTTTTATGCTATGTGGAGCAATATTGAAAGTATAATCTTTGTGCTTGGACCTGCCATTCTAAAACAATGACTCATGAATGGAGACGTTCAATCAATATTTGCTGAGTGAATATACCAGACAAAATGCATAAAATACAAAACACGTGCTACAAGGCATTTTTTTTCCTTTTTCTTCCTGGGATGTCTTTTTGGAAGAAGAGAAAACAACGCTGATACAAATGTCAGTTTTGGTTTTTAGAGTGGAAAGATGGAGAGAAAGGACTAAGAAAAAGCAAAGATACAACTACCTTGAGGGGACAGGAGTAGAAGATGGCTTGAATTTGCCCTGGATTTTTTTTTTTAATACCATAAGTCTTTCTAGGATCTCCAGGTCCCCCTGACCTTAGCTTAGGTTGGGATTCCTTTTAATGGCAGTGTTGATACCTTTTCACTGTGTATGATCACAGCACATGTGTGAAAGCTTGACTGCTTCGAAGATGTGTTCTAATGTTTCATTGTTCAGTCTGCTTAATCAGAGGTAAATTGATATTTGTGTTCTTATAAATCCTCGATCAATGAGTTTTGAGTAGCTCTAAATTTTTTTCTATTTGAGCAGAGTACAAGTTTTCTTTTCCTCAGTGGAAAACTCTAGTACATGAGCTATAATATAGATATATAAAGATAGTCTCTCAGTCTTTTTTATACGTATTTGTAATGTTCTATTTTCCTTATCATTTCCAAAGGGTTACTTATGATAATTTCTCATGCTTTTTTTTTTTTTTTTTTTTGGTTCTGTTTATTTTGAGCCCAGAGTACAATGGTGGCAACTTTATTATTTAATGTTTTATGCATGAAACAAAATTCACTATAATTCCCTTTGGTAGTTCGTGGGTTTAGATAAAAAGGAATATTCTCAATGTTGAAATGACAATTACAGCATCACTAAGACAGACAAAAGTGCTCTACATTTAAAAATTTGAGAAGTGCAGTGAATGTACTTTTGAACATTATTGTGCTCTGAGGGATGAATCCTGTTAGATTTTGTCCAGTTTCCTGAGCCTGATTCTATTACTTTATTCGCTTGATTATTTTGGCAATATGGCTTATTCTCCTGACACCTCACTCTGTGTACCATAAAAATAAAGCTTTCTGCCGATGACTTAATTTGCAGGATATTTAATGGGAAGAAAATAAAAGTCTTCGGATTCTTCACAGTGGGTTTTCTACTACCTACAAGATAGCCTTGGGTTCAGCAGTGAAATTCCACATTTCTGGGGATATGTTTTCCTTAGTTTTCCTCCGTGTCCCTCTGGCCCGTTTCCTGCTGCAGCCCAGCTTTGCCTCGTCACTGTCCTGGACTGTGACAGTGAAGGACCTGTCCCTGCCGCGTGGGTGCTGGGCTCGCCAGGGCCGTCCCCTTCAGTGCCTCTCATTGTGCACACAGCAGTGCCTCTGCTCCATCCCTGGGGACGCAAGGTGATGCTGAGCGCTTGCACGAGTCTCCCCTTCCTACTCTCCCACCCCCGAGTCCGGCGAGGGAGGGACTGCCCCGTCCCATAAGCCCCAAAGGCCATCTCCAAACTGATGCTGTGTGAAGGCACTGCAGGCATATTAAAATGGACTCTCCCTTAGGCTGGCTTTCAAGACTTTTAAGCTTTGCGAAAAAGCCTCTAAGATATTTATTGATTCTGTATTATGTGGGAGAACGAGTGTTAAGAATAAGGAATGAAGGGATAGGAGGGAAATTTGGGGGAGAGTGGATATGTATATGTATGGCTGAGTCCCTTTGCCGTCTGCCTGAACTATTACAACATTGTTAATTGGCTATGTTCCAATATAAAATAAAAAGTTAAAAAACAACAACAACAACAGGGGATGAAGCCCTAGTGAGAGATACTGAGAAAGACAGACTGGGTTTCCACCCTTCTGAAAATGTTTGCTGCCCCTTGCTGATGCTAACTTAGTTCATAAAGTCATTGAATGTTGCCATATTTTGGCCTCCTCTCCATTTTCTCCGAATTAGGCAAAGTGTTAAAGACATCTGGAGCAGTGCCCTAGTTGTACCAAATAACTTGTTTCTTGTTATTTGCTAACTGGTGGTATGCACCATGATAAGGTAGAGTTGAATACATGTGTGCACTTCAGACTAACACATGACTGCTAGTTGTCTGCCTTGGTTTTCATTCTGTTGTTCTGTGTCTTGTAGAGCAAAGAGCTTACAGCTTGCCGGAGCCACCAAGAGAAAAAAGGTATTTTGACTCTTTCAGATTTCCTGAAGCACTGTTTGATCCATCTTTGGAAATGTTTAGCCGTCGTTTTCGATGCCTGCTCAGTAGCTTGTGGGAGGCTTTGCATGACGAGCCGGCTCGAGGCTCCGCTCCCTTTGGGACCTGTGTGGGTGGCCGTGTGCCAGCTGCTCCCCTCAGCGCCTGGATGAGCGGGGCTCAGGACGGGACAGAGTAGGCTGGGGTGGTTTTCAAAGCCGAACACGTCCATGCCCAGGACAGTGGGGAGCGGCGTGAGACCGCCTGCTTTAGGAAGCTCTGTCCGCCACGACAGGAAGACCGCTGCGTGACAACAGGCCCCTGGCGCCAGTTACAGAGAGTGCCTAACATCCCTGCTGTCCGTTGTCACGGAGTCTTGTTTAGAAGGGTGAAGTTTGAAACAAAGAATAAATGATACAGAAAATGCTTTGAACATTATCAACTTTCTGATTACTATGCAGATTTGGAAGCTGTATGCCCTACGCTGCTCTTTCCTCTAGAAGGAAAAACTGTCCTTGGAGTTAACCTTGGGCAGTCGATGAGCCAGCAGAGTGGACCGCTGTGTTCTGTGGGTCTTGAGAAGCTAACCGTTCATGAGTCACACTGTGAAATAGCCCTGGGGTTATGTCAGAAATGGCACAGATGTTTGACTTTGAGAGACCATCTGAGATGGAAGAAAATAGTTTTAATTCGGGTGCTATTAATGCTCAAACTCTGAGATCTTTTACTATATAGATCAGAATGGACTATTTTGCTTTCAATTTTGGACTGGGAGTATGAATAAGAAAAAGAAATCTCCTTTTGTTCCTTTCTATTTTTTGGAAACCAGAATAGAAATTTTGAAGCAGAGACAGACTAAGAATGCCATTTAAGAATAGGCTGATGAGGATGGCATCAGGACAATGACGATGATGACAGTAGAGAGCAGTAACTGTTATTGGGTGTTTTTATGTGCCTGGCACCATTTTAGATGATTTACGTTGATTACTTTTTTAAATGATTTACTGACTACTTCTGGAATTTGTTCATCATCCTGGTCATCAGTTTGATTAGCAGTCTTCTCCTTGCCATCCTTTTAACAATTGAAGAAGTAATGGACTGATTGTGAAGATTTTTTTTAAATCAAAAATATTTTCCATCAGGAGAGGAATTTAAGACTGAAAGAGCCAATGTCAGAATCGGTTAAGTACTGACTTATGAAATGTGTTAGCTTGAATGGAGACACAGACAGAACAGACTGATGGACATGGGGCAGCAGGGAGGAAGGAGGAGGTGGGTTGTGTGGAGAGAGTGACATGGAAACCTACATAATCATGTGTAAAACAGATAGCCAATGGGAATTTGCCGTTAACAACCTAGAGGGGTAGGATGGGGAGAGAGATGGGAGTGAAGTTCAAGAGGGAAGGGACACATGTATACCTGTGGCTGATTCGTGTTGATGTTTGGCAGAGACCAACACAATTCTGTAAAGCAATTATCCTTCAGTTAAAAAACAAATGAATTTAGAATTAAAAAAATAAAAAGTAAAAGAGCTTGAACAACAACAGCAAAAAGTGTTAACTTGGACGGAATGTATAAGGAGCATCTCTTTCTCTCATATTCCTCCTTCCTGTTTTTTTCCCCATTCTTTGGTCTGTCTCTGGTCTACATCCTGAAAGCATCCACCTTTCTTAGTCACATCCCGTGGTGTAGCCAGTAGAGTCGATCTTTCACCTCACCTACTGTATTCCTGATAGCTTGTTGGTTACGTCAGTATGATACCTGCCTAGACCCTAATGCTTTGCTTTGGTCATGTTATAGATATTTACTTGAGGGTTTGCCTTCTGCAGAACTCCCTTATTTATGTTGATCACTTAGTTTCTGGAAAAGAGTTCAGCCAGGTTAAAGGGGTGGGGGTGCTCATTTTGAACTTTGCAGGCTCATTCCTGTAGGAGCAGACACTTCATCTATCCCAAGTTCTTAGGATTATATGGTATGACTCAGTTATTTTATTGCCACCATCCATCTTAAATCTGATGGATCTACTGCCTTTTATTTAAAAAAAAAAAAAAAACCTGAGCTTCTGAGTATTCAAAGTTGAAGTCTCAACTCTGTCAATTTTCAATTTGGATAACTGGAGCTTTTTAGTTAGATGCCCAGTTCTTTAAAAAAAAAAAAAGTTAGGAATTAAGATATTGAGGATATATCCATATTATTAAGATACTTTAAATATCTGTTTATCTATTAAAAAGGTAATATCAAGATTCTCTGAAGAATGGGGCTTGTAAAACTGTATTGTGGGTAATCTTATTGGTCATCAAATCAATAATAGAGTTAGGCATTCTTGTTCTGGGATGTGGAAAGAGTTTAAGTAAATTTTTTTTACAGATTTTGATAAATTGAAGACTGTTTACATTCTGTTATGAAATCAGTTGAGGGCTTTTCCCTCTGAGTTCTTCTCTAAAGTAACTAATTGTTATGTAAGTGAATATCACATAGCTAAATTAGATTTGAAACATGGAATCAACCAACCTTCTACATCTGCCCAGAAGTTACACTGTGATTTTCATTCTTATAATGAAAATGTCATGTCTATGATCCTCACTGTCCTGGTAGATTAGATGATTCAGAGTTTCTAATATTTAGTGTTTCAGTATTTTTTGGTTTACTTTGTCACATCTTGATTCTTCTCAGCCTTTGAATTTAAAGATTAAAAGGTATAATTTTATGTCATTTTTAGAAGAAGTATATGTTATTGTTGTTCAGTCATTAAATCGTGTCCAACTCTTTGTGACCTCATGGACTGTAGCACACCAGGCTTCCTTGTCCTTCATTATCTCCCATATAGGATATTTGCCAAATTAGGTGCACATATAGGTTTTAAATCAAAGCTGTAATGTTGTTCTTGATACAGTTTTTTGTAGCATGGGAAGGAATTGGAATAGAGTCAGATAAGCAAGAATATGTTTTATTTTATTTGAGAGAGTGTTGTGTTCTTGCTGTGAAGTAGGAGAGAGGACTTCTTGACTTCAGAATTCATATTGACATTATCATTCTTTAGTTCCAAGAGTTAGGTCTCCTCCCATATTGTTCTTCTCTTAGATATTGTAGTGCCCTTGATGGGGTCCCAAAAGGTGTTCCAGAGAGGATTTTTTTCAGCTTTTAAATGTACTTTTTTCTCCATTCCATATTATTCCAAGAGTTTTGCAAAGTAGGATGCTTAAAACACAAGAGGTATAGAACTTTATGGATATATTAACCAGTGAGTTATCTGAGAAGGTGGCTGTGAAAGTAGAAGGAAAATAAGAGGGCCTGGATTCCTCGTGTTATTCTGGGTAGTTGTAAGATACTCATTTCTGTTTACCTTTGAACCTATTTTCTGTAAGTAGAAAACCCAGTTTCACTAACTGCAGGGTTTTAGTGGCAGGACACACCCTGTCCTGCAGGACCAAGAGGTAGCTATGAAGTATTCCTTATTTATTTTAAATGCATTCATAGATTGGAGTTCCCAAGTCTAATAGAAAGGTCAAATAACTTAGTTTTGTTTAATGTGTACCAGGTAATTACATGTTATCTTTAAATGTGAGAAAGAACCTTAGAAATAATTTAGTCTTTGATTAGATAGGAAAAATTGAAGTCCTAGAAAGTTGTCATTTTACATTTCATGCATATCTATAGTATGCTTGCTTTTGAAAAGTATTTCCCAGGGATGAAGGTATTAGCCACTAACACTGATAAATGATAAGTCTGAGGGGGTTGGAGAGACATTGGTTATGAAATGTTTACTATAGAAATAGTCTGCAGAATAGTCTGCTTGGTCTTTAATATATTCACGCTTTCTGTGATAAGATTAGAAGTATCAGAAGATCAGAGACAATTCTGGGAAAATAAGAAAGTTCCAGGGAAATTTTATTTTCATACTGGGACCCTTTTTTTCCTCCTAAAGAGTGATTCTGTGGGCTAGTGGAAAATAAATGATATTCAGTGTGTTCAAAGATTGGGTACAGTTACCTTCAGCTTGCCTCTTATATTGAGGGAGTTTCTGTAGTCTTCTGTCCTTTCCAACAGAGAGAATCTCAGGTTGCAGAAACCCTGACTGAGTGGGAGAGATGGAACCCTGAGGCAGATGATCTGTTTCTCAGGCTATATGGACAAAGAAATGTGTATCTCCTGAGTATTGTCTCTGTTCCAAAAATAAATAAAGTCCCAGTTTCATGTCATTAGTTATTTGGCTTCTGGGTACTAGAAAAATTCTATTAGCGTGGTAAACAGGGAAATGAACGTTTTTAGAATAAAGCTGTGATTCTAAGGTTTCCTTTATTTCTCCAATATTTTAATATAAAATTTTTTAAGTATTCAGAAAGGCTGAAAGAATTATATACTAGAACACCTATTTCCACCACCTAGATTCTGTAATCGTTAACATTGTGAGATAGTTGCTTTATCACATACCTGTTCACCTATTCATCTATAAGATGTATTTTTGATAGTTTCTATTCTTATCTTTAGAATTACCATTAAAGGCTGAAAAGATATATATGTTTAAATATATGTATAATATATGTACACAAATATATGTGTAAAATACATCTGTGTATTTGTCTATGCACACACGTATGTATGTGTGACTCGTGGTTTTTTTGCTCCCTCTGATAAGTTTTATAAGCTGTGATAACAGGTTCTTTTTTGTAGAATTCAGGAAGAAGAATGGGATAAATACATCATACCTGCCAAATCAGAATCTGAAAAATACAAAGTGAGCCGAACTTTTAGCTTCCTCATGAACAGGATGACCAGTCCTCGGAATAAATCGAAGGTAATTCAGGTTTTGTGCCTACCATCTATAAAGCATGAACGGCTCAGTTTTTGAGCAATTAGTATAGTTTGCACTTTCCCTTTAAATTCACTTACCATAGATTTTATACACCTCTGTATTTCTTGTGGGGTATTTTCCAACGCATTGGAAATGCAGGAACCACTTCATCCTGGTAGATGTTACATTTTGGCATTGTCGTATCTCTCGATGTGCGGCCCTTCTATCCTGATAGAACACGTAAAGACTTTGTGTGACTTCTGTGAGTTGGCTGGCTCTGAGCATTTCTCTTTTCTTGTTTTTTTTCCCACTTTGCTGCTGCTGCCATACCTGAAGACAAAAGGCAAGGATGCCAAAGACAAAGAGAAACTGACTCGACATCAGTTTGTCCCTGGAACTTTCTCTGGGGTTCTGCAGTGCTTGGTTTGCGATAAGACGCTCCTGGGGAAAGAGTCATTCCAGTGTTCCAGTAAGTTCCTGGGCCCCACGTGTGCTGTCTTCGTGCTCGGCCTCCCCCGAGAACAAACATCCTGGGAGTAGTGCCTTTGCTCAGTGTGTTCATGTAGACTTCTGTTTTTGGGTCTACATGTGGTTTCATTAGCAAGCAATGACCCATGATGGCTGACTCCATACTTTTTGTCCACATGTGACGTGAAATGTGAAGTCGCTCAGTGGTGTCCGACTCTTTGCGACCCCGTGAACTGTAGCCTACCAGGCTCCTCCGTCCATGGGATTCTTCAGGCAAGAATACTGGAGAGGGTTGCCATTTCCTTCTCCAGGGGATCTTCCCGACCCAGGGATCAAACCTGGGTCTCCCACATTGCAGGCAGACACTTTACTCTGAGCTACCAGGGAAGCCATAGTCTCTCCCAAAACAGGCTTGCATGCCTCACTGCCTACTGATGTCTCCACTTGGAAGTCTAAACAGTGTCACACATGTTACATGTCCCCGATGGAGCTCCTCTCACTCCCCTCTATGCCCACCTACAAGCTGACCCTCTCAGTTAATGGCAGTCCCATCCTTCCAGCCAAATGCTTGTGCCAAAATTATTCCCACATCCAAGCCGTCAACGCTACTCTTGGCTCTAGCTTCAAAATATGTTAATAATTAGAGCCAGCCACTTCTCATACCTGCCACTGTTAGCAGTTTGGTCTAAAGCTGCCATCTCAATGGCTTTGCAACTGGTTCCCTTGGGCATTTACTGCAAAAAGTATGATTCCCAAAACCTCAGTCTGAGCGTGTTTGTCAAGGCATTTATCCCTGTGTTCCAGCTCCTCTTGCTGGCTTCCTGTCATCCCCTAGGCCAGCCAGAGCCCTGACAGTGGCTCCAAGGCCCCCGTGGTCTCCCCGCCCCACCTCTCCCCACGCCTCTGGTTCGTTCCCTCTGGCATCTTCGCTGTTCTCCCAGCAGGCCAGGTTCCAGGCGCACTCATGCCTGTGGGCTCTCCTGCATAGCCCCCTGCCTGCAGCAGTCTTGCCACAGCCAGCCGAGTGGTTCGCCCGCTCACCTCCTTCAGGTCTGCTCGGATAGCTCCTCTTAGTTAGGCCTTTCCTGACCACCCTATGCTTGGCTTGCTTCCTGTCTCCCTTTCCTCTTCATCCCACTATAGCATTTAACATCATCTAACTTGCTCTCTGTTCCCTGTATCAATTTTATTATCTGTCTCCTTCACCAGATTATAAATTCTATGAGGGGTGGGTTTTTGTCTGTTGATTTTGTCCTCTGCTATGTCTGTAGTGCCTGGAATAATGCTTGTGCATAGTAGGGGCTTAGTAAATAGTTGTGGAATGAAAGAATAACTCAGTGCAAGATAATTCAGGCCCAGGCAGATGAAATACATTTTGTGGTATTTGTTGGTGACCAGAATTCAGGGAGCATTTTGGAAGTGGCATGGGAGTACAAAGGGAGGTGAAGAGCAGGGGAAGATTATATGTAAAGTTCTTCATTAAATTCCCAGAAAACGATAAAAAATGTGACTATATGCATTCACATATTGTCTTTAAGATGCCAGTTTCATTGCATGTTTGAATGTTGCTTTCCCTGGGGACTTGATTTCTTTCTTTTATGGGATCTGATGTAGCATCAAGTAAAAAGAATAAAACTACTCTAAAAAATAAAGTCTGTTTATTTAAAAAATAGCATCAAGCAGTCTAGCTGTGATTTACTTTGCTAAATTTTTAGAAGGTTGTGAAAAGGATTGTTTGTGGATTGTTAATGGCCTGCCTCCATGACTTCCCTGGTGGCTTAGACGGTAAAGCATCTGCCTACAATGTGGGAGACCTAGGTTCAGTCCCTGGGTTGGGAAGATCTCCTGGAGAAGGAGATGGCAACCCACTCCAGTAGTCTTGCCTGGAAAAGCCCGTGGACGGAGGAACCTGGTAGGCTACAGTTCATGGGGTCGCAGAGTTGGACACGACTGAGCGACTTCACTTCCCTGCACTTGCATGTCAGCAGCCAGTTGACCGGCGTGATGGCATATGCGTCATAGGTTGTGACTCCTTTCTTGTTCACAGGGTCAGATCCCTTCATCTGACCCCCAGCCATATCTCTGACCTATTTGTCCTTGCACTTTTTTTTTATTAATTAAAAAAATTTGGGATTTATTGATCTACATATTTTTGGCTGCACTGGCTCTTCATTGCTGGGTGCGGGCTTTCTCTAGTTGGGATGAGTGGGAGGCTACCCTTCACTGCAGTGCACAGGCTGCTTTTTGTGGTGACTTCTCTTGTTGCTGAGCATGGGCTCTAGGGTGAGCAGGCTTCAGTAGTTGTGTCTTGCAGGCTCCAGAGCACTGGTTCAGTAGCTGTGACTCACAGACTTAGTTGCTCCACAGCATGTGGGATCTTCCCCAACCAGGAATCGAACCCGTGTCCACTGGCAGGTGGTTCTTAACCGCTGGACCACCAGGGAAGCCTTCCCCTGGTTTTTAGATGAACTCCTCAAGTTGGATGGCCTCCACCCACTGCTCCGGTCCATTCCTGCCACTCCTTCCTTAATGATCTAATTTTGACCTCTGTCCCTACTGCTTAACAGAAGTCGTCTTCTGGATGGAAGCATGGAGTCACTTTCTAGTCAGGTCTGAGCATCTTGCCTCATTACTATTCTCAGACTCACTGCCCTCTCTCCTGTTTCCACGTCTGTTGTCCCTTCATGCAGAAAGACGTCCTCTTTTCCAGAGCACACTGCTCTTCTGTTTATCCCCTGGATGGTCTCCTTTGCCCTAACTTTGAGTGCCCTCCAAACTTGGTTCTCAGGCACTCGTTCCTTTCTCTTTATTGTTTCTAAGTATAGTCACCCAGTCTTTTGTTCTAAAATATGGTATTTAGACCTGCTTTTCCCAGATGAGCATCTTTATACCCCACTTGCCACTTCCGGTTGCCTAGGGAGGCTGAGCCCCCATGTAACTTGTGGCCCTGTTTGAGCATTATGGCAGGGCCACCGTATAAAACAATACTGTCCCCATCACACTCTGTGGGCATCAGCGTACAGAGATTGTCTCCCAGACCAAGGTGTCTGAAACCGACCTGACCGTCCACCTGCAGAAGAAGGCAGTTCTTCCTGCTGGGTTTGTGATGCCAGCTGGAAACATGGGCATGTTCGTCTCAGCTCGTCTTCTTTCTGGCATCCTGGTCTGTGCTGTGCGGTCCCTCGTTCATCTCCTTTCTCACGGTTCCTGCTCTGGTGGCTTCTCATCAGTACTTCTGCACTGTTGAGAGCAAACTGTGCTAGCTTCCCCCTTTTCCAGTTCCTTTCGCAGTTTACCATTTCATCTTCATGAAGTGCTGCTTTCATCCACACGTGTACGCTTGAAGACTTTTGGGTTTTTTTTTTTGGTTTACTGGACTAAGCCGAGGTTCTTCAGATGTGTATTCAGTTCTGCCTGTGATTATTACTATGTATAATCTTAAAAACACAATATGATATAAAACAAATAATATAAATATTCAAAATCTTGTGGTGTCTGTATTCTTTACTAAAGCCTGAGTTGCTAGTTTTCCACAAATATTTCTGTAAAATTCTCCTTGTTTATAAATAGACTTGACTACTTACATTTTGATGTTACATGATTTGATGCACAGAAGTTTTACTAATCACAGCTTCACTGCAAATTTAGCTTTCATAAACTTAAAATTACCCTAATGCACTTAAATGCCTTTTATAAGAATTTTACATTGTCTAAAATTGTTATTCTTATTGACTTCTTTTTTGTTTGTATTCCTCTTAACTATTTCTGTGTTTTTAATTTGAGGTGTGTGTTTTTAATTTAGCTATAGGTAATTGTAATGTAACTGAGAGAACTTGTTTTATGTTAAGCATTTTTTCCTTATTTACATTTAATTTTACAACTGTCCACTCTTTCATAGTTCTTCACTGTTTTCCTTGATGTCTGGTATTTGACCATATATTATTGGCTTTTATCTTCTCCAATGATTTGGCAAGGTAGACTCTTTTAATATTTACTGATGATAAGTAATAATAAGGAGATGTGGAAGGTTTATAATTTAATACTCTTATTTCTCTTATAGTTGCTCTTTCCCACCCCACCCCAGCCTCTATGAGTATACTGAACTAATTATTATTATTTTTATAATGTATGTTTCATCTTTCAGGAATAATTTGATATTCCAATAATAATTTGCTATTTGTACTCAGTTCTGTATCTCTACTTACAGTAACTTTTAAGGTGCAGTACTTTAGTTTGGTTTCAGTGCTCATTTTTGCTGTATTTTTCCTTCAGTAAAGCTGATCCATTCTTGACTCTTAATTTTGATTCTATTTTTAATAGGCAATAGGATTTCAGGTAATTTTTTCCCCAGGAAGTTTACTGTAATAACCTGTTTTCTGAAATCTTGTGTATCTTTGTTTCACACAGTAGCCAGTTTTATCTGACTGAATAAATTCGTCAACCAAACCTTTTCCGCTGGATTCTACCAATACTGGTCCCTTATATCTAGGCAGTTAGTATCATACTGAGAACTTTTAATTTTTTTAAGAGGACTTTTAATTTTTTAATCATACAGATATTGTCAGAATGTGTCTATTAGAATAGGTGCCATTTAATGTTTTTTTTCCCTAGAAAACAGTAAGACTTTTTAATTTGCCTTTTTTTGGTTCTTTTTAGGCCTTATGAAAGTTTTTGTCAGTTGTAGCTGTCAGTTGTCACTTTTGGTCTCACCTTTTTGATTTCTTCCTTGGAGAAATGTGATCTGTTATCTGTCATCTTTGTATGACATCTTTTGTTTGATAGTTATATGCTGTATTTTCTCCACGTTCTGGAGAGAATCTTTCAAGTTTAATTTTGTAGTGCTGCTTTGATACTCTGTCATGTTGATCCTTCTCAATTTAGCTTCAGTTCCACTCTTGCTCTTTTTCTTCCTTGAAGTGCTCTCTCGTCCCTCCAAGCTCCGTCTGCCTGTCGTCCTGTGGGCCTGTGGTCACATCCTGTACTCCCTACATGGCCTTTGGTCTGTTCTGTGTTTCTCAGGGAGGGCACATTTCACGTATCTAAATTTTTCTTCTTTTTTCTGGATTTTGGCCTATTCGGTGGCTCCCTCTTGCTGTGAATTTCCAGCATAACTTGGCTTGGTGGTCTCTCCAAGCCTCTACCTTTTCCTCAGTGTCTTGTCCTGGGGTGAGGAGGAAGCTGTCCCACTTCAGCGTTTGCCTGCAGGACCAGGACGTGGACGGCCTGGCTTCTGCTCCTTGGCCACTGAGGCGTTGACTGGATGCCTCTGAAGACCTGCGGGGAGGAGTACTGTGGGCGAGGTGTCCTGCTCAGCTCCCACGGGCCACAGCTGCTGTCCAGTGTGGCTTAGACGGAGTTCAGTGAGAACTTCCCCCTTACAGAAGGATCTTTCTCGTGAAGTTTCTGATAAACCACGGGCTCTACACACAGCGTGTAGGGGTGGGGGTGGATGGGATGAGGGCGTCTTGGTGGGGCAGGTGGAGTGGGAGGGGGAAGAGGGCAGGAAGACTTCAGTCTGGCAGGAAGCTGTCCCCAAGCAGGGAGGTCTGAGCCTCGCCTGTGGGCAGGAGGTATTCCCGTCCTTCTTTCAGCGAGATGAGGCCACATTGTCTCATGAAATAAAACTTAGGCAAGCTGCTAACTGTTCTCTTTTAATTTGGTTTCCTCTAATTAGTAGGAATTCTCTCAGAGCCTGACAGTACATTTTTTTTCTAGCATTGTTGTACGTTTTCCTTTCTTTCCATCCTCAAAGGCATTTTCCCCAGTGTGTGAGCGGGCAATTGCCAGATGTAAGAAGTCCCTGATGAATAAAGGGTGCAGAGTACTACATGAGTTCTCAGGCAGAAACAAAAGTGTGTGTCATGCATAATTTCATCTGTCGTAATCAATAAGACCCTATGCAGAAGGTGGAAAATATCTCCAAGGAAATTAAAATATCAAC
The DNA here is from genome assembly GCF_963930625.1 of Muntiacus reevesi. NCBI lineage: Eukaryota > Metazoa > Chordata > Mammalia > Artiodactyla > Cervidae > Muntiacus > Muntiacus reevesi. The sequence goes on from NC_089262.1 coordinate 60,462,578, forward strand.
AGTGTGTTCTGCTCCAGTGGTGGGACAATAATGTGATTTAAACATTTTTTTCTTTTCTTTTTAAGTTTTCTAAATAGTTTTAATCTTTACATGTTATTTTTATTGTTGTTGTTCAGTCGCTAAGTCATGTCCGACTCTCTGTGATCCCATGGACTACAGCACACCAGGCTTCCCTGTCCTTTTCTATCTCCTGGAGCTTGCTCAAACCCATGTCCATCGAGTCGGTGATACCATCCAACCTTCTCATCCTCTGTCGCCCCCTTCTCCTCCTGCCTTCAGTCTTTCCCAGCATCAGGGTCTTTTCCAATGAATTGGCTCTTTATATCAGGTGGCCAGAGTATTGGAGTTTCAGTTTCAGTATCAGTCCTTCCAGTGAATATTCAGGGTTGATTTTCTTTAGGATTGACTGGTTTGGTCTCCTTGATGTCCAAGGATTGTTATTTTTATAATGATCCTTAAAGGCATGATGTAGTCTTATGCATTTCACTTTGCAGATTAATTTAAGTAAGATGGAAACTTTTCTCTCTTTTCCTTTTGTTCCAGACTGTAATGGAAATGTACATAAAGTCTGTAAAGATGCTGCCCCTCCGTGTACCAAGGTAATGTCTCAGTCATGTATGGATGTTACATGCTTGTATGTAGCTCACGGCTTCAATGTTACCTGTTTATGTTTTTAGATCTACTAACTATTACTGTCTCAATTTATTTTTAAAGTGGTCATTGTAGTGATAAAACAACACATGCTCCAAGTGTATACTTACTCACTTAACTATACACTTGTAGAAGCAGAGGGAACGTTCTGTTTATATTACATGATATGGGTGGGTTAGACTTTCTGTCAGGACCTACTTGGTTTACCATTGCTAACCTTGCGAGTATGGAAATGAAGTTTAGAGCAGTAATTCTCAAATGCCAGCCAACATCAGTCACCTGGAGGGCCTGTTAAAACACAGATTTCTGGGCCCCTCTCCCAGAACTCCTGATGCAGGAGGTCTGGGTGGGGGTTCTGAGAATTTGCATTTCTGACATGTTCCCAGGTGATGCTACTGGTCCCCAAGCCACGCTGTGAGGTGTGCTGGACCAAACATTGAGGAACGTTCTCAGTGTCTGGGCGTGGGCTTGAGTAGATAGAGGGGTTTATCATCATGTTCCTTTGTCCCCCACTGGAAACCCAGGCAGAAATGCTCGCATGAGTGAGCACAAGGACCCTTCAGAGGGAAGCGCCGTCTCCGCCTCTGTGTTATTTGAAACACACATTGTTTCAGGTCACAAAGCTGAGGGTAACAGTTCAGTGCTCAAGGCCCTTGTGTCCTGTAGGTGGGAGGGATAGCCAGAACAGAAAGAACAACTAGGAGAGAGCGCACTGCTGTGAGCTCCTCTCTGAGCCTAGGTTGGAACACAGGAGCTGGGGATTTTTGGTTCCCTCAGGCTTTTACTAAAGCTGGGCTCTTGCTGAGACCTGTTCTTGAGGCGCACCTCCCTTACAATGTGCACATCTCATTGTCATAACACTTTTCTCTTTGTTGCGTTTTATGTCCTTTGCTTTGAATTCCTCTTTGTTTGAAATAAAATAACATGAAAATGGCAAAGATAAGAAGCCTGTTCTGTTTAACAGTGGATGTTCTTGTAATCGAGTGGTGCTTTGATCTTTCTTTTTGTGTTTCTAATGTTCTTTACAGAAATTCCAAGAGAAATGTAATAAGAACAAACCACAGACCATCCTTGGAAGTAAGTGATGTGAAAAATGGCAAGAACTTTTTTCCATTTCATACATAACACACATTTCCCCCTCTTTCAGTTCCCTCACTTGCCCAATCATTCCTCCTTTCATAGCATATGCTGGGTGTAGTGGTTTAGTCACTAAGTTGTGTCTGATTCTCTTGTGACCCTGTGGAAGGTAGCCTGCTAGGATCCTCTGTCCGTGGGATTTCCCAGGCAAGAATACTGGAGTAGGTTGCCATTTCCTTCTCCAGGGGATCTTCCCAACACAGGGATTGAACTTGAGTCTCCTGCATTGGCAGGTAGGTTCTTTATTCTGAGCCACCAGGGAAGCCTCATGCTGGCATAATTGGCATAATTTTTCCTGACAAAGAAGGCAAGAATGGCAGAAGCTCTGGAAACTTAGTAGCCTTTTGTGCTACATATACTATATGATCTTTTATATTAGGGGAGGCTGAATGGAGGTGGTCTTATGATGTTGCCTCAATTTTAAGATGCAAATTAGTGTTATAGGCACTGTTGATAACAGCCTCTTGGGGGAAAAGATAAACACCATATTGAAGCGAAGTGAAGTGAAAGTTGCTCAGTTGCGTCTGACTCTTTGCAACCCCATGTCCATGGAATTCTCCAAGCCAGAATACTGGAGTGGGTAGCCGTTCCCTTCTCCAGGAGATATTCCCAACCCAGGGATTGAACCCAGGTCTCCCACATTGCGGGCAGATTCTCTATCAGCTCAGCTGCCAGGGAAGCCCAAGAATACTGGAGTAGGTAGCCTCTCTTCTCCAGGGGATCTTCCCGACCCAGGAATCGAACCAAGGCCTCCTGCCTTGCAGGTGGATTCTTTACCAGCTGAGCTACCAGGGAAGCCCGAACACTACATTAAATGTACATAATTTTATGTTTTCCTAGCAGTAGCACATATTTATCTTGACCAATACCTAATACATGCTTCTTAAGAATCACAAGATTAGGATAAAGTCCTCAAGTTGAGAATTTATAGATTCTTATCAGTCTCTGTTATTCATTATCAGAGCAACCTGGTACTTTTTAGTAGCCAGCTGTGATTGCATCAGCTCCATTAGAATGACAGTTGAAATTTCAGGGTATACCTGTGTTTTGTTTGCATGTGGCTAAACTGGGTGATTCTGTTTTTTTTTTTTAATTATACATGGTTGAAATGGGAGTAATTGTCAGCCTTTGACAGTCTTTACATTGCATGCAAGAACCAGACAGACCATTGTCCTAAGTTTGAATATCCTTTGATTTGACGTGAGAGATCTCACACTTTCTTCACATATTACATAGCTTGTAATATGTGGTCACTTTTCGTTTGTGGTCACTTTTCACTTCATTGCTACAACAGTGTGATCGGTGTTTTAAAAACCATTTGAATCAGGGTTGTTAGGGAAGTATGCAAATTGATGGCAACGTGTGATTGCATGTGATGTTACACGAGAGAAAACTAGTGCAGGCGAGTGTGACATTGGCCACAGCCCTGCTTCTTCACCAGAAGTCCCTTTGACCTCAGCTGGAAGACACTCCTCAAATTCATAAGGTTAAGCATGAAGATAATTAAAAAGCATTTTAGACTTGATAGAATACCATCTGTTCCTTCTCTTAACTTAGGAGTCGTGAGAATAAAATTAAATCATACATGTGTAGAATCCTTTGTAATGTCTTAGGTTTCGATAAAAGTCTTTTTCCCCCTTTACTTGAGAAAGGTGTGCACTAAGCGATCATACAGGATTGAAATATTTTCAGAGAGTCACTTTTAATACACATCAAATGCAAATATGTAGATGCCCATAACATTTTAAACTGACCAGAAAGGTACTGAAGCACCATTTCATTTTTTCGGTGTGAGAGGGAAGAGTCCAGCTTGGCTCGCAGGTTTCATCTGCCTGACATTCTTACGGCATAAAGAACAGAGTCCCCCGCATCATCCCAAGCCGTTGCCATGCTGTATGCGTGTGTGTGTCTGCTTGTTTACATACACGAGCATTCTAGTAATAGCATTCTAGTAATAGCTAATAGCTAATAGTAATAGCTAATAGCACCTCGTGTCTGTTTAACAGCTGGCTCTGAGGAGTACAAGCAGCATTTTATGGACAAGCCGTCCCCGTGTTTCCCCATTCCATCTTCTTGTTTGTTTGTGTAATCCCAGCCGCCCCCAGTTTCTCCACGTGGATATGCCGAAGCAGGCCTGCAGCCTGGTTCCTGGAGGGTGTGAGCTGGAAGGGACGTTTGAAGCAGGTGTTGGGATGTGGCCAGGAAACTGGTTTCAAGGCTGGGCTTGTAACGCGTTAGAAGCCGCCATTGGAGTGTTCAGCTTTCTGGCTTTTAAGTGACTACCTTTACTCGTTGCCCTCTTTGGAAACGTCATGAAGCGTCCATTCTGATTTCCAGATTCTTCGTTTCGAGACGTCCCATCGCCTGGGCTCTCCTTGCACCCCTCCTCCTCCATGCCTATCGGCCTGCCAACGGGGAGGAAGGAAATGGCCGGGCAAGTGCATCCCTTGTCCAGAAGCGTCCCGGGCACCACCATGGAAAGGTAAGGCTCGCTGTGGTGTGACGCCTCGCTGTCCCAGCGTGGCAGCCCCGGCTGACTGTCCTCCCTGCCCCTCCAGCTTCAGGAGGCCGGGGGCACCCTTGGACTCCGAGAATGACGGCAGCGCCTGGAGAAGCAGGTCTCACTCTGACGAGCTGTTCCAGCCCATGGGCTCATCCCCCTCCACGGACTCCTTCTTAACGGAAGGTGAGGAGAAGATAGCCTCGCACTGACATGGGTTTCTGTGAGCATTTGCTGAAAGGGATGTTTTCTGAAGGACGTAAGATGGAGGCATTTTTCTTTTATTCTGTTTAAGAGGATTCTGTTCCATGGTGTCTCTTTGGTGCAGGTTCTTCTGGTAAAAACAACACTGAGCCCCAGAGGACACTCCCAGATAGTGACCAAGGGGACATGATGTATTTTTTAAGGGGACGTACTTCCCAAAGAATGTGTCATAAACATGAAGAGAAGGAAATGTGTTGTGTGCTTGCTGGTTTTTAAAATTTTTTTTTACAGCTGTTGATGAATTGGAATAGGATCATACTTTTATATATATATATATATTTCAGTTACTTACGACTGGACTTGTCTGGATCTCTAAGATATTTATCCCCTTGTGTTGCCTCCTACTTCTGGGGGAATAAAAGCATTTTTAAAAAACATGCTTTTGGAGAGGACAGTCTGGGGAATTGCTTGCTGTATCCAAGCTGTATTAATAGTCAGAGGAAAACCAAATGAGGGGAGAGGAGTGATGAGAGAAAGGAGTAGACTCTTCCCCATATATCTGCTTATTTTAAATCCATTGTCATCACGTCTATACTTCTCTGAGCTGGATTCTCTCTAAGGGGTGCTGTTTGGACAAATATTTTCCTGAAGGGGGTATGTGTGTGTTGTCAGATTCTGTCAGAAGAATCTGCACTCACATGTGACTCAAGGCCTCATACCCTGCTTCGTGTTTGCATTGAGGATAGCAAGGCAAGTAAAGAGCAAACCAAGTGGACAAGCACAAGATTCAGTGCAGAGTAACGTGGGGCAGAGAAATCAGTGACTTCAAGATTGTGTGAGCACGTTGTGGAATCTGCAGGTTACCAAAAATAAAACTAAAATAGAACAAGCCAAACAAACGAAAGAATCTTCGTGTGTGTGTGTGTGTGTGTGTGTGTGTGTGTGTGCACAGTCACTGTTAATACCTGATTCTGCTCTGCTTTTCATGAGCAATCTGAACCATTTCACTAGCTTGTTGGTTTTCCTTGTTTCAGTTCTGTATCACAGTATTTTGGCTTCGTTGTTTCTATGTTCATAACAGGTTTCTTCAGGGCGATGAGTCCATAAACACAGGCCCTTGTGAAGGTCTGTTTGTGTTATGCGTGTTCACCCACTTTAGTTTTTCTTTTCTTAACGGATGTTAGATGTTGTGGATTCATCTCTGTGGAGTGACCTCAGCAGTGATGCCCAGGAGTTTGAAGCGGAATCTTGGAGTCTGGTGGTGGACCCTTCATTTTGTAGTCGGCAGGAGAAGGATGTCATCCAAAGACAGGATGTCATTTTTGGTAAGCATTGCAAACATGGTCATGCGGCAGTGTGGTGCAGAGAAAAGAGCATGGATTCAGGCTGGAGTTCAAATTCTGGTTCTACCATTTCCTAGTCACCTAGTCTCAGATATAATGAGGCTCAGGATCAAAATGTTGTGAGGCTTAAAGGAGGCATTGTACATGCTTGGTACAAAGCAGATTTGATTTCTTCTATGCTTTTCAAGTTGATTTAGGCCTGGTCTCTACTCATTTACCTCTTCTGTTATAAGAATCACAGTGAATGCTAACATATTTTAAGGTGGGGTAGTCAAGGCCACTGCATATATGGTCTTGTAGTTTGCCTGCACTCCCCAGGGACTGTCACTCACAGAGACGCAGTGGGACTGGCAGCACTTGGACTGGTATCACGTGTGACTGTGAGTGGTAGTCCTGAGTATGGGGTTCAGTTGTGGGAGGTTTTATGACTTAATGCTGTTTGGGGTGAAGGCAGTCTGAATTAGGGAAGGTTAGATGATAGAGTTGTTAGGAAAAAATGAAGTTTAAAAAATTTTCAAGTACAAAGTAGATGCTGAAAAGTGGTTCCAGGAAGGCACCTTAACTTTAAATATGAGCCTAGTGCTTAGTTTTCACTAATCCTGTGTGTGCAAAGCACCACGAAGTCCAGTGGTGACCAGCCCCTTCTCCCCTGTGTGAGGCGGTCATGCAGGTCAGATGAGCCACTGTCTGTACATGCTGTGAAATCAGCCTCGAGCTGTGTAGGGGGGAATTTCTTTGGAAAGGGTGGTGCTGTCCCCTTTAGTACTTCCCATGAAATTTGTTATATTGTAATGTTCTTCTTTTATTTTTTGATTTCATATATTATTAAAAACAGTCTAACCCATTTGGGGTGAATTATCATGTAGTGTGGTTCAAAGCATGGGCCTTTGGGCCAGAAAGTCTTATGTTCCAGGGAAAATCATTTACCCTCTTTTCTTCATTGGCTTTTAAAGATAAGAAAATCCTTCTTATATTTGGGGTCATAATGGATTAATGGATTAAATGAAGTGACATGGTAGATACTTAGTACAGAGTAGGTGTTACAAATGTGGTAGGATACAATAATAATAATAATAATAAATTAGTGGGTTCCCAATTAAAGAAAGTTTTGTTTATGATAAAATAATAAACAAAGCCACATTTTGATTTGTTTTCCCTCCATGATTGATATTTTGTATTTTTTTTAAAACCTGTATGTAGGTTTGGAAATACTCATTAATCTAGAACTGGGACTTCTGATGGTCTTAGTATTGGTGAATTATTGTTTTCTCTCATGGTGTATTTTTAAAATTGATATATCACAAAAATTGAGATCTAAAACTCACCCCTTTACAGTGTACAAATCTATATTATAGTATATTTGTAACCTTCTAATATATTTATAAAGTTGTGCAACCACCCACCACTGTCTAATTCCAGAGCAGTTCCGTACTCCAGAAAGAAGCCCTGTGCCCAGGAGCAGCCATTCCCCTTTGCCCCCTCCCACCAGCACCTGGAAACCACTCATCTATTTTCTGTCCCTATGAATTTATCTATTCTGGACATATGGTGTAAATTGTACAATATTTAGGTTTTGGGGCCTGGCTGCTTTCACTTACACTGTTTTCAAGGTTCATCCATGCTATAATATAATTCAGCACTCTATTCCTTTTTGTGGTTGAGTGATAGTTCATTGTACATATATACCACACTTTGTTCTTCTGATCATGACTTGATGGTCGTTTTGGGTTGTTGCCAATTTGGGGGTCACATGGTAACTTTATGTTTAGCCTTTTGAAGAACTGTTTTCCAAAGCAGCTATAACATTTTGCATTCACACCAGTGATGTATGAGGGTTTTGATTTCTCCACATCCTTACCAAGGCTTCTTTATTGTTCATCCTTTAAATCACAATTATTTTAGTGTGTGTAATGTGCTGTCTCATGGTAGTTTTGATTTATGTTTCCCTGATGGCTAATGATGTTGCTTGTGTTTTCGTTTGCTCATTGGCTATTAGTATATCTCTTTAGAGAAACAGCTGTTCGAATCTTTTGCCTATTTTGAACTGTTGTGGTTTTTTTTATTGTTCAGTTAAAAGAGTTCTTTATATATTCTGGACTTGGGTCCCTTATCAAATACATGATTTGCAATTATTTTCTCCTGTTACATGGATTGTTGTTTTCACTTTCTTGATGATGTCCCTTGATCATAACACACTGGTTTCTCTTGGAGAAAGTAGAACTTTGGAGACAGATCCAGTAATGGAAAGGACCTACTGTTGTATGCATTGAAGAACTTTATTGTGTTTAATTCAATGTAATTCAAGCTAATTGTGCTCCAGTAATGGAAAGGACCTACTGTTGTATGCATTGAAGAACTTTATTGTGTTTAATTCAATGTAATTCAAGCTAATTGTGCTCCTCAGTTCAGTTCAGTCACTCAGTCGTATCCGACTCTTTCCTACGCCATGGACTGCAGCACGCCAGGCCTCCCTGTCCATCACCAGCTCCTGGAGTTTACTCAAACTCTGGTCCATTGAGTCAGTGACGCCATCCAACCATCTCATTCTCTGTCATCCGCTTCTCCTCTTGCCTTCAATCTTTCCCAGCATCAGGGTCTTTTCAAATTGTGCTCCTACTCAATGCAAAAAAAAAAAAAAAATAGGTAAACTAAGTTATATTTTATGGAGTATTCAGGACAAAATAAAACCTGGTTCCCAACTGAAGTACCTGAAGATGTTAGCTGGTTATATTATGAAAGTTTGATACATTGGATTCTGTATATATTGGACTTAACTGTTACATATCCTCTTATAATATCTGGGAAGAAGAGAATAATTTTGAGCTTACATTAAATATTTAGTCAATGCTGATTTAATAGTAGAAGAGTATTGTTATTCCTAAACCTTCCGTCTTTTTTATTTGTGTAACATACAGTGTTTAGCTACAAATTTAGGTCAATAGGGATACTTTTGAAAAAATTGAGGTCTGACTGACATATGACATTATGTTAGTTTCATGACAACCTAATGGTATTTGTATATATATTGCAAAATGATCACCACAGTACATCTAGTTAACCTCCAGGGATGCTTGTTTTAAACCTTGTTTCTGCTCACCTGTTCCAGAGCTAATGCAGACAGAACTGCATCACGTCCAGACCCTGTTCATCATGTCTGAGATCTTCAGGAAAGGGATGAAAGAGGAGCTACAGCTGGACCACAGCACTGTGGACAGAGTCTTCCCCTGTTTAGATGAGTTACTTGAAATCCACAAGCGTTTCTTCTGTAGTATGAAGGAGCGCAGGCAGGAATCCTGTGTTGGCAATGAAAGGAATTTCATCATCAACCGAATTGGAGATATTCTAGTGCAACAGGTGAGAAAGGTTTGAAAGTCTCAAAATCTCAGAGCCCAAAGGTGCAGACTCTCTAGTGTTCAAAGCCTGCAGGGAACTGAAATTGATTTCATTACGATGATTGACGGTTGGTTTTCTTTTATTTGATGCTGGAGTGTGTGCCAGTGGATGGCTCTTCCGTGTTGCAGGATACCTGGATCGTCCATCTATCTATCACTGTCTCCAGCTGGAGGCGCAGCCACAAATGAATTCCTTATGAAAATTCACTTCTTGATGTGATGGGCTGTCTAATAACATGCCTCTCCCATTGGCCCTTGATAGTCTCATCAGTATTTGCAAAATAAGCATTGCCTAATTTTAGGAGTGAGGCAGATCTGTTATCTTGAGAGCCCTGGAGTTCATGCCTGATAGATAAGCAAATTTCACTAGAAGGAGGCACTTTTTAGGTGCTTGGGATGTTTGAGGCATCAGTGAGAATAGGCTGTGCCACTCATCTGTAAAAAAATAATGTATTGTTGGCAATTTGTATTGGCCCCTAACCTCTCTGAAAGAAGCTCTCCATTTAAAACATGCTAATACATGCATGCGTTCTCAGTCATATCTAACTCTTTGTGACCCTATGGACAGTAGCTCGCCAGGCTCCTCTGCCCATGGAATTTTCCAGGCAAGAATACTGGAGTTTGGGTTGCCATTTTCTCCTCCAGGGAACCTTCTCCAACCAGGGATCAAATCGCATCTGCTGTGCCTCCTGCATTGCAGGTAGATTCTTTACCACGGAGCCACTGGGGGAAGCCCCAGAACATGCTAATACAAAAGTTAAGTAACATGCATCCGCAACCTTAAAATGGCAAGGACTTTTAAGGTACTTCCACTATATTACCTCACCTAATCTCCACTATACAGTGAGGTAAATATTATTTTCCCTAAAACTGAAGTATGGAGAAGTAATGACTTTCCCAAGTTCACACATCTTGTTAAATGGCATAGCTGGGGTTTAAGTTAAGAATATGTTATTTTGAGATACCATGGGAACATGCTGGGGAAGCTTGCTACCATCACTAGTCTCTAAGTCCCAGTAAGGTAGGGAGTCTCATCTATTTGGTTACTACTCTATTTCAATACCTAGAACAGTGCTGGGTACTATAAATATTTATTGAATGAATGGGCCTGCAATGCAGAAGACCCGGGTTCGATTCCTGGCTCGGGAAGATCCCCTGGAGAAGGAAATGGCAGCCCACTCCAGTATTCTTGCCTGGACAATCCCATGGACAGAGGAACCTGGCAGGCTTCGGCCCTGGGGTTGCAAGAGTCGGGTACGATTTAGCAACTAAACCACCACCATGGATTGCTTAGGAAAAACACACCAGGTATTCACTCCAGGGCTATGTTTTGCAGTCGCTTAAAGCATCTGAGGAGAGGCATGGAGATCTCTCACTAGTTACTTTAGTTTGTCATTCTCTAAGTAGATGCCAAAATGTCATGTTCAGAATATTAATTTTATATCAGTTTCACCCTGTCACAGATACCAAAGGAATTTAGTTATTGGTCTATAGACTAAACATTTAAATATACTTAAATACAAATATTTGTAATACACAAGAAGAAAAAAAAAAATCCTGACAATTGCCCCAGATCTTTTCCCTCATGTCTCATTGTGTAAAAATCCACACTCGTGATAAGTTTCTAATCAAAGTGCTAAATGTTTTGCATCTAATCTTTAAAGTCCTCGACCTGTACTATCGTCATAATTCACCCCAAACATGTACAGTGCCAGGTTAAGAGACAGTAAAGTACTTTGCAAGACAGTTTGAATTAAAATGTCTAATTGTGTCTTTGTGAACTCGAATCTGAGTGCTTTCAAAAATGAAGTGCAAGATTATTTTTTCATTTGAAAGTATTTCCATCTATCTTTCTGCCCTTGATACAATCATAACTTTTAATTCTAATCATTTAAAATATTTTTTTGTTCTTTCATCACTTTCATAGTTGACAAAAGTTTCACATTTCTACCAGTTTTTTATTTAATTTGTGTGGAAATTGAGGACAAGGTTTGGGAAGCTGGCTGTTAGCACAGGGTAAAGCCTGGCAGTCTTTTGGATAAAGCACACACTTTTCCAACCGGGGGAAAATCCTTGGTATTCAGAGAAAGGATTAAGTCTGCTTTTGTGTTCCTGTTCGCGGACACGGTTAGTCGGTGTGGCGGACTTCCTTCCAATACCGTGTAAATAAAATTGTCTCCTGAACAATATAGTAGCAAAGTCCTCAGACCGTGGCTGTGGGAGTGGCGCTCTGCGGGCACAGAGGGCGTGCAAGCTGCTTAGGGTGTGTGAGCGGGCCTGGGGAAATCCCACATTCCAGTCTCAGACGCCAGGTCTCAGGAGGCCGACTGGAATGTGACGGTAATTTAGTCAGTGGGAACTTGTGTTGGTGAGGAATTCTGAACATGTGGAGCATGGTGGGTATATAGCAGTGGTTTTCCAATTTCAGGTACATAGACGTCTCTTAGAACTTGTTAAGAATGAGGTATCCCATGTACCCACCGCCTACCTAGTGTGTTGTTTGATAGCACTGGGTCTGGGATTTGGCATTTTAAAATTATTTTCCGCCAATAATAATCTCATTATGTATCAGCCGAGGTGCTGATAGAGATACAAAAAAATTACAGAATGTTGCTGTCATCATGAAGATTCCTCATCTGGCCATTTTATAGCCACACCTCCTCCTCTCCTGTCTCCAACTGCTGGCCATCACTAATCTGTTCTCTGTCATTTCAGTCATGACATATAAGTTATATACATGTTATGTAGGTTATATACAGAGTATGTCCCTTTGGATTGACTGTTTTTCACTCAGCACAATTCTCTCCATCACTCGGATGGCTGTGTGTGAGCTTTATGCTGAGGTGTGGACGTGCCGCAGTTTGTTTAATCACTCACTTATTCAGAAGCACCTGGTTATTGCTCGTGTGCTCAGCTGCTAAGTCATGTCCGACTCCTTGTGTCCCCGGGGACTGTAGCCCACCAGGCTCCTCCGTCCTTGGGATTGCCCAGGCAAGAACACTGGAGTGGGTTGCCATTTCCTCCTCCAGAGGACCTTCTTGATCCAGGGACTGAACCCACATCTCCTGCATTGGCAATGGATTCTTTATCACTGAACCTTCTGGGAATCCATGCACACATGAGTCCATGAACAGTCACATGCAGATTTGTGTGCATATTTAAGTTATCATTTCTCTGGGATCAGTGCCTGGGAGTACAGTTTCTGGGTTGTATGTATGGTTGGTAGTTGCATGTTTAATTTTATAAGAAACTGCCAACTGGTTTTCAGAGAGGATGTAACATTTTACATTCCTCTCAACAATGTACTGGTAATCCAGTTTCTCCACGCCCTCACCAGCATTAAGAATTGTCACTGTTTTTCATTTAACTATTCTGAGAGGTGTGTAGTAATGTCTTGTTGTGGTTTAAATTACATTTCCCCAGTGGCTTATGATGTAGGCCATGTTTCATATGCTTACTTGCATATATGTCTATGTCCTCTCTGGTGAAATGTCTGTCCTTGTCTTTTGCCCATTTTCTATTTGGATTGTTTTCTTACTGTTGAACAGTTATTTCTTTATCTAACCTTCAGGCAGATAGGTAGTTTGTGAATATTTTCTCAAAATCTGTAACTTCTGTAATTTGGGTAAACTCCAATATGTCAAGTTTTTGCTTTAAGGTTCAGGCTCTTGGTTTCAAGTCTAAGAACTCTTTATCTAGCATAAGATTCCAAAGATTTTTCTCCTATGGTTTTTTTTTTTCTAGTTTTACATTTTTAAGTTTTATGTTTTACATTTAAGTCTGTGATCCATTTGGAGTTAATTTTTGTATAAAATGTGAGACTTTGGTCACGATTCTTTTTTATTTTCATCTGTGAATGTTCAACTGCTCTAATATTGTCTGTTGAAGGGGCTGTCCATCTTCCAATAAATTGCTTTGCTCTCTGTCAAAATCTGTTGGGCATTTTGGGTTCCTATTTTGTTCCATGATGTATGTGTATCATCCCATAGTGATAGTTAAGACTACATATAATAAATCTTGTTATGTAATAATATATATAATAATAAGTTATATAATAAATCTTGAAATTGAGTAGACAGTTCTTTTACTTTATTATTTTTCAAGATTATTTTTAGCTATTCTGGTTCCTTTATCTTTGGTATAAATTCTAGAATAATCGTCTAGATCTCTAAAAACTTGCTAGATTTATTAAGAATTGCATTAAACCTGTACACTCATTTGAGGAGAAGTGACATTTTTAGTGTGTTGACTCTTCCAATCTATGAACGTGGTGTATTTATTTAAATATTTTATTTCTTTCATCAGCATTGTGTAGTTTTTAGCACACAAGGTCTCTGTATGTTTTGTTAGATTTGTAGCAATGTATTCTTGTTGGTGGTTTAAGAATCATCTCCTGAGATGTATTTGCCTCAAACAGATAAAACTAGGAGCAACGTTGAAAAGTCCAGAGTTAGTGATGAACTTCCTGAGGGGGTGTAGGTATATTTTGGTTTCTGTTGCAGTGACCCTCAACATGGATGTGTATATGTGGGGTGATCAGAGTCTGGAAGACTGGCATTCACATGATTCAGCGGATTCTCTCCATACCAGCTTACGATTCTAAGTGGGTTCCTTTGTAGATTTTTGAACAGAGATTTTTCTGCAGGTTAAGGTTTTTGAAATACCCAGTCCCTGTTTCTACTTGTGACTCTCAGTTAATAAATTGGCCTTCTGGTTACTTCTCTTTCTCTGTCATCTTGGTTAATAATAGCCTGCCTCGTGATCCATTTGTGATGACAAAAATCAAGTTCCTAACTGAGCACCGAGTTCATGGACATGATCAGTTAGTTAGTCAGTGTAAACGTCAGTTTTCCTGAGGGTCACTGAATATGCCCTATACCATTCCTTCACTCTATAAAAGTATTACAACTGCAAATTGAAATTATAAAGTTGTGTAAACACACAGAACATAGAAGATAGCAAATGTTTTTCATTTGGCTATTGATAATTGAGTTAGTTCAATGTCATATAACCACATATAATCACATATAATCCTCTTACCTATTGATTACTTCCTCTTTCTTTAAAAGATATCTATGGAAGAGAACTGATTGTGGTCAGAAATTCCAGGAATTTATTTTTTATTTGCAAAGAATGCATTGAAATATATGAAAATTGCATGTTCTTTTTAGTGTTTAAAAGGTGAAAGTGAAGTCGCTCAGTCATGTCCGACTCTCTGTGATCCCATGGACTGTAGCCTACCAGGTTCCTCCATCCATGGGATTCTCCAGGCAAGAATACTGGAGTGTGGAGTGAGTTGCCATTTCCTTCTCCAGGGGATCTTCCTGACCCAGGGATTGAACCCGGGTCTCCCACATTGCAGACAGACGCTTTATCCTCTGAGCCACTTAGAACTGACTAAATTTTCAAACCATCATTGAAATGTTATTCTTCTCAGTTTTCAGAGGAAAATGCAAATAAAATGAAGAAAATATATGGGGAATTCTGTAGCCATCACAAAGAGGCTGTTAGCCTCTTTAAAGAACTCCAGCAGAATAAAAAGTTTCAGAATTTTATTAAGGCAAGTATTTTAAAACTTACAAAATGGTAAGCCAACATAAAGTTCATGCTTGTTTTTTACATGATCTAAGCAAGTTTCACATCTAGGTACTGTTTTTCAGGGAAGAAGAAAGTGATATGTTTGTGGCAAAGATAGAAGACTGCTTTTTCTGTGTTAGTAAAATATTTCTCCCAAATCATTTACTTTTGTATTTATATTTGTGAAGACATGTTTTCCATACTTTTGAGCACCTTTGTAGTATCTTATGAAACTATTTCATGCTGTGACAAGTAATAAGTCAGAAGAGTCACAGTAAAAATAAAGAATCCACTCCAGTGCCTCTGGATTAATTGCAAGCAAATCTGTGATGCACCTCATTTCATATATAACTTGTATATCTGAACAATATATATTTAAAAAAATTACAGTGGCGTTATTATACTTAAATAAACAATAATTCTTTAATATCTTCAAAGAATTGGCCAGTATTCAAAATTCCCTGATTATCTCATAAAATTGGATTGCTTAAATTAGGATCTGACCAAGGTTTAGATATTGTATGCAGGGCTTATGTCTTTTAAATCACCTTTAAAATTGAACATGCCCCATCCCATTTTTTGGCGTCCAACTTATTGAAGGAATTTGTCCCTTAGAGTTTCACAGACTCTTAATTTTTTTATCTACCGTTTTGGGAATGCTACCAGATTCTCCTTTTAAAAAAAATACATGTGTATTAAGAACTTGAAATGAAGACTGAGGTTTTTAGAAAAAAGTTGCCCTGATTAGAGGAAACTTTAAGTACTATGATAAAGAACAACAAATGTAGAGGAAAACCTGTTGGGAAAACAAATAGTTAATTGCAAACTCCAAAATATAACTGATTTCTGAGTGTTTTTCAAAATTTTTGCTATTCATGAATCTTAGCACTTTTATGTATTAAAACTTGCTCATTTTGGAATTAACTATATCAGAGTAACTTGAAACTTACTAATTTTGGAGATTTGGGTTGTTGATATTAATTTCAAAGTATACCATTTAATGAAGATAATGTTTCAATTAATGATCATGCGTGTTATGTCTGAATAGAATGATACCATTGCAGATTCTTTGTATTGTTAAATTCCTACCTAAAAAGAAAATATAGGTAATGTTTGTATATATTAAAATATATATGCATATATATTTTAAGCTCCGAAATAGTAATCTTTTGGCTCGACGCCGAGGAATTCCAGAATGCATTCTGCTGGTCACTCAGCGCATCACAAAATACCCTGTTTTGGTGGAAAGGATATTGCAGTACACAAAGGGTGAGTGATGACTTCTGGGATCAACATTTGCCTCTTTCATTAGGTTTAAACATCACTGAGGTGTTGTAAACATTTATAAATGTTGGTGGCATCTGATTCATAAAGATTGTTCGTTATAGAAAATCTGTAAAGCCTTAGGATTTGGATCCATTTTGAAAAGTTCTCTTTCATAATGTGACTTGGCCAATAGTCTGAATGCCTCCAAGCAGCCCAAAGCAAGTAGGCCTCCTCGTACGCTGAGCCTGTCTTTCCCATCTCTATTTCCCCCACGTCCAAACCTTAATACCTCTTCTTCATCTTCCATTACCCTCCCAGCAGTGATTTGTTAGATTGGGGATGATTTATGAAGGAGCTATTTTTGACCCTGTCAACTCATCAGAAACTAACAGCTGGGAATCCTCTGAGACCCTGTTAACCCACGTGACTGTTCTGCAAGCTCCGTGAGGGGTTGTTAGTTCAGTAGGTAGTCCTGTGGTTGGTACAAATAGGTTATCAATAATAGAACAGTGCAGTGAGTGGACAGGCAAAAGTGCCTGTTCCTCAAGGATCAGGCTTATTGATCATGAGGGAATTATTAGGACGGTAGTGTCTTATGTTAACAAGGGCTTTGGTTTAACTTTGTGTAAATTTGTGTGGCCGTTGCAGATACTTGTCTCTGCCACTCATTAGTTGGGCAAGTTAATGAAATGAGCCTCAGTGTTCTCCACCAAATGAGAATACTAGTCCTTATCTTATGGATTTGGTGGGAGGGTTAAATAAGATGGTCTCAGAAAGTGCTCAGTATACAACCTAATATAAATAAGGTGCTTGATAAGTGGGGCTGTTTTTATTATCTTTATTATGATCAGTTGACTTGAAGACCATGAAAATGGTAATACCCACTCTAAAAAGTCAACTTCTCACATCCTTTCATTGGTAGGGGTCTTGGTGAGTAGAAATGCATGATTTAGTCTTTCCGTTTTTTTAGTCACATTAGAATGTGAGTTCAGTCAGGAATGATAGCACCTATTCCTTATGTCCCATTTTTATTGCTTTCTGTAATTAATATACAAGAAAATATAGGCACAATATAAAGAGACATGCTTCATAATTTGTTCTTGATGAAAGAATGAAAACGAAATTAAGACTTTCAGTTTGTATCATGGTTATATTTTCTTTCTTAATTTTAACGTATGTCTAAAAACTGTCAGATTGTGTGAGGTCAGCTACTGCTGCTCCAAGAATCATCCCATGTCAAATTCCAGGTGGAATGTGAGACAGAGATTGCAGCTTGGTATGTCGGAAGTGAGAATTGAATTCTGGCTCCTCAGGTGTAGCTGTCATAGTGGCTGAGTGAACACTGCCTCCTTGATTGAGTCAGACCTCTCCCCCAGCTCTTTCTCTGGCTTCTGGGCGCCGAGGTCCTGTGACTGTACTAGGGCGGTGCTCTTGGGACGTGATTAGAATACCCTTCACCTGGAGATCTTGTTTACAAGCAGAGTCTGCTTCAGTAGGACTGAGATGGAACCCAAGGCAAGCAATCCTGACAAGACTTCTGGGTGGCGCGCGCATTCCTGCACTAAAGAGTCGTAGGCTGTGAAAAGACAGTAATCTATCCCTGAAGATCAGAAACCTTTTCTTGCCTTATGTTAAGTCACTTTGCAATTCAACTTTGATTTTCTCTATTCAGCTTTCCTATATTTGAAATACACTCTTTATAAAGAAGAATATTTATTTTTGGTGGTGGGGACTGCTGCTTAGGTGAGTGACAGGGCAGTAAAGTCGAAAAGTAAAGGCAGTAGGTTCTATCGTGGGCAACGAGAAAATCTTCCTTGTTAACCACGGTGTCACAAGCTGTTCCTTGGTTGTCTGACTAAGCTTTCATGTACCTGCTTAAGGCATTTAGAGCCTGGAACGTTTAGATCCTTCAGAGGACAAGTCCTTATTCCATTTCACTGCTCTTCCTGTGTATTTACTTCTGCTGTTCTAGGCTCTAGAGAATCTTCTGTTTTCTCTGTCGACTTTCTTTTCTTCTCTCCTAGCAGTTTCTGACTTCCTGAAACTTTCTCTTTCAGCTCCATTCACCTCAATAAACATCAGTTAGTTTTTTAAACATCAAATTTAGAAAATAGTTAAATTTACTTCATCGGAAGCTCCAGGAAGCTGTTGCAGAAACGCCTCTAGAAGTTTTTCTTCAGATAGTCTAGAGATAAGAGATTTGGCCTGGATTTCAAAGAATCGTAGTTGGGCTGATGATTATCTACTCTGTTGGCATAGCTGACTTAGCCACTCAGCACAGTGCCTTGGTCCCAATTTTTGAGGCTGAAAAGATGTTTTAATATATATTATTAGTATATTTATCTTTATGCTAATGCAGTTGTAAACTATAATTTTGAATGTTACTTTTTATGGAGCAAGGGATCCAGGAAAGCAAATGAGTCTGGGGTCCATTCAAGTCACACGGCAGCCTCCTTTTGGGAAAGGATTTCAGGTTGGGCTTGTAGCTCAGTGAAGTTCTGAGAAGCTTGGTATGGGGATTGCTTGATTACTCATGTCTGGGCAGGTGGAAGGAAGGCTGAACTTGGGATATGACAGTCACTGCTCTAGGGAAGAAGGTCAGACCAGTCTCTAGAGCTCAGACATCATGTTGTCATAGTGTTCCTGCTGACGTATCTGATAAATCAATCTTCTTAAGGACACATTTTAACCGTCGTTTTGGGCAGGAGGGATGCAGAGTGATGATAGAATATTTGAAGTTTTTTCCCTCTTTTTTTATATTGACGTATAGTTGATTAACAATGTTGTGATAGTTTCAGGTGTACAATAAAGTGATTCAGTTATACATGTTTCTGTTTAGATTGTTACAAATATTCAGAGTTGCATGTACTAGACAGTAGGTTCTTGTTGGTTGTCCATTTTAAACATACCAGTGTGTACATATCAGTCCCAAACTCCCTAATATTTGAAGTTAGTCCAACATTTTTGCTGTGGGATTTCTGCTATTTAGATGATGTTTTTCACTTTTTTTTAACATTAAAGGAAAAGTGTCTCCCTGAGCACTCTGGCTTATTGCTCGGTGTCTGTTCTTTCTTTTTCCCATGCAGAGAGCACTGAAGAACAGAAAGACTTATGCAAAGCTCTTTGCTTAATTAAAGACATGATTGCAGCTGTGGATTTAAAAGTCAGCGAATACGAGAAAAAACAAAAATGGCTTGAGATCCTAAATAAGATTGAAAACAAAACGTACACTAAGCTCAAAAATGGCCATGTGTTTAGGAAACAGGCGCTGATGAGTAAAGAGAGGACCCTGTTATACGATGGCCTTGTCTACTGGAAAACTGCTACAGGTCGTTTCAAAGGTACCGTGGCTCCAACAGACCAGTTTCTCTCTCTACCGCGCGTTATTCATTTAATAGAGGACAGATTTTCCAAAGAAAAATGGTTCAGCAATGCAGGCACACACACAAACTGTGGGTCAGTAGAAAGATTCCTGTAGGATCACGTTGGAAACTTCAGTAGATGGAGGTGGCCCACCCTATACACCTTTGGGGAGAGTTTGCTGCCCCCAAACAAAAGGCTTCCCAAGTGTTGCATGGGTTTTCAAGTTTGCAATGTCTGAATCAAAGTCACTGAGAATCCCAATTGGTGGCATACAAATATTATTCTGGAAAATATGCCTACACACCCAGAGTCTATTGTGTGCCAGTCGCCCAGGGCTCAGACCACTGAGGAGAGAAATAAACTCTAAACATCTTCGGTGGTGAATGACATAATGCATGAATATACGTGTTGACATTGGTGGTGTTTGCTATCGAGCAGTCATCTGTTATCTGATTAGCGTCTAAAACAGTTTATTCTGATCCTTAAGGAATGATTCTATAGCTAGCACCTTGCCGAGGCTTTGTCAACACTGGCCACTGGACTTGATAGGACCTTGTTTTTCACTGAATATTTTTCTTCCATTTTTGAAAGCTACAACATTAAATTTTGCTGGAGATTTAGCTTGTACGGACAGTGACACACACAAGCATGCACTTAAATGCCACTTACTTACTATATTATCTCTAAAGTAAGTCTTTAGCTATCATAATATGGACATTTTGATAAAAGTTTTATAGTTAGACTGAATCTTAGATTTTTAATTTTTAGTTTGTTTAAATTAAACATGAGATGAGAATTTTAATAAGGGCATTTGAATTGTGGTTTGCTTAATTAATACCAGTAATTTTTTTTCCTTTGAAGATATCCTTGCTCTACTTCTCACTGATGTGCTGCTCTTTTTACAAGAAAAAGACCAGAAATACATCTTTGCAGCTGTTGTAAGTATTTGGCTATGTGATGAATATTTCAATTACTTTAATCCCACATCTTCTTGGAAAACGCCTGAAATGCCTAGTGAAATTAAATGGTCATTGGCAAGATCATGCCTGTGGTATATTCCCGTTATCAGTGATTACAGTGTTCAGTAACAAGCATCCAGTTGGTTTACCAAGCATGATAGGAGGTGGTTTATCATAACCAGGACTGGTATTCCGTTGATGCAGCAATTTGATCAACTGTGAAAATATTGAAGTATTTTGATACTAGTTGGTGAATGTGTGCTTAGTCGCTCAGTCGTGTCCAGCTCTTTGCAACCTCATGGACTGCAGCCTGCCAGGCTCCTCTGTCCATGGGGATTCTCCAGGCAAGATACTGGAGTGGGTTGCCATGCCCTCCTCCAGGGGATCTTCCCAACCCAGGCGTTGAACCCAGGTCTCCTGCACTGCAGGCAGATTCTTTACTGACTGAGCCACCAGGGAAGCCTCTGCTGCTTGACTCTCTTGGTCTTCCCCTCAGAAACTCCCTCCGCTCCCACTCCTGACTTCCCAGCAACTGAGATGTTAATGCTGGGAGCAGCAAATCCCTTCTGGCACCGCACTCTCTTTATCCCTTTCAGCAGCGCCTGCTGTACCAGCTGCTAACTCCATCCGTGCTGTTCCTCCTGCCAAACATGAGGATACCATCCTGGTGTCTGAGGTGTAAAGAGGGTTCTTTCTTCATTCTCCCATAGTGGCTGTTAGATAATAAGGCTGATCAGATAACACTTATCTTTGCACTGTTATTTAATCTCATCGCCAGCACAGAGTGAGGCATAGAACAGCAGTAAAACCAATATTTTATAGCATGTCTTATGCAGCATCTTGTGGTCCACAGTGACTCACATAAAGATGGAAGATGCCATCAGTTAACCCTCATCAGCATTGTGGGGCCTCAGGCCCTGTTACAGGAACGAGTCTAAGGTGCAGTACCAATGTGAGCACCTAACGGAAGCTCTCCACCACGTTCGTGTGTGTCGTCCATTGATTGATACGGAATGAATCACTGAACAGAATCGGCCACTTTATGTAATCAGCAGTGGATGTGATGTAACAATGAGGCTGAATGTAGAAGTTCCTTTACCTCTTTTCCTTGGGCAGAGGTTGTCAACTCCAGTGTCTTCAGGGATTGGGGAGGCAGTATATTAATAAATGAGTAAACTGGCCCAGTCTCTTGCTGTCAAGGAGCTGATAGTGGTAGAGACTGCAGTGAACTGGTGAATTCATGCCCTTTCCTGAAGAGGTCAGGATGACTCAGCCGTTGCCTGTGTTTTATTTTTTATTTTATTTTTTTCCATTTATTTTTATTAGTTGGAGGCTAATTACTTTACAATACTGTACTGGTTTTTGCCATACATTGACATGAATCAGCCATGGATTTACATGTGTTCCCCATCCCGCTCCCCGCTCCCGCCTCCCTCCCCATCCCATCCCTCTGGGTCTTCCCAGTGCACCAGGCCCGAGCACTTGTCTCATGCATCCAACCTGGACTGGTGATCTGTTTCACCCTTGATAGTATACTTGCTTCAGTGCTATTCTCTCAGAACATCCCACCCTCGCCTTCTCCCACAGAGTCCAAAAGTCTGTTCTGTACATCTATGTCTCTTTTTCTGTTTTGCATATAGGGTTATTGTTACCATCTTTCTAAATTTCATATATATGCGTTAGTATACTGTATTGGTCTTTATCTTTCTGGCTTACTTCACTCTGTATAATGGGCTCCAGATTCATCCATCTCATTAGAACTGATTCAAATGAATTCTTTTTAACGGCTGAGTAATATTCCACTGTACCACAGCTTTCTTATGTACCACAGCTTCCTTATCCATTCGTCTGCTGATGGGCATCTAGGCTGCTTCCATGTCCTGGCTATTATAAACAGTGTTGCAATGAACACTGGGGTACATGTGTCTCTTTCAGATCTGGCTTCTAAGGTGTGTATGCCCAGGAGTGGGATTGCTGGGTCATATGGCAGTTCTATTTCCAGTTTTTTAAGAAATCTCCACACTGTTTTCCATAGTGGCTGTACTAGTTTGCATTCCCACCAACAGTGTAAGAGGGTTCCCTTTTCTCCACACTCTCTTCAGCATTTATTGCTTGTAGACTTTTGGATAGCAGCCATCCTGACTGGCGTGTAATGGTACCTCATTGAGGTTTTGATTTGCATTTCTCTGATAGTGATTTTGAGCATCTTTTCATGTGTTTGTTAGCCATCTGTATGTCTTCTTTGGAGAAATGTCTGTTTAGATCTTTGGCCCATTTTTTGATTGGGTCATTTATTTTTCTGGAATTGAGCTTCAGGAGTTGCTTGTATATTTTTGAGATTAATCCTTTGTCTGTTTCTTGATTTGCTATTATTTTCTCCCATTATGAAGGCTGTCTTTTCACCTTGCTTATAGTTTCCTTTGTTGTGCAAAAGCTTTTAAGTTTAATTAGGTCCCATTTTTGGGCCCAGGGTTGCTAATCCTCTGCTTTCCCCCAAAACTCAGAAATCTAGTGTTTTTATTTTAAAACAGTGAAATGCTCAGTTTTTAAAGACTGGAAAATTATGTTTAAAAAGCTCTCTGCAAGCTGGCCTAGGCCTTTGCATCACTAGTTTTTGACATCTATCTCCAAAGTAGCCAGGTTACCTCCATTCCTAGAGATTTAATTTGAATTCTTGACCATCCCTAGAGTCCCTGTGTGGTTCACATGAGTAATCTTGGTCCTGCCCCTGATGCCTCCTGGTCTGTGGTGGTTAAATGGAAGCTACTTTCTATCCACTGACCTGTTTTTCATTTTTAAAATATCTGACCCCACCACTTCCTCTCCTGCAACACTAAACTACTAGTTCAAATTATATATGTGTGTGTGTGTGTATTCAAACCTACTCTGCCTCTGCCTCTTTATGTACAGAGGCTGCTGACCTTGTAAGCTGAGGAAGCTGAAATAGCATTGCAAGAAGGAAAGTAGATAAGGTCTTATATAGTAAACCCATTATCGAGTAAGGGATATTAAACATGCTCACAGGTGCTCCCTAATTAGCAAGAGCAGCATTCCAAAAGCTTTGGCACAAAGCAGCTTTGACTTCCATGAGCAGAGGCAGCACCCAAGACTGAGCAGACCAATGGTTTGTCCCATGGTGGGTTGGTTTTCGGTGTTTGCTGCTCTTAAGAATTGAATGAAGATTGAGTGAAGTGATCCTCTGGTCATACCCTTGCACACACCTTCAGATGTGGTGAAGCTGGGTGCTGCTGGGAAAATAGCCAAGCACTGAGGAGTCAACGGGGAGGGCTGGCGCGGCGTGTTCTGGATAAAGGCGTCTCACTTTCTGAGGCAGAAACAAAGCTACGTGCTGCAGCCAGCTCTGTAAACGGTGGTAGAAGCCACAAACCAGAGAAGTCTTCATATTTAGCCCCCAAACTGTTCATTGTGCAGGCATTCTTTTGGCCATTTGTTCAACTTTACCTACCTACCAAAATTAGCATTATCCATGTTTTTATCCATATTTGAATGCCCAGTGCTTAAAAGGAGGCCCTGAAGGATCACAGTAAATGTCGATAGGAAAGTGATTTAATCAGCCAAATTTTAGACTTTGCTCCTATTTCCGTCTGATGGAATTATGCCAAATAGAGTTCTAAAGACATGTAGTGAGTTGCCTACTTTATTTAAAACAATGTGTTAGGTAAATGAAGATGAATGAGACCCACTTCTGCTCACCAAGAGCTCACCTGTCTGCTTGGTGAGAACAAGAGGCATTTGCAGGTGGAGTGAGCCTTGGTGCTGTGATAGCAGGAGACATTGGTCCTGGAGAATCTGAGGTCTTGCACTCCCTGCTTACCTTTCATTTTAATAGATTTCCCTTTGGTGCTTGGGGTTCTGTACTCGTCACCTTGTGAAAACAGTGTTGCTATTAGGTGCCAAATCCAAGGGTCACTTTAGGTCTTCCAACCCTCTTAATCTATTCATAATATTTGATACACTGTTTCCATGCCCTTCTAGAAAAGTCTCTCTATCCCTCACTACAGCCTTTTTTGATATTTTTTCTTATTGCTCTGATTGTTCTTTTTAAATGATATCTTTTAAAATCACCAGTTCCTAAGGACATTCTCCTGTATCCTCTTTTTCCATCTGCTCTTCACCATACCTTTTCATTGGAGATCTTACCCACTTCCACAGCTCTTCCGGAAAGGTTGCAGTGAGATATTTGCCTAATACTGTTGCTTTCCTTAGCTATTGTGTCTTGTGAGACCCTTCCTTTAAGTAGGATACTGTTTCATCTGCACATCATCCTGTTTTCTGTAGGATCAGAAGCCATCAGTTATTTCCCTTCAGAAGCTCATTGCTAGGGAAGTTGCAAATGAGGAGAGAGGAATGTTTTTGATCAGCGCTTCATCTGCTGGTCCTGAGATGTATGAAATCCATACCAACTCCAAGGAGGAAAGAAATACCTGGATGAGACGGATTCAACAGGCAGTAGAAAGGTAGTACTTCCTTCTGTCCACTGTTTCGGGAATGGACTTGCTCTATTGGGGAAAAGAATCTAACCATGTCTCCCCCGCATGAAAGCTCAGCCTCAGCTAGAAGGGTCTGCTCCCTGCCCTTTGCTCCTGCCTGCCGTAGCCCCTCATCTGCATCTTTGTTCTCCACGCTTCCCTGCATGTAACGCCCCGTCTCCCTCTGCCTGTGGGACTCCTGCCCATCTTGGTACAGCTGTGACCCAGCATCTTCATGAAGACCTCCTCAGTTCCACTGGTCTCTTCCTAACCTGAAATTCCTTAATACCTGCTCCCAAAGCATTTATTGATGCTTGATATCTGCTACTGCCTTGTAGCTATTATCTTATTTATGTATATATGTTTGGTTATTAGATTGGAAGCTCCTTGAGGGCAGGGACCATGTCTTCTGTTTTTCTGTGTCCATAATTCAGAAGAATCATTCAATAAACATTTTTAGATCAGTGCATCTGTATCAACTTAGCCCTCATTGCTGGTGCTATGACAGTTTTTATAAATGGGGGCGTGAGGGTGCTCATTCTTAATGGTAATTTGATTAGACCTTGAAAGATGTTGTATAAAATTCCTCCACCTCACCTGCACTCTACCCAACCGGCCACCCTGCCTCCCTCCCTCTCTGGTCTCTCTGCTCTTACCCTCATTGAGAATGGAAGTACCCAAATGCAGTAGAAAGCAAAAAGTATTCTTTTAATTGTACCTACTCCTGGCATTGGTATTGTGTGTGTATAAGTATATGTTTGTGTATGTGTGTGTTTGTTGGAATGTTTGAGTCATCCTAAACTGCTCACTTTGAAAGCTCTCTTACATAATGCAACCTCCATTATATACTCAAGAAAACCAAATCTCTTGGCCAGGGGGCATGATGAATTCTCTTTATGCTGAATTTTTTCTTTTCTGCATAATTCTTCTGCCAAGTTCCCATGTCTTTCTAATGAACCTAAAGATACTTGGGTATGGTTTCAGTTGTCTCTCTTGACTGTTGTCTTTTAAAGTTGCCCAGAAGAAGAAGGGGGAAGGACAAGTGAGTCTGATGAAGAAAGGAAGAAAGCTGAAGCCAGAGCAGCGAAGATTCAGCAATGTCAAGGTACAGTGCAGGCGCCTCTGCGTCCCTGGTCACGGGGTTCTCCTTGGAGACTGAATAGTTCATTTAGTTCAGGACTAAATAATTAATTTTGTGCACCCAAGGCCCACCCTGATTGCTCTCAAAAAAGTTTATATATTAATATATATTGGCACTAGAAGTGCTCAAATAAAATGACTCCCTACCTCTTCCTCCTTAGTGATTAAAATATATATGTTTAAAATTCTGCATATAACATGACAGTAGTTGTGGGCAGTACGGTGCAGATGGGCATGGGAGCTATTGTCTAGTGTTTTTAAAATTTAACTAATTTATATTCGGCTGTGCTGGGTCTTTGTTGCTGCCCAGGCTTTTCTCTAGTTGTGGTGAGTGGGGGCTACTCTCTAGTTGTGGTGTTCGGGTTTTATTTCACGTACAGATCCTGGGTGCAGAGAAGCATTGCCGTGGCTCCTCTGGGTGCAGAGCTTGGGCTCTGGAGCGCAGGCTCCGTGGTTGTGCAGGGCATTTAGTTGCTGCAGGGCATGTGGGCTCTTCCTGCACTAGGGATCGAACCCGTGTCCCCTGCATCGGTAGGTGGATTCTTCACCACTGAGCCACCAGGGAAACCCCATTGTCTAGTGTTTGGATTTTAGATCCCAGCACTGTTAGGCCATAGTTGACTGACTTTGGAAAAGGACCACAGTAGCTCTGGTCCTTGTTTTCCAAATCTGTGAAGTAAGGAAATTAAATGAGCTCAGTGATTCTCACCTCTCACTGGGCGTTACATCATTTGTGGAGGTCTTTAAAAATTCTGATGCCTGGACTTCACCCTCAGCCAACTCACCCAGAATTTGAGGGCAGTGGGCTGTACACGCCAGTATTTTAGGCTCCCCTCTGGTGATTCTGAGGCAGACGGAGAAGCCTTGGATCCGCTGCTGGTTGTGGTCCCTTTAAGCTCTAAGAATTCTGTGACACGCTGAAATGAGAGGAAGTCTATGCATGTGAAGGTGGTTAGAGAAACTGGATGTTGAGAAGCCAAAAACAAACCGGTATGTTTGGTTTTGACCAGGACTGGCTGAAGGCCGAGCGTTCCAGCCCTTGCATTGTTTTCCCTTGTGGGAAGCGCTCATCATGGACAGTGCCGCCTCAATTTTCATTCCTGAGCTTCATGTTTAGTCTTAATAGAAAACAGCCTGAATAAGCAAAGATTGGCTTTGCAAGGTTTTCTGGAATTAGGGGAATTGGAAGGGAAATGAACATTTATTGAGTACAACAAATTTACAGAAGAGACAGTGGAAGATGTTTAATCATCTGCTGGAAGCTACAGTCACCAAATAGAAAGTTAGGATTTGAATCTATGTTTGTCCCACCCAATGACTTGTAGTTGACCTGTTCAACCATTCTGCTTGCTAATTAGCAACATTTTTGTCTTAGAGCCTGGGTTTTCATTTGTTTTATTCATGTGATAATTTTCAATGATAATTACTATTTCTTAGAAATACTCAGTAACCAAGATCAACAAATTTGCACATATTTGGAAGAGAAGCTGCATATCTATGCGAAACTTGGAGAACTGAGTGGATATGAGGATGTCCATCTAGAGCCCCACCTCCTCATTAAACCAGACCCTGGAGAGCCTCCCCAGGCAGCCTCATTACTGGCCGCAGCACTGAAAGAGGGTAAGTTGCTTCCAAAAGGATTTTTCTCAACAGACTCCCAAAATGTTTATTAAGCAGCTACTATGTGCCATGTGCTATGGTCTTGGAGCTGAAGATACAGCAGAATAAATCCTTATTATTCAGAAACAGAGTCCTTACTGATTCCAGAAACAGCAAAATGTATTTTTTTTTAAAATGTCAGTTTGGTTCAAGTGCTATGAAGGAAAATAAGGATAAGGGGAATAGAGAGTGATGGGGTTGGGGAGGTCCTATTTCTGATAGGATGACCAGGGAAGAGCTCTTTGATATGGTGATATGTGAGCAGACAAGAGAGAAGTGAGAAAACAGAGTATTTGGCTGGGGAAAGAATGTTCCAGATTGGAGAAGTGCAGGTGCAAAGGCCCTGAGGCAGGTGCGCACCCAGCTTGTTTGAGGAACAGCCAAGGGGACAGTGCAGGTGGAGTGAAATAGGAGTGGAGAGTGGCAGGAGATGAGTTAGAGCACCTAGGACTTGGGTTACATCAATGAGATCAAGATGAAGTACTTTTAATTTCATTGTGAGTGACAAGGGAAGCAGTACAGAGTTTTGAGTAGAGGAATGTCTTGATTTGTGTTTTTAAAGGAGCCTGCTGGTGCAGTGTGGAGATAACAGAGTCTGGGGTAAAATCGTGGGAGTTGCTGGCTGAGGTAGAGTGGAGGACGAGGTCAATGAAGGGGGAAAAGTTAGGGAGATGAGAGGCAAGGGTGTTGGAGGACTATGTTCATAGAGTTGTGATGACAGAGAATTTTGACAAGAGTTGCATTGGGGTAGGTGAGAGGATTTATACCAGGTGCCATGTTGCTTAAGGAATCTGTAGGTGAATAACAACCAGGAGGGCCAGTAAGTGGTGTAATCTGGTGGCATAAAATTCAAAGGAAAAACAGGTTTAGGGAGGAAATAGGGCTAATAGACTGGAAGTGACTAGGGATGGAGGGCTTGGAGCCACCACCTGAGAGTGTCAGGGGATGCTGTCATCCAGC
This sequence comes from Muntiacus reevesi, assembly GCF_963930625.1. Taxonomy (NCBI): domain Eukaryota; kingdom Metazoa; phylum Chordata; class Mammalia; order Artiodactyla; family Cervidae; genus Muntiacus; species Muntiacus reevesi. The sequence continues at coordinate 60,491,219 of NC_089262.1, forward strand.
ACACGGGTTGCTGAGTTACAGCCCATGGACTAAATGTGTCCCACCTCCCACTATGTGTTTTTATAGCAATAGTTCTGTTGGAACACGGGCACACCCATGCGTCTCCTTTGTCTATGGCGGCTTTCTTGCTACAATGGCAAAGATGAATAGTTGCAACAGACAACTGAATAGGTGCAATAGGCCCACAAAGCCTAAAATATTTACTCTCTGGTTGTTTGCAGAAAATGTTTGGTAAGTTCTGTCATAGAAATCTCAGAACACTACCTCTGGAAGAGGATTTAGAAATCATGGAATCTGTTGCATCTGTTTCACAGTTGGGGAAACTGAACTCTTAAGGAGGGCATGTGTGCTTCGTCGCTCAGTCATGTCTGACTCTTTGTGACCCCATGGACTGTAGCCCACCAGGCTCCTCTGTCTATGGGGATTCTCTAGGCAAGAATACTGGAGTGGAAAAAAAAAAAAAAGAACACTGGAGTGGGTTGCCATGCCCCTTTTCAGGGAATCTTCCTAACCCAGGGATCGAACCCAGGTCTCCTGCATTGCAGGTGGATTCTGTAGTGTCTGAGTCACCAGAGAAGCCCAAGAATATTGCAGTGGGTAGCCTATCCGTTCTCCAGGGGAACTTCCCAACCCAGGAATCAAACCAGGATCTCCTGCGTTGCAGACAGATTCTTTACCAGCTGAGCTACCTGGAAAGCCTGAGGAGGGCATAGAGGTGATCTAAAGTGGAGTCCACTGATGGAGAATCTCTCACTCATTTATTCATCAGATGTTCATTAAGCATCTACCTACCATGTGCATACCAGACCACCTTACCTGCCTCCTGAGAAATCTATATGCAGGTGAAGAAGCAACAGTTAGAACTGGACATGGAACAAAAGACTGGTTCCCAATTGGGAAAGGAGTACATTAAGACTGTATATTGTCACCCTGCTTATTTAACTTATATACAGAATACATCATGCGATATGCCGGGCTGGATGAAGCACAAGCTGGAATCAAGATTGCCGGGAGGAATATCAATAACCTCAGATATGCAGATGACACCACACTTATGGCAGAAAATGAAGAGGAGCTAAAGAGCCTCTTGATGAAACTGAAACAGGAGAGTGAAAAGCTGGCTTAAAACTCAACATTCAGAAAACTAAGATTGTGGCATCTGATCCCATCACTTCATGGCAAATAGATGGGGAAACAATGGAAACAGTGACTGACTATTTTTTTTGGCTCCAAAATCACTGCAGATGGTGACTGGAGCCATGAGATTAAAAGGCACTTGCTCCTTGGGAGAAAAGCTATGACCAACCTAGACAGCATATTAAAAAGCAGAGACTACTTTGCTAACAAAGGTCTGTCTAGTCAAAGCTATGGTTTTTCCAGTAGTCATGTATGGATGTTAGGGTTGGACTATAAAGAAAGCTGAGCACCAAAGAATTGATGCTTTTGAACTGTGGTGTTGGAGATGACTCTTGAGAGTCCCTTGCACTGCAAGGAGATCAAACCAGTCAGTCCTAAAGGAAATCAGTCTTGAATATTCATTGGAAGGACTGATGTTGAAGCTGAAACTCCAATACATTGGCCCCCTGATGCGAAGAGCTGACTCGTTGGAAAAGACCCTGATGCTGGGAAGGATTGAAGGTGGGAGGAGAAGGGGACGACAGAGGAGGAGATGGTTGGATGGCATCACCGGCTTGATGGACATAGTTTGAGCAAGCTCTGGGAGTTGGTGATGGACAGGGAGGTCTGGCATGCTGCAGGCCATGGGGTCGCAGAGTCGGACTCGACTGAGGAACTGAACTGAACCAAGTGCCCTATTGTTGGTGCCAACTAAGGAAAGGGTAATGCTTTCATAAAAATCTCTAGGCAACAATACACAAAGAAACAAGGTAATTTCAGAAAGCCACAAGAAAATAAGATAATGGGATTGGATGGAGGGGAAGGCTTTACTGTAGAGAGGTCAGGGAAGACGGCTCTGAGGTTATGTTTTGAGGTAAGAATTGACTGATGAGAAGCCAACTGTCTGGAGACCTAGGGGAAGACAATTCCTGAGAATGGGCTGAGAGAATGTGAGTTTGTAGCCCCTACTTTGGGAATGAGCTTGGCATGTTCGATGAAAGAAGGAAGGCCAGGTGGCAGGAGGCAGAGGGGACTGTACTATGGGTGGGCAGGGACCAGATATTTGTAGACTGTGGTTAAAGAGAGAGGGAGAGAGAGATTTTATTCCAAAACCAATGGAAAGTTAGTTTTTGGAAGCTTTTAATCATGGGTGTAGCATGATCTTATTTATGTCTTGAAAAGAATGAGGGTTGATGAATGGAAAACAAGATCAGAAGGAGAATAGTTTGCCTGGAGACTGTTAAGAAGCTGTTACAGTGAGAGAGGCTGGGGCCTTGGTCTGGACCAGGACTATTTGCAATGCAAGTAGGGAGAAGTGGGTAGAGACAAGAGAGGTTTTAGAAATAAAGACAAAAGGCTGGCTTGACATGAGCCAGGGGCCCTCTCATTATCCTTGATGATATCACATAAGTTCAGTTCAGTCGCTCAGTTGTGTCTGACTCTGTGACCCCATGAACTGCAGCACGCCAGGCCTCCCTATTCATCACCAAGTCCCAGAGTCCACCCAAACCCATGTCCATTGAGTCGGTGATGCCATCCAACCATCTCATCCTCTGTTGTCACCTTCTCCTCCTGCCCTCAATCTTTCCCAGCATCAGGGTCTTTCAAATGAGTCAGCTCTTTGTATCAGGTGGCCAAAGTATTGGAGTTTCAGCCTCAATATCAGTCCTTCCAATGAACACCCAGGACTGATCTCTTTCAGGATGGACTAGTTGGATCTCCTTGCGGTCCAAGGGACTCTTAAGAGTCTTCTCCAACACCATAGTTCAAAAGCATCAATTCTTTGGTGCTCAGCTTTCTTTATAGTCCAACTCTCACATCCACACATGACCACTGGAAAAACCATAGCCTTGACTGGATGGACCTTTATTACCTGCTCGCAGTTTTAGCCTGTGCTGCTGGGCATGCTGGGTGCTCTGATACCTGGATGGTGTTACTCGGCACTGATGTGCATTGCGCTACAGTAGAGTTAGCTGCATGTGTCTCTCTCCCCTGCAAACTCACCTTACTAGTTAGCAGATGCCCAGTGGCCCCCGGACAGAGTAGGCGCTCGATGGTAGTTGCTAACTTGCATCACTGGACAGCATTTTAGAAATGTTTGTAGATCCTCAGAGTCACACTGTTCTGCATGCTAAGTGCAAACCTTCATTGTCGCTAAAAGCTTGACTTTCTCGGTGTGGTGTTTCCCAGTCTTACCAGATCTCAAGAGTAGCCTTTGGTGCTCTTTAAAATTCAACTCCTCTGTGGGAGAAGGCGAGGGTGGGATGTTTCGAGAGAACAGCATGTATATTATCTAGGGTGAAACAGATCACCAGCCCAGGTGGGATGCATGAGACAAGTGCTCGGGCCTGGTGCACTGGGAGGACCCAGAGGAATCGGGTGGGGGGGGGAGGTGGGAGGGGATATCAGGATGGGGAACACGTGTAACTCTATGGCTGATTCATGTCAATGTATGACAAAACGCACTGCAATGTTGTGAAGTAATTAGCCTCCAACTAATAAAAATAATTGAAAAAATAAATAAATAAAATTCAATGCCTCTGTTTTCTCCTCTGGATAATCTGATCTAGTAGGTTGAGGGTAAGGATTGGGAACCTGTTTTTTATTTAAGGCATGTTTAGGGAAATTCTCTTTTGAAGAATAACTAATATTTCTGAGTAGCAAGTTTGAAAATCCTAATGCCTGATATTATATTTAAATTAACTGAATTTCAGGAAGTTTTTTTTTTTAAAGCATACTATTTTACTGAAAGTTACATTTGAATTATTTTATACTGAGTTTTTTTTTAATTGAATTAATCCTGTATCATAAAATGATACTGGTCTAGAATTCAGGTTGGTAAACTTTTTCTGTAAAGGGCCAGATAGTAAATATTTTAGGCTCTGCAGGCCATGTACAGTTTTTTGGGAACACAGTCTTCTTTGTGCATGAATGTGTATTTTAATACAACTGTAAAAAAGGTAAAAGTCATTTTTAGCTCCTGGGTCATATAAAAACAGACACAGGTAAAATACAGTTTGCTAGCCCCTGAACTAAATAAAAAATGTGTGTGTGTGTGTGTGTGTGTGTATTTTAAATTGACTTTTGTTTTCTTCGTCCTCCTCAGCTGAGAGTCTGCAAGTGGCAGTGAAGGCTTCCCAGATGAGCGATGCGTGTCAGTCTGCTGAGGAAGGCTGTGGAGAACCTGCTCTGCCGGACGTGCTCACCTCTCAGGACGCACCAGGACCGTCTACTGCTTGTAAGTGAGCGTGTGGCCTTGGCAGTGAGCCTGGGCACAGGTCCCTGGAGCACAGAGTGGGCACATAAAATGAAGGCAACAACTGTGCCCTGATTTGGAGGGTACTGAGTATATTCTTTAGGGAAAACTCTGAGAATAAATGCACTAGCCTACTTTACTTAAAATAACGACACTGGTGTTCCAAGGGCCAGGACTTAAAGAACAGTGGTAGGTGACACTGCCTAGCTGTAGGTTACCCAGGCCAGCAGTGACCTTCCCCAAACCCTACCCTGCCTTGTGATGGCTGTGACTTAACTGAATGCAGTCTTGCAAGAGCTTTGGCAGTTTTGGGGTTTTTTGGAAAAGGGTCCCTGCAGTTCATTAAAGAGTAAGTCCTTTACTTTCATCTCATATGGTCAACTGAGAAAACCACACTCAGAAAACTAGAATCTAATGCGTGCATGCACACATGCAAGACACACGTACACACATGCCCACATATGCACACATGTGAAATCTAGTGTTTTGGTTAAAGGCAGAAGTACCAAAAGATTCTTGATCAATGTTGTTATACCTCAAAGTTGAGGTCATAATTCATTTATTAAACAGTGTTTCAGAATACTTTAAATACAGAAAAATAGAATGTAGTAAGTTGATTTCAGTAATTTCTCAAAACCTAATCATATGTGTAGTTGTAAGCTAAATATTTAGTTCTCTAGAGGTTTTTGAGATACAAGCACATAGTTTTCATTATATCCTGGTGATTAAAAACCTTACTTCCGCCAGGTCTTCTATGCTCAAGATAAGATGTCTTTTAGTAGCTAGAGATTGGTGGATTAAACTGCCTTAGAATTTCTTTAACAGCATCCCTTGGTTAATTAAGAGATGAATGGAAGCTGTCCAGTTTTAAAATTTTATACATTTTTTAAAACTAGCACCAATAATTATTTTCCTCTCTTGGGTTCTACTTTATCTAATCCTGGGTTTCTATTTTCAGAATGTGCACATATGTTTTTCATTTCGACACAGCCCAGATTCATCAGGGGAGTTGTACTGCCCCGGGTGATTTCCTTTTTAAAGAAGAACCTCAGTATGCCATTGAGGAAGTTCTAGCTAAAAATATGAGTAGGGATCTGCCGCTCTCAGCGTCAGCCCGGGGACAGCTGGAGAGGCTCCGCTCAGCTCCAGCAGCTGCTCCGGGCACAGGCCGCGCCCACCTCCCATCAGACCCGGCCGTCATCTCCCCTGACATCTGCTAGAACCATCCAGAGCCTGTTCCCAGCGGCCTGATGTCAGGGTTCTTGTAGAGGAGAGGCAGGTCGGTGTTCAGGCTGGGGCTGGACTGGAACACGGTGCTCCTGGAGTTTGATACGCTTTATAGAGTTGATGAGGGTGAAAAACACTTCCCTAAATAAGAAGTCTGTAACTGGATGGGTTAGTCCTATGATAGGCTTCAAGGACTGGGTCCTTCTAAGTCAGGCCCATGTCAGTCTGAGATTACAGACCAAGCAAGACCCTCTGTTTTCAGTCCTCAATATACCTAATCAGGTAGACAGGTAAATCTACTTCTTGTGAAATTATGAAGACCCTCTTGTCTGTTTTGAAAGAGAATACAGGAGCAGAGAGACCTGATCCATTCCGCTCTCCTTGCCTTCATCTGGCTCACCGTCAGCTTCTTTCTTTATCTGGTGGTCCTCATGTCTATGATGGGGACAAGAGAGAGAATGGCTAATTCTTTTGGCATCTCTCTGAGAGTTAGGAATAATATCCAAGAGTTGAACCATTTTTGAGTGCCAGAAAAATCTCTATAAAGTGTCCCTTCACTATGGAGGAAACACTGACCAGCTTGGGCAAGATGAACTTAAATTTTAGCTGATATAATTTGAAGCAGGTTCTGCTTAAACAAAAGCTTTTTCATAATAAAAGAGGCCTTTGGAATCATAGAAGACTCTCATTTTCCAGAGATCTAAGTATTTTTTAATTAATTTAAATAAAGAAAAAAGTCTTTCCTTCATCAGAAATAAAGTTCCAAGATAGTACCGAGGAAAAAAATTATAAACAGTGTCACAAATGAATATTTATTTCACCAGGTCCTGACTGGGCAGGTGAAATTTGGTGTGGGAAGGGGTTTTGGAAAGTCCATTTTTTAATCTATGCAAGGTGAACATGGTATAAATTTTAACTGAGTTCACATGGGTGGATACATAAATAAATAAAACCCCACCGTCGGAGATTTAACGGATGGAGTGAAATCTATTTGGTACTTAAACATATTTCTGGGCTAAAAATATTTCTGTGTTTGCATACATTAAGTATAGAGTAATTACAGTGTTTGTGAATTTAGAGCATAAGCAAGAATTGTAAGGGAAAAAACACACTTGGAAAGTATTGAAAATATTACTAGTAAGTTATTTGGAGATAAGGACAGCTTCTCAGTTTCATGACTCTTAGCTCATACAGTTTTCGCCTTCTTCACCTGCTTAGAAAGATGTTTCATTCCTCCTATTGGATGCCTCCCTCCCTCGTTGATGGTCTGCTACTCTTGTACCAGCCCCGAGGGAGGCTTCCCAGACCTGTCTCCGTAGAGCTGGTCTGCCAGGCCTCGCTTTTCTTCCGCTGTGCCTGTTTTTATTTGACCCTCCCCAGGCCTCTTTCCCCATTAAGTGAATGTGAGATGCAGGATCCTACCGTCTTAGTACCACAGACATCACCCAGACATCTCTCTGCCGGAAAGAAAGAAAAGTAAAAAGCTGGATGCCATGGGTCAGCTTGGCACCTCCTAGTATGTAAGCTCCCTGGGGGCAGGGACTCTGCACTTTACTCTGTTCTGTTTTAGCACCTCCTAGAAGAATGTTCGATACATGTGACGTTGTGATGTTCTTACCTTGGAATATGTGTCAGCTGTGTACCAGGGACCCCGTCCGCTGGCTGATGTTTGATGATGTCCTTTTTGTTTCTGTCTCAACGATGTGCTTCCAGCACTAGTCACAGAAGGGACAGGAGGAAGAGGCTGTTGGGATGTGGATGCCGGGACCCAGGGTGTGGGAACCGACCTGGCGGTTTCTGATGCGGGGGAGAAGGTATTGTGAACTGACTTGTTAGTAAATGGCACCGGTTACTTTGTGTAATAAAACCACCTCAGCTCCTGGTCTGTCCTCGGCAGTGAATAGCCCGCAAGTGTTTTCCTGCGTTATTCTCCATTTCAGTATTCGTACTTAAACTTTCTACCTTTTTTCTTAAAATGTTCTTGCTTTTCTAATATCGTGTAGGTGTAAACCAAGAAACGAATGAAACGCTATTAAAAAGATTGAAAACTCAAATGTTTATTTGTGTGTCTGCGCTCTTGCTCCTGGTCTCACTTGCCACCCTGCAAACCTCCAGCTTTTCACCTGTGACATTTCGCACCTCTTGGCTGAGAGGTGGTCCTGGGCTGGCAGGCCCTTAGGCAACCAGGTGACGCCAAAGTGGCAGAAATAATTTTGACTTTGGAATACTCTGGTTGCTTCACTTTCTCTTCCCTTCCTCTCGTTTCTGATTATTTTCCTGTTGCCACTCTCACTGTCGCCTGCCTTTTGGATAGTCTTGTAGTTAACCTAATCAATTTTTGCTTCCTGGCATCACCTTTCCTTGTGTGTACCATACACATAGGTTACAACACACTCTTTTAAAGTGAAATTTCCTATTAACGTCAGGTGAAACTGAGATGTCGGAGGGAGATGGGGAATAAGAACATGATTCTGGGAGGCCGCTAGTGGGCCTTCCCAGGGTTATCTGGGCTCAGGAGTTACTTCGTCTAAAATTGAATTAGATACATTAGGGATACCACAGTGTGTTAATGTGGGGAAATGACATCTGTCAGATCTTATTCATGTAACATTTTGTATTTCATAGATATTTTTGTGCATATTACATATGACTGAGAAATCAAAGATATTTTAAGAGCCATAGAAAAGATGGCTGTGATTTACTGTTTTTTCAAACTTCATAGGCTGAAATGAATATAGTCATTAGATTTCACTCCACTTATTCTGACTGTAAGCTTTCTAAGTTCTTTCATCTTAAAACATTCCTGCTTTTCCGCTCTTTTCAGGGCAAACTTCACTTTCAAGTCTGTAGTTTCCAGCTGCTTTTTTGTTATTAGAGGAGGGAAGTGGGGGAAGGACTTAGTAGTTTTGAATGGAAACCTGAGGTGGCTTCCACCCCTGAAGTCCTCCCCTTCCATGATTCCGTCCCAGGTAAGAGATGAGGTGTCCAGGTTCCTCTTTGGATGGACCTACCTGGAAAATTTTGCCATTAATAAGGCATTTTGAGAAATGAATTGACCTATAGAGCAGAATCATTTAAAGAATCACGCTTTAAAGAAGTATATGATGGCTGTTTTTGTAATTATCTTTCTTGATATGGTAAGGTTTAAAAAGAAGCATTTCTGAAAAAATTTTTCAAAATTTCAGATTTGTAACCCAAATGTCAAAATATCCTATGTGTAAAGCACCCAGTGCAGCTATGCACATTCCCCACAAGGTGGCGGACCAACTCCATTAAAAAGATGACATTTCAAAATTCCTGTCTCCTATCAAACTTAGTGGATCTTGGGAACAAGTGACTTCATATGGCATAATCCAACTCATTTCTGTGTATCTAATTTTTATAGAGTATAAAAATTATGTCCTGTACAATCTTCTTCTTACAAACACAGTGGAGTGTAGAGCAGGGACCAAATCAGAAGAGTGGAGAGAACTCCAAAATTCACTATGGAACGGGGAGTTCTCAGCTCTTATTTTCCCCAGGGTGGGCCACAGCTCTAATGACTAAGCTTCATCTCCTTTCCCATCATTTGTCCTTCCCCTGTTCAAGATGCTGCTTGTGAAAGCTTTCATGGGCAGTTGTAGGGTGAAGAGCGAGCGGGTAGGGAGAAAAGGCCGGGCTAGCTCATCACAGTGGCCTCATCAGCCTGAACTAATTGAATGTAACAAGTTTCAGGTTACCTGAGAACTGTTCCTTGAGGTTTGATTTCAAGCTGCTCAGACAAGACCACGAGCGGTGTGCGGGAGGCTGCAGGCCCTTGGAAGGCAGCAACTCTGAGGATCCCCATAGTGTGATGTGTGGAGGACACAGTGGCTGCTCACTCTTTATCTATAGTATGGCGTGTGCGTGTCCCTTACACGCCAGGCAGCCCTCTTAGGCTTGCAGACACAGCACTGAATACACAGATGAAATCTTGCTACTCATTGGCTTGCATCCTAACGAGAGAAAAGAGACGGTAAACAAATAGACAAATGTTGCATGCTGAAAACTGGAAAGCCTCACTATGCACATGTGCGCTCAATGTGTGCAGTGGAGATGCACCCCCCACCCCGCCACCCACAAGGAGCACATGGTCTCCTGTGGCCTCCTTCAAGGCCCGTGCTGCCAGGGCTCCTCCTAGGTGCCCACTCGTGGGCCCCAGGAGCTCTCAGTGGGAGGAGGCCGGTCATCTGAGTGCTGTCCTTTGGGCTGCCTCTGGGTCTGGTTTCTCCTCCCAGCCAGCGGCAATTATGACTTCCCAAATCTCAAAGTGAGTTAGAGACTGGGCATGATGACCTGTAGTTTCTGAATCTGGCCTCCAGGATACAAGCCTGGCCCGAGAGACTAGCCGGGGTGCAGAGAGCACCGTTTACAACCCGGCTTGCATGAGGTACATGTGGTCACTTTGAGCCTGCGTCTTCCCTGGGTGTCCTAAGGGAGGGCCGAGTGGGTCTGGGAGGAAGTGGCCCTGCAGCTCAGATACAAGGCTGCCCAGAGGGGGCTCTCTCTCGTCAGGTGGTGGTTTAATTCTATCGACTTGGCTTTCTGGGAAGAAAAGTCACTATGGAAGAGTTTTTGAGCAAGAGCAGTGATTTCCCTGAGGTCATAGGCTGTGGAACACTGCAGTGCAGCCTTTTAAGAGTGGAGTGAGTGTTCATTTTCTTTATGTTTTTATGTATTTTAGGTGGAATATAGAAGTTTCCCAGGTTCTTTGCAGTCAGAGGTGAGCTCTGCATACCTTAAATATGTCACCATCCTTTCTTTGTGCATAATGAATGCTTTTTCAAAACTTTGACACTCACAATCTTATTTTTCAGATTATACAAGCGATACAGAATTTAACTCGTCTCTTATATAGCCTTCAGGTAACTATGCTCTGACCCTGTGAATGTTTTCCCTCATGCAATTCACTTTATGTGATGAGTCCCAGACTTTAAAATTTAGAACATTTGAGAGGTAATGAATAATCTTAAAAGAACACCAACCCTCCACCTCCACCCCAAGTGTAACTCTGCTGATTCTTTGAGCTTCACCTGGTTTTGTAATCACGAGGCATCGCCATTACTGTAGTTTATATACCATTCTTCTCTGAAACCATAAAACAGTTCATATCTTTAAAAAATATTGATGAATATGATCTGGCTGGAAGTTTGCAATGAAACTCTTAAGTGAGTGTAGCATGACTTCACATTTTCTGGTGAAAACTTAAATTCACACCTAAACTCTTTTCACTTCCACATGTGGCCTTAGGGGCAGTCAGATAATTCACATGCTCTTCCGTTGTTTCCTTGGTTCATCCACCCAACATTTACTGAGTACCCTCCCTGGGCCAGGCACTGTGATGAAGACTGACTACACAAAGGCAAGTGGTCCACAGAGTCTACCATCAGATGGCTCCCTGTCTGTCCAGGAAGGACAGGCGTCCGAAAAATGAGGGCTCTGGGGCTGGATGATCCCCTAAGTCCTGCACAAGAAAGGCTGAATACATCCAATTGCTTAATTTATGAGTTAAAAAATATTTTTAAATGATGTGAAAGCAATGTTTATAGACAAATTTATAGAAAAATCTTGATACATGTAAGTAAAATAAAATGACTTGTGAGAATTCTGTGGAGAGAATTACTGTTGTCTGGGGGTATGTATCCCTCCAGTTTTTAAAAATCATTTTATGTGTACCCTTGGAGCCTGTACCACTCTGTCATCTGTTGTCTCTACAGCACAATTGTTAATGGTTGTATAAAATTCAGGTCTGTGGAATTAATCATTCCTCATAGTTTATGGCTTCCCTGGTGGCTCAGATGGCAAAGAATCGACCTGCAATGCAGGAGATCCACGTTCGATCCCTGGGTCAGGAAGACCCCCTGGAGAAGGGAATGGCAACCCACTCTAGTATTCTTGTCTGAAGAATCGCATGGACAGAGGAGCCTGGAGGGTTACAGTTCAAGGGGTCACAAAGAGAGAAATACCACTAAGTGACTAACACACATACACACACAGTTTATATTTTTCTCTTGATACTACTATAGCACACATCTTTGTGCACTGACCTCTTTGAACATATCTGAGTGCGTCCGTAGGATAAATTACTGAAATCAGTTTTTGAGGTTTTTCAAAGACATTGTCAAAATACGTAGCACCCCTCTCTACTTCTCCTCTTTTTGAAAATAAGGCAAGGTAGCTCACGACCTTAATTTGCATTTTTTGGTTACTACTGAAATTAAACCCCCCCCACCGGTTTATTGTCATTCAGATTTCATATCTTAAATCTGTTGAATATTAAAATAAAGTCTGATACTAAGTTTTCATCAGAAAATATAGTCATGCTACATTTGCTGTTTTGTTATTGAGTCAATATTTTGACTGCATCAAGATGTTTTTGATGTTCTATTGATCATCTGCCTATTCTTGATCTAGTAGCATTATTGTATCTATTAAGATTATTAAGATAAGTACCACTCTCTTAAATATCTGAATGTTCTTTCATAAAAGCTTTTGAATCACTCTGACAAATTTCTTAAACTTATACTGAGAGAGTTTAATTAAAATATTACTATATTTATGAATTAAGTTGGGGAAAATTGGCACTTTGGCAATAATTGGTTCTCTTGACTGAGAATATGTTATTTTATGTTCTGTTGGAAATCTTTGTAATTGTCTTCATGTGGGTACTTTTTTTCTGCTAAGTTTATTCCTGGATATTTGTCTCTGTTCCTATTGTGAACAGAATATTCTTTTTTTCATTATGTTTCCCCAATATTGGTTGCTGGCATAGATACAGTATTGATTTATTTTTTTAAATAGGCAAACTCATCAAATTTTTGTTTTAGCAGGGTTTTTTTTGACTCTTTGGCGTATTCAAAGTAGTAAAAAATTGAAAGTATGGTATTATGGCTACTCTTCAATAATTAAATTAATTTTATTTTCTTGACTTACTCCTTTGGTTAGAAATTCTGAAATGTCTGAATAGTGGCCATAATAATATTAAATAGTAAATAATAGTGGCCACCCTTGTCTTATTCAAGATTTAGTGGGAATACCTTTAGTATCTTACATTAGATATAGCTGGACTTGGGTAGATGTTCTTAGAGATTAATTTCTCATGTAAAACAAATATTGTTTCTTCTACATTTTAACTGAGAAGGAATATAGCATGAGTGCATTTCATTAACTTTTGGGAGATGAAAACATTGTGTGTCCCATTGTTTGCTGGGTGAATACACTCACAAGCTTCTATCTGTTCTTTTCAACCTTAAATGCAACCCTCTGTGGATTCAAGGTTCAGAAAAGCTGGGTGACCTAAATGACCTCATTTTTGCAACATTAGGTTGAAGCAAATACCAAACTCTAGAGCGTGTTCTCTTAACCAATGCTTTTGAGCTGGCTTAAGGCTATGTGCTCTGAAAGATTTCTGTTCATGGCACAGTCATCTCCTTTGAAGCTGAATCTCTTATGCATGATTAAAGTATTTTACATAGCATTTTTGAATCAGATAAAAATGAAATTTGATCCCTATGTTAGAAGAATAGAGTTAGAGATGAGGTATAGGCAAGACAGAAAGGAAAGGACACACTTCAGCAGAGAAAAGTTGAGAGACTGAGGATATGTGTGCAACTAAATCACTCTGCTGTACATCAGAAACTAGCACAACACTGTAAACCAACTATACTTCAGTATAATTTAAAAAAGAGAAAGAGAGTCAATTGGGAATTTTCCTAAGCTTGAAAAGTAAGTGCTGTTCTCAGTCTTACATGTAAACGTAAATTTTAAATGTGAAGATGAATATGCAATCTTCAAATTTCACCCCTATGCTACAAAAGAGAGTTGTTTTATCCCAAATGTTAAGTAGATGAAAAATACTTCATGTTAGTGTTTAATTAGTCTAATTGTAATCCTTACCTGAGAGTTATCATTGCCTATGGAAGTTTTGGCGTATAGAATATTGGATTTTTTGTTTGTTTGTTTTACTCTCCTGATGCCCTCAGGAATTGTTAGAATTAACTGGTGATGTACAGTCTACAGTTTGCTTTAGCCAGGTCAGCAGAGTCCTGAATGGCTTCTTATTTCATATTTAAAGATCTAAGTTATTAGTACCTATTTTCAATGGTATCACTGTTTTCTTTATAATAACCACTGAAAGACAATAATCAAAAATTCATTATCTGTGGTGAAACAGACCACCAGCCCAGGTGGGATGCATGAGTCAAGTGCTCGGGCCTGGTGGGCTGGGAAGACCCAGAGGAATTGGGTGGAGAGGGAGGTGGGATGGGGGACCGGGATGGGGAATACGTGTAACTCTATGACTGATTCATATCAATGTATGACAAAACCCACTGAAAAAAAGAAAATTCATGTGAATTTCAATTTTTAATTGATTTTCACAGTTAGAAACATTTCATTTCGAAAGACCTCACTGAAAACATTTTTGAGTCTTGTTCCAAAACAAATGCTAATTTAAAGTATACTTTAATTCTTAAATCTTCAAAAGTATAGGAAACTGCTGACTTAAAGAACTAATCATCAAATCCTCATCGTCTCAGCATCTGTTACATGGATAGCTTTTTAAATTTTTAGGAAAGAAAAATGAGAATCTATCCCTTGGAGAGTAATAATTTCTCATAACAAGTCACAGTACACACACATACCCAGTATGTGGCTATTTTCAATTTGTCTCTTCTCTGTTTCTTTGCGCTTTCAATGGGAACTTTTGAAAATAAAAGCTTCCAAGGGCATTCACATTTTTTTTGTTTTATTTTGTGGAATCCTTCCAAAAGTTGGCAGTTATTTCCTGTGATACTGCCAAACTTTTAATAGGTAGATACCGTAACTAAAAAAAAAAAATTTATTTTAATTTGGTTGGTAATTTCCAAACCTATGTCTATATCCCCCTAATCACTCCAGCCTCCTTTTAGCATTCTATCAAACAGGTGAATTCCAGCTTAGTGTTTTGTGCATGACCTTCCTCCTATAATACAAAGAAATAACAGTAATGAGACTAGCTTTACCATTTATATATCTCCTAAATATGATATTAACTGCTATTATATAAAAGATTACTTAGCAAAGCTTCCAAATGGTTGACTTTTATGTCTTCACGTATGTCATATGGCTTAAGTAATTTCTGGTTGGAGACTCAAAAGGTACTACCAGATTTATATAGATTCTTAAATTCTCTTGAATTATTGACTGTCAAGACCTCAGAAAGAGAATGTGGAATGGCACAGAAAGGCAGTCTTGTGAATTTATGGACTGAATTCTTACTCAGAACACTTGCTTAAATATTGTCCAACAGCAGCAGCAAACCATATTTCCAAAGGAGAGAGAATATTCCTTTTGGGCTTTATTTCTTTTGTGTATACATCTCAGACTGTACCACTAAGGAAGTGCAGACAAGCCTGTCTGAAGTGCCAAGGCCAGACTCGGGAGGTAACTTAGAACAAGGAGAGAAGTGTTCAGAGAGAATCACTCGGTCATACTTTTGGTGTGTAGAGGTGCTGCCAGCTCACGGTGCGGACGATATGGACGCCTTTGCTTTCTCGCTCTCTGCTCTGACAGGCCGCCTTGACCATTCAGGATAGCCACATTGAGATCCACAGGCTGGTTCTCCGGCAGCGGGAGAGCCTGGCCCCGGGCCCCGCGTTCCGAGGCAGCCCCTTTCAGGACCAGGAGAAGTCCCGCAGCCTGGAGAAGCAGCGGGAGGAGCTGGCCGACACCCACAAGCTGCAGCTCCAGTTCCAGCAAGACCAGCAGCGCTGGCTCCGCAGGTGCGACCTGCAGCAGCGCGAGCAGGAGGCCCGGGCCAGCCGGCTGCGGGAGCGCGAGCGGGAGTGCCGGGCGCAGGAGGAGCTGCTGCTCGGGAGCCGCGGCGAGCTGGACCAGCAGCTCCAGGACTACCAGCAGAGCCTGGAGCGGCTGCGCGAGGGCCAGCGCCTGGTGGAGAGGGAGCGCGAGAGGATGCGGGCCCAGCAGAGCCTGCTGCGCCGCTGGAAGCACGGCCGCCAGAGCAGCCTTCCCGCCGCGTTTTCTCCAGGAACCCTGGAGGTACGGGGCTCCTGGGCTCGCAGAGGCAGAGTAAGACGGCTTCAGTCGTGGTGGTTATGGAGCCGTTGAACACACGTCTGTCTTTTTGCTGCTCATGTAAGAGCTCGCAAGAGTGACTCAATGTGTAGGGAGCAGGAGCTGGGAACTTCCAGAGACAAACCGCATGGCATCTTGACATACACACATTTGAAAAGTCTGGGTGCTTCTGAATCATGGGTTCATGGTACTCATGATAGATGCCCTTGATGCCAAGGGAAGAAATACAGAATCGAGTTGTCCCAGTGAGGCGAGTTTTGTCCTGGAGTCTCCCTCCGCACGAGTGTGTTTCATGTTTGAAGAGGTCTGTGCTCTGATCTTCAGAGTTCTGTAAGATTTACCTTTCAGTGGATCGTTAGCTAGTAACGTGCACAGGTGCTGAATTTAACAAGTATACTACTATCCTGTTATTCCAAGTTTATTCTCTTTTTTGTAAATTTGATCTAAAGTGAAACTGAAAGTCGCTCAGTCGTGTCCGACTCCTTGCGACCCCATGGACTGCAGTCCTTGGAATTCTCCAGGCCAGAGTACTGGAGTGGGTAGCCTTTCCCTTCTCCAGGGGATCTTCCCAACCCAGAGATCGAACCCAGGTCTCCCGCGTTGTGGGCGGATTCTTTACCAGTTGAGCCACAAGGACCTAGTAAATTCAAAATCCATTTTTCACCAGTGGCAGTTAACGTGAGTAGCTTAACGTTTAGTCAGAATAAAACCTTTCGAAAAGTTCCGTGTTTCGTTTTGCACCCTCTTGAACCACTCTTGACAATTTCATTTGTCCCAGTTTACTTTTCTGTACTGTTTGCACATAGATACTTTTTTAATGATAGCATATAAAGTTGTAAAAGTTGATAAGCTTATAAGAATGATCTGTGTTATATCTTATTTTCCTTTCTAGTTGGCTAAATTATATTTGTTGCAAATACCTTACATATACATGAATGTTTTCAACTTTTGTTTAGCAAAAGTGAAAATGCTATTCCCTTAAAGTAGAAACACTTTAATGACAGTGAACACTACTGCACATGTTTTTTCATTTGATTTGTATTTCTTTTAAGATATGCTATGTTTTGTAAATTGAAGTTTTTGGTACTGGTTTATTAAAAGAGGATGGGAGGAGGGAGTCAAGGGTAATATCCTCTACCATACTCACTAAAGTCTTGATTGCTAAATTCTATTAAGAAAAAATGCTTTATAAAACTGGTGCAAATTACTGAAGAACTTATTCTGTTTTTTCTTGCATAGGTAATGGAACTTAATCAATCTGAGACTTTATGTCACGAAAATTCATTCTTCATCAATGAAGCCTTAGTGCAAATGTCACTTAACCCTTTGAACAAACCGACGCCACCAGATTTCCATCAGGATGCCGCTTACCCCCCAGGCATCTCTCATTCTGATTTGGTAAGGACTAGTGAAAATCAAGTAGACCTCAAGATGGACGTTTCTCAACCCTCAGATGTCAACCATGAACTGTGGATAGCGGCTGGGGCCTGTCATCAGATACCCCCTCTCCACCAAAGCAGCAAGGATTCTTGTGAAAATGGTAATTAATACTTCACACATCATCTCTGTAGTTTCCACAAGAAACTGTTTCTCTGAGTGGTTGGCTGTTCTTTAGTGCAGATCGAAGTGGGCCCTAGAATGGGAATAAACTGGTGCTGCTGAGCTGGAGTTCGTGGCTTACACTTTTCTTTGGGGAAGTCTGGGGTCCATCGCTTGTGAGCATCGAGACAAACTAGAGCAGGGTGGAGGGCTTGGAGGATGTCACCGGAGTGTAAGAAGCAGACAGGGTTATCATATCTGTGGGTTAAATGATAACTTTCCCCTGAAAAGTGAAGAAGCTTGATGTTTATTCTTCACTGTAGACATGACCACGTGCTGATGCACATCCTTGCAGACTCTCAGAAAGCAAAGACAGGGACAGGATTTGTGGTAGGGCTTTATTGTCTCTTGGGGCAATTTCCTACAACTTTAGTGAAGTCTTCTGTACTGCTGGTAAACACCCCAGATGAAATCGTTAACATCATCTGTCATTTTTTTTTAAAGGTGTTGTGTCTCCTTAAGTACCTCGTAATAACACAATTTGCTAATCCCATTGAAACATTTGTCACATATAAATGAAAGGCAGCTCGAGTTACCAGCTCCACGTGAATCCAAATGATTTAAATCTGTGTCTATTATAAATTGTTTTCCATGGGATATGAGGTAGGGAATGAGAAGAACTTGAAACCTCTCTACCGAAATACAGATGGCATGCAATAGAATAAACAAATGGCTGGCCACATGGATGGGAAATAAATCACCAACAGCAAAATGTTTCAGAAACCTGAAACAAGCAGTGGTACGGAGACCTTCAAAACTGGACAGAGATTGGTTCCCTTGCTTCATAGATGTGCTTAGCTTGTCTGGAGGACAATTTGTCAGCAACAAAAAGGTTTGAATGTGTCCAGCTTCTCTGAATTAGGGAGTAATAATTCTGACACTGTCTGAAAGTAGGTCTATTACTAACCCAAATTATGTTAATTCTTTGCAGTGGGTAATTCTTTACATTATTCGGTCACTGCTGTAACATTTCTTGTCAACATCTAAGAGAATGAAGTAGTTCTTTATCATTGCAAATATTCTTTAAATAAAAAAGGGAAAAAAATGGAATAGTGAATTGAGATCTAAAATACAGGCCAAATGTGGAAAATGTAACCCCTTGGATATACTATCTTGCAGCTCTAACACTGTAGAGACCACACTGTAGAATGCCTTCTGGTACATGTTGCTTTGCTGTGTGTGTTCATTAAGTTGCTATTTGCAATGCTTTCTGTGTTGGCAGTGTGGTTTTGCATGCCAGCTTTGGGATAATTCAGAAACTCAGTTTGAGTTAAACCACATTCTGCTTTTGTTTGAAATAAGTATTCCTACTTTTTCTGTATCTCCCATCTTTTTCTGTTGAGTTGTGCTTTAAAGTAGAAAGCTTTTAAACATTTGGCTGCCTGCTTGCAGGAGATAGAACATGTACTAAGGAAATAAACAGTGATCATATACAAAACCCAGTGTCTCCACATGTAAGGAATTAAATATAGCCAAGGAAAATGCTGAGAAAATGTGCTTCAGCTTCAGATACTGTGTCCGGTATAGGCCAAGGACACTAAGGACATTGATAGAAGAGAGCAAAATCAACTCTGGCCTTCCTCTCTCGGGAGCATCCTGGTGTGTGCAGGAAGAATTAGATCAGAAATGCAGTGTGGGCTGTTAAGCATTGGAGTTTTGCAACTAGTCAAAAAAACTGTATTTATGTTGGTTTACTTAAGCATGATAAGCAGTTTCTGGAGGAGAGAGAATAAAGTAAGAGATTAGGAGGAGGTGATAGGCAAGTGGAATGAAAATTGGATAGATACTCTTAAGAGGGTTGTCAGGGCCAGATAAAATTGTTCGAGCCATTCCAGAGCTTTCACGGTTCTCAGAATCGAAAGTAGCTCAAAATAAGCCGCTGATGGTGGTCTTCACTAGACTTTTTCTGGGCTTTCCTTGTATGCCTTTGGAGGGGGGCAGGAAGGGGGAAGTGGGCAGCGGGGGGAAGCTGGAAGAAATCAGCCCGGGCTGTGCTGGTGGAGGGGGGCCGGTCCACGTGCTAGGATCTAGGACAGTGCTGTGTCGGCGTGCCCTGCTTTCACATTTTGCTGCTCTAGCCTGGGGGGAGTAGCCATCAGGGACCACTGCTCTCACTAACAGAATTTGCCTCTCATGTTCTTGGCTGGTGTTTTTGTTAAATGTGCATTTAACTATGGTTTGGTTTCATCAGTGGGCTATTTTCAGGCAGCTCTCTAAAGAGTCGTTTGCTCTTTTGTCTGGTCTTGTGTTGGGTGCCTAAGAGAGCAGCTCAGATCAATGGAAATGTGAATTTGGGGGACCAGTAAACCTAGTGGGAAAAAATTGGGTGTAAATAGAATTCCTGAACGTGTTTAGCTGTCGCCCAGATTGGAATTTTCATTTTGGCTGCTCAAGCCAACCTCATCAGACATTTCACGGTGCTCTTTGTGTCCTGGCTGTCTCTGATTTTTCAGTATCTCCATCAGTCCCACCACCACTGACAGTTACAGGACACTTAACCAAATCTTAAGCACTGTGCTAAGGTTTTATGTCGAGAAATCAATTTAGTACTAGCAACCATCCCCTGAGATGATTCTGTTATTTTCTCCATTTGAGGGGGGAAACAGAGGCGCAGAGAGGTTCAGTGACTTGTCCAAGGCCAATAGCTAGTAAATAGCAGAGCCAGAGATGAACTGGGAAGACTGGCTCTGGAGCCCATGCACTGAGCCGTTACGTTGTATGTTGCTAATTTCTGGAGTGCTGTTTTAAATTCTCCTTTTAAAAGAAGTTGGAGTAGAACTAGAATAAATCCTGTTGTAATGTCTTGGCAGGATATTGATGTTGAAGGCCTAGTTCTTTGTGGTTGTCGTTGCTTTCGTTCCTTCCTTCTGTTTTTTAATATTACCATTTGGAAAATATCTCTAAATCATTTGGATTGTGGTGGTCAATGCTTGCATGAGTTCTGAGGATTTTCAGATTTCACAAATACCCTTTAACTTCACATTTTTCCCTATCAGACATATTTTCTTAAGGATTATTTGTGTCTCCAGGGTTCCCTAACAATAGCCCTGTGTTACTTGTAAACATTTTTTAAGGTAATACTTTATAAAGAACGTTACTTTCCAGTTTTGGGAGTTGTCTCATGAACGAAATTCTTGATGTTTGAACATTAAATTCAAATTGGTATTTGATTTTATTTATAGTGGAAGAGATGCTTGGTTTATGAACTTAATCTGCACTGTTCTGAGGGACCCTAGCCAAGACTCCAGAAAATTTGAATTTCTTTAAACAGTGTAGTCCCCATAGGACAACTGCTATATAAATGGCCCCATGAAATGCTCAACTGTATTACTCTTCTTAAAGGCAAAAATCAGCAGAACCCACCTTCTTTCTGTGTCTTTTTTCTCACTCAGTTTTAGAATTCCAAAACTATTTACTCAGTGTCTCTGTTAGTTTATATTTGTTGCTGGTTGTTGTTTAGTCACTAAGTTGTTCCCACTCTTTGCAACCCAATGGACTGTAGCCCACCAGGCTCCTCTCTCCAGGAGATTTCCCAAGCAAGAATCCTGGAGTGGATTGCCATTTCCTCCTCCAGGGGCTCTTCTGACCCAGGGATCAAACCCACGTCTCCTGCAGCGCCTGCATTGGCAGGCAGATTCTTTACCACTGAGCCACCTCGGAAGCCTATAGTTTATATTTGACTTTTCCATTAATTAGCAGAGAAAATATGGTATGATAATTAATCTGAAATATTCTTAGTCACTCCTTTCAGTTATATTTTTATCTGTACCTCAATATTTGCAGGTTACCTAAAGATTCCTTTTCAGCAAATCATAATTTTTCCATAATGTATATGATAAAATTTAAATTGAGAACCAGATTTCATGCATTAGTCACATAGTTGACACTGGAAAAAGAATAACTTTATTAAGTTTGAATTCCAGAAGAGTGTTTCCCTTACTACATGTTAGAATTTAGTGCCCATCAAAATATTTTCAGATTCAAAGCATTGTATTCAGAATATTTCGTCTTGGCAGTGTTGTCATATTTTTTTTAAACACAGCTGTGTTAAACTTTCAGTGACTTTTTTTTGACATATGGAAATATAATAGAAAATTTCCAAATAAAAGCTACACTCTAGTTAGTATTTAATAGTCTTTAAGAAGTGAGTAGGTGATAATTTCTAACATTTAATAAATATTCTATAACTCAGAAATGGGCACCTTATTTGTGTATTCTGTGTGAAAAGAAGCTTTTGCCAAGGACCTACAGGCAATTTCCCGTAAGCCTGAACCTGGCATTAGATAGTATAAACTGCAGTGACAAAGAGGTATTTGAAAAGGTGGATGTATTAGTTTCTAGAGCTGACATAATAGAGTACCACAGATTGGGTAGCTCAGAGAGAAGTTTCTTTCCTTGCACTTCTGGGGGCTGGAAGTCCAAGATCAAGGTGTTGGCAGGATTTGTTTTTCCAAGGCCTCTCTTGGCTTATAGAGGGCTGTCTTCTCCCTGCCTTCACACAGTCTTCCCTCTGTGCAAATCTGTGTTCAAATTTCATCTCAAAGGTGCCAACCTTGTTGGATCAGGGCACACATTAGTGACCTCACTCATTTACTTCTTTGAAGGCTCTATCTTCAAATGTATTTTGAGGTATTGGGGGTTAGGACTTCAATATCTGAATTTGTGGAGGGGGACACAATTCTGCCTTTAACACAGGATAAATTATTATTTTCTCTTTGCTGTTTTTAGGTGCCATGAAAGCTTTAATTAAAAAAGTACCAAAGTTGAATTGTAATTTAACTACAGTTTGAAACTTAAAAAAAAAAAAAACTTGGTTAGAGAAATTTTTAAAAATGCAAAACAATAAAATTGTGATAAATATCTATATCCTTTATATCTATAGATATAGGTATCTGTTATCAAGCCTCTGTCAACACAGTGAACGTGAAAGTGTTGCTCAGTCATGTCTGACTCTTTGCGACCCTGTGGACTGTAGCCCACCAGACTCCTCTGCCCATGGGATTCTCCAGGCAAGAATACTGGAGTGGGTTGCTATTTCCTTCAACACAGAAATTAGGGCAAAAGATGTCTATAGATTCATTAGGATATTTTTCCAAACCTAGACCTTAATTAAATAGCTTTTGGGGTTTTGAACTCTCTCTATGATTGGGAGAGAATATCAGATGCCTTTATTTTGAATTGCTTAAATAAAACCAAATCTGAAGGGTTGAGAATTTTCATATGGCATGAAATTATTATCCAGCTATATCTATGGGAGTTCGTAGAGGTCAAAACTAGGAAATTATTGATCAACTCTTTATCTATTTTTCTAGAATCTTGGCTATCACTTTGGTTAACATTTTAAGGGAAACCATAATACTGCTTGCTCTCGGTCATCCACGTCATGACAAGAATATAAACAACTGGGCTCAAAGGCTTAATTTTAATCTTTCTCACTGATGGGTGGAGGTGATTGACTTTCACCTTCTGCGGATTTTGTACCAGGAAAGGGAAACATGCCATTTGCTTGTCGAGCCTGGTGAGCCGTGGGTGCTGGTTGCCAACTTCCTGATTGCATGGTTCTCTGGGGGCAGGTTGGCTGCATGAGCCGTCTGGGCCAGGGCCATCCCGCCCTAGTGAGCAGAGCCCAGCACGCGGCAGGCGGGCGAGTTCCCAGGCAGCCAGCCAACCAGGGGGCTCTCTGTTCTTCCCTACCGAGGCTCCAGGGTGGTTTGAACCAGCTGCTGAAGTGGGAGCCTACTCTGTGTGAAGGATTCCAGGGGTTAGGCCTGACCTTGGGTCATCCTTTAGCTGAAATAAAAGCACACCCCACATACATCTGCATACACATATATATGTGCAGACACAAGTTTGTGGTCTATGGCTTGCAATTTGACCTCTGTAGTCCAGTGTGGCTTTATTCTCAAAGTGATTAAGGGTTGGGTTTGGAAGGAAAGTTTGTAACCAATTTTGTGCCAAACCGGCCTGCAGGATAAGGCCTGCGCCTGTCTGTCTGTGACTCCTGGGACAGTGATCCAAACTGGGCGGAGAGAGCATCACACTTTTCACAAATCCCAATCTGGGGACTGTCTACTCCCTCATCCCTATCCATCCAACCATGAAAATTCCATTTTTAGGGCTTACTTAAAACATTGGGTGTTCCACTAAGGACTGATGTTTTGTGTTTACCTAAGAAAAATGTGACCATCTGGTTCGGTGTGGGTGGCAGACGTTGCCTTACAGGACCACATAGTGAATGCTTGGGTCTTTTCAGGTCATTGGTCTTTGTTGCATATAGTCAACTCTGCCTCTGTAGCTCAAAATCAGTCATAGAAAATACATTAAGAATGAGATAAACTGTGTTCTAGTAAAACTTTATTTGTAAAAATAGATGGTCTAACTTGTTTTTTTGTTTTCACTTAAATTCAGGAGGTTATATTCCTCCTGGCTTGAAATTAGTAATGTAATCTTATATGGCACTTCATGGCATTCAAAAACACAGTTGAATTCATGATCTCATGTGTCCTTTACAAAACCCTTGTGTGTTGGTGGCTGCTGTCTCTGTTTTTCAAAGAAGACAACTTTTCTTTTTCACTTTCTATTCATTCAGTCACTGTGAGCGAATGAATTTAGAAATGTGGGGTTGAGTGTACTGGATGGAATTAAGGCCAATGGATTGAAACCCAGAGAGACTTTCCCCCAACTCCAACTCCTTAAATCCTGTGATGGTGTTGAGGAGGGCCCCGCTCTAACTATGAGGCTCATGAGAAGTGAGATGCCGCAGGTGGGATTGGCTAATAGAACCATGGTTACTGTGATTGGCTAGGCACCTCAGTTTCTGCAAGAGAGCAATAAACCGGAGGAGTGCATTTCTCTGCTCAGACATTCTGATTTGGTAGGACTTGGATGGGCCTGCAGATCTGTGTTTCTAATGTTCTTCGGTGGTTCTGAAGCAGCCATCCTGTTAGCTTTCCCTGCATTGTGAACCTCAGTGCTGGGCTTGCTGTTGAAGAACCCCAGTTCAAATGCTAACTCAGGCTCTTATGCCTGCTGGATGATTCCTAAGCCTTAATTCCTCATCTGTACAAAAGAGAAGAAGTGTTAGCAGAACTTTAGAAAAAGTGCCAAGCATGTTCTGGATCCAATGAACTTCAGCTTTATCCCACCTGGCAGAAAGAATTCGCTGTAATTGTGGTTCAGAGGTGGCTGCTGATAGAAATCAAAGTGTCTCTTGGGGGCTCAGACATAAAGGATCTGCTTGCAATACAGGAGACCTGGGTTTGATCCTCGGATCAGGAAGATATCCTTGAAGAAGGGAACGGCTACCAACTCCAGTATTCTTGCCTGGAGAATTCCATGGACAGAGGAGCCTGGCAGGGTACAGTCCATGGGGTCACAAAGAGTCAGATACAGCTGAGCAACTAACACTTTTACTTTCTGGAATGACATTAAGAAGCCAGTAGTTTCAAATGCAACTTTAAAAAAATGTAAATTGGGGAATTTTTTACTCAGAATGGAAATATAATAGGCTATAAAGGGTTAGCTCCTCTTCCATGTTGGCCTAAGGAAAAGTATTTATTAGTTTATTACCAGAATTGTCTTAGGGAAAAGTCACAGCATTTTGTTTCCCTTTGTTCCTCTCTGTAGAGAAAGAAGTTACATCAGACAACCATGTTTTCAAAACTAAATGTAAGAGAGATTTTGGCAACAAGACTGAACATCTCAATTTGGGATGTAGAGCTTCCATATCTACAGAACACCCAACCCTCATTGGCTGCATTATATAAATGGTTCCATTACATCAATATATGCCCAGGAGAACTTCTAGTAATAATTGAGTTCCCTGAATAGGCTTTCCTCCCAGAAAGAAAATGTTAAGAATGCCCAATAGGAATATTATGGTTTAAATGATTTTCCCCTTTAAATTTAAAAATTGTGTTCTGGTTTATGACCTTAATTTCTTCTTGAGTTCAGTTATCCTGAATTGATTTGTTGTTGTTAGTCCTGGATAAACTGAGAAAAATCAAGGCTCAGAATCACCAGGAAGCACCTCTTGTTAGTACTTCTCATAATTTGAATTAATGACATGTATAATCATTTATGTAAGGACTGCCTGCCCCGCTATAGAATAAGTTTCAAGGGAGTGGGGAACTCCATGTATCTCCTTTGTTAATTGCTCCATCACATGCACCAAGCACAGTCTTTGGCATATAATGAACATTTGATAAATATATACGACATGGGTGAAGGAGTCAAGATCCACACTCTTTAGCAGAAATGAAAGCAACGTTTGGCTTGACTGAGGCATTGAGAGATGTTGAGGGAAGACAGCTGATGTGTGAGGTGTGATGGTAGTTAATACAAATGGACCAGACAAGTGCTTCAGGATAGCTACCTGGATTGAATTTGAAAACTTTTGTCAGATGGGTGTATGTGAGATGGCATTCTTAAAATGTCAGGATAACTATACAATTGCTTGCCTTAAATACTTTGCTGGATGTTAGGTAGCAGACTTTAACTAATACCAACTCCGGGACATGGTGAAGGAAAGCGAAACCTGGCTAGGGGTTTGCAAAGATTTGGACACAACTGAGCTACTGAACAACAACTTTTTTCTTCATTAATGTTGAAATAAATTTGTCTTCGATTATATAGTCTCACTTTTGAGTTTGATATAGGTACTCTTTGTTCAACTCTGGAGAACATCTTTTTATGAGTTATTTTTCCTTTTAGAATATTATACATATAGCCCCAGATGAACATGTGTAGCAAATGAAAGCTCAAAAAGTTAAAACATCTTCTCCATAAATGCCTTAATTAATTCTAAACAAGTGGAACTGAATTCATCCCTGTCATTTTAGAAAGACAGCATGTAAACAATTTAGCATTGAATTGTTACATCAGTAACAATTAGTCAGCCTATCTGTTCACTGTTCAGTTCAGTTTGGTTGCTCAGTTGTGTCCCACTCTTTGTGCTGGGGTATTTCTTTTTAACCATAAAGTAGCTCGAATACCAGTAAATTAAACATGGGCAGCCAGGTCAGCATCAATGAAACACTTTCTTAAACCCTTTTTTCTTCTGCTAAATCCTGTTTAACAGCTCAGTGTATCTCCCTAGGCAAAACTACTAGTGTTTGTTTCGTTAAGTACACTCCTAGAATGTGAACCAGTTTCCCTAGCACCACCTTCTGCCTTAAAATATTGCCTGAAAGATCACATATTTATTATAGCAATCTTAAAATTAAATGTGGTCACATCTTAAGAAGTGTATCCATTTGCTCTGCCCCAGACTGATGGAAAGGCACCTATGTGTTCTCAGCTAGTCGGTTTCCAGAAACAACTGACTGAGGGGGCGAAGTCTTGTCCTGTTGTTCTGCTCAGACTTTGAGCCAGATGATAAATAAGCCAAGGGCTGGGTTTTAATCTGTGGAGATGTTGATTTGCCATGGTAAATCACTGTAGAGTTTATTTACAGAAGGGGCCTGGGTACCCGTTCTCATTCTAAGCGAGATATTAATTCAATTTAGTTTGAAATGTTAATGCTTGGTTTGAAGGCTTTCCTAAGGAAAACTGTGGTCTTGCAGAGGTTCCCAGTTCTGCACGATAGGACTCTGAGTCTTTTTGCTAAATAATTTCACAGTGAGACTGTGCAAATTTAATTATTTTCATGGTGACTCTTCCATAGCTCTCTTTTCCATAGCTCTTCTTTTCTTTTTTGTGCAAATTCCATTATACACTACAGCTTTTTCTTCCTAAAACATAACAAGCTGAATGTTTGGATTAAGTATAGAATATTTGAGTCATCTGCCAAAAAATACAGGAGACTCTACTGCTCAGGTGAATTGAGGTCCTTTTGTAAGGACTGGTGCTGTTGCTGTAAGGCATTGGAAGAAGCATTTACAAGCAAAACATTGGCAGAGCTTTAATTTTATTTAATGACCTGCTTCCTACCGGTGATCTTGGCACCCTGTGCAGTGATTTGCAATCAATTAATCACACAGAATGTTGTAACACTGCAATAAGGGCCTTGCGCTCTAAGAGTCTCATAAATCCGCCAGCAACAAAAAAGAGGAACTGCATGCTCCGAGTCCTCTCCCTGTGGAACTCCAAATCAGGAGGTGATTTTAATGCTCTGTTTTCTAACACATCCTCAGAAGCCTCGGTACTCCCTTGTAGGTTCTGAATTTTGATTGCTATTTCTCAAAGACGGTTTGGGCTGTCAGTTTAGGAGTCTGTAAGGGTTCAGTTTAGACATCAGTCATTTAGATGGGTGGGATTCTTTTTTTCTTTTTTTTTAATAGAACAAAACACAATTATTGCAGGACAATTGCTCTACAGTATTGGTTCTTCTGGATTGCTTGGAGAAAACTGGCTTTGGTTATTTTCCCTGAATGCTGGGCAATCATGCTCAATTGCAGTAGGTCGTATTTTTCAGAGTATTTTAGGGGATGATTCAGAAAGGAAGCATGTTTCCATCCTGGGGATACACTGACATTTGCTAGAGGCAGATGGCAGAAGATGGGATGGTGAGATATTAGAAGTCAAGGAGAAAGAGACTTCACATGCTTGGCTTTGCCAAAAACTTCTGGAATCTGGGTGTTTAGGATCTTAGGCTTGTATTCTTGTCGTTTCAGACGCACCCTTGCAGTTGGGCTATGCTGAATCTTTTTTCTTATTTTAGCATAGTAAATATGGAGCCATTAAATATTCTTAAAATTATATAAGCCTAAACTCTTGGGTAGATGTAGGTTGTGTTTTCTTGACTTGTTTCCATATGGCTTTGTTTTGGGGATGTTCTTATAACAAGAATATGGAATGTGTAATTCTTAGTGTATATTCCATCTGATTAAAATGGGACTTTCTTTTAAGAAGCTAAAGCCTTTTAGAGCTATATCACTTCCAGTGAGTACATTCAACTTCTGACTCTTGATGAATTTATTCCTACCAAAAAAAGTCATCCTATTTTTGATTACTTGTAAATGTGTCCAGATTGGCATGATAGATTATACACAAAGCAGAGCTTATATTGTATTTTTAGGTGCTTGATGCTTCTGTTTAGCATGAGCTCTAAAATATACCCACAAAGTTTTACATGTGCAGACTGCTTTTCACTGGCACGTGAATTGGAAGGAGAAAGCATAAGGACCGTTTGGGCCAAAATGTGATGGTCTGTTGGTCATTGTGTAGTCATGAGGCCCTATCCTGCATCTGGGCTCCAGGGTGAGGAAGTCCAGTCACACACTGATGTGTCCCCAAGGATTGTGAACTGAATCCCATCCCTCTTGAAAGGAGAATGCAGCAGGACTGCAAGGGAGAAGGCGTGTTTGGCTGCCTTTTAGGGTGTTCCACTCAACTACCTGCAAAGATTAAAAAAAAAAAAAAATTAGTTATTTTATGCTGAACAAGCAGCCCAAGGTAAAGCATTGTGAAAGATCAGGTACTGCATTTGTCTTTAATGAGCTTCCTGTGCTCTGAGCTGGGTATGGACATGAGAGAAAAGCTTAAATCTTAACTGTGTAAGTGAAGTACTGGGAAAAATCATGTTAAAGTCATCCTACTCAAAGAAGTTAGTGTTGCTCCTAATGAGACTATGGAAGAGTTTTCGGACATACTACTGCCAGTGAGATAAACTATTTCGTCTTCAAATTAAAATATTTCCTCTTCAGATAAGAGCTATAGATATTAAGACGTAGAAATGGTGGATAGTTTTTAGAGACGATTATTTTTGTTTTTGTTTTTTTTAGATTATTGGCTAACTTTGAGAATGTGTTCAAGAAAATTTCAGAAAATGTATTTCATGAAGGGCTTAATTAAATGACTGATGCAACCTGAACCCATTAAAAAAAATGCTAGGGTGGAAACCTGTCTAGTAATATAATTTTTGACCAGAATGATCAAGACGAGACATATGTTCATGTCAGGAGAGTAGGTGATGTGTAGTTGTCTGTCATTCAGAGATGAAAAGATAAAGAATCTTCCTTCTCCCACTTCCTAAACCAAGTTTCAGCAAAAACTAGACTAAAATGGTACTCTTCCAATGTAATGAACATAAGGTTTTCTGGTACTTCACTATTAAATGAGGGGTTTGAATGAATGAATAAATAAATGATTAAGAAGTGAATACATGAAGGAATAAACTTGATTAATACGGAACAATGGGGATGACTGAGTGGCAGAATGGTGAAGATAGCAGGCCTGGGTCAGATTCCAGCTCTGTCATTTACCACCTGTGAAAACCTAAGTAAGTGTTTAAACTCGGTCTGTCTCAGTGTCCTCATCTATTAAATTGGACTTCTGATACAATCTGCTTTGTAGGAGGATTTTATAAGACCAAACATATAGAATTCTGAGCACTTTGGAAGTTCTCAGTAAAGTTATTTTCAGTAGACACAGTTATTGTCACTGTTAACTCTTTTATCTTGTGTTAAAAGAAGAATAAATCTTTCGGAAGAACGATCAGTCATTTCAGCCACTAGGTTGCTTCCAAAACAGCTGCTCTGGGGACCTGAAGGACATATTATGTCTCATTTGAGTCTTATCTAAACAGACACTTCTCAAAAAATGTTCCATAGAAAGTTCCCATAATCAGATGATACTGGGAAATGGTGGTTTGGAGACTAAACAACTTCTTCAAAACTTTCATTGTGCTCATGTGTACTGTGAATCTCCAAAAGTGGCACTTCCCAAACCTATTTAACCACAACATCCTCTTCTCCAGGCCAGAATCTTGCAGGGCTACTATTTCTTAAAATATACTAGGGAAAAAAAAACAAAACCAAACAAAAAACAGTGATGTAAGTGGGTGTTGAAATAAACTCAATGTACTTAGCACACCCTTCATTTTTTTCCCGTAGGAACAGTTGAAATCCAAACAACATATCCCGACATGATTTACCACGTGGGCTGTCTTCTGAATTCCAAATTCAGCACAATGAGTATAAGATGTAGCTTTGTTTAGCCCCGAGGCAAGCATTTGGGCCTGTGGATAAGGGCTCGTGTCCAGCACTTAGGTCTTTTTTGGGTCACCTTTCTTGGACTTATTCAAACACACCACGTGCTGAAATTAGTCATCGCCGATGAAGCATGGGAGGTTATGTGTTTGGGCCTGAAAGCCTGATCTGACTCTGACGTCTCAGTCTCATCGCATGCTGCCGTGTCCTTCCTCTCTGTGGTCCAGCCGTAGGAAGTTCCTCGATTTACATGAAAGGCCCCCCTGCTTTTGTATATCTATTTCCTCTGTCAGGAATATCCTCTCCTCTTGTTCATCTTTCAACAGCCAGCTCCAGGATCACTTTTTCCCAAATGTCTATCCAGACCTTCCCAATCTGGGTTAGGAGCGCTCCTGGCGATTCTGTCGTGTCCAGTAGATCCTTGTATTGTTTCCCACCATATTGTGTCACTCGTCTTCCCTCTGGACTCTAAGTTGCTGTGTATTGTTTGTTTGAGACATTTACTTACATCAAATGCTCTGATATTAACTCTGTTATTCATTTTTGTGGAAAGAATGTCAAGGCACAGAATACCGCCATCATCCTAGAAAGCTCCCTTATTCTTACCAACCAACCCTCCCTCCCAGAAGCAGCTACTCATCTGCTTTCCATCAAACACAGGTTAACTTTGCTTATTCTAGAATGAAATGGAATCAAACACTATGTGTCTTTATGTGTCTAGATTTTTCTTTTTTTCTCAACATACTGTTTTTGAGATGCATCCATGCTGTTGCATGAGTCTATAGTTGGTTCCTTTCTATTACTGAGGAATCTTGCTTAGATGATTTTATCACAATTACTTATCCAGTCTTCTGTGGATGGATACCTGGCTTATTTCTAGTTTTTGGCACTTTTGAATAAAGCTGCTGTAAATAGTCTTGTACAAGGCTTTTTGTGAATTATGTTTTCATTTCTCTTGGGTAAATAAATCAGAGTAGAATTCCTCCTAGAATAGGTGCCTATTTAGCTCTTAAGAAACTGAAACAGTTTTCAAAGTGGTTGAATGGACTATAAACGTCTTGAGTGCTTAGACAAAGTCTTGTTCAACTTGGGTTTCCCTGGTGTTGGACCCAGTGCAGGGAGGGCACAGATTAGGCGCTCAGTGTTGACTGAAGAGTGAATGGACAAGAAGCTCAGAACAGTTTTCTGCCTGGCACACCCTCTACTGACGGAACAAGAAAATTAACGCTTTGTCCATCAGAGGATGGACACTGGCTAACTGCGGGCTTATGCCAAGCAGACAAAAAATGGGGAATGACAGCTCCCTTTTGACCCTGCCGTAGACCTAACATGTGCAGGTGAAGCCACGTGTATCTATAGACATGGGACCATGGAAGGATCCTGATCACCAGCAGCTGCTAAAATTACCTCCCAAAGTTAAAAACTCTCAGCACTCCCATTCAAAACCTTTCACAACCTACTCTTCCAGCCCACCCCATCCCTTTGATTTACCTGCACAAACTCATAATTCCACCAGACCAAACAGCCCTTTCTCTCTTTATTTTTTAATAGCATCCAGCATTTCCTTTGCAATAGGGGAGAGCTCTACCTGAATACCTCCACCCGAGGCCACCCCTTCCTCTCGACATTCTCGGCGGCGAGGCTCAGTTCAGTTCTGTCTTTGCTCTGAAGCCTGTCCTGGCCACGCACCTCAAAGTGCTCTCTTTGGAAGGTCTCTGAAGTGGCGTTTGCCTGTGGAGAGTGTTCATTCGCCTCTTTGGTAGTTCTCTGTGAGGTTTCAGGCTTTCCGAGGGCAGTGCGCCCTGGCCCTTACTGGTCTGGACGGAGCTGGGGCCATTGGTCACTGCATCGCTGAGGCTACTTGCTCTTTGCTGTTGGTGACTGATTCCACTGAAGAGAAGTTAAATTACGTGTTAATTCTGTGGCTCCTTCTTTGAAAGAGTTGTTTACAGAAGAAAGAGCTCTGGCTAAAATGAGAGGATCGAGTGCAGACTTGGGAATTTGTGTCACCTGGTAGATAATTAGGGCTTCCCGGGTGACTAGTGGTATAGAATCTGCCTGCTAATGCAGGAGACACGGGTTCTATCCCTGGGTCCAGAAGATACCTTGGAGTAGGAAATGGCAAGCCACGTCAGTATAAAAGGAAATTAGTTTCTTAGGCCCCAGTGTGAGTCACAGGTCACATGTCAGGGAGCACAAATATTAACATCTAGAATAACTCCACATGATATTTGTATGCATAAGGTAATGTATAAAATCATCTCCTCTAGGAAGAGATGGCTCCAAGGAGTAAAGTGGTTTTATCTAATGATATATCTTCTCATCTGATTCCTGTTTTAGTAAAGTCCTGATTTTGCCTCTTTTTTTGCCTGCCTTTGCCTGCAGACTATCAATTTCTCTAAAGGTACAATTTCTAAAAGTATTTACTTTCCAGAAATGTAATATAGTAGTCTTTGCTCAGATTACAAACATTAAATATGAAAAGAATGCTAAGTGTGAAAATTTACATTGAACAAAACATATCCTATATATTATGTAGTACTTTTAAAATTATAATCATTTTGAGTGACATAAATTCAAGGCTGCAGGTGGAAAAGATATTTCAGGGTTTGGTTTCTCAGCAAATGTTTCAAACAGATAAGAATTATGAAGTCTTTTTCAATTTTAAAAAGAAAAAATATTTTATGTTGCTCTGAAAACTGTAAATACCAATTACTTAGAACACAAAAGGGCATGTAAGTTCTTTGACATCACATAATTTTGTAGTTGATCAAGAGAAAAATACACTCATTTGTATATCTTTAAAGAATTGGGTGCCATTTTTTAAAAGTCTGGTAATAACATAAGTATTAAGAACTAAATAGAACTAATTAGCTTGGGTGTGTGTGCTCTGCCTGCCTGCCTTCTGGTTTAAAGAAGAACACTGGATCTTGTTTGCTTAAGAATTTTAACAGCTGCTTTTCCCTCTACTGAACCAGCAAGAAGTAAATGCAGCTTTAAAATTCCTAGGTTGATTTCCTGCATTATTCACCTGGCAGAGAAATGAATTCAGTCTTCGTTCAGCAAAATGAGAGGCATAAGTCTTTCAATGTGAGTAGGGTCCTGAAGCAGTTTCCGGTTTTGTTGCCATGGTACTTAGGAGTCCCTGGTCTCTACATCCTTAAGAGGAATTCGGTGCCATGAAAATACTGCCCTGTCTGTGCAGCTGGAGACCTACATGTTGTTGAATTCAGCACAGTTAAAAAGCTGTGCCTGCTTCTTAACATGGACTCTGAGGCTGGGACGTCTTAATTTGTTTTGATTTAAAATTTGAGCTTAACATATTTCTTGTCTACCTAAACGTATGGATGATTTCAAACATGTACAAAATTAAGCAGAGGAGTATAACAACCACTCATGTACCATCACCTGACTTCAAAAAATTAGAAACATATGGCCAGTCGTGTTTTATCTAGATTCCTACCCACCAACCCCACCCTCCAACCACACACACCTTGTCCTATTTTGAAGCAAATTCTAAGTCATCTGTAAACATTTACTGATACTTAAAATTTCAGTATATATCTCTAAAAGATAAGGCTCTCTTTTTTTTAAACTGTTATCACACCTGGGAAAAATTTTCCAAAATTCCATAACATCAGCATACAGTCTGTTTAAATTTCCAATTGTTTTATAAATGTAGTGCGTGTGTCCTTTTTCCCACTTGTTTTTTGGACTCAGTATGCAAATAAAGAGCACGTGTTGCAGTTGGTTGCTGTGTATTTTAATGCACTTTTTAACCTGAAAGTTTTAAATTATGAAAACTTCAAATTTAAAGTATAGAAAATATGTACCAGGCATGTATTTAACAAATGTTAACCTTACACTACATTTGCTTCAGACATCTCTTTACCCTACCCCCATTTTTGAAAGAAATGTTAGATATGAAATCCTTTCCCCTTATCTTTTTTTTTCCTCTTCAGCATTGACCAATATCCTGCAATTGGTATATATCATTTACACAGTATGTTTTTATGCCAGAAACATATATATGTATCCATAAATATATATCTTTTAACAAAAAATATATTGTTTATTGTGTATGTAGGTATCCATAAGCATGTTATATTTTTGTTTAGACAAAAAATGATGTTATTTATTGTATACATATATATTCATAAACATGTATTTTATTTTGCTTTAACAAAGCAAAAATAAGATATATTGTTTATTGTCTATGGATACATATGTATGTAATAGAAAACAAAAATATATATATTGTTTATGGATACATATATATGTAGTGATGGTATAAAAAGAGCCTGTCCTCCATCCTCACCCTCTCCCTATGTGTACGTATGTCTATTTACAACTTACTTTTTTTCACTCATTGCATATTTATACCAGAAGCACAAAGAGTTAATTTTAAAATGTTGTATGCTATTCCATTATGTGGATAAACACCCACATGTTCATTACCTTTTGCTTTTGTGTTCAGTTGCTCAGTTGTATCTGACTCTGCTACCCCATGGACTGCAGCCCACCAGGCTTCTCTGTCCATGGAATTTTCCAGGCTAGAATACTGGAGTGGATTGCCATTTCCTACTCTAGAGCATCTTCTGGGAAGCTCTATTCATTACCCACCTAATGAGCAATTAAGATATTTCCAGTTTTTCTAAATTACAAATGATTCTTAGTAAACATCCTTATATGCATGTTTCCTTGTGCACATGAGTGAGAGTTTATTTAGGTTATGAACACCTATAAGTGGCAGGGATATCTTTGATTTTGCTGGGTGTTACTGATTTCTCTCTAAAATTGTATGTAGTATAACTCTCAGCAGCAATATATGAGAGGTCCAGTTTCTCCAGATTTTCCTCAACACTTAATATTATTAGGCTTCTAAATATTGGCTGATGTCATGGGTATAGAATGGGTATCCCCTTTCTTGGGTTTCCCAGGTAGTGCTGGTGGTAAATGGTTACCCACCTACCAATGCAGGGGACCCAGGAGAAGCAGGTTGAAAGAATACTAGAAGGTTGTCATGTCCTCCACCAGGGGCTCTCCCTGACCCAAGGGTCAAACCCGCATCACTTGCAGTTCCTGAGTTGCAGGGGGATTCTTTACCGCTGAGCCACCCAGGAAGCTGGTAATTTTGATTAGTGGTTCTCAAAGTGTGATTTGGGATGTCTTAGTATTTTCTAGGTCTGCTGAAATGGATTATCATAAACTTCAGTTCAGTCACTCAATCCTGTCTGACTCTTTGCGACCCCATGGACTGCTGCACGCCAGGCCTCCCTGTCCATCACCAACTCCCAACATTTACTCAAACTCATGTCCATTGAGTTGGTGATACCATCCAACCATCTCATCCTCTACCATCCCTTCTGCCACCTTCAATCTTTCCCAGCATCAGGGTCTATTCTCATGAGTCAGTTCTTCACATCAGGTGGCCAAAGTATTGGAGTTTCAACTTCAACATCAGTCCTTCCAATGAGTATTCAGGACTGATTTCTTTTAGGATGGACTGGCTGGATTTCCTTGCAGTCCAAGGGTCTCTCCAGAGTCTTCTTCAACACCACAGTTCAAAAGCATCAATTCTTCGGCACTCAGCTTTCTTTATAGTCCAACTCTCACATCCATACCACGACTACTGGAAAAACCATAGACTTGACTAGACGGACCTTTGTTGGCAAAGTAATATCTCTGCTTTTTAATATGCTGTCTAGGTTGGTCTTAACTTTTCTTCCAAGGAGTGTCTTTTAATTTCATGGTTGCAGTCACCATCTGCAGTGATTTTGGAGCCCCCCAAAATAAAGTCTGTCACTGTTTCCCCATCTATTTGCCATGAAGTGATGGAACCAGATGCTATGATCTTAGTTTTCTGAATGTTGAGCTTTAAGCTAACTTTTTCACTTTCCTCTTCAAGAGGCTCTTTAGTTCTTCTTTGCTTTCTGGCATAAGGGTGGTGTCATCTGCATATCTGAGGTTATTGATATTTCTCCTGGCAGTCTTGATTCTAGCTTGTGCTTCATCCAGTCCAGCGTTTCTCATGATGTACT
This sequence comes from Muntiacus reevesi, assembly GCF_963930625.1. Taxonomy (NCBI): domain Eukaryota; kingdom Metazoa; phylum Chordata; class Mammalia; order Artiodactyla; family Cervidae; genus Muntiacus; species Muntiacus reevesi. The sequence continues at coordinate 60,527,479 of NC_089262.1, forward strand.
CTGCATATAAGTTAAATAACCAAGGTGACAATATACAGCCTTGATGTACTCCTTTCCCAATTTGGAACCAGTCTGTTGTTCTATTTCCAGTTCTAACCATTGCTTCCTGACCTGCATACAGATTTCTCAAGAGGCAGGTTGGGTGGTCTGGTATTCCCATCTCTTTCAGAATTTTCCACAGTTTGTGGTGATCCACACAGTCAAAGGCTTTTGCATAGTCAATAAAGCAGAAGTAGATGTTTTTCTGGAACTCTCTTGCTTTTTCAATGATCCAATTTTGGATCATTGAATTGGCAATTTGATCTCTGCTTCCTCTGCCTTTTCTAAAACCAGCTTGAACATCTGGAAGTTCTCGGTTCACATATTGCTGAAGTCTGGCTTGGAGAATTTTGCACATTACTGTACTAGTGTGTGAGATGAGTGCAATTGTGTGGTAGTTTGAGCATTCTTTGGCATTGCCTTTCTTAGTGATTGGAATAAAATCTGACTCTTTCCAGTCCTGTGGCCACTGCTGAGTTTTCCAAATTTGCTGGCATATTGAGCGCAGCACTTTCACAGCATCATCTTTTAGGATTTGAAATAACTCAATTGGAATTTTATCACCTCCACTACCTTTGTTCGTAGTGATGCATCCTAAGGCCCACTTGTCTTCGCATTCCAGGATGTCTGCCTCTAGGTGAGTGATCATACCATCATGGTTATCTGGGTCATGAAGATCTTTTTTATACAGTTCTTCTGTGTATTCTTGCACCCTTCTTAATATCTTCTGCTTCTGTTAGGTCCATACCATTTCTGTCCTTTATTGAGCCCATCTTTGCATTAAATATTCCCTTGGTATCTCTAATTTTCTTGAAGAGATCTCTAGTCTTTCCCATTCTATTGTTCTCCTCTATTTCTTTGCATTGATCGCTGAGGAATGCTTTCTTATCTCTCCTTGCTATTCTTTGGAACTCTGCATTCAAATGGGAATATCTTTCCTTTTCTCTTGCGTTTCACTTCTCTTCGCAGCTATTTGTAAGGCCTCCTCAGATAGCCATTTTGCTTTTTTGCGTTTCTTTTTCTTGGGGATGTTCTTGGTCCCTGTCTCCTGTACAATGTCATGAACCTTTGTCCATAGTTCTTCATGCACTCTATCAGATCTAATCCCTTGAATCTATTTCTCACTTCCACTGTATAATCATAAGGTATTTGATTTAGGTCATACTGGAATGGTCTAGTGGTTTTCGCTACTTTCTTCAATTTAAGTCTGAATTTGGCAATAAGGAGTTCATGATCTGAGCCAGGTCTTGTTTTTGCTGACTGTATAGAGCTTTTCCATGTGTATAAACTGGTGACTTAAAACAACAGAAATTCCTTATCTCACAGTTCCAGAGGCTAGAGGATAATAAGATCAATGTGTAGGCAGGACCGTGCTCTTTCTGAAGGCCCTGGGGAAAGATCTGTCCCACACTCTCTAAGTCTGTGGTGTTGCTCCCAGTCACTGGCCATCCTTGGCTTGCAGACGCATCACTCCAGTCTCTGCCTCTCTTGTCACATGGCCTTCTCCCCTGTGTCTCTGTCTCTCTTCTCCTTTTCTTATAAGGATACCAGTCACATTGGGCTCATGATCCACCCCGTTCCAGTACATTTTAACTACTTACATTTGAAATGACCCCATTTCCAAATAAGGTCCTATTGAGAGGTTCTGGAAAGGGCATGGATTCTGGGGAAGGGGGGAGTTGGTGGGGAACCCTAACTCATTAGTCCTAGAAATCAGTTCAGTTATAGATGGAAACTCCTGGACCCCACCCAAGATCTCCTCAAGCAGAGGCTCCAGGGGAGGGCTCCACTGAGCTATTTTAACAAGGCCTCCAGGTGAATCTGATGCTTGGATGTTTTGAGAGGTGCTGATTTTGACACAACTTGAGGCATTTCCTCAGCTTCCCCATTGGCTCAGCGGTAAGGAATCTGTTTGCAATACAGGAGACGGGGTTCGATCCCTGGGTCAGGAAGATCCCCTGGAGAAGGGCATGGCAACCCACTCCAGTATTCTTGCCTGGAGAATCCCATGGACAAGAGGAGCCTGGTGGGTTACAGTTCATAGGGTTGCAAAGAGCTGGCCATGACTCAAGTGACTTGGGCATGCCCGCAACCCCTTTCTTTCAATTTCTACTTCCCTAATTACCAGTGAAACTTAGCACCTTTTATATATTTACTAGTCTTTTATGTTTCTGCCTCTCTGAAGTGGCTGATCATAAAGTTTTTTTCCAACAACAGGTATTGGAATTTCAAAATACCCCAATCTTAATTATACAAACACATTAGTTCTTTTTGAATAGACTCAATGTATTTTGTTCTTTAAGAAGTAGTTTTCAGAGGAATCATAAATATATTTACATGTGGACACTTAAGACTGGAAAAGGACATTTGTGAGATGTGAGCCTTTTCAGGTGGCGAAAAATCACCTGTATGAGCAGAAGCTACCAAAAATAATATTATTGACTGTTCTTCCCTACTGAGACTTTCACCATCTGCCTTATTTTTGCATTTGCTTACTTTTTTTCCTACCTCCAGGGTTCCTATGCTTCTCTCAATAACCCATCAATATTATTTTACACATATTCAACACATTCCAAAATCTGTCAGCTTCATCTTCTCTCCTGGAAATTCCCCTTCCGGAATCCTCTGTCCTCTTGTTCTAATAAAACCTGTTGCCTTCCCAGCCAGCAATGTATTGATCGCTGTCACTTGGGACATCTCTTCACATCTCGCCTCTGTTGGATTCTATTGCTCTCATTCCCATCCTTTCTCTTTCATGGCATATTAAGACACACCTTTATTTGATGGAGCATATTTCTAAGTCTTTCTTAGAAAAGATTTAATAATGAAAACAAATTGTTTCCACATTAGTTGAAATGTCTTTTTTCTGTTGTAGTTTCGGTTTCACTCTTGTTTTAATGGTAAATTCCTATTCTTTTACTGATATCTGTTGCTTCTGCTGCTGCTGCTAAGTCGCTTCAGTCGTATCCGACTCTGTGTGATCCCATAGACGGCAGCCCACCAGGCTCCCCCGTCCCTGAGATTCTCCAGGCAAGAACACTGGAGTGGGTTGCCATTTCCTTCTCCAATGCTTGAAAGTGAAAAGTGAAAGTGAAGTCGCTCAGTCATGTCCAACTCTTAGCGACCCCATGAACTGCAGCCCACCAGGCTCCTCCGTCCATGGGATTTTCCAGGCAAGAGTACTGGCGTGGGGTGCCCTTGCCAACTGGTAATTCACTGACCGTCACATGAAATGAACCAACTAAATAAAAGCATAAAATGTATCTTTCATTTCATTTATTTATTTTTGCTAATTTTACACTTGGTTTTTATAATATATCTGGGCTTAGAATTCTAGATCAAAATAATTTTCCTTCAGAATTCTGAAGGATTTGATTCTTCCACTTCTCAGCATTGCTGTTGAAAAGTCTAATGCCTTTCTGATTCCTAATCCTTTATTCGTAACCTGCTTGTGCTTTGGGAGTCTCTAGAATGATCACTTCATTCATTCCTGGATGAATTTTATAATATGCCTTAGTGTAGTCTTTTATTAAAATAATTTTTACTAGTTACTCATTAGGTTCTTTCAGTCGAGAAATATACTGTTATTTCCTTTGAATCTGTGATGTTTTCTTCTTTAAAAAACTGGGCTAGTCTTCAGCTTTATCTTACTGGAACTCTTTCTGGTTGTAAATTAAATCTCTTAGAGCCTCTGATTTTTCTGTTTTGTTTTTTTCCATTCATTTCCTTTTCTTCATGTTCATGTTCTACTTCCTGGGAGATTTTCTTGCCCTTAACCTCCTACTATTTCATTGATTTTTTTAAAAAAATTCAGCAAGCAAATTTTTAATTTCCAAGAGGTTTTTCTTGTTCTGTTATAGTTCCTATTTTATGGAAACTTCCTTGGTGGCTGAAATATTTTTAAGATACATTTTTAAAGATTGTTTATCATGATGTTTGGGTGCTTTCTCGTGCTCAGCTGCTTGTGTTCCTGAGTTCTGTTTTGTTTTCAAGTTCGGTTTGCCTCTGTTTTAGGCTCTTTTCCATATTTCATAGCGTACCCCATTTTGGATTGGTGTGAATGTTTGACTCAAAGTCAAATAATGTTAGTGGCATAAAGAGAGAAGTTCTATTACGCAATTCTATCTTGATTACATTTTCAACTTGATTCTTACTGAGAAGACGAGGATTAGAATAAATGAAATTGTAAGGTATTTTCTAAATATAAGAATTCCAAATTGGTGGTTCCCACAAATCTAATTAGAGTAGACAGAATTTTTGAGTAATGTATTCACTAATTCATTAATTCATTTGACAATATATGTTGACATCTACTATCATTAGGAACTGAAATTAACTTTGATATTGTTGGACTAGATGTACAACTTTTAGTTCTTGTTTCTTAAAAAATATTGCTTTTTAATTTTTAACTCTTAAAATTTTTTTTAAATTTTAACTAAGCTTTTCAATTTTTAGAAGGCGAAAGAATAGGAATCCAAATTCCAAATGAACCTTATCAACTATTACCATGAACAAATGGTCCAAGGATATAAAATGAAATCTTTTCTGAATTATATTTCACTAGGAGATGTTAGATTTTCTAAACAGAAGTTAAGACCATACACGAATCTGTATTATTTTTTATAAGGAGCTGTTAAACTCAAATGAGCCTCATCTGTTTCATGGAACACATAGATAGAAATTGTTTATCTTTCTAAATAGATATAAACCCCTACACAGTACTTGCCAATGACTTGTCATACAGTTGAAATAAAATTGATCTATACATATTTCACATCTAGAAGAGGCATCTGATTTATTGCCATAGTATTCTGTTTATGTCAGATATATGAAGCTATGCTATTGGAATAGCAGAGACCCCTTTATAATCCAAGTATATGGGTTTCCCTGGTGGCTTAGCCAGTAAAGAATCTGCCTGCAATACAGGAGCCCTGGGTTTGATTGCTGAGTCGGGAAGATCCCCTGGAGAAGGGAATGGCTACCCACTCCAATATTCTTGCCTAGAGAATTCCATGGACAGAGGAGCTTGCTGGGCTACAGTCCATGGGCTGGCAAAGAATCAAACGTGACTGAGCAACTGACATTTTCATGAAAGACTATGGACTTAGAAAAAATTGATCATGAAACAAATACAAAAGTAGAATCATTTAATGAATTAATAATTACCGAAAGTCAGTCTGGTTCTTTTCTTTTCTCTGTTCTCTCATATTAGGTTATCTTAAGCAAATCCAGGACTTCTTATCATTTCATCTAAAAATACTTCAGTATCTTTCTCCAAAAGATAATTACTCTTTCTCTCTCTCTTTAAATGTCACTGGAGTATCATTATTACACTTTAAAAAATTTAACATTTTTACTTAAAATCATACTCTGAGTACTTGAATTTCTCTGATTGTCTCAATTTTTCCCCTTTGTTTGAATTGGGATCCAAATAATTGCATATATTACATCTGGTTTGTATATCTTGCAAGTCTCATTTAATCTAAAGTTCCCTCAGCTTTAAAAGCAAAATCTTACAGTTTATTGAAAAGACTGGGTTGTTTATTTGCTGAAAAGACTTTTTCTCTGAAAAAAAATTGTATTTTCTGAAGAACTTTCTATGTTCTGGATTTTGCTGACTGCATCCCTGTGGTGTCACTTAATATAGTCTTCTGTCCCTATATTTCCTGTATGTAAACTGGTAGTTGGGAATAGATACTTGATATTTAACTAGATACAATCTTTATGTTTTGACATGAAAAAAATCTTCATAGATGGAGTTGTCTACTTCCTATATAGTATATGTTGAATATTTCCTCTTGCATCCCACTAGGAGGCTTGCTATATCTGTTTTTCTGATTAAGATTGATGCGTGGGTTCAGGTGCTGCCAGCTTGATCCATCCATTAAAACATTCCCCATCCGCTCTTTTCCAAATGCTTTTAGGAACTGTTGATGATGATTGAATCCTCAAACAGACATTATATACAGGATTCAGGGTTTCTGGATTTGGAAAATCTTACCTATTTCCAGCTTCCCACCCCTGATTTATCTTGGCATGTTGGTCATTTATTGTCTTTTCCTTTCTTAGTCTAGAATAGACTTATTACTCTCTAGTACACTATTCCCCCAAGTGTACTGCACAGAACACAGCACTGCGAAGTCCACTGGGAGAAAAGTCTCCCTGAGTTTGGGGCCTGCCACATACAGTTTTTCCCTCTCAGAAATTTATACTACAGTTGAGCCTATTGAAGTTCTGAGGAATCTGTCAGTAAAGAAACTTGATTAACCCAGAGTTTCATCAACTTGCTTGATCACTATATTCTTTTATCAGTAATACCTATTAGTATCCCGATTAGAGAAACACACCTTGAAATGCATCTCAAAGAAGAGGGGAGGGTGGAGGCGCTTGTGCCATCCTGCTGTGAGGCTTTCTGATGTCAAAGTTCAGACTCGGTAACATGGGCACCCTTCTAGGCTAAGAGCAAACCAAAGTTCACCCAGAGAACTGACATACCATAATGCATCTTGTGTTAATACAGTTGTACCTTCATTACATTGATTGCTTCGGTTGCTGTACTTGTTAGTGTTATCTACGTAACCAACTTAGATAATTCCCTATTTGTTAGTTACCGGTAAGAAAATAAACCCCAACTCTGACAGTCACAACTTAAATTTTTTTCAGTTTGCTTTCTTACATGACAGATTTACACATGTACACCACACACATTCATGTGCACACACTTCCCTCCCAGAGCACACTTCAGTTATTTTATTTCAGGTGCAGTATTGGTGTATGAGGGGTGACATATAGTTACTCACCGGGTCTTTGCCTTCAGATATCAGCTCCAGATTGGTTTTTATGCCAGATGTGCCTACATGTTGTTTGTGGCTCGCTATGGGAAATGCAGTTGAGCAAAATTAGTGAGAGAGACCGGTTTTCTTCCACTCTGAGGACACCTTGAGTTTTGTACAATAAGTGTTTTCCATTAGAAGGAAAATGCTGTGCATTAGTGCTCATGAGAAAAAAATAGTGATTGCCAGTAATGCCATCAGGAAACAATTTTTTAAATGTTTTGCAGCACAAGCATGAATCGATCATTAAATGGGGAATACGGCTTATTCACAGACTTGGAACATGAATCCCAATTCTTTTTGAAGTGGTGTTATTCTAGGAAAGTGTGAATTTTGATTTTAGGAACACACACAAGGGGTACAGTAATAAGGAGTATAAGTCAGAACACTTCATTAAAATAAAATAAGAACAGAGCCAAGACCCAGAGGACATGACACTCTGTTTTGTGAGTCTTGTTGGAGAATGGAATGGGATAAGACACGAGAAAGCTGACATGGCATGACCAGTGATCCCAGTATTGACTCAATGTGCTTCTGTAGCACGGGGCTGCTGGCTGCCTGGCCGTCGGGTAATGGGGAGCTAACCTCAGACCTGGAGAGTTAATGTTTATGACGGAAGTTGTACTGATGCTTTTAAATGGAAACAAAACTTGTCTTTAAAAATCATCAGGATTTAAAATGCTCTTCTGTTCAGAAAATCCAGAAAAAGGCAAAGACTACTTGAATTAAATATTTTAAAACAATAGACAGCTCTGTTTTTTATGACGAACTGCTCTTAGGTTTGCTGTTCATAGAAGGGAAGATCAAGTGTAGATTTTGACCGTGGACCTTGTCTTCCACTTACTAGGTAGCTTTCCAAATACTGTATTGTGAGGGCTGTTTGTGCTCAATTCAAATACATGTTGTTAGGAAGATTACTTTGAAAAGTAGAAGGATGGGACATAGGCCTAGAAATCACCCTAAAAACATTATTTTAAATGCAACTTAAGGTAATAAATTTGTATTCCTTGAGCAAAAAGCAGTTGAGAAATGCATCCATTTGTTGCAATTCTAGAATAGTATTTGGTGCATTATTGAGCCAAAACACAGATGAAAAAACTTTCCCACAATATAAGAAGTTTAAGAGGCCTGAATGATTTTGGTTCCATCCTTCATCAACTGAAGTCCAGAGAGCAGAAGTGACTTGCCCAAGGTTACATTTTACCTAGTGCTTTAAAAGATCATGTCTCAGCTTGGGAAGCACTTCATTCATTTCCAGTATGAAACATGGTTGCATTTTACACCTTGACATTACTGTCTGGTCTTGAAAATAACTGATTATCCTGTGGACTCTAAAGAATAAAGATAATGAGGGACTGTTGGAGGGAAGGCTGATTTTCCTTCCGGCTTGTGTCAGCTTTTCAGGAGCTGATCCCTAAGGTGGTATGTCATCCCAGATCCCATGTTCTCTTCCTTAATAGTTTGGAATTCCAATAGCAGGTGAGCAGAGTGAAAATGATTACTTCAAATGTCAACCAACAGGTTGCAACAAAGGGCTAAAAATGAGGGGTTTGAAGAACTGTCTCTGAGTAACAGTGCATCTTGCAGCCCATGGCCTGGGCATTTTCTGCCTCCCACCCATAAGACAAAGGGGATAGCTCCTGCCAAAATATGGGCATTTATAATTTTTAGAAATTTCATGAGAAGACTGACATATACCCTACAAGAAGTCTAAGGAAATTTTTTGTGAAGGATTAAGTTTTAGGCTATGAAGAAAATTTCAGCTAAATAGGAAAAAGTCATATGTGTGCTTAGTCGCTGAGTCGTGTCTGACTCTTTTAACCCCATGGACTGTAGCCCACCAGGCTCCTCTGTCCATGGGGATTCTCCAGGCAAGATTACTGGAGTGGATTTCCATGCCCTCCTCCAGGCGATCTTCCCAACTCAGGGATTGAACCCAGGTATCCTTCATTGCAGGCAGATTCTTTACCAGCTGATCCACCAGGGACGCCCATACACCAAGATTGTACTCCTTCACTTGGTTTAACTAGGCTTTGATGTGTTTCAGCTTATTTGTTATTATTTTAAGGTTAATAATGTTCACTCATTGTTTGGAAAAAACTCAGCAGAGGCCACAGGACTGGAAAAGGTCAGTTTTTATTCCAATCACAAAGAAAGGCAATGCCAAAGAATATTCAAAGTACTGCACAATTACATTCATCTCACGCGCTAGCAAAGCAATGCTCAAAATTCTCCAAGCCAGGCTTCAGCAATACGTGAACTGTGAACTTCCAGATGTTCAAGCTGGATTTAGAAAAGGCAGAGGAACCAGAGATCAAATTGCCAACATCAGGTGGATCATCAAGAAAGCAAGAGAGTTCCAGAAAAACATCTACTTCTGCTTTATTGACTATGCCAAAGCCTTTGTGTAGATCACCACAAGCTGTGGAAAATTCTTAAAGAGATGGGAATTTCAGACGACCTTGCCTGCCTCTTGAGAAATCTGTAGGCAGGTCAAGAAGCAACAGTTAGAACTGGTTCCAAATTGGGAAAGGAGTACTTCAAGGCTATATTTTGTCACTCTGCTTATTTAACTTATATGCAGAATACATCATGCAAAATGCTGGGCTGGATGAAGCACAAGCTGGAATCAAGAGTGCCGGGAGAAATATCAGTAAGCTCAGATACACAGATGACACCACCCTTATGGGAGAAAGCGAAGAACTGAAGAGCTTCTTGTTGAAAGTGAAAAAGGAGAGTGAAAAAGTTGGCTTAAAACTCAGCATTCAGAAAACTAAGATCATGGCATCCGGTCCCATCACTTCATGGCAAGTAGATGGGGAAACAGTGGAAACAGACTTTATTTTTTTGTACTCCAAAATCACTATAGATGGTGACTGCAGCCATGAAATTAAAAGACACTTGCTCCTTGGAAGAAAAGCTATGACCAACTTAGCATATTAAAAAGCAGAGTCATTACTTTGCCAACAAAGTTCCGTCTAGTCAAAGCAGTGGTTTCTCCAGTAGTTGTGTATGGATGTGAGAGTTGGACTATAAAGAAAGTTGAGCGCTGAAGAATTGATGCTTTTGAATTGTGGTGTTGGAGAAGACCCTTGAGAGACCCTTGGACTGCAAGGAGATTCAACCAGTCTGTCCTAAAGAAAATCAGTCCTGAATATTCATTGGAAGGACTGATGCCGAAGCTGAAACTCCAATACTTTGGCTACCTGATGTGAAGAACTGACTCATTAGAAAAGACCCTGATGCTGGGCAAGATTGAAAGCAGGAGAAGGGGATGATAGAGGATGAGATGGTTGGATGGCATCACTGATTTGATGGACATGAGTTTGAGTAAACTCTGGGAGTTGGTGATGGACAGGGAAGCCTGGCATGCTGCAACCCATGGGGTCGCAAAGAGTCAGACACGACTGAGTGACTGAACTGAACTGAACTGACTGTGCACTCTGTTGAATTTCCAGAGGTATGATAAGGATCAAATTATTTCTTTTATGTCATTGAAGAGGGACAGTTGTATAGATTAAAATGTTCTTTAGAGTTTTATGTTTTATTTCATCATAATAGCATTTGGTTTTTAGTTGACCAAATTATGATTATATTAATATTTCTCTGCTTATTTAAAAAAAGAAGCATTTTATTTCTATTTCCAGTAATTTACAGGCATTTTGATCACAAATAAAACTGGATGATTAATTCTCCTCCCCAAGAATCCTGCTTTCTGAATCAGTGTGGTTTTATTTTAACAAATGTTTTTTTCAGTTTAGGGTTCTGTATGGTGATCATACTCTCTAGGGTGAAATGTGTGGAAAAAGGTGACTGACCTTGAGAAATATACAATTGCTGGGCTAGGATTCTTTCAGGGTTGAAATGGAGTAATAAAATCAGAAATCATGGTGCGGTTTCTAATTTCAAAGACAGACTGTCTGACCTTGCCTAAATAGTTCAGGTAGAAACCAAGAAGGAACATGGAGAAGGAAATTGAGTTCCCCTCCAGGTGACATACAGCATAACCTTAGTACCTCTGGGATTTCAACGTGGGCCATTCATTCACTTTAGGGTCCAGAAGATGGTTTTCTCCTGTATTTTTATTCTTACTTGAAACAATTCTGATGAAAAATACCTCTATACCCCCTTTACTCACACACAAATGAAAAAATCTCCCACCACCCATATTTATTCTTTGTTCTCCGTCTTCCTGAACTGGAGCCTACAATTTAAGATAAAAGATTTCTTTCTGATATGTATTTGGTTCTTTGGCTCTTTTTGAACAAGTCTTCTCTTGAAACCATGACGGGGACTTCCCAGATACCTAGACTCGCCAGTATTTTGGATTCTTTGCTGCATGTTTCATGCCCGAGAGGAAGGAAACGTGTGTGGATTAAGGGCTTCCGCTATGCCCAGCTTTGCCACATTTGTCAGCCATCACTTCCCAGCTGCCTCCTTCAATGGATGATTGTTCACCCTCCATGTGGTGCTTCTTGCGCCCTGGCTGCACCTTCTGTGGGCCAGAAGACAGTACTGTGGTTTGTGGCCCAAGTGAACTGTTCTCCAATCTGTCAGCATCTGCTAGGTGGAAGTTTTGAGGTGTGTGTTTGTTTTTTAGGTTGTATATAATGTACAACATCAGTAGTTTAACTGGAATATTTATTTTTAGAGGTGAAATGGTTTTATTTTAATGGCTGGGAAGAGGAGCTGAAATTGTGAAAATGTGCGATGACCTCAGACAGGCATAGGATGAAGAACATTCTAGGTTGGTTTATATTGCCCTGATAGTGAAATCATTGCTTGGGGATTACCTGATTAAATGAGAGAGGTCTCTAATTTTATAATAATTACTATGTCAGTTTTGAGGCACTCAGAATGTGTTTTTATTTATTAATTTTTTTTTGGTAAGTGACTCTTCAAAATGTGGTCCTTAGGGAGATTATACATTAAACATCCAGGGTGTCTTAATTCAGCAAAGATTGTCAGGTCATTTCCAGCACAGTGAGGAATGGGGACCATGAGAGTCTTGAGCAGATGAACAATGTGGCAAAGACCTCTGAGTTCCAGTCTGGATTACTTCTTTTAGCTGCATGATGGGCAAGAAGTTAACTAGTCTGAGCCTCAGCTTCCCAATCTGTAAATTGTGGGTGACGACATTTGGAGGCTTAAGGGGATGGTGACTGTAAACAGCCTGGAACAGCCCCCCTACCTGGAGAAGGCCTGTATACAGAGTGGATTTAGACGTATCGTCAGTAGCTGTGTTTTTAGTAGTGAGTGAATACCCTGTATTTGAGGTACAGGATTTGGAATCAAGGAATCCAGGTCAGTAGAATCGAGTCACCTCAATGTAAGTGGATCGTTTTCTCTGTGTCCCGTTGGTATAACTGGAGTCAGGAATGGCCTGGACCTGAGCAGAGCTGTGGACTGCGGTCTCCCCTCCTTTCTCCAACCCCTCCCTGCCCCCCTTCCCTCCTCCCCCCTTCCCCTCTTCTCCATCCCCCTCCCCCCCAGATCCTCCTCAGCTGGCCTGGAGGCAAAGGTCAGCTCCTCCAGGTGACCTGTGTCTACTTCTTGTGGCCCTGGCTTCCCCTCTCTCATTGGCTCTGCCTCCTGTTAGAAGAAGTGATAAAAGGAGGTGTAGCAAAGGAAGCCACCTCCCTGAAGATGGAGCCTTGGGAGGACATTTAGCTCTTCATTCCAGCTAGGCCTTGCTTCCTACCTTCTCTAATAACCAAAGATCCTTGTCAGGAGGGTAAAAATTACAAGTATTTTTGTCATCAGAATAGTGGCAGTTATGTGTATCCATGTAAATAATAGAGGCTTTCAATAACATGTGGCAAGGATTATAATAACCTCTTGTTAGTGGCTGAAAGAAGAACAGGTGGGCCTCAGGGCTCTGCATTTTCCCAACCTGGGTTTCCATATATACTCTGCTTTTTGCTCCTCTTGAAACTGGTTATTTGTAATTTTGCCACATAGTCAAACTTCACGGAGGGTGGTCAGTGGAGCAATCCACAGAACATGGTTTGTAGCAAGAGCTGTGGTTTTATTTTTTTCAAATCAACCCCCCCCCCCCGCCCCGGCTTTGCCTTCCCTTTAAACCATGTATGAGTGAGTTTAATCAGAAAAGGGGAAAATAGACTATGCCCTGCTGTTGCTAGGTAACCAGAAAAATAACAAACCCAGTCAGAGTTGATATTGAAATGATTTTCCCCAGGAACCTGGCTACTCTTGCTAAGTGATTCGTGGGGGTGTTAACAGATTTGCATACTGGTGAGGCCGCAGGGTCTCCGTCCTTCATGTCCTTTCTCCCTGCCTCTCACCCCACATCAGGAAAATCCCAGGTACATTATTTGAGTCTTCCAGTCAGTTCTTGACTTTGAGATACTCTGAGGGAAGATCCTTGCAGAGGCAAATATGGCTTATTGCACATAACCAGAGTAGATACTGTATTTCTAGGACATTGAACCCATTTTCAAAAATACCTGGGACCCCTTTCTCAGCAGGTGTGGTCTTTGATCAGCTTACAAATGGTGCCAAGTCTTTACTTGTTTGACATTTTACTGGGAATATTTTGTAAAGGTTGTTTTTTAGCCTCAACAGACGTTTGTACACCCAACCAAGGATTTTAATGATTTTGATTAAATCACCAGATATCTGTTTTGTTCCTTTCTCATGGGACTCCGCCATCCTTTCCGTGGTTGGTGCTGTGGGCGTGGCACTGCCCAGCCTTTGAGGGCTCTGTCTCCGGTTCACAGTGCCACCTGCCTGTGGGTCTCAATCTGACTCCTTGTGACCTGTGCTGTCTGTCTGTTGCAGATTTGAACGTCTCTCAGACAGCATACCCACCCCTCCACGATGCAAATTCACATGGCCCTCGGCTGCAGACGTTTATAGGAGAAGAAAAGATAAGTCTACAGACAGTGACCAGACAAGACGGGGAAACTGGAAATGGAGCAGAAGAAAACATTGTTTACCTCTAATTGTGTTGTTATTTTTCCAAGTGAAACAACATACTCGCATTTTGGGGAGATTGTTTTTTCCTTTCTTGATGTGTGTGACTGTCCAAATTACTTTAGGAGTAATGTTTGATATTTTGCGCAGGTTTATTTGAGGGGCATGAGTCTAATAATTAAATTATTGAAAACAGCTTTGTATCATCATTAACTTATCACACCTAATTTCAGATTTCTGGAGGAGAAATTGACTTTAGATAAGCAGGAACAATTTCAAAGTTACTGGAATCCTAGAGTAGAATCCCATATAATATTTTCTACTGGGTCATCTGTTTTTTGGAATGCCTCTTAAGATCTAGATGAAGCACTTTGGATGGAAAGAGTAATATAATGGGCAAACTTTCACAATCATGGCAGCTGATTAGGGAGAGTGACCTCAGGGCTCTCAAAGGCAGAGAAAGATGTAGGGAAAATCTTTTCTTGGCTAATCTTGGGACGTCAAAAGGGTCACTCATGGTGATGAGATGTCACGGTCACCATGCAACCAAGGAGTCCCTGTCTGGGCACCTGGCCTAACCAGCTGGCCACTCTGCTGTGGACACAATCTGGACACTTAGGACCTGGCCCGGAGCCTTTTCCCTTGCACTTTCTAGGTCCTAATGCCTGTGGGCTTTCAAGTCACAGTTCAGCATCCTCTTTCGACAGAGCCCAGAGGCAGAGCCCCAGAAGTCAGTGTGACGTAAAACTTCAGTAACGAAATTTTATTACTGAAGCGAGGCTTTAGTAATGACCTTGCTTTCGTCACCTGGCCCTGTCTCCACCAGCTCCGGAAGCACCAAGGACAACCACTTGCCGGAAGGACCTCTGCCCTGCAGTTATTCAAGGACAAAAGCTGCCTTCTTGGTGAAACTTGCTGCCTGAATGTGCTTTTCCACAAAGGAACATTGGCACACCTTGCCTTCAGGGTAATAGGAGTCTTTTGTGAGAAACCAAGAAAGGTTTTCAGTTTGTTCTTCAGGAGCATTTGTATATATTTTGGTCAGTGTCAATAAATATCTTTTACCTCAGCCTTTCACTTTGAAATTTTTAAATTGTGTAGAGCCATTGTGAAATATACACATCACACTCAAACACAATCTCCCCTTATTAAAAATGAAAATAAAGGAGAAATACTGAATTCACCCAGACTTTCAATACTGCTTCTGGCCATTTTAGTCACAATCATATTACATTCAGAGACTAATTTTCACAGATGGATATGTCTTATTAAAATTTTAATCAGTCACTTCATCTCCAAGATGACCTTCTAAATGATAAGGTGCATCTTCTATTCCTCAGACATCTAGAGAGAAAAATATCTATCTTCTCTCTCTCTCCAATAATGTCTATTCCAGAATTTCCTATCCTTTGAATAAAAATCTTATAGATATTTCAGTCTAAATCCTTGCTCCAATAACTATAAATATCTTTCCTTTTTTCCTGACAGAGGATATGGAAATAACCATATGTGAAAATAGGTGAAGATGTTCAAAATCCCCATGGAGTTCTTTAAAAATACATGTGCTCAGTTGATTTCCAAGCCCTGCAAACTATGGAACTTTGTGTATTCACACAGGGAAAGCTTTGGCATTACTTGATATATATTCATTGGTTCATCTTGATAATTTTTAAATTTAATATTGTGACTTGTCAACTGAATCTAACTCTCAATGCTTTCTTGATAAGCTTTTCCTTTCCACTTTATCCTCACTATGTCATGAGCTCAGTTCACAGTGGAATTCACTCTGTGGCTCCAATAGTTTCACTCCTCTTAGGAGAAGACCACCCTATTTCTCAGCATCATAATAAGTTGCCCTCAAAGAACATTTCCCACCAACTGAAGATCTTAAATGAAACCTGCATCCCTTTAAAGATTTGTTGTAGAAAGAAAGCAGCGTTTCTGCCCTGTCCCTTCCAAGCTTCATAAATTCATGTGCATCTCATTTGCAGTCCAAGCTTCTCTGCACCTCATCAGGACTGCATAATTGTTGGAGTCCTATAACACTTTCCAGCCCACTCACAATTCAGAAAAGACTAAAATACTCGCTGCAGAGGTGGTGGTGTATATAGGAAAATATAAAATGAAGAAGGTGAACAAGGTGAAATCATGGGATTACAGAAAAATGAAGTATTCCTTTCTGTGACCTAGGTAGGTAGGGCTCACTGTTCAAACTTGGAATCAAACTGAAATTATTAAGGTTCAACCATCTCTGTCTTTCTTAATGAGAGAGGAATATCAATTCTGGAGTTGGATGATCCATTTCCTGGCTGTGTCCTTGGCCTATCTCTTCAACTCTCTAGGTCTTAAGCTTCCTCATTTAAAAAACTGGGATGATTACCTTATGGAATTGTGAGAATTAAATGATTATGCAATGTGCTTATAACAGAGCCTGGGGCATAATAATCACTCAACATATTCTGGCTATTATTATCATATCACAAGCTCCTTCAATAATTGGTCAGTCCTTAGGCAGATTGTACCTGCATAGCCAGAAACAGTGAAGGGTCAGGAGTCTGAAGATTTCCAGTAGTAAGAGTGGACTAAGGCTTCTCAAAGTTAGCTTTTAACTTATTTGCATCTCTAAACTTCCATTCAACTTGTTCAATAAACATTTATTGATTGTCTGCTAAAGGCTAAACAATCTGTTAGGAAGCAGAAAAGATGAACAAGCCTGCAAACTATTGAAGACAAGCACATGAAAAGAGATATACAGGTTGCTATGGTAGCTCAGAGAAAGGGGGTGTTGGGGGCCAGTAATATTTAGAAAGGGGCTTCCTGGTGGTGCAGTGGTAAAGAATTTGCCTCCAGAGCAGGAGCTGCAGGAGGCACAGGTTTGATCCCTGGGTCAGGAAGAGCCCCTGGAGGAGGGCATGGCAACCCGCTCCAGTATTCTTGCTTAGAGAATCACCATGGACGGAGGAACCTGAGGGCTATAGCCCATAGGATCACAGAGTCCTGATATGACTGAAGTGACTTAGCATGGACCGTGTAGAATGGAGGAAGTTGTCCTAACGTAGAAGATGCCTGAGGCTTGAAGGATAAGTAGAGTTAGAGGGTGAGGAAAAGACATTCTAGGCAAGGAGGGAAACCCAAGCAAAAGTCCAGCGACACAAAAGAAAAGACAAATCTAACATATATTTGGAGGCACTACAGAAGGAATTCCTCCCCTCTGGATCGAAATAGCCAAGGAAAAATCCATCTATTTTGGCCTCTTTCAAGCACTCTAGTGTGTCTCTCTCAACTTGGTACTTGATCAGATGCCATAGAAAGCCACCTGATGGAGGGCTGCTGAAACACTGGGGGAATCATTATTCAAATCCATTTCACCTGCCTTCACTAATCCCGGTCATCTATAAAAAACCTGCCTGTCCTCCAAGAGGCACAAAGCCTAAACAAGAAGAGATTTGCCTAAACAAGTTGTTGTCCAGGAACTGGAGTCAGCTCTGTCTAGTTGAAGCTGAGCTGGTTAAGACTGGATAGGACCACGACCCTCCAACTGGGCATGCGTGAGTGTCTGCTCTGTGACCTTTCGTTGGCCAAGGGCTGGCAACTCCACCCTCAGTTTGTGTTAAGGGCCTCCATTTCAGAACGTGCAGAGCCCTGCAGCTCAGTTACACCTGAGCAAAACCAGGATTACCGCACCTTGTTCCTATCCTTCCCCACGCTCCGCATGTTTATTTGTTACCCCATAAATACCGCAACTCCCCAGCAGTTCGCTCTTCTGGGAGGCGCGTTTGAGATGCGCTCCTTGGTCTTCTCGCTCGGCTGCCTTGAGAATCAGTTCTGTCTTTGCTGCACATCTTGGGAGTCTCAGCGATTTTGCTTGCTAAGTGCTAAACGAAAGGAGGACACTGTCACCTCGCCCTTCCACACCACCTCCACCATAGAGCAACTGGGTGCTGGTCAAAAGGCTACTTGGGTGTCTACCTGTGGATCCTTAATCACAAGAAGCCGAAAGTAAAGGGGTTACTGGGGGCTACCTGAAGATGCTTACAAGAATAGAGGGATCCAGGAAAATGCCTGTTTCTTCTGTGGGATGAACTGAAGACTTAGATGGCTCAAAGAAGAGTTTTTAAGTGGAGGAAACAAAGGAGCAGGGGGTGGGGGGAAAGACTCACTTTGCCCGTCTGCTTTGTTTTCTTCATTTCAGTAAGGTTTTCTTAAGGTTTATATTTTTTTCTTTCCTTTGGAACACATTCCTGTTTTTTTTTTTTTCCTTTTACCTGAGTCTGTGGGGTTTCTGCATAATATATGAAACAGCCATCTCTCCTGATCTTGAAAAATTGGTCTTGCACAGGAGATGAACCTTCTTGTTCAAACCTGCCCTAGCTTTTGGTTGTCTCCCAAGCCTTTGGGATTGTCCAAGCAGCCTCGCTTGTTTTTAGTGTTTCCCAGTGGTGGCGATTATGCCGAAACCTCTCAGTGTCTTAAAGGGTGGCAGGGAGCCTTAGTCAGCACCTAGATTTCAGCTGGTAGGAACCCAGACCCTCAGCCAGCATCTTTAAAGCGTGTCAGTACTTCACAGTAAAATGCATACAGTGCTGTGGGATGCAAGCACGAGCCCAGCTGGCCAAGAGAGCCAGGCGATCTGGAGGTGTGTCTGCTGGACGACAGTGTAAAAACCAGGACAGCAGTTGAAGGTATAAACTCCTTTCTGGGGGATACTGGCAAGCTGGAGCCAGGCAGAGGGAGGACACAAAGATGGCATTCCTGCCTCTGCTCCCCTGGGCTGCAGCTGCAAAGACCAGGGGCAACCCAGTGGGGAATGCCGGTGCAGGGGAGTGGATTTAGGTGGGCCGAGGGTGGGAGGAGGGAAAAAAGCAATTGCACCCCACCAACTTTAGCGAGGGAGAGGAAGAGCAAGTAAGAGGCTCCTGTCAGCACCTTCATCCCCGTCCAGAAAGAGAATGGGACCCATCTCTGTGGGCTGAGGCTTTGAGATCAGCAAATGAATCTCTTTCACAGAAAGTCTGTGGGCTTTTCAAAGGGCTGCCTCTGCACCAGGCCCTGGGGAGAGGGAGGCTGTGGGCAAGGCTTTTAAAAGCCAGTCTTCTGGGGATTCCTTCGTGGTTGAGATGGGAAAGAATCTGCCTGCAATGCAGGTAAACTGGAGTTTGTAATCCCTGGGCTGGGAAGATCCCCTGCAGAAGGGAATGGCTACCCACTCCAGTATTATTGCCTGGAGAATTTCATGGACAGAAGACCCTGGTTCGTTTTGTGGATCCTGGGTATCTAAGTCCCATTGGTTTTCAAGTCAGGTGTTTCAAGGACTCATCTAAAGAGTTGATATCAAAACTTGGAGTGCCTAATGTGTGAGATAAACCCTTTGTTCCTAAGGGAGACGCTTGTGAGTTCCATCTAGATAGTGGGTCACCATGCTGGGGGCTTAGGGCAAGACCACATCTTAGCCTCTGCATCTCGCTTCCAAGTGGCCCTTAATCTTGTTTTCCAATGTAATGGAACTATTTAGCTAGTTTTTAGGTCTTTTTCAGAGACAATTGTTCCACACGCAGGTATAGATTTAGTGTGTTCAGAGGAGGAGATGGGATTTCCCTACATCACTGTCTTAACCACCTCATGCTTTTTTTCTTTATCAACTCTGATGCTGCCCCTCACTCCATCTTCATTTCCACTTAGGGCTTTGTGGAGAATGGAAAAGAAAAAGGAGTAGAGGGAACACATGAAAGAAGGATTCCACAGTGACCTTGTGATTCCCACCAAGAGCCCATCACGTTCTTTCCCGACTGCCTCTCAGGCACAGATCTCCCACTACTGTGATAGAAGCAGTAAAAAGACAGGGCAAAGTCAGACCTGGGCTCTGCTTACTGCAGTTCCCTTGGGCCACAGGGTTGAACAATGCCACTTGCATTGTATGACTTTGCTCATGGAAATCCAAGGTGAATGGAATCTCTTGGAGTTGCACAATCCTGCAACCTTGCTTCTGAGCTAAGTTTGCTTACAGATGAAATGGGGATAATAATAGCCATACCTTGCAGGGCTGTTGTGAAAACTGAGTTAAGCCAAGCACAGTAAATGCTGCACAGTAACCACTCTAAAAATGATAGCAAGGGTTCCATGGCTGCTGATAGGGATGGAGAGAAGGCAAGCTTGGGCTTGTGCAAGGTCTGATGTAGTTGGGGCATCATTGCTTCAGTTTTTCATAGCCCATTCTCCTTTGCCCTGGGAGATGTCCACGATCAAAGCCTGCCACGATGCTGTGCCCAGACTTGACAGCGTTATGAGACCTACTGAGTGACCAAATGGAAAATCTTTGGAAATCTGAGAGCAAAGAGAAACTAGAACTAGAACCCTGATCCTGTTTTCATTCCGTTTCTTTGCCTCTGGTTCATGAGTTCAAAGCAGTTCCTTCAAGTTGGTGATTGAATATTGTTTTGGGTGAAGTAACTTGAAGGGGGACCATGGTTCAGTAGTTTTGTAGAAGCTTCATGGCTCAGAAACTTCAACATGCCATTAATTGACTCCTAGTTGTCTACCTACCAACAAAACTCTTTGAAGAGAGGAAAGTCAGGAGTTTTAGTTGCAGCAACCAAAACACTCATAGAGACAATTGTCTGCTGGCAAAGAATGAATTTAGTGAGAAGATAAGATTACACTTTTATTTGCTAATTTCATTAGATACCACAGTTCCATTAGAGAACTGGCCCTTATGCCTGTGGGAGTCCCCAGCCCCACTTCCCCAGTGACTGGAGATACATCATCCCCAGGGCCAATGTCTCCAGGCTTATAGCATCCCAGTCATTTGGAAAGGTTTGGGAAGTTCCCCTCCTTACTCAGAGGCTCATTTGGGGATCCTAATGTATATCATAAAAGGGGTCTGATCTGTCTACTGAAATGCGTTTTTACTTACCCAGGAGTATGTCTAAGTTCTTTTCTTCTCCCTCCATAGTGGGTTTTGTGTTGTTTGCCTATTCGAAGAAGGAAGCCGTGAAGGGAAAAGGAGTTAGGACTCTGATGAATGGTTTACCTCTTGTGAGCATCTAAGTCACTCAAGTTAAATATTTATTGACAGAAGCTAGTATGGACAGAAATGCCACCTGGGGGCAAATGCCTGTCTTCCTTTGTCCCATGCTCTCTTTACCACCACGCCCCCATCTCATCCCCAACAGCATACGACATCTGAGCAGGTTTTCTGGGTAGTTGTCAGTGTTTCTTTTTCCTGTCTCTAACATAATAGCTGCAAATAGAAACACAAACACAGCCAGCATCAAGGAGAGCATCTGAAGAGGCCATGGAGCTGAAACAGACTCTTTAGAAACGTGCTTGACGTTTCTCTTGGCTGTGTT
This sequence comes from Muntiacus reevesi, assembly GCF_963930625.1. Taxonomy (NCBI): domain Eukaryota; kingdom Metazoa; phylum Chordata; class Mammalia; order Artiodactyla; family Cervidae; genus Muntiacus; species Muntiacus reevesi. Next base: position 60,548,633 of record NC_089262.1, read on the forward strand.
CATGGCCTCCTTGGAAAGGCTTAAGGCACCTCTCTGCTTCTGGCAAGCTCTAACTAGGGGAGAAATTTGGCAGGTGCTTGCAAAGAACAATAGGCTTTTAATTATGGTCCAGAAGCTCAGGAAGCTCCCCACCATGAATTTTTTTTTTAACACTTGTGTTTCGTCTAACTGCCCAACAAACAATAACTGTAAGCTCCATCAACTGTGGTCATTAATCTTCTGTAGCACAAGAATTTCTTGTAACATGAAGATAGTAATGGGATTTTTTTTGTTTGTTTGCAATTTCTTGAAAAATTAGTATTGACTTGTGTTCCCTATTTGAGACAGTTGATTTTAGTAAGGTGATGCTGAATACAATTTCATAACTTGGTCTTTCCATGCAAACAGCCTCCCTGAAAAATTCTTATTATATCTGACACTTGAATTAATGTAAACACGTTTCAGTAATGGTCGTATTTTGCGTTACTCAGGGGAAGATTTCTGCATGCAGGGACCGAGCCTGGGAAGCATCGTTGCTATGGAGACCATGAGGGTTGGATTAATTAAGGGCTGAACAGATGTTGTGAAGTGTACAGAATGCACTGTTTTCTGCTAGTAATTAAAGAGGGTACGTGTGTATGTGAGCGAGGAGAAAAAAATACAGACAATCAGAGACAAAGCACTCAGACAGATAGATGTGCTTGGCATTGGACACGTAACATTTCCTCTGGTAAAACCAACCACTGATCACTCCGCTGACTCTATTATCTCCTCCACCCATGCCAGACAGAATAATTGCTTGAAATGGACAAGTGGCCCATTCATCCTTCCTTTCTTTGGTCTGATTTATAAGAGGCATAGAAATATACAAAAATGTGTTCTTGGATCAGTGGGTTCAAACAGCCCATCTGTCTGAACCCTCAAAAATCAAACTGGACCATGTAAATGGTTTTTAAACTACCTAGCAGGGAGGCCAAGCATGTGGATTGGAGCTATATTAATTGTCCAACCTGCCGGGTGTGCTGTCATCAGTGACTTGGCAGCCAAGAAAGAGAGTGGCTGCCCAACGCCATGGAGAAATTGTCCTGGGAATGCCTTCAAGATGAGAAAGTAAATGAAACGTCAATCTAGTTCAGGTTTAATTTGGAGGATATTTGATTTTTTTTAGTTTGAACTAAATGTTGATTAAAAAAAAAACAACCATATTTGTATTTTCACTTGAATGATATATATGTTAGATTGAGATCCAAGTTCGGCAAATTAGGCTTCATGAGAATCCTGCTTACTGGCCCCAGGAGTGTCGCCAAGTTGCCGCCTCCTGGTCAGCAGGAAGCAGTTAATGGGTTGAAATTCATTCTAAGATTTTTCTGCTGGACTGGCATCAGTTTGACGAGAATTGGTAGCTTTTGAAGCAGGATAATTTTTCTTTCTAAGCTGCGGGAGCAGTGCTGTCCGAAAATGGGAGATTGGAGCATCACACACAGAGGTACTTTGGTTCCTGGGGACGGTGTTCTAGCGTCTGAGTGGCCAGACTCAACTTCTGCCCATTCCCAGACCACGGGGTTGAGTCAGAATGGGGTGATGTGCTAGGGAATTGCACCGCAGGGATGAGGGGAGGGAGAGAGAATGGCAAAGCTGCCTCCCAACGTGAGGTAGGTGTCTGATCACAGATGTATGCCCCCCAGAGGCAGGCACCCATGCCCCACCCCGCTGTACCCTTCGCCCAGGTTTGCTATGCCACTGACGACTGTCTGGTTCAACCTACAAGTGGGGAGCTTCTTTCTCTTTCTTTTGTTTTCTTTTTAATGAGGTGAAGGCTGCTGGTGGCACTCAATCTAAGTGAAGGTCAGACACCTTACGATTGTGCGCTGTTGGGAGCTATGGAGACAGGAAAACAGGGACAAATTGGATCAGTGTGAATTTATCACCATCTGAGGGGAAATGCAAGTGCCCGTCTTCCTCTCTGTATTGTCCTCTCCAGATGCGACCTACAGTTCATTCACCCTTAAACTTGATGGTTGAATCTGTTGTGATTTTCCACTTTTCCTCTTATTTGAGTATTATCTCCATCATGGGAGAGAGCACGACGGAGGCTACAGAAACAGAATGGATTAGGATTTGCCTTTTGAATCAACTGTGGTTTGTTTTCGTCTCTGGTCATTAATGAGAAAAAAGACCTTTAAAAATATAATTGTCTTTTTCTTCTCCCCAATACATAAAAAGGGAAAAATATATTCTGGGTAATTTTATACTTAAATAGAGATAAGAAGAAAAAAGCAATAGCGTTTTGATGCCTTTGGAGAGACATCTGTTAAGTGCTTTAGTATAAGAGCAACAATACAAAAACCTTGAAACAAAAGAAAGTAGAGCCAGTATAGGGAGTGAATTTGAGGAAAATCTCCCTTTCTCCTCACTCATCAAATTTTGAGAATGTTTTTGATTCTTGTTACATGTTAATATGTATTCTTTCTGTATGTGTGCAAGTGTGTATGCACTCACACATTATTTGTGTCACTTCAATATACCTGCTGCTCCAGCAGCAAACTATTTTCCTTCTATCATTTCCTGTCCTATGTTATTAATGGGTACTCACTCACTTAGTTGTGTATGACTCTTTGTGACGCTATGGACTGTAGCCTGCCAGGCTCCTCTGTCCATGGAGATTCTCCAGGCAAGAATATTAGAGAGGGTTGACATGCCCTCCTCCCGGGGATCTTCCTGACCCAGGGATCAAACTGGAGTCTCTTATACTGGCAGGTGGGTTCTTGACCCCTAGCACCTCCTGGGAAGCCTAACATTATTAAAAGTATGAGAGCAAAAGAACCCAGTTGCCACCATGCTGCAGACACAATCCCAACCCTGGCAAGCTTGGAAGATAGGAAGCATAAAGAGTATAACTCTATTTGTTCCTAGGCCAGTGGCCAGTGGTCCAGGATTTCGAACCTGTCTGTCATCTATCCACCAACTATTCATCTAACAAAGTCAGTGAACATCTGCCATGCCCAGGACTCTGCTTGATGTAGGGGCACAACCAGATGCCTATTCTAAGGTATGTGCCCACTAGCAGGCACTATTTATGAAGCCAGAAGAGACCTCTATCTACAGCAAAAGAACAATACAGTTCAAGCAGCAGCACAGAGCAATAAACCCCAGGAGTGAAATAACAGCCCAACCACCCAGTTCTAGGAGTTAAGTGGGGAGAGTTCTGAGATGGGAGGTGGGAGGAGAGACTTCGTGAGCTGGTGAGTATTTTGGTTGGTTTTTGTCTGATGTCAGAGGTTTGAAATTTTCCATGTAGTCTCGTCTCGACCAGAGCAAACCACAGCTTGGGAGGTGTTTGGAAATGACTAGAAGGTTTTTTGATTGGGAAGAGTTATTAGCATTTAGCAAAGAGCAGGATCAGGGACACTCAGATGCTGCAGTAGGTGGGACAGGTCTGTAACGATAGCAGCTGCCTCCAAAATTCCGCTAAGAAGCACCAATTGAATGCCAGCTTTTGAGAATATATTCTAATTCACAATGTGAATTTAAAGTGGGGAAGCATTTAGAAATCTTTCATACACAGTGAGAAGGTGACTATTTATAGATACTGGTTCCTGAGCACCTTGATTGTTTCAATCAGAGTTCAGATTTTCAAGGCACACATCATGCAGATTCAAAGAGGGACCATAGGACTTCTCCTTAGAGAAGTCCTCTCCTTAATGTTGTCAACCCCAAAGTGAGAGACGAGGCCAACCCAGAAGCGGAGTTAACGGGGCTCTGACATTTTTATAAAACACATTCTAACTTTAGCTGACATTTAAATGAAAAAGCCCAGCAGTGTAGCAGGGAACTGATGGATTCGGAAAGCACTGGATATGAGATAATGAGAGCTCTGCCATGCGTCTCATGGCGAGGGGTAATACATGATCTATTCCTGGCCAAAAGCAAAGGACAGGAGGCACTTTCTGCATTTGCACTGCAGGAATTTGCATCGCACTGAGACTAAAAGTCATACAAATACTGCTTTTCTTCTGCTCAGTAGAGCATATTCTCTTATTAATCTTGATAACGAACAGGAAAAAGACCCTGGGTAGGCATTTCTTGTGTCAAAGACACTAGTGGTTTCTGTCTTAAATTTCCCAAAGTGCTCTGGACACACCAGCCCTGCAGGTAGACAGGTGAAAATTAATACTGTATGTGGGTTGGTCCTGCTTTGACCGGCTGCCACATGTGGGAGGTTTGAAAAGCTCAGATCAGAAAGCTAAACCCAACCCACCCGTGTTTGGAAACTTGCCTTCTGTTTTGGCCAGAGGGCTGCCTCACGCTGCTCCGAGGTGTAGTGTGACCAGAGGGCCGAGGGGGAAGTGGCAGGGGTAGAGGCCGGGCCTCGGGCACTCCTAGGTTGCCTCCAGACTCTCGTGCGTCAGTCTTCTCCATCCATAAAATGGTCTAATAAAGCTCGCTCTCTCTCTGAAGATGAACGGAGTGGGACTCATAAAGGACTTTAACTCAGGATCAATCCAAGATACTTTTAAATCCTTTTGAAAAGAAACCACGCTAGGCGACATTTATCAGGAAGCCAGGTTGACAAAGGCCTGCAGGAAACCCAATAAAAGTTAACACAAGAAGAAGCTTTCCTTGCTGGCTCAGGGGTAAAAATCTGCTCGCCAGTGTAGGAGACATGAGTTTGATCCCTGGTCTGGGAAGATCCCGCAAACCACAGAGCAGCAAAGCCCTCGGGCCGCAGTTACTGAAGCCCGTGTGCCTGGCGCCTGTGCTCGGCGGAGCCGCTGCAGTGAGGAGCTCGCACCCCACAGCTAGAGTGGCCCCCACTCGCCACTAGAGAAAAGCCCAGGCAGCGAGGAAGGCCCGGCACAGCCCAAAAGAAAATTATTTAAAAACTGCTTATTCACATTAATAGAAGAGAACCCATAGTTTTCATTCAGAAAAAGTTGGTGCTCATTTCATTTTGCTAAATAGAGATAAAAGCACACAATTCATGTCAACAGACACAGAACTTGATTGACAATGAGGTTTGTCCTTTCACTCAGATCCTATTCACAGCTCTAAATCATCTTTAGTTCTGACTCTTGAGGAGCTATTGGCTCCCCAAATCAGGGTGATATTGTGCCACCAAAAAGGGCTTCCAGTCCTTCCTTAGGATATTCTGCTCCTGAACATGAATATATACATACATATAATTCCCTTAGAAACCTAGAGTATCAACAATGACAAAAAAGTGAAGCAAAACAGTCCCTCTGGTCCTTGAAATATGGTCTATATTACCCTAATTGGGCATTTTCTAAACAGATCTATGTGGAATAACTCTTGGGGTGTTTATCTTAATTAAATATTTCTCCAAGGAGCAAATTATTTTTTATGTGTTTTGTAAGTTGGTTGCCATTAAACTGTACCTGAAAACAAACTCTTTCCCCCTTGATTTTTCCTTTTGGGATCCATCAAGAGATTGACTTTCAGGACGCTTAATGAAAGACAAGAGCCCATCAACGTTGCTTAAGGAACTGTAGGAACTGTGTGCTAATTTTGAGGCTCTGTGTGCTGCCTGGTAGCCTTCTGCAACACACAGCGGCACAAGTCTTCCCCTCTTTGCTCCAACCTTCCCTGCAGAGAATGAAAGTCTTAGGGGGACTATGGAATTCTAACAACTTCCACTGAAAAGCCTGCTGATGGACTCATTTGGGCAACCTCAGGTTACAGATGGGCATAGAAGAATGGCTGGCATAAATCCAGTTTCACTGCAGTTCCTGTTTATTTGTCGGGGTTGCATTGCTGGTGTAGACATTTTGCCTCTAATACATTCATTCAACTGTTACATTGAAATTCCAAAGTACCCCTCTAGGGGGAGCAGTCTGAAAGCACCACAGATACATTTTGGGGGGGCAACAGCAAAGTAATTTAAGATTAATTCATCCCAAACTAGGGGCTTCCCAGGTGACACTAGTAGTAAAGAACAGTCTGCCAATGCAGGAGATGCAAGAGGCATGGGTTTGATCCCCGAGTCAGGAAGATCCTCTAGAGTAGGAAATGGCAACCCACTCCAGTGTTCTTGCTTGGAAAATTCCATGGACAGAGGAGCCTGGCGCGTGGGCTACTAAGAGCCTGACACATTGAGCAAGTGAGCATAGAACAGCATCCCAAACGAATGAGAGGAGAATTCATCAGCTGGAATGTGGCAAAGAGAATCCTAGACTTGTAGAAAGAAATTTAGCCCCATCATTTTCTCCATTTCAGAGAGAAAGTTTGAATAGAATTCAGTAGAACCGGTAGGACTTCACAAATCTAAGGTGAATACAAAACGCAGTAGGAAGTGGCAGGGATAAGCCTGGGTTCTAGAGTCAGACTACCTCAATTCAAAGCCTGGGGCTACTGCTGAGTGCTTGCATAACCTTAAGGGAGTTATTGCTTAACCTTTCTGTGGCTCAGTTTTTCATTTGTCTGTTTGGGTAACCATGCCTACCTCATAACATTATTATTATTGTTTTTTAATGTGTGGCCACACTCTGCAACAATTAGGAGCTTAGTTCCTTGACCAGAGATCAAACCCATGCCCCCTACATTGGAAGATGGAATCTTAACCACTGGACCACCAGGGAAGTTCCTTATCAGGTTATTTTGAGGTATATATACAGTTATATAAACAGTTCTTAGAACAGTGCCTTGTACACAGGAAACCCCAGTAGAGTCCCATGAGTATATTTATAGCCTTTATTGGAGCTTGCTTTCAGATACTTCATTTGCATCACGGTATTCACCATCTCCATTACTCCCTTGAAATGACTTTATTCATAGAGGTTCTTTATCTGAGAAGTTAAAAGTAGATGGCAGTCCTCATTAATTCTCACAACATCATCAAGAAGAGGACAAGTATAAGCCATGTTCCCACAGTGGAAAAGAGAAGAGTTTTCTCTAATAGCATCTTTGTCAAAGATGGGGAACTGATGCTGTATGTATCTAAGTGGTCATGAACTGGCTGGTTCTCTGGATTTTCACAATCCCTCTTTTTTCACCCTGGCATCAGGCTCATGAACAAGTTCATGGTTTCCCCTGGAAAGTGCTGATGGTCATTTACCACTCCCAAGAAGCAAGGATAAAAAGGAAGAGGGATGGCAAGACCTCAAGCTACTGTCACTTGAGATACTTAAATCTGATACTTTTTTCGGTTTTCCACCCAGAAACTCCTGCCAGAGTTGCCACAAAAACCCACAGAGCGAAAGGGAATGGCATGTGCCATGGCTTTGGTAAAAACTACCTCTCAGGCAAGATACTAATTTCAATTGGAATATGACCTTCTTTGTCTCAGCATATTACATGTAATCAACAGGGAAGGGACTCTGGTGGTTAAACACACTTGCCCAAGACTAATTTGTTTTCAATTCATTTCTCTTGAGATTAATATACCCCAGAATAGACATGGAGAGAAATGAGCCATTTTCCAGAGATAGAGGTTTCTGGATGTCTCACATTTAGGTAACAGAGAAGTTCCTATTTTTTCTGTCTTCTGACCCAGTTGATGCTCAGGTACAATTTGTTGGGCCCAGTATGATGTGTTGCTGAATAAGACATAAAATCCCCTGAGCCTCTTCAGCTGCATTAGAGGCCAACTGGGTCTAAATTCAGTGTTCATCTTGGACTTGAATTTGTTCCCACATACTCTATAAAGAGGGCTTCCCAGGTGGTAAAGAACCTGCCTGCCAATGCAGGAGACCTAGGAGACATGGGTTTGATGCCTGGGTCAGGAAGATCCCCTGTAGGAGGGCATGGCAACCCACTCCAGTATTCTTGCCTGGAGCATCCCCATGGGCAGAGGAGCCTGGTGGGCCACAGTCCAGGGGGGTCACAACGAGTCAGACATGACTGAAGAACTTAGCATGCACACACTCTGTAAAGGGGACAGTCTTGAATCTGTAAGTTATATACTATCAAAAAAAAAAAAAAAATACCAGAAATTTTATTGACTCGTTAACTGAGTCAAATACTTTTTCTTAAGTAATTCCAACAGAACCATTCCCTGATGTTATAGGGTCCACCAGTTTCCTTCTCTTGAGCCAAAGTGAAACTGTCCCATGGTCCCTGTCACTTCTGCCACCACACCCATGTCACAGTAGAGTGCTCTTAGCTCCCTTAGCTGCCTTCGTTTCACCGCCATGGTCTGTCTGCGCAGCGTGGGTTGCCCTGCACAAGTTGAGTAAACTCTGCTGATCAAATGCAAAGAGTAAGCAGCAGGTGGCAACGTGGGAGCCTGCGTAAGATGAAAGAGAGGAGTGGGCCTTTGATTTTTACCGAAGAAACTTGGCTTGTTTGTGCAGATTTTTGTGCAAGATGACCTAACATGACTCCCAGTAGCAACACGTAATCTGGCTGCAGTGAGGTTGGTATCGCTCAGCTTTCCACTGGGAAAAACAGCAGATGGACCAGGCTTAGCCCAGTGCCTGCAGACATTTTGGCCTCAGCTGTACATCAATGGATCCTTGCTGGCTCTTTGCACTGAGTTTTGAAATCCATCTGCATGTAGAAGGAAACGTTCTCTCGTTGCCTGGTCACACAAGTGTGACCATTTTGCTGAAGCCAATTAATGTTCTCCCTCATAAGAGCCACTTGATGTCCAAGAAACCTAATGATCTTTTAAATTAAAATAAGCTGTTTTATTTTGAATGGGAAATTCTCCACTTGCCAAAAATTCTCCTTCAACCTCTGAAACCCCAAAACCACAGGCGAAGTAAGAGTTCCTAGACCAAGCCAGATCGCCTCCCAGATTAACCTGCCGTGAACACAGAGCTGATGACTGGCAGCACAGTAAGTCCAGGCCCTCCAGGCAAGACATGTCCTAGAATCTAGGTGGGAGATGGGGCAATGGATGGAAGACAGGCAGGTGCGCTTGTCTATTGTTTTCCTCCTCTGCAAGAGTTGCTGTGGCTTCGTGCTGGGAGCTGGAATATGTGAGCAGACCTGAGTCAGAGTTCAGATCTGATCAGCATGTGAGGACTACTATCTATCGATCCTTCACAATTTGTCATGTGTTGTGCTAACATGTCACGGGCAGTATTTCTGCAGGTACTATCATCGCTATCCTCAGAGAACCAGTAAGTAGGCTGATGTTCAGAAAGGTGGAGTGATTTGCTCAAGGTCATCCAGTTAAAGATAGATTCATTCAACCACTATCCAGCTGACTTCAAAGCCTGCTATGGTTTTAAACATATCCCCACTCCTTGGCTTCCCTGGTGGCTCAGATGGTAAAGGATCTGCCTGTCATGCAGGAGACCTGGGTTCAACCCCTGGGTTGGGAAGATCCCCTGGAGGGGAGGGCATGGCAACCCACTCCAGTATTCTTGTCTGGAGCATCCCCATAGGCAGAGGAGCCTGGCAGGCTACAGTACATGGGGGCACAACAAGTCAGACACGACTGAGCAATTAACACTGCAGTGCCCCACTCCTGCTTGAGTTAGATGAGATAAAACAGCTCCCTCAGGGCTGCAAACTACTTGGTATCAAAAGTGTTGTATGTATGTCCAGGACTATCTGCCCAGTGTATGTACTTAGTGTTTTAATATCAAATTAAATTCCAAAAGTTTATTCCTAAAATCTAGGGATAATAACAGTGTTCATTAAGCGTTTACCAGGTGTGAGACATTATACCAAACACCTTAAAATCTGTGACTTCATCTAATCACTATAGCATGGGAAGTATTCTCCCCATTTTACAGAAAAGACAACTAAGGCTTGGAAAAGTAAGCTGTCTCAGCTTTTGTGATACTAGGTTGAACTATACAGCATTGTCATTTTGTGGGCCAAAACCAGCCAAACGGTAGGGCAACTTTAACCAGCAAAACTGGAACTTGAGTCGAGGTCTGCACCCAACTAATGAGCAGAGGAATAGTCTGTGGGGGGGGGGGGGGCGGGTGGGAAGCCAGACTTAACCGTCCTTGGCATCTCTTAGAAACGATGCCTCAGATCAGGGAGTAAGAAACAATTAGAAGCCCCTTGTGGCTTTATAGTGCATGAACCTATGTATGCTTTTAGCATGAACAGACACAAACATGGTTGGGGTGTTGTTTAGGAGGTAGAATTTAAACTCAGCCCTTGGAAAGCATACCACACTCCTTACCCCTGTCTTCTTGTTTGACACTTGATTTCTTCTGCATCCCTTCAACTCTGCTCTGTTTTTGCCTCTCGAGTCCTGTCCTTGGATTCACCTCTATCCGCTGCTTCTCGTTGTGACTTGCATTGACCTGGCCCGCTTCTGGATTGGCCTCGGGCGCTGGGCTGCTCTGTGTGACTCATCCCCTTGCCTGGTTCCCACCCCTCACTCACTCCGGGGCTGTGTGCTGCAGCTCTCAGCCGAGCCCTCCGGGGCTTCTGGCTCTGGCTCTTGGGCCCAGCCTTGCCCGAGCAGCTCTTCACCCTGGGGCTGACCTTGATGTTCCCTTAATTCCCAGTTTTCCATACCAGCCACTTTTCTCTTCCAGCTGATCTAACTTCTCTCCCTTTCCCCCCAATCTAACACATGGGCTGGGGCAAGCCAGACTCTGAAGATGTTGGTGATAAGTGTGGAGTAGGTGGGGAAGCCAGCTGGCTCTGTTTGGTTCTCATGAGTAGGAAGGAGCTCTTCAGAGAGGGAGTAACTCTAGAGAAGACCATGAGATGCTGGTGGCTACAGTTCCAGGGAAAAGAAAACAATGGTAAATGGTCTGATGGTGAAAGGAGGGTGGGGAATACAACAATTAGGTTCTCTTGGCTACCCAAGCTTGCAAACTACTTCAAAACAGTTCTCAGAGAAAGCCACCATCCAGGCAAAAACAAGCAGGCGATGCCCCTAAGAAGAGAGGTGGCAGGAGAAGGAAGTTGATTCCTGCAGTTTTAACTAAGAAGGAAGATGTGTTATATCTTCCCTTTCCTCTAAGCTAAAGCAATGACTGTGGGTGGGACAGAATGTTGTACAGAAGGGTGAGGTCAACAGTTTCCTCCCTTCCACATGGCACATTTCCTCCTCCTGAACAGCCCAGGCATTTGGCGTCATCTCTATGGGCCAATTAGTTAAAGGGATGAAAAATGTTAAAAATTTGGGAACAAGTATCCAAAGGAAAATGATGCTGAAAGATTTTAGCAGAGAGGAAGCAATCAGCATTATGGGAACGTAAAAAGGATCTTAGTAGATATAATCGAGGTGATTGGGAGGTGGCTAATAGGAAACGCACAGAGCGTTGAGTCAACTTACCTTGGGGTTTTCAATACCTGGCAGCTATAGAACTAGGCAATTGATCTTCTACATGTTTAAAGACAAGTTCAACAAGGGAAGCCCTTTCCCTACAGTTTGATCATTTTTGCCTTCTGTGACACGTAGCTACATGGGTGGATTGTAATCGTAGAGCTTGGGCAGGACAGTGAAAGGAGATGTTAGGGGTTAACATGAGCTAGGATAGTAATTGGGAAGTACAGGAGGCCAGAGAGAAACAAAGACCAAAATCTGAGCCACAAAGGGTTGGAACACCAATATTCCTATCCTGATGCTGCCACTTCCTCCAAGCAGAACTGAGTCAGTCTCCTTGAGCCTGACTCTGTGGAAGAGGTTGGAAGGTGACGTGGTTACTTTAGTGAGCATAAGAACATTGATCAGGATATCAGGTGTGAGCTTTGGAGTCAGATGCCTGGGTTCAAACCTCAATGCTACCATTTTCTACCACTTAAGTCTTTCTTTACTCTTTCACATCCTTAGCAATAAAAATGGGAAAGCAACAGCTACCTCATAGGATTAAATAAGAGTTTGTGTATATAAAATGTTAGGCATAGAGCTTTATTCATACTGATATAATAAGCATGACGATGAGGATAACAGTGGTGCTGATTCCTAGCCTGAGAATCAAGGTTGATAGCAAAAATTTGATGCTTTAGTTTTTAACCTTAGAAACCTTCTTTACTTATCTCTATTTAACCTTTCAATCTCTGGATGCTCTCTAAATCCTTGGTTTTCCTGCAGATGCTGGGCCTTGTATTAGACTCACTGATGCAGGCAAGATGCTCATTACTTCTTCACATGACCTTCAGAGTAATGTTCTTGCCCTTGCTCTCTACCCAACTCCTGGGGCAAACGATGCTGCCAAACTGGATTAGGAATACCCGAAAGGAGGTGCTTGATTAAGTCCAACTCTTCTTCCGTTTGAGTAGAAAGAGAAAGCACACCCTATCAAAGAGACATGAAAAGAACCAATTTCTATATTGCTTCCTGTTGAAGTGTTCAAACACTATATAACATATACCCATTTAGTCAGTAGGGTTACTGAACAGAAGAGTCATTGAGAAAGACCTGTTTTGAGACTGTTACTCGATACCTCTTTAATGGAAAATATTTAGTGTCTGTTTACTGGAAGTGATGCGTCTCAGTATTGTGGTTCAGTTGGAACATAGTCATTAAAACATGTTTGAGTGTTCCATATGCTTGTGGTTAATAAGCATTAGACTTTGGTTGTTCTGTTTTCTGTCTTGTAATGTCCAGTCCTGCCTGTGTTGTATGTGAGAGGCAGGGGGTTAGAATGCTTTGGAAGCAATTTGTATCAGAGTCACATTGACTTAAGGAGTTAGTATGGGTCAGTAAATATCCTGGAGCATGTTTATTTCATTCTGTGTTCAAGTATGGCAATATTTACAGCTTGACTCAAAATGGATTCTAATTAGAAAAGGATGGTCATCTCTTGAACATGGATTGTTTTCTCATGTTTTTACAAATTGAACATATACACATAACTTCACTCTATAGATATAATACATATAGTCACATCTCTCCAGCATTATTAGGGAATTAAGTTTTCCCCAATAGGCATTTTCTAGATAACTGAAACTTATTCCCTTTTAAGATCGAAAACCTGTTTATTGTAGTCATTTAAATGAAAATTTTTTTGAAGTAGAAAACACAGTTCTCTAACTAAATGATGACTCTCGATATAAATTAACCATTTTGATAGCTCAGAATGAGGGTTAAAAACCACCTTTCTTGTAGTGATTGAAAACTGGCCTTCAGTAGACGGTTTCCTTTAGGTGATTCTGGGCAGCAGTGTCTTTGGATTTCTGATTTTTGGAATAGTTCTTGTATCTTCCCTTGCTTTTGTTCCGCTGGTATAACTTCTTGCCTCTGTCAGTAAGTTTGCTTCTATGATGTCTCCCTTTTAAGAATTTATTTTTAATTGGAGACAATTGCTTTTCATGCGGTGCTGATCTCTCCGTACAACAATGTGAAGCAGCCGTGGGTACACGTGGACCCCTCCGTCCTGAGCCTCCCTCCTGCCCCTCTGAGTCGTCTCAGCACTGGCTGAGCTCCCTGCAGCAACTCCCCATCAGCCATCTGTCCTAACACGGCGGTGCGTGTGTTCCAGCGCTGCCTCTGTCCACCCGCCTCTCCTCCCCGTTCCCGCCGTGTCCGCGGGTCTGGGTCTCTAGTTCTGCCCTGCATGATGTCTCTTTAGATCAGCCAGTCCTACTTAACTTTAGACTGAAGCCAGATACACTGGTCTTAGTGAACTCCTAAGCAAACCAAAGGCTTCATAGTCTGAGTGAGGTTTCCTTAGAAATAAAACATCTACACTTCAGTATATGGACTTAGTGAGTTCTCTTTTGGCCATTCTAGGAAACTTCTGTGCTTCTTTTAGTGCTTTTCTGAAGTGTTCCAGAGAGAAGTTACAAGATGTTTGAATTCTAGGTAATTGAGATGCTGCTATAATCTTGGAGGAAAGGAATCCATTACTTGAATTTAGTTTGTGTGTCCATTTGCTCCAACCATGAATGATGCAAGTCTTCCTGATCAGTCCAACCCATGCTAATCCCTCTCCTGATTCCCTGAGGGCTTTGCTTTGATCTCTACCACACAGCTAGTAATTTATTACACACAATAGACCCCTGGAATTCACAGGAGATACAGTCTAAAGCTTTTGCAAATCTCCAGAATTGCAAATATTATTATAACATAATAATATCCCTCACACAATGCAGTAAAATATGGTAGAAAATTTAAGTGTTCCTTTAGACCCTTAATGACTCTATAAATACAGGACTTAAGTTACTTATAAAGCTGGTTGACTTTCATTACAGGGCCATTTCTTACAAAGAAATAAAATTTTATTATTGCACCAACATTACTGCGTGGGCCCTGACAGAGGGACGCAGAGCCCAGATCTGAGGGGCGCGGGGGGCAGATGCCGTGGATTATACTGGGCTCTGACATCCTGCAAAACGATTCCCTGGATATACCATGCTCTTACCTTGAATGATTCAAGTTTGCGTGTGCAACAATGACAATAGATCGGGGACCAAGGAATGCAACCTGATGCCTCCAGGACCAGGCACAGCGATGAAGAGGGCCGGGTTCACCAACGCACTCTGAGGGTGGTTCCATTTCTGTCTGTTCCAAACACAGCTTTTCACATGCTGATGGTGGTGATAGCTTTGAAGGGCTCACTCAGCCCCCTTCTCTTTTCTTTCTCACTTCTAGGGGCTGAAACTTGATTACCCAGTTTCCTTGCTATTAGGAATAGATATGTGACAGAATCCTGGTGAGAGGGCGCAGGCAGAGGGCCTGGGGAAGGTTGCCTCATATCTCTCTTCCTTCTCATTCCCTGAAATATGCAAAGTGCTTTTCAACCATGGACATGAAAACTGCACAAAAGATGGAAAATAAAAACAGGAGCCTGTGTCTCTGACAGATTTGTGGAGCTGCTAGCCCTCATACTTCAGCCAATGTGTTTGAGTATTCTGTTACTTGAAGCTGGATATATTCTTGACCAGATCATAGTTCTCATCATTATGGAACATTAAACTGTTATTTCACTCAGACACACTTTTTCCTGTTAAACACATTGTCATAGTTTTCCTCTCCATTAGAAATATACCTCTAACACACTTTTTGGAAAAAAATAAATAAAAATTAAAAATGCAGCCCTCTCAGTCTACTTCTTTTGCCTTTTGAAAGGAAAAATACTAAAATTTTTTAAAAAGTGAAAAGATGATAAGTGTTGGATGAACTCTGACTTATTGCTGGAAGAAAAAGTAGGAAATGATGAGTACTGTAGAAAAATAAAGGACTCACACCCCATCCAAAGAGATCTTGGAATGGGAATATGGATTCAGCATTGCCTGTTTTCCAAAAAGAGAAACTTGTTTGACTTTTTAAAGAGAAACTGGAAATATATTTGTGATATGTTCTATTTTTATAAATTTCTTGGCAGCTAATTTCTAAATTTTTAAACACTCTCTGAGCCAACAATATGTAGGATAAGCTCTACGTATCTGCCTGGACAATTTGTCTGATTCCTCTTCTATCAGGAGGAAGCTCATTAAAATTGCACATTGGAGAACACCAAGGATCTATCACACTAACTTAACGTGGTTTATTGTGCCATCTGCAAAATCTTATCTCTCCAACTCAACTGCCAGCCATCTGCAAAGAAAGGAACAGGCTATATATTTTTTTCTTGTTTAAGGATACCTGATCTGTGGCTTCTGGTGGATCTTTGCAATATTTTCAAAGAAACATGATATCTCGTCGCCCTACATTGCCTTACAGCTGTAGAGCGTTCACAAAGGGCACAGCACTCTGAGAGACCGAAGAGTGTGTGGGAGACACACAAAGGGAATAGGAACTGGCAAACCCCTGGAATCTAAACGAAGGGCCCAGGCTCGTGTGACCTAGTAACCCAGGAGAAATAGCAACCACACACGATCAACTCTGGGAAGGGAGTGTTGCACAACCGCACAGGAGATGTGTTGCTACTCGGGGAAACCTTCATGCAGGGTTTGGATCTTAAACCAGATCTTGAATAGAAGGAGGACCTGTCACCCTGGGTGAATAGCTACTCAGAGTCAAAACACAGAGGTTATTGAAGAATGAGAAGCCTCTCTCCTAAAAGAATCTGAAACCGAATGTATTTTCTCAGACAAAGTGAAAAACCATCTCTGCAAGAATTGTTGATTTATATACATTTAGCACATTTCATGACAGGTTAGGTGAAAATGGGAACCGTGAATGCTGAGAATACGCCAGATATGTTTGTTAAACATTCAAGTGATTTCTATGATAATGAAGGCATGCTCGCCCAGCTGTGAACATTTCAAGTAAGATGAATTACCAAGTACACTGGTCCATTTAACAGCGTTGGGTTGTTATCAGGGCTGGGAAGTTAAATCTAATGCTATACATTGAATGTCCAGCCAAGCACCCAAAGAATGTGGAACGAAAGCTAAAGGAGCCTTGCAACTCTAGAAAAATCCCCAAACTTGAACAACATGTGCTTGCTTGATGCCTCAAGTTTCAGCAGGCTCGTAGCCAAATATTCTGAATTCATTTCATACCTGTGATGGCTTCCAAAACTAATAGTTCTTGCTTTTGTTTGGTATACAGTAGTCATGGATGATATGATGACAAGAACAGAAAGATGGGGTGGAGTCAGAGGTGGACAGGGCAGGTGTTGGAAGATCAGTGAACCTCAGCAGGGAGAAAGATGAATCAGAATAGGTTGTGAGGTTCTGGTAGGTGCGGAGTTCTGAGCTGGAAGTTGAGATGGAGGCCCAAAGTGATCTGTATCTGTCTGTGAGGAGGCTGCAACACAGGCACTTTAAAAAGAAAGGAGATTGACTATGGAAGTAGACACCTACTTCAAGTTCTACCTTTCTCATGTCATATATAGAGGGATGACCTTGGGCATGTTACTTTATGTCTTTTGAACCTGACCTCTGTGTCCTCATAAGTGGTATGGGGCTAGTACATCATACCTTAGAGGGGTTGTTTGCCAGGGTTCAAGTAGACAAAGCAGGCAGAGGGCTTAGTTGCCTGATACAGAAACTCCATGCATTAAAAGCTGGCTAGTATCTTTGTGACTATTACAATTAATTTGTATTATAAAAAAATGAATTAAAGCTGGTTCTGATACAATGGCCTTATTATTTAAGCAGATAGAGAGAAATCATATTTGGCCCAGATGGTTCCCTAGATTGTGTCATGAAGGCATTTCTGATGAAGACTCCATCTGGTGGATATGAAGCCGGCAGTGATGTGGTTGGGTATTTTTGGAGCCCAGCACAGGGTTTGCCCTGCAGTAAACTGTGTGAATGGATGGTGTCCCTGAGAATTTAGAATGGAACTGATTAGGAAGAATGTCACTAGGTGCCCCAAACCCCTGAGTCCGGGAAGCTTATAGCTGAGTGTGATTATAAAGCTTGTGAGCCTAAGCACCTTACTTTACAGAGGATATCTGCTCCCCTTCACTCACACTCCAACACCCACAGCAGAGATTGCTGGCAGGGGCGGCAGCCTGGGGAGTGGTCAGCTTGTGTTGTCAACTTTCAGAACAGTTCTTCCTCTGCTAGAACTCCACCCCGACCTTCATCATCAACATTCTCCCTGCCGCTACCTTCTTCACTGCAGCCCAGGTTCCCTCTGAGGATAGAGCAGAGGGCATGGGAGAGGGTGGGCTTCTTGCAGAGGCTGGGTGGTTCCCTCAGGGTAATGTGGCAGCCCACTTAGTCTGGGATGGTTTTAATAAAATTCTGGTGAGAGGTACAGGGATGAACCATGATGATTTTCCTAGGATGTTGCTGATAATACTGAGACCCAGGATTCACAAACAACAAAGTAGACTTCCTTTAAGAGGATCGGGAGAATGGGAATCCTGACCTTTCCCTTGGAATTGAGTGTACGCCTATGGAGCTACTCTGTGCTTTTTGGAAAATGATTTGGGCAGAAGATTTAACTAACTTTAGGTCATCTGGGTAACTCACTGACTCAACTGGCTTTGAAAGCGTAGAGATACCAGAGCTGCTGTGGATAGAGTAGAAATGAAAGCAAACTTTACTCAGTGTGATGAAATGTGATTGAATGATCACTCTAATTTTTAGTAAACTCCAGAATATTAATGGTCTGGGAGTGCAGCTACTGTTTCAAGATAGCATGTCACCCAAGTAGGAATCAAGAAGCACAATAGTGATGGCAAGTGAAGGCCACTGCATTTGTCCAGAAATAACAAAAATAACAGTGATAATATCAACACACCTAAGATGGTTCAAAATGGAGCAATTTCTGTCATGACCACTATCAAGTCTCCTTTAGATAACCAACTGGAAAATTACTGATGACAGAAAGTCTATTCTCAAAAACCCCGCACCCTGCAGAAGCGCAGTCAGCCCAGATATGACTGTGGATCAAAGTAGGAACCCATGCCTTCTTTCCTGTGCCTTGCCCTTGGAAAGCGGAAGTCGGTCAGTCCTGCCCAACTGTTTGTGACCTCATGGACTATATAGTCCATAGAATTCTACAGGCCAGAATACTGAGTGGGTAGGCATTCCCTTCTCCAGGGAATCTTCTGAACCCAGGTCTCCCGCATTGCAAACAGATTCTTTACTAGCTGAGCTACCAGGGAAACCCAAGAATACTGCAGTGAGTAGCCTATCCCTTCTCCAGTGGATCTTCTTGACTTAGGAATTGAACTGGGGTTTCCTGCATTGCAGGCAGATTCTTTACCAGCTGAGTTACCAGGGAAGTCCTACCTTGGCTTTTAAAACTCAGTAAAAGCCTCAAACCCTGACGCTTCAGGGTCAACACCACTCTATGCATCTGGTCCCTTCCCTCCCTTGGAAAGTGAATAAAAACTCTCATTTCTTCGCTTGTTCATACTTCTGTGAATTCTTTCACAACACTTGTGGGTTCACCTAGCATATAATAATGGCTTATAATCTCTGAGTTGGCCACTTGATGTGAAGAGCTGACTCATTGGAAAATATCTTGATGCTTGGAAAGATTGAGGGCAGGAGGAGAAGTGGGTGACAGAGGATGAGATGGTTGGATGGTATCACCAACTCAATGGACATGAGTTTGAGCAAGATCTGGGAGATGGTGAAGGACAGGGAAACCTGGCGTGCTGCAGTCCACGGGGTTGCAAACAGTCAGACATGACTGAGTGACTAAACAAAAATCTCTGAGAGCTAGGTACTATTCTAAAATTTATGTGTATTAACTCACTGAATCCTTATACAACCTTCAAGGTCTGGTTCTGTTGTGCTCTCCATTTTGTGAATGTGGAGACTGAAGCTCAGAGAAATGGAAAAACTGACTTAATGTAGCTAACACCCAGTGTAGCTAGTCAGAGATGTTGCCAGCATCCCTGCAATGGTCACACCTAGGGTTTGTCAGTTTCCTACCCACTTTCTAAACCATGTGGGTTTTCATTTGGCTTTCATCCTGCTCCACATACATCCCATTTGTTAGGTTGACCCATAGGAAATCAGTTTCTGCACGTCAAAATGATGAATTGATGATTAGCAATTAGTTTCAGATTATTCAACCTAATAGTCCATGGTCCAGGGGTCATTTTTAGTTAAATTAATTAAGACAATAAGCAAATCCTATTTTCTGCTCATTGTCATCTATTCAGAAAGAAGGCATGTGACCAAAGTGACCCAGTCAAGATGAATTCTAAGACTCTTGCCTGGAAAGTTAGGATGGAGGTGCTCATGTGCAAACATAAGGTCCAGAACTTCTGTAGCTCTATTGATAAGAGTTTAAAAATTAAAACAACTCATGTGGTACCTGTGCTTATCCGTAGCCAAGAGAACCCAATGTGTAAAGCCAAGATGTTATAAAAACCACACCTGATCCCTGATCTCCATACATTTTCACTTAGATCAGCAAATCAAGCTTTTTTTTAGTGTAAGGCAACTGAGTTGAGTTCTTATTCCCAATCACAGTTCAGTCATTCTTAAGTGGAGAGAGATAAGACAGGATAATCACTTTGCAACTGGCATGAGTGGCAGAGAAGTCAGAAATGTTTATGACCCTTTATACCTGAGTCCTCTGGCTCTTCAGTCAATAAGCCTTGTAATGCTGAGACAAGGCTGTTTCCATTTCACAACTTGCTTTTCCTTTTTACCTGCAATCTTTTGAACTCCATCTCTAAAGCTGTTCTCTAAAGGAACAATTGCATGACAAAGACACAGTGAGATGAAGTCCCTTCTAAAGTGAGGTAGAGGTGGCTTAGGTAGAAGAACTGGAAGGTTATGGAAGACAGTGGGCAGTGTGAAGTTTTATATCCACTGGGAGCTTTACTCAGGAAACGCAGGAAGTGAGGAGTCGAAGGCAGTGTCCTGGGTCCTATGCTATGAATTTACCCTGAGATTTATAATAAGTCATTTCCATGTAATATTTTTCCGTTTGGAATGAGCAGCCATCCCTATTTTCTTCCATTCCATGGGGGTGTGATGAAGATTAAGGACAGCATCAGTGCTCTGGTGCGCCATGAAATGTCGGCACTGTTGGTGGCCTACCCAATATCCATCCCATGACCTATTTCTTCCTAATAGAATCCTAGTGTTGTACAGAAATCCATGGGTTAGAATGTTTCACAGTACAATGTGCAGCCTGGGTAGGGATTTTATTTGAGCTAAAGGAAGCCAGGTCCAATTTCTGAGATGGAAATAGTTGTCCCAACTTCTTAGGAGCGTTACTTTTCTGATAGTTGATGATTGCTCTCTCTAGGAACATGGATATTGTATATTTCAGTGATGATGTGAGGATGTTCTCTGATCAGAAGTGATTTCATTACAGGCCCAAGAAGCTTTGAATAGAAAGGAGAGCCTTTCAATGTTATTCCATTGAAAGAGTGTTAGGAACCACATGTCATTCAAAATGGGACCGAGTCCTAGAGAGAGATTTATTTCTGGTCCTGGGTGGTGATGACAAACTGAGGAAAAAAAAAAAAACAGCACAAAACTCTTGGAATTTATTGACTTAAAATTATTTACAAAAAGCAAGGGTCCTGCAGGCTGAGGGTTTAAGTTGAAGAACAAAAGGACTGAGCTGCTAGTTTTCATTCTCCTTTCCCTATGGGACCCCTACCGTACCCAAGACACTTCTGTTTCTTGTGCGGCAGGCAGAGCAGTATTTCAGTTACTGAACTAGTGACTTTCCTGTCTGCTCACTCACTAGGATAGCAGTGAGGCTGAGGACACTCTCACCACTGTGGAGGGAGCAAAGACGTGATCAGGGGAATGAGGTCAAGGCTGCTCTGCAGAGCATGTTGCAAATACTGGCCATGGTGCCTGGTGGTCAAGGCAGTTGGCACTGGAGAATGCTCTAGATCGCTGAGTGGCATGGGAAAAAGTGAGGCGTGGGTCTTTCTGGTGAGGTAGGATGGCTGGAGAATATGTATGTTCAGGATCCTCCTTGGGGAAAGCAGGCCCCTTCTTGCAGCACATGTGAAAGCTTTTTTAAAAAAAAATATTTCTACTTTTTTTGAATTGGAGGACAATTGCTTTACAATGTTTTGGTGGTCTCTGCCATACATAAACGTAGATTAGTCATAATTAAATATATATATATATACACACGCACACATATCTCCCCTCTGTTGAGCCTCCCTTCTTCCTATTTCATGGAAGCTTTTGTAGGCAATCATTCAGAAATGAACTTGAAGCCTTTAAAGGTAAAGAAGAAATTCCGCTTGCTATCTAAGGTGTGTGGAATTGAACCTGGGAAACCACATCAAATTGGCTTTGGAGATAGTGGGGAGTGATTATAAGTCTCAGAAGTTTGAAAGCATTGACTTTCATCATCTCTTGAAATTTCTCCAGAATCAGGAACGCCATCACCACAAACACTGAGGCAATGTGCTGGAGAACTAGGAAAAGGAGAGGAGAAGTGAAAGCCGCAACTGTATGGTGTGCAAGGCAGGCCAAGTGCAGCCACGTGTGTGAGCCGCTCATCCCTTTGGCTGCATGATGAGGCCACACGGCGAGGGCACACACAGCAGTTGATCCTGGGACACTAACCGAGTGTTACTTGATTCCAGTCAAAAGGCTTATTTACGTACTCAGTGTGTGTTACTTGTGCGTCAGGGATGTTTGTCTGTGATGTCAATACTTCTGAGAGAGCGCTGGTAGGGAGACCTTAGTGCTTCACATACTGGGTTGGTCTGAATTTCTTTTGACCCATCCTTGGGGCTGGACAGGCACCGGAAGAGGCCGTGCAGCAAGCAAGGACCCTCGGCCACGAAAAGACTGAGGATGCCACCAGCCCAGAGTCCCTGGGAAGCCGTCACAATGTCACCATCACATCAATGGCAGTGACAACTGGCCTCCCATTAGGGCTCACTTGGGGCTTGATATCACGCAAGAGGTGATAGACCTTGTCATGTTTCATTCTCATGATTACCTTCTGAAGTTGATAGATATATTTCTAGTTTATAGAGGAAGTAAAGGGAACCAAAATCACATAAATGATGTGATGCAGAGCCAGAGGACAAAGGCGGGTGCGTGTGGCCCCTCAGCCAACCCTGCACACTTCATCAAGCACCCTCAGACCTCGATGCCTCTCTGATGGTAAGTCCTGTCTGAGTGCCACCCCTGTTTCTTGGCCCCACGTGACGGTTCACCCAGCTTAATACCCCAGCATGGGTCAGAAGGGAGGGGGTCTCCTGAAACTCATAAAAGGAGGTCTCACCGCTGAATCCCAACCAAGTCCCTGTGGGCCTGTTTAGCTTCAAACATTCACTTCTTGCACCAGAAATGAGGAGAGGGCAACCCTGCCTTTCCGGCCAGACTAGCACGCTGGCGGCCCACACATTGAGGTGTCAATCTCTCCAAAACGGGCCGAGTCCCTTTGAACCACCTCCAGCTCCAGCTTGGAAACCCCGTCCAGGAATTCTTTCTTCTCAGCCAGTGGGTCAGTCACCGGGCCAGCCAAGTGGCTCATGCAGACTCAGAGTTGCCGGGAAGATAAGGAAATATCACATTTCAGTTCTTCCTCCCTTTTTTCATTGTACGATTGATTTCTCTTGAATTTCAAGATAGGGGAGAATGCGTGGAGGTGGAGGTCACAAGGAAATTTATAGGACGACTTCCCAGGGCAATTTGTGATGTTCAGCCCTAAATATTTTAAAGGGGGTGAGCGCGGCTATCCCATCCCTGCCTGCCTGCACACACAGGAGCCTGGGGAGGGAGCAGAGCTGCCAGCAGCGAGGGTGGGAAGCAACCTAACTCTTATCTTTCCTGTTGGCCCAGGGAAGGGTGGATGGCTGCTGTTGCAAGTGTGGGCACCCCCCCCCCCCCAATTTGTACTTAATCTCTGGAGACTCACCTGTGCTTTCTGTGCCAGGCCCGGATCCATGGCAAGAGTTTCCATTTTCCCCCATTTCCTAAGCAGCTAGCAACAAAGCAAAGACATTCTGAGAGCTCCTGAAGTGTTTTTATTGAAACCCTGTTCTCCAGAGAGAGATTGAGGAAGTGATTTAAGCAACCTTATTACAAAATAAAAATGTAAGCTCCTACTCCATGACAGGAAATGCGAGAGAGACAAAGCCATTAAAAAAAAAAAAAGTTTGCAAAAGTACTAGAAAGAAAAAGATGTTAAATAACTGTGTGCCAAAGCAACAAAAAACAGCAGTAGACTCAAAAAGAACTTTAAAAAGTCTACATATAATATTTGCCCCAGGAGGGACATT
The DNA here is from genome assembly GCF_963930625.1 of Muntiacus reevesi. Taxonomy (NCBI): domain Eukaryota; kingdom Metazoa; phylum Chordata; class Mammalia; order Artiodactyla; family Cervidae; genus Muntiacus; species Muntiacus reevesi. The sequence goes on from NC_089262.1 coordinate 60,572,080, forward strand.
CTTTGGGATGTTATGCATTACTTTTCACCTTTTCTAATTAAAATGATTCATTAGGCTGTGTATAATAGCTGGGGGGAGTCGCTTATCTTTACTTTTATACCTTACTAGACCTATTGGAGAAGGCAATGGCAACCCACTCCAGTGTTCTTGCCTGGAGAATCCCAGGGACGGGGGAGCCTGGTGGGCTGCAGCCTGTGGGGTCGCACAGAGTCGGACACGACTGAAGTGACTTGGCAGCTGCAGCAGCAGACCTGTCTGATGCTGTATGCTATAATTAGCATAATTTAGCAGTATCTAAATAAATCTGCTCATTATTGAGGCTGATTAAAAAACAGGCACAGCATAACACAGGTACATTTCCAGACTCACTATCCACTGCCTCCCACCCCAACTCCTCCCGCAGAATGTTCCCATGACTGATGCTGAAACGATGAAAGGAACAGGAAGTGTGTCCCCTGCTGAGCTCTATTTGGGGAAACTTCTTTATCTTTCTTTCTTTTTATTTTTTATTTTTTTGCTTGGTTTTGATATTGGTTTTTTGTTTCTCTCAAAAAAATTATTTTAATTGGAGTATAGTTGATTTCCAATGTGTGCTAGCTTCAGTTATACAGGTATCTACTCTTTTTTAGATTCTCCTTCCCATATAGGTCATTGCAGAGTACTGAGTGGAGTTCTCTGTGCTATACACTAGGTCCTCATTCGTTCTCTATTTGTATATATACTAGTGTGTATATGTCAATCCCAATCTCCCAGTTTATCCCTCCTCCTGCCTCCCCCTTGGTAACAGTTTTCTACATCTGTGACTCTATTTCCGTTTTGTAAATAAGTCCATGTGTACTGTTTTTTTAGATTCCACACGTAAGTGATATGTTTGTCTTTCTCTGTTTGACTTCACTCAGTATAGCAGTCCCTAGGTCCATCCATGTTGTTGCAAATGGCATTATTTTATTCTTTTTTTATTGATGGCTAGATCCTCCAGGCATTTCAGAACCCAAGGATAGAGTGCATTTCTCACAGGATAAGCTCCTCCTGTATCTTAACCCACCGCTGCTTGGGGAGTGGACTGGGCTGGGTGTAAACACCTGGAATGTGTAGATGCCATAAAGCCGGACTTTTGTTGGAAGGGCTTATTGCTTCTTAAGAAACATTTCCCTTGAGCTTGGTTTCCTTCTGGATTCCAGGGGCGCTAAGTGCCTTTTCCCTCCTGTGAAGAGAGAGGGTTAAGGGTGGGTTGGGGAGACAGGCCTCTCCTGCCTCTCTGGGTGCCCACCTGCTGGAGATGAGACTAGGGACTCTGCTGGCATCGCCCAGTGATGCCTGTGAGCGGCGGCGACAGGGCAGGAGGGGTGTAAAGGCCTTGGTGGCCCCTGGCTGGCTCCTTCGCTGGAGACTGGTGGGAGGCGGGGGAGGGAGGTTGGTAAAGTGTTCAAGGGTAGGGGAAGCGGTGGATGAGTGGGGTGGGGTGGAGTGGGATGGAGGGTGGAAGGAGGCCAGCGAGATAAATGACACTGTCAGAGGGTGATGGGTCTTGTCCACATAAGGTTTTGTCTCCTATCTCATCTCCTTCTATCCATCCTCTTGGGGTGGGTACCATTCAAGCCCCATCTCACTCCAAACACGCTTGCTGATGTGACAGCTAACCAGTGGCATCCAGACCATTTAGATACAGCACTCTCCAAATCTCAAAGCACCTACAGAAGAGATGCAAGGTCTGAGCAAAACTTGGTGTTCTAAATAGCCCGATTTCTCTCTTAAGCTTTTAAGAGGACTAAGTCTGCATAAAATTGAGGTAGCAAGCAGTATTATTCCTCCAGGCACGTTTGAGTGAAAAAGAGCTTGAATTTTAAAAAATAAAAACTGCTGCCTCACTTATTACATTCACTCTTCTAACAAGCCACCAAGCAGCCATTGCCCTCTCCCACGCCGATGGACATATATCTTGCCGAGACACATGCGTCCAAAGTCAGGATATTGTCTGGGAAACCTGAGCCCGGCCGCCTGTGCAGGAGCCGACATCACCGCGTAATTCCTTCCAGAAGAACAGAAACCCAGGCACAAAGCGGCAGCGCAGAGTCCCCAAAGGCTGCCTCACCGTTTCCTTTTGCTGGGATTATTCTCCGTTACACACAGCAGGAGGGGCGTTTCCCGATGCTTTCTCACTTTCTTTTCATGTCCCGTCATTTACTTCATCCCGAGAGGCAGTCAAAGTCTCCAGGCCACACTCAGCAATAGAAACTCAGCAAGTTGGAAGGATAAGGCATGAAGCTTTGCAGCCTGCAGGGGAGTTCTGCTGACAGTACCAAAATTCAGGACCTTCATCTAGCGTCCCAGGCAGGTGTGTTTATTCAGCAAAGGGGGAGCTGGAAATGCTTCCTTTGGGGATGCTTCCCCTCTTCCTGCTGTGCTTTCGTCCGGTGCTGCCTTGAGCCTGGGCTTGGCCACTTGGGGTCTCAGACTGGTTCCTGGAGCCTTGTTTGGATCCTGGAGGTTACTTCCCTCGGAATCCTTTGTACTATTACGAGTGAGTCTGAGTCCTTTCAGCAGGGGCCGAGGGCTCTTTATGAACTGTGATCTAAAATCAGTGTCTTTTTCCACTCAGGGCTTTTCTTGGGGCTTTTCTTGGGCTGTCTTTGAGTGCATGATGACAGAAACCAGTCACACATTGGTTCCTGGTATGTCCATGCAAGGCATCCTCTAAACATGCTCATAGAAAAATAATATTTCCCCACCAAATAGACAAACTCATAGACACAATCGCAGATGAAATGACCTGCTTTGCATGTCACTGAGGTTCCTCTTCTGCGTCTGTAAATTCTGAACTCTGAGTCAAGCAAGGTCACTTTGGTGTGTTTTTTGAAAAATGCCTCAGCCTGCTGCCTGATAAGTTGCTTCAGTCATGTCCAACTCCTTGTGACCCCATGAACTGTAGCCCACCAGGCCCCTCTGTCCATGGATTCTCCAGGCAAAAATACTAGAGTGGGTTGCCTTGCCCTCCTCCAGGGGATCTTCCTGACCCAGGGATTGAACCCCTGTCTCCTGCGTTACAGGCAGATTCTTTATAGCCGAGCCACCAGGGAAGCTGGGAAAATGCCTCTAGTTGTATCAAAATCAGCTTTTCTCAAAAGGTCCAAGCATCAGATTCACCTGGAAGCCTTGTTAAAATAGTTCATTGGAGCCCTCCCCTGGAACTTCTTATTGAAGAGGTCTTGGGTGGGGCCCAGCAGGTTCCATCTATAACTGATTTCCAGAACTAATGAGTTAGGGTTCCCCACCAACTCCCCCCTTCCCCAGAATCCATGCCCTTTCCAGAACCTCTCAATAGGGTCTTATTTGGAAATAGGGTCATTTCAAATGTAAGTAGTTAAAATGAGGTTGTACTGGAACGGGGTGGATCATGAGCCCAATGTGACTGGTGTCCTTATAAGAAAAGGAGAAGAGAGACAGAGACACAGGGGAGAAGGCCATGTGACAAGAGAGGCAGAGACTGGAGTGATGCGTCTGCAAGCCAAGGATGGCCAGTGACTGGGAGCAACACCACAGACTTAGAGAGTGTGGGACAGATCTTTCCCCAGGGCCTTCAGAAAGAGCATGGTCCTGCCTACACATTGATCTTATTATCCTCTAGCCTCTGGAACTGTGAGATAAGGAATTTCTGTTGTTTTAAGTCACCAGTTCATGATAATCCCCTTCAGTAGACCTAGAAAATACTAAGACACCGCAAATCACACTTTGAGAACCACTGATCAAAATTATTGACTTCCCTGGTCGCTCAGTGGTAAAGAATTTGCCTGCAATGTAGGAGCCACAGGAGATGTGGGTTTGAACCCTAGTTTAGGAAGATCCCGAGGAGGAGGGCATGGCAATCCACTTCAGTACTCTTGCCTGGAGAATCCCATGGACAAGAGGAGCCTGGTGGGCTACAGTCCACAGGGTCAGAAAGAGTCGGACACAACTGAAGCAACTAAGCACGCATGCATGCACGATCAAAATGAAACCATCTCCTTCTTCAGCTTCTGTTTCTCCTTATAATATCAATGATAAATTTTTTTCTGGACTAATTCCTACTTGCATCTGCCAACACCTGCTTAATTCCCTAAGAAGTTTCACAAACCTCCCATTTCCTTAATACTTCCCTGTTTCTAGTTCCTAATCTTTTTACCTCCAAATAACCTGCGGGGCTCTCTTCAGTTACATTGTGGTCAAAGAGAATCTCGGATTCCCCCCAAGCTGATAGAATTGTGACTTCACATGGCTGAGTCTCCACACATTCTAGTAAGAGATGCAGGTAGCAGGAAGCCAATGCAGGAGACGCGAGGGAGCTATGGAGATGCAGGGGGAGTGAGGGGATTTCAGCCTCAGGAAGACAGGCATTAAGAGGGATTTATTTGCCTTCAAATATATGAAGTGTAACTGTTCGTACGATGCAGACAGCCCACCTTCCACCCCTCTGAGAAGGGGCCAAAGGAAAGCAGGCTTAGGAAGGAGAGCTTCCAGTGGACAGAAAGAACTTTCTGAGGTTGGAGGTTGTAAGTCACTGGAATGTCAAGGGAGACATTGAAATAAAGAGTAGACACCCTTTCATTAGATGGGATTTAGATGGGCCCTTCCTGGAGCCAGGAGGATGAACGGGATAGACTCCCGAGGAGCTCTGCTCTTCAAGTCTACAGCCTTGCAGAACAAGAAAAATCCCCAGTTGGGGAAAAATGAACTCAGAAGGAAGAAACATCTCTGTTGGTTTATTGATGATCCTAGGTAGAGAATCTGTCTGAATTTCTTCTCATTTTTAACTTGATGCCTGAAAGACACTCTTTGGAGCTAAGTTAAGGAGTTAGATTAGTTGGAGGTTTGTTTTCTAATCCCTCTGGTACTACCTAGTTGAGTCCAACTTCTCCACCTGCCTAATGACAAAAGCAGGGCATCTTCATTTTCTATTGCCACGTAACAAATGATCACACACTTAGAGGCTTAGGCCAAGGTGTATTTGTTATCCCATGGTTTCCGTGGGTCAGGGTTCAGGGTGCAACTTGACTGGGTCCTTTTCTCAGGGCCTCACCACGCTGAGGTGTCGGTGGGATGTGGTACTTTCTGGACCCCTTCCAAGCTCACTGGGCTGTCGGCACAATTCAGCTCCTAGTAGCTGTAGAACCCACTATCTTGCTGGCCATCGCGGGGGTCCTAGTATGTGGTGGTCCCCTCTCAAAACCTGGCAGCTTCTCTCCCCCCGTACTATCTCCACGGTGACATCCATCCATCACCTTCGCCATTCTCTACTGGCTTGAAGCTGGTCACAGGTGCTGCCTGGACTCAAGGAGCGGGGTTTGTATGAATGTGTGCTCACTGGAGGTCATCTTAGACTGACCCATCACAGGGGGGTTGGGAAGAAGAAACTCTTCTGCTCTGGCTCCTCCCCAAGGCCCGGATGCCAGGGGGCTGAAACCCAAAGGCTTCCGTCTTATTTGGAATGTATCTGATTAAATAAATGTACAAGTGGAACTCCAAATGGAATGCAGAAAGTGTGACTGAGTCCTATTTTACAGAGCAGTTGTGCTTGAGAGCTCAATTAGGCAATCAACGGTTGGAATTTTAAGTTCTTTAATCAAGAACATGATATTAAAATTAGTACATTTGTTTGTTTGACAGTATAGCATAGAGGGTAAGCTTTGGAGCCGGACTACCTGGGTTCAAGTTCTAACTCGAATGCTAACTATGTAGCCTTAGGCAAATCATTTAGCCCTTCTGCCCAGTTTTTTTCATTTATGAAACAGTGACAGTAATGGTGCTTTATGGAATGCTGGTGAGGAGGAGAAGAATTAATAAGTATAAAGCACCTAGAAGAATGCCTGGCATATCATAAACACTATACATGTGTTATTATTTGAGTTTGGACGCCAGATGTCACATGCCACTCACATGCTTGACACTCTGTGGGCGTTCTTAGGACTCTGAGCATTTCTTGGCTATCGCTATGGCCCTGCCCCTTTCTCTTCCACTCAGAATGCAAGAGAAAGTGACATTATAGTGGTAAACTTGAATCAGAACTGATTTTTTAAAAATGAAATGATTCCTAAATTTCATCCTTTGTAACTAGTTTTAATAAAGACGATTGTGATGCTGAAATGTGTTGTGTGCTTACTATATGCCAGGAAATCTACCAAGTATGATGACAGTATCACCCTCTGAGGAAGGTACTATCACCCCCTTTTACAGAGAGGGTGAGGCTTAGGAGTTATTTGCTCGGCTGTTAGGAGCAAAGCTCGCCATAGGAAGCAGCTCAAGCAGCTGGGCTCCAGAGCCCTCAGTCTTAGTATGTTTCCTGTACTCTTTTCCCCTTTTATTGCTGGCAGCTTAGCTCTCAACCTACATGCTGTGACCTGACAGCCAAGAAATACCAAGAAGGAGACAGGAATCGTGGGTTCCTGTCTATCTAGACGGGCATTGTGTAGAAGGAGACAAAGGACTTAGAAGATAGATATCTTGGGTGAGCACCTCGAATCACACGTGGGCAACATTCCTCACTCACCATTCTCTCACTGACTGCTCAGAACACATTGCAGAGGCTAGTGCTGTCTTCCTGTGGCAGCTAAAGAAGTTGAGGCTTAAAAGTTGCCAGTGAGAAGCTGGACCAAGACTCAAACCCCAAATCCTTCAGTCCCCCAGTCTGCAGTGTTCCCACCACACACTGTTGACTTAGGGGCGAAGCCAGAAGAGGGGCGAAGAGGGAGAGGCCCCGGGCAGGCGGCAGGAGCCCACTGGCTTTGACCAGCTTGGCTGCTGTTCTGATGGGTTTGCCATCAAAGCACTTTGCTGACTCCTAATTCTGCCAGGTGGGCTTCCCACGTGGCTCAGCGGTAAAGAATCCCCCTGATAATGCAGGAGACGTGGGTTCAATCCCTGGGTCAGAAAGATCCTCTGAGAAGGAAGTGGCAACTCACACCAGTATTCTTGCCTGGAAAAGTCAATGGACAGACGAGCCTGGCGGGCTGCAGACCGTGAGGTCACAAAGAGAGGGACATGACTGAGCAACTCACACACACACACCGAATTCTGCCCGGGACCACTTCTGTAACTCAGGGCGAATCACTCAGATGGCTTCTGTAGCAGGTCCACACTTTTTCAAATCAAACTGACCTTGTTTGAAAGACAAAGTGAGATAATTTATGCCCACAGGTGTAGATGGTATAACACTTTTCTCATAGAAACAGACTCTCAAAGTGTGGAGGCAGAGAGTAGGAGAGAGAGATTAAAAAAGAGATGAGCTACAGGCAGAGTGAAATGGTGTTGACGAGTAGTGAACCTTGTTTGTGATTTATCATTATGACCCTTTGGATAAGAATAAAATTTAATCCTGGAGCCCAGAGGTCACTCCAGAATGCTATTTCAACTACTTTTCAGGTTGCCTTTAGAAGATAGGCATTAAGTGAACAAATAGAAAGCAGACGCCTATTAAATACATAGTGGGGGAAACAGATATCTTGACATCACAAGTTTTAAAGGGCAGAAACTGACAGAATGGATTCGGAATCACATGCACCTGGTTCCATTCCCAGCTCCGTCGCTTAGTTATTAAACGGGGTAATTTAATTCTGTTTTCTCATTTTTAAGATATAGATAGGAACAGCAACCTTGCAAGGTATTTGCAATAATTAAATGAGGTAATGATTCCATTAGCTCTGTGCAGGACTCATATGAAGTGCTCACTAGTGGTGCCTGGTGCTCCAGCTGTATCATAACTATGAAAATAAGCATAAAACCTGGAGAAAACACGGTGGCTTCGGTGTAAGTACTTTTATGGAAAGTTCTGATTTGAGTCCCCCCTTTGGATTCTGACGCTGGGAGAGGAGGAGCAGTGGAACAGACGGAGATCCCAGCTGTCAGGTCCACCTGTATGTCTGGTGCTGGGAACAGGCTAGTGTGGAAAGACAGTGATGAGCTTTAGGGATAACTGGGTGCTGACCTTAGAGCCCATGTGCCATCGCTCAGGTGTGGTGGGGGTGACAACGACACCTGCAAATAGGTTAGTGATAGAAGGTGGTCCTTTCCCATAACATCAACAGGCCTAAGGAGGCTGTTGACAGTGTCGCTGAGCGGTAAAGGACATGGACTCTGGAGGCAGTCTTGGTACCTATGGCCTCAGACAATTCGTTTTGCTTTTCTTGGCCCCAACTTTCTCATCTATAACAGGGGGAAGAAGGGGTATAATAGTGCTGACTACACAGGCTGTGTAGTGATGAAACGAGACAGCATCCATCCTGAAGCCTAGCAGTGCTACGTACTCGACAAGCTCCTATTTTCACCTACAGTTATTACCTACCCCTCTAGTTCCAAGGAAACTGAGATTCAGCAAAACCAAAACAATCAGACAAATAAAAAATTAGAAGCCAGTAAATGCGGATTCTGTGCCCGGCTCTGGGATTCCACCTCAAGGGTGTTCCTGCCCCTCCTGCCCATCTCAGAACTAAGAATCCCCTTCATGTTTTGTTCCTTGTACCTCTGTCTACGTCGTTATTAGAACACATGTTGTTGTAGAAGCGTGTCCAGAAAAGGGACTTGTGAGGTGTGCACCTCTTCTACCTTTAGGCGGCAGAAGGGACTCTGAATGACTTTGGGGGAAATTTAGTCAGTTGTCCTTCAAGACCAGGCTATCATTAGAAAAATATACCCCACATGATCAACTGAGACGCATAGGATGTTAAGTACTTCCACCAGAGCTGAAAATTGTTAGTTTCAGATTCCTGCAGCCTCTCAAAGTTCTAAATGCTACATAGAGCTGAAAGCGAAGTTCAAAAGACAATTTCAAAAGAAACTGTTAGGCGTATGCTGAGAGAAATCAGTTGATTTCATCCACTTGGAAAAAGCATTTGGGCATCAGGTGGCCTAAATCTGAGGAGTTAGTGCTTTGCAAAAGGCTGGGTTTTGCAGGGGTCAGAAGGACAAGCAGAAAGGCAGGTGCTTTAACGGCTAGACGTAAGTCTGAGGGAGACAGTGCTGAACATGGAGCATTGTCTTCATGTTAAGAGCATATCACTGGGGCAGAAAAACAGAAATAGTCATCCCAGGCTTTCAGCTGAGAGCAACTGTAAAAACGCACATCTCCTGTGTGTCTCTCCCTATGACCCACATGGAAAACCTCATCTCTGACTCTCCTGGTCACCAAATATATATTTTTTGTTCCCCCACACCAAACAATTCCCCGAGATACCAGCTGGGTATCCTAAAACTCAATTCAGCTCTGACCCGCCCTATCTGGAAGTTCCTCTTCCTCATACCCCAGTGATTAATAGTTGTTAGATCTGCATAAAGCCAAGATATCTGGATTTTTGGACTCTTTTTGGTTGATTCTGATCATCATCCAGATTAGGGGGCCTCTAGTCTATAATAAAATCCCTGTTTCTCCCAGGAACTAAATAAATGAAGATTAATCCTGTAAACAGTGAACCGCCGCACACCACCTTCATGCAGAACATCTGACCCCCGCAAGGTTCCCTGGGATGCAGGAGACGAACATAAAAGGAACCAGTAGTATGTACACACCATCTGGCAAGGTGACGACACTCGGAGGCTGGAGAAAACCCATTTTCCTTTTATAGGAGGATACCAGCCAATCGTGCCCAGTTTGTTTCCTGGGGCAAAGAACCTTACCTACTGTAAGACCAAGAATCGTGAGCAGGAAGGATTCACTGAGCACTGGAGAGGGGGTGAGGGAGGGCTTGGGGGTGAAAGGGCTGGACCAGAGGCTCCGCCTCAAAGCAGGTGGAGAAGCCCCCTCCCAGGTTGCGCCTGGTACCCAGGACAGGCAGTCCTCTCACTGGTTAGGAGCTTTCATTTGCAACTGATGCTCTTCGCCCTCCCCTCTCTGTCTCTCTGGAGCAGACTGAGTTCAGTTCTGAGCACACTCTCCTTTCCTTCTTGCCTCTGCTGATGAAAGGGGCGTGATTCCCAGTGACCTAAAGCCCACATCAAAAGCAGCAGCTCGGGGAGGCACTGACCAAAGCCTGTGGCTCAAATGTCAACCCCGTGTCTTCCAGAGAGCTGGGAGGAATGCTGTGTAAATAGGCTGGGAAGAAATTCATCTGCCTGTTGTTTTGGATGAAGGATTCTGTTGGCTCAGGAGGGGAACCTGCAGCTTCAAAGCTGCAAATAGTGATTTTCCCACACACCCAGCAACCATCTTTCAGGTCGACGCACACTTTCCTGATTATCCCTGTAGAGGGTGAAGACATTCCTACGTGTTGCGTGACTGTCAGGCGATAGGCCCTGGGTAAAACTCAACACATTCATTCCCTTATTTTACCTTCCAGCGACTTTTTGAAAGTCATCTTTACACCCTTATCATCCCCATTTCATGGATCAGCACACTGAGGTTCAGGGAGGCAAAATGACTTGACCTTCCATAGGGAGTAAGCGGCAGAAGAAAGATCCAACCCTGGTCAGTCTGTCTTCAGTGCCATTATTTTCTTGGTCCTTCAGGTCTTAAAGCACAAGTCAGGGGTCAGGTTAAGATAACTATCGTATGAGCTGTGAAGATTGCTAGCATGCTCAGTGATGAGAGCCTTTTAGTAATATCGAAGTCCAATTAATTATGTTATTTCTTGAGCATATTTGGTTGTAGAATCTATCAATGTCAATTATTTTCCAAAAGACTTAGAGATAAGTCACTGCACATAAACATCTCCTGGTGGGTTTAGTTTTTAGAAGATGTTGAGTTGTTGCTGTTTAGTCCTTCAGTCATGTTCTACTCCTTTGCAACCCCATGAATGGTAGCCCACTAGGCCTTCTGTCCATAGGATTTTCTGGGCAAGATTACTAGAGTGGGTTGCTACGTCTTCCTCCAGGGTATTTTCCGGGCCCAGAGATTGAACCCGAGCCTCCTGCATTGCAGCGGATTCTTTACCACTGAGTCAATGCACATAAGCATCTCCTGGTGGGCTTTGTGTTTAGAAGACGCTGAGAGAGAAATACAAATTCATCAACCCAATTAACATGATCTTATTCTTCCCACGAGGAGTCCCGACTTGCAGAAGGATTTGCTTTAAATGGGAGTGGCCGTTAGCCCCATCTTTCTCCCACCAGCTGTTCACTTGGTGCCCACTTAGAGCAATGAATCTAAACCCTGATGCTTGAAGCCTGGATCCGACCGCCCGAGCTTGTGATGTGATGGATGGGAGGTGTGGCCCAGGCACTGAGAGTCTCCAAAGCTCCCAGATGACTCTGATGTGCAGCCAAACTGAAACTACTGAGCTGTCCTGGGGGAGAAGGAGAGGAGTTGGGGAAGGGAGGACCAGAATCTAAAGGGTTAGGAAGCATGGAGCAGGGATCCACTCTTCCCCGATTACCATGGACTATCCTGGTTTTAAATCAAAGTCCTATGTCCTGAAAATGCCTCCATCTCAGGCAAACTGAGATTGCCAGTCACCCTACATACCACAAGCATTAAGCAATGACAAAGGTTCTCAAATGACAATCTCTACCCATGGGAAAGGGATCTGTTTGCAAAACTTCTCTTTATACAACCCTTTAAAACCACATGGCTCTTACATGGAAACACACAACCCCATTCCATTTGAATTCTAGCAAAACGAATGTATGTCCCTGGTTTCACGCTCTGTGGTCCTTTTGCTTTGCACTGTGGTACAAGGCAAAACTACTGTCTCTAAAGCTTCCGGCACCAATCCGGCTCTGTGGATTTATTCTATGGCCCTATTGTATGAGAAAAGACAGGCTGATGGACCTGTATTTTTTTCTGTTGCCTTTAACTAAAAAATTCCCAACACCTGAAAATTATCAGGGTTCTTTGAAGCATCCTATAATTCTGATTCCCATCAAGTTGCGAGCGATGGGAGATAAAACTGAATTTACCTAAATTAATGTATAACTCTCAGCAGCACCCCACCCCCTGGAAGCATCCTGACTGGGCTTCATGGAATCTTGTGTGCTGCTGACTTCCCACGGGCTCCAGGGATCCTGCCGTGGGGAGAGGGAGGCTGTCATTCCTGCTCACTGAGCGTGTTTGGCAGCTTTCGCAGTAAACACCACGGAGACTAGTCTCTGCTCTGACATGTCTCAAGCGGTGAATCAATCAAACCACGGGTTTCTGGTGGGCCCTGCCTGCCCAGCTTGGGCTGGTCTCATGAAGGCCCAGGCATGGGCAAGTGACCTGCAGTTACAGACTTGAATATTCACCTTCATTGTCAACATGATGCTCTGAAAAACGCCACATCCGGAAACAGCTGACACGGGAGTTGCAGAGTTTCCTTGTGATGCAGCCCATGTGCTGAGGGCCCCATCTGTGCTAGTCACCACGCTAGGGGCCGCGCAGACGTGTCCAGTCTTCAGCCTCGTAAGAAACCTGAGAGGGAGGTATTGTTGCCTCTGGTTTGTAGCTGAGAGGGCAGGCCTGGTGAGATGGAGTAGGTCTCCCAGCTGGTAGTGACAGAGAGGAGCGGGGGATCAAGGAGGGCTTGATCTGCTGACAGCAGACCTACTGCTCTGACTCCAAAGCACACACTCCCTAAGGGTGGAGAGAAAGTTCTGGAAGCACAACACACAAAATAGATGACATTTAGATAAAGAGAAGTTCTTAAATGCCAGGAGTGTAGCATAAAGGTCACACGCCTGGACATGGATCCACACTGTCTACTTCCAAATTTTGGCTCCGCTTATCTGTAAAATGGGATTAAATGAGTTATTCTAGTTCAGAAGGATTTCAGACCTCAGTGGCTGTCCTTGTGTTGCTATTATTATCTTTACTGTTGTTATTGCTGTATTATTATTGTTACTGTCTCCTTAAGCCTTTGATCTCATACCTTGAGCTCCTTGGGTCATGATAACACCAGGATTAACAAACTCCTGGGAGAAAAAGCCATCCAGAGCAGGGGACACTATGTTTTTCTACTCAGATCATGGTATACTTTTTTCTTAATTTTTTTTTTTTAAAAAGAAGAAAAGGTCCCCAAACCCTAGACTCTGCTACTCCTCATTCAAGAAATACTGAAGCCAGGGCTGTGTTCAGCACTCACAGGTGATGCTGAACTATTGGCAGCCGCAGAACATTTTGCACCGGGGGCTCTCAGTCGGCCCCCACTCCATTCCTGGGCTCAGGTTCACTTTACACTCAGAGCCACCAGGGATTGTGAGGAAACATGCTGATCATCGGCTTAACTAGGCAGCTGGAAATCCTCTAGTTCAATTTTCTCTGTTTTAGGAACCCCTTCTCTAGTATCTCTCTTGGCATTTGAATACCTCCATGGTTGGATTGCCCACCACCTCAAGCTGAAGTCAGTGTCCCTCATTCTTCACGAGCTCCAAGTGTTACAAGCCCTTTCTGGGTGAGTCTGCAATCTGCCTGCCTCCAACCACACTGACAAACTGTTGGCCGTTCCACCGTCTTGGCAACATGGAGCATCCCACGTCCTCTTCCGCAAGACAGAGGTATCCCCTGAACCTATAGTTTATGTAGTTGCCAGTTCTGTCCTTTTTCAAAGTTTGCTTTCTGGGGGAACATGCTCCTATCTTGGAAGTCAGATCTCAGAATTATGCTGGGAACAATACACTTACTGTGGACTGTTTTTTTGGACACAACCAACCAGCATTGCTTAACAGTTTTGTGGGAACATGTTCTAATGGGCTTAAGTGTGAGATTCGGTCATTTCGGCCCAGGGCTAGACTGGCCACGTTTCAGGCTTCCGATGGAATCCCTAGTTCAAAATCCCCTTTATCACTTGGCCTTTTCCAAATGTTCCCTGGATATAAAATCTTTGACCCAGTCAGATATCAGTGGGGCCTGATCATTTTTTACTATTTCCATTTTCTAGGTGGAATTGCTTTTCAATTGCTTTGTCTGAAACCTAGAGATAGAGAAATTTCTCAGTGCAGGAGTCTGTAATGCCACTGCTTTCTAGGACTGAAATTAATTATAAAAGGGGAATTGCTCTGGCTTTTACAGACGGGTTATCCTACAATCATACTAATAATAACTTTCCTTTTTATAGTCACTTCCCTTCTGTAAGAGAGTTCAAAGTGCTTTACAGGCATGGTCTTAATTAGATCATTTTTATTATTTTTTTAAGTACAAGTGATGTACTATATCATTACCCATACTTTGTAGAGAGGGAAATGGAGGAGCAGGGAAGCTCAGGGCATGGGAAAGGAGGAGGAGGAGTCGAACATCTGGACCCACGACCTCATTCTGACTGTTCCTCACCTTGGGAATGTCCTCCCACCCACCTCATTCCACCCATTTCTCAAAGGCCAGTTCAAGTGACCTCAACCCTGATGGAGATTTTTCTCTTCCCAGAGGCTTGCTGCAATGCCATATGACTCTTGATTTAATTCAGGATTTTTTTTTTTTTTCCCTAGGTAGGTGTTTTGGGACATTTTGATTCCTAACAATTTGTTCCAATTGTTCACATCTTATCCTTCCAAGATGGAGTAGAATTTCCTTAAGCCAAAGGACTGTGTAATCTATTTCTTATGTAGCCCAGATAGCTCTTGCATAAGGCCTGAGTGTGTAGTGTGTACTTAACATAATCCTAACTCTCTGCCTAGGACTTCTGTGATGGGATATGCCATAGTAGGAATGAGTGATTGCTCATGTCTGGAATGTGGCCCAGAAGGGGAGAAACTGCAGCCCATCAACCCGATTTATGAGTAGCGCAGGGCATTGTGTTATGTTGTGAAAACAGTGCAAAGAAAGGCAAGATTCTGCCCCTGCCTTCAGGAATGAAGGGGTAAGGACCACCTTACAGGGGTTGATGGCAGGAGTTGCAGCCTGCATATGTGGCTTTGAATCTCAGCTCCACCACTTATGGGTGGCCTTGAGTAAGTCGTTTAAACACTTGGAGCCTCTGGAATGTCTTTTGTAAGATGAGAATAATGATAGCATAGTGATGCTAAATGAAATAACGTCTACAAAAGCATTTGGCACAATGGTTCATACAGAGTTAAGAATCAATAAATAGCATCCATTTTAACATCGTTATGAAGTGGCTGGTATTTCAAAGAAAAGGAAAACCAAGTGGCATAGCAAGGACGTATGTGTTGTTCAGTGGCCATAAACTACGTGATGAAGGAGGGTCCTGCAATTTACCTTGAAAGACAGCAAGAATTTGGGTTTTGAAAGGCATGAAGGACGGGGAGGCTTAGGAGAAATGAAATGTGTGAATGCAGGAAAGAGAGTGGGCAGGGCTGATGAAGTCAAGGTCTACATGGAGAAAGGCTAGCAGGCGACAGTACTGTGAGCCCAATGCTAGTGTCCACAGTGGTAAGTTCTTTCCTTCAATAATTCTCTTTAATAATGACCAGGGAAGGATTATGAGCATTTGAAAGCTTAGGAAGTGGAGATTCTGACACCAGCTGCACAGTTAGTTGGACATAAGTACAGACGTCTTGGTTGCTGTTGGGGCTCACGGGTCCTCTGGCACACTCTTGGTGGAAGGTGAATTAGGCAGCCTTTTGGAGAGCACTTTGGCAGGGACTCTTCAAACTGGGAATTCCCCTCAAGGTTCTGATTCTGGAGAAACACTTGTGTATGTACTCAAAGAGTCAGGAAGGGAGATGTTCACTGAACAGTCCAAAAACTTGGATATAACTCGCATGTCTACTAATGACAGGGTACGTCAGTAAATTGTAGCATGTCCTTATTGAGGTACATTATTCAGCAATTAAGGAGACTTCTAGATGGCTCAGCAGGTGAAGAGTCTGCCTGTAAAGCATTAGACATGAATTTGATCCCTGGGTTAGGACGGTCCCCAGAGGAGGAAATGGCAACCCACTCCAGTATTCTTGCCTGGAGAATCCCATGGACGGAGGAGCCTGGCAGGAAATGTACGGTCCAAGGGTCGCAAAGAATTGGACACAACTGAGCACGCATGCACTTTCTGCAATTAAACATCATGAGGTAAACTTATATGAGTGATATGCAACAATCTCTAAAGGAAATTGTCTAGTAAAAAAGAAAATCTGCAGATGATAAAAGCACAATAATGTCATTCACTTTTAAAACTCTATATGTGTATGGGTATATTGGTACAGGCACTAAATGTATGGACAAAAGATCTAAAGGAGAGTGAAAGAATATGTTTTGGGGAGTGTATGTGTTAAAGGCAGTTTTACATTTGAGTCTACATATTATTGTTTTGTTTACAAAGAAAACATATCCAGCTACTACCCAAATTCAGGAACTAAAATTTGAAAATATATATGCTACATCAATATTGCAGAACACTATAGGATCATTAAAATATGCTAAAATATGTTACAAAGTATATAAAATATATTTACTGATTTGGAAAAATTTTCCAATTAAGTGGGAGGTAAAGTTTCAAACAGTATATCTTATATATATATAGCTTTATAAAAGTTAGCACACACATAGCACAAACATGCATATACATGAATAAACACTAGGGGCAAGTACCAAATATTGATTATCTCTGCTTAGTGGGATTAAGGTACTTTAAAAAATTTCCTTTTTATACTTGCAGCACTTAGCCACAGTATTGCTGTGTAACAAATCACCCCAGAATTCAGTGCCTAGGATAACAATCACTCTTTCCTCACTCACTGCCACCTGGAACTCATCTCGACTGGATGTTGCTTCCAGCTGCAGCCTGGGTCCAGGTCTACTCCACGTGTTTCATCTTCCTTGGACTGCAGGCCAACCAGAGCAGAAGGGCAAGGGAGCAAGTGGAAACATGTACTCTCTCCTCACCTTTGGTCTGGAGTTGGTGCTCTATCTGTTTTGCCTGCAGGGCCAAGCCTAAGCCAGTAGGGGAAGGAAATAGACTGTTTCTAGTGGAAGGATCCGCAAAGCCTTTGCAAAGAACATGGATACAGGCGATGGTGAAATGTGGTAGCTATCATGCTATTACAACTGAAATGGGTTTTCTAATTTCCCCCGCTGAATGTATATTACTTGTAACATAAACACCTTATTTTTTAACGGGCAGCACTGCAGACAGATAAGTGGCAAAACAGAGTTGGGCGTCTCAGGGCTTTGTCTAGTGCTTCTCTGAATCAGCTCCAACCTGTCGGCGTTGCAGGTCGTCTCTGGTTTCATCCTGCCGGCAAAGGGTTCCGACAAAGTCTGTGGTACATCTGAGAATAACATTTCTTCCGTTTGGACAACCTTACAGGCCTCATGTCTTTGTGTTTAGAGAGTTCATGTACCTTGGGAGAATAACTTGGAATGCTACATGATTTTATGAGGAATATAAAACTATGAGAGAAAATGGCAGCCAGTCACTGTATTCTAAGGCAGTTCAGTTCAGTTCAGTTGCTCAGTCTTGTCAGACTCTTTGCGACCCCATGAACCACAGCACGCCAGGCCTCCCTGTCCATCACCAACTCCCAGAGCTTACTCAAACTCGTGTCCATCGAGTCGGTGATGCCATCCAACCATCTCATCCTCTGTCGTCCCCTTCTCCTCTTGCCCTCAATCTTTCCCAGCATCAGGGTCTTTTCCAGTGAGTCAGTTCTTCACATCAGGTGCCAAAAAATGTTGGAGTTTCAACTTCAGCATCAGTCCTTCCAATGAACACTCAGGACTGATCTCCTTTAGGATGGATTGGTTGGATCTCCTTGCAGTCCAAGGGACTCTGAAGAGTCTTCCCCAACACCACAGTTCAAAAGCATCAATTCTTCTGTGCTCCGCTTTCTTTATAGTCCAACTCTCACATCCATACATGACCACTGGAAAAACCATAGCCTTGACTAGACAGACCTTTGCTGACAAAGTAATGTCTCTGCTTTTCAATATGCTATCTAGATTGGTCATAACTTTCCTTCCAAGGAGTAAACGTCTTTTAATTTCATGACTGCAGTCACCATCTCCATTGATTTTGGAACCCCCCAAAATAAAGTCAGCCACACTCTTTCCACTATTTCCCCATCTATTTGCCATGAAATGATGGGACCGGATGCCATGATCTTAGTTTTCTGAATGTTGCGCTTTAAGCCAACTTTTTCACTCTCCTCTTTCACTTTCATCAAGAGGCTCTTTAGTTCTTCATTTTCTGCCATAAGGATGGTGTCATCTGCATATCTGAGGTTATCGATATTTCTACTGGCAATTTTGATTCCAGCTTGTGCTTCTTCCAGCCCAGCGTTTCTCATGATGTACTTGCATATAAGTTAAATAAGCAGGGTGACAATATACAGCCTTGACGTACTCCTTTTCCTATTTGGAACCAATCTGTTGTTCCACATCCAGTTCTAACTGTTGCTTCCTGACCTGCATACAGGTTTCTCAAGGTCAGGTGGTCTGGTATTCCCATCTCTTTCAGAATTTTCCAGTTTATTGTGATCCACACAGTCAAAGTCTTTGGCATAATTAATAAAGCAGAAATAGATGTTTTTCAGGAACTCTCTTGCTTTCTCAGTGATCCAGCGGATGTTGGCAATTTGATCTCTAGTTCCTCTGTCTTTTCTAAAACCAGCTTGAACATCTGGATATTCATGGTTCATGTATTGCAAGCACACAACAAAGTTATTAGAAGCCCTTTCGTACTTTTAGGCAAGTCTCAAATGAAACAACAAAGTGCAGATCAAGTCTTCCAGCTTCCTCTTGGCCGGCAAAAATGGTAGCCAGTCATTGCTCACAGCAATGACAACAATTTATTATCTCAAGTTTTCTTCTGTCATGAATTATTGCACCAAAAGCATCCAATTACAGGAAAGAGGGACAGTATAAAGCTCACCTATATTGCCCTCCTAGCCATTATGTGTGTGCGTGCATGTTCAGTCACATGAGTCGTGTCCAACTCTTTGTGACCCCGTGAACTGTAGCCAGCCAGGCTCCTCTGTTCATGGGATTCTCCAGGCAAGAATCCTGGAGTGAGTTGCTTGTCTTCTTCCAGGGGATCTTCCTGACCCAAGGATTGAACCCACATCTCTTATGTCTCCTGCATTCGCAGGCAGATTCTTTACCACTAGTGCTACTTGGGAAGCCCCTTAGCCATTACACCTGCCCACAAAAGAGAAAACCACTTTCAGAGAATGTGCCTGGACAGAAATCACTCCCCTGACTCCCCTCTGCTTCCCCCAAGCTAAACTTCTGGTTCCGTTTCCCTGAGAGAAACCACTAGGCCCTTTCAGGTATTCAATAAATCTTACACCAGCCTATTTTAACACTCTAAAAGAAAAGACATTTAACTCCATCTGCGGGGGGTTGGTGTGTGTGTGTGTGTGTGTACCTGCACACAGAAAATTTTTTATGATATGAATGTTTATGGACTTTTTAACCTTGCTGTCTAATCTTGGACGTGTCTTGGCCAAATTATCTTTTCTAACTGCTTTACTCTTTCATAAATCACTCGCTGTCTCTTCCTTTTCATTCTAATCTGTCATCTTTTCCTTGTTTCTCAGGTGCTCAGAGTGGAGACAGAACTGTCTAGATCCACTCCTAGATTATGTCGGGGTTCCACAGAGTTTAGTCTGTATCAGAAATGGGCCTGAAAGCTTCAGGAGTTTTAAGCCTTTCTTCTACTAGTGGGACTTGAGTGCCCACTGAACTCAAAAGAGACATTTCCAGCCCAAGGGCTCCAACAAAAATTGTAAAAACACTTCAGGCTTTTCCTCATGAGGGCTTCTCTGGTTTTACCATCAGAGGAAGCTGCCTGAGGCAGCAGGGGTCTGTGGGGCTTTGTGCCTGTGGTCAATGGGGGAGAGAACACTTGACAAGAGACCAACATTTTCCATTTCTCTGTCCCCAAACCTCTCCACGGGCGATTTAATCATATACTTCACAAAGGTTCACATCTTATGAACTGCGTGTCTTTACCTAACCTTAAAATATGGTGCAGAGGGAATCACTTTTGGAAAATGTGCTTGGAACAGAAGCCACCCGCTCCTCTGCCCCTGCCTCCCCTGTCCCTCCCTAAGCTAAGCTTCAGCTCAAACGTCTTGCTCAGCCTCCCTGAGAAGTCACACTGGGCCCTTTCAGACATGCAAGCTGTGCCCGCCCCCAGCTGCCATCCCATCTCTCTTTGCAGGTGTTTCAGCCCTACCCTGGTTGTGCTTCTCTGAGGCAGGAAGAAGATTCTTAAAGAAATGTAGCTGTTTAGTTTATGGTCATGCTTAGCTCTGAATAAGTATCCTTTTCATAATTGTTCAAGGTGGTCAAATAGCAGAGGCAGTAGCAGGCTGCAAGAACCTCCAAGCTAGCTTGAGAAAGACCCATCAGATGATTTCCCAGAGTGGGAAGTGATTATGCCAAAAAGAATGAATGAAACTTACCTGGTCTGGTGCTTCTTTACAAAACGGAGAGCTAAACACTTCCTAGAATCTCAACAATGAATTGAGAGAGAAGGTCTAGGAGAGGCCAATACTTCAGAGAGGTCATTTGGAACTCTGCAATGGGTCACCTAAAGCAAATTCTCTGATTCTCTGCTTTTGGAAGACAGCGTTATGGGAGTTTAAACTTTTTCTCCCACAATAGTTAATGCCAAAAATGTGATCTCAGAAAGTTATTTCGTTATTCCTTTCATACCTCCCAGGTCGTGATAGTGGTAAAGAACCAGACTGCAATTGCAGGAGACGTAAGAGACGCGGGTTTGATCCCTGGGATGGGAAGATCCCCTGGAGGAAGGCAAGGCAACCCACTCCAGTATTCTTGCCTGGAGAATCCCACGGACAGAGGAGCCTGGTGGGCTACAGTCCGTGGGGTCGCAAAGAGTGGGACGTGACTGAAGCGACTTAAAAAGCAAGAGATTAAGAGTTAAACCTAAGGACAAGTTCCATAAAGCGAAAACTGTGGTCTTGCTCTATTTGCGGAGGATGCATTGGTTACAACAAAAACAAAACCAAGTTGTATTTGACTAAGAAGGTCTACTGGACTGGACTTGTGGAGTAAACTCTCTACCCAGGCTGGGTGCAAGGCATATCAGGCGCTTTAGAGATGGCATAACTACAGTGCTGGTAAAGTTCAGATTTCATATGGCCAAGAATGGGCCAGTTCACAGCATTGCTATAGGAATAGGGTTTAGGAATGAAGATAGAGGGGGAAATCTGTTAGTCTCTTCCAGTATTTTAGGCCAGGTTTACTGGGTAAGCAACAGATATTTATTTCTGAGTCTTGTCTTTGGCCCAATAATCAATTTCATCACCTCTTTGAGGCCAGTTTCAGGTGAGGCAAGACTCACGGGAGTTAGAGTGGAACATTTCTGAAAGCCTGCTCTGAGGAATACACGTTCTATAGGATTGTCATTGAGAGTAACAGAGATGCTGCGGTCATGTGAACTTGTAAACACTGATTTAAACAATCTTAAAAGTTTTCCTTGCCAGAGTGTCATTGAATGTAACGGCAATTCTGTGGTCATACAAACTTGGAAAATATGATTTAAACAACTTTAAAAGCTTTCCTTGCTGCATGGCTTCTCGAAAACTTTTAAATTCTGAGGTGTACTGTAAATTTCCAGGCAACAGTGGGGATGGAAACAGTGCAGTGCATATACTGTTCTTCAAAAACTTATCTCATCATAAAACCTCCTTCTGCCTTTCTCTCCTAGAAAATTTTTTAGAACTGGAGCTCCATGGGAGATTCTGTGACGCACACTGTTCAAATGGAAAAAGCCCAAGATTGGGAATTAGTTTCTTGGGGCTCTAGTTGTGGCTGTTTAACTTTGGGCATTTATTTCACCTCGCTGAGCCTGTTTTCTCATCTGCAATAAAAACAAGTTAAGTCCTAATGGTTCTAGAATCCTGTGCTTCCTTTATCTCTTTCTGACCCAAATGTATTCTGAGGATTCTGTTAAAAGAGAGTTAGTTCACTACCGGTTGAAGACCTCCCAAGATGAACAAACTGTGGTAGCCCACTACCACTTCTGTGGCTCACCTAGGCTTTGATAAAACTAAGAAGGTTTGCATTAAGCCAACACATACCACTAGCCAAGCCTTCTTGGAAAGAACAGTTTATTCTGTTGAAGGCCCTCTTGACAAATTGCTTGCAAAGAGCATGAATCACACTTGAGTCCATTGCAAAACTCATCACATTTTCCACCAGGGCCCAAGAGAATTTTCAGAGTGGAGGGAAGATATGGTCATTTCCCCTGGGGCTGTTTGTCAGAATGATAAAGAAACTATTCTAGGGCAGAAAGGACCTCATAAAATAGCTGTCTGCTGGAGGCTTTGATGTTCTGCAGGCCAAAACCGTCACAAGTGTGGGTGGGCCAGGCCTAGGCCAAGCTGAACTGGAAAGCATAATTTCTTGAACTTCTCATTCATTCAACAACTCTTTATTCAGCACCAACAAGCTACCAGGCTTGACCATTAGCAGGATCATCAGCAGCAGCAGAGGCTTCTTTTTATAATACTCCTGCTGAAATTGGGTATTACCATTTAAAACTCTTCGCTAATTTTAGAAGTGAAAAAGGTTTCCACTGTGGTTTTTATTTTTTTATTTTTTTTTTTTTTCTCTTTTTTTTTTTTTTTATTTTTTTTAATTTTTTTATTTTTCAGTGGGTTTTGTTATACATTGATGTGAATCAGCCATAGAGTTACACGAATTCCCCATCCCGGTCTCCCATCCCACCTCCCTCTCCACCCGATTCCTCTGGATCTTCCCAGCCCAACAGGCCCGAGCACTTGACTCATGCCTCCCACCTGGGCTGGTGGTCTGTTTCACCACAGAAAATATACATACTGTTCTTTCGAAACATCCCACCCTCCCCTTCTCCCACAGAGTTCAAAAGTCTGTTCTGTACTTCTGCGTCTCTTCTTCTGCCCTGCATATAGGGCCATTGTTACCATCTTTCTAAATTCCGTATATATGTGTTAGTATACTGTAATGTTCTTTATCTTTCTGGCTCACCTCACTCTGTATAATGGGCTCCAGTTTCATCCATCTCATTAGAACTGATTCAAATGAATTCTTTTTAACGGCTGAGTAATATTCCATGGTGTATATGTACCATAGCTTCCTTATCCATTCATCTGCTGATGGGCATCTAGGTTGTTTCCATGTCCTGGCTATTATAAACAGTGCTGCGATGAACATTGGGGTGCACGTGTCTCTTTCAGATCTAGATTCCTCAGTGTGTATGCCCAGAAGTGGTATTGCTGGGTCATATGGCAGTTCTATTTCCAGTTTTTTAAGAAATCTCCACACTGTTTTCCATAGTGGCTGTACTAGTTTGCATTCCCACCAACAGTGTAAGAGGGTTCCCTTTTCTCCACACCCTCTCCAGCATTTATTGCTTGTAGACTTTTGGATAGCAGCCATCCTGACTGGCGTGTAATGGTACCTCATTGTGGTTTTGATTTGCATTTCTCTGATGATGAGTGATGTGGAGCATCTTTTCATGTGTTTGTTAGCCATCTGTATGTCTTCTTTGGAGAAATGTCTGTTTAGTTCTTTGGCCCATTTTTTGATTGGGTCATTTATTTTTCTGGAATTGAGCTTCAGGAGTTGCTTGTATATTTTTGAGATTAATCCTTTGTCTGTTTCCTCATTTGCTATTATTTTCTCCCAATCTGAGGGCTGTCTTTTCACCTTACTTATAGTTTCCTTTGTTGTGCAAAAGCTTTTAATTTTCATTAGGTCCCATTTGTTTATTTTTGCTTTTATTTCCAATATTCTGGGAGGTGGGTCATAGAAGATCTTGCTGTGATTTATGTCAGAGAGTGTTTTGCCTATGTTCTCCTCTAGGAGTTTTATAGTTTCTGGTCTTACGTTTAGATCTTTAATCCATTTTGAGTTTATTTTTGTGTATGGTGTTAGAAAGTGTTCTAGTTTCATTCTTTTACAAGTGGCTGACCAGTTTTCCCAGCACCACTTGTTAAAGAGGTTGTCTTTTTTCCATTGTATATCCTTGCCTCCTTTGTCAAAGATAAGGTGTCCATAGGTTCGTGGATTTATCTCTGGGCTTTCTATTCTGTTCCATTGATCTATATTTCTGTCTTTGTGCCAGTACCATACTGTCTTGATGACTGTGGCTTTGTAGTAGAGTCTGAGGTCAGGCAGGTTGATTCCTCCAGTTCCATTCTTCTTTCTCAAGATTACTTTGGCTATTCGAGGTTTTTTGTATTTCCATACAAATTGTGAAATTATTTGTTCTAGTTCTGTGAAAAATACCGTTGGTAGCTTGATAGGGATTGCATTGAATCTATAGATTGCTTTGGGTAGAATAGCCATTTTGACAATATTGATTCTTCCAATCCATGAACACGGTATGTTTCTCCATCTGTTTGTGTCCTCTTTGATTTCTTTCATCAATGTTTTATAGTTTTCTGTGTATAGGTCTTTTGTTTCTTTAGGTAGATATACTCCTAAGTATTTTATTCTTTTTGTTGCAATGGTGAATGGTATTGTTTCCTTAATATCCCTTTCTGTTTTTTCATTGTTAGTATATAGGAATGCAAGGGATTTCTGTGTGTTAATTTTATATCCTGCAACTTTACTATATTCATTGATTAGCTCTAGTAATTTTCTGGAAGAGTCTTTAGGGTTTTCTATGTAGAGGATCATGTCATCTGCAAACAGCGAGAGTTTCACTTCTTCTTTTCCTATCTGGATTCCTTTTACGTCTTTTTCTGCTCTGATTGCTGTGGCCAAAACTTCCAACACTATGTTGAATAGTTCCACTGTGGTTTTTAATTCGAATTTCTGGATCTTGACATTTTACAGTTTTTAAAATTTAATTGTGTTTTCTCTTTTACAAATTTTCAGCTTATACATTAGGATCAGTATGCGTGTGGAAGGAACAGATGTGATCCATGAGCATAGGAGCGATGTTACAACTGTGGGACTGATGATACGGGATGTGATGTGTATGAATTACACTAAGGACCCACCAGACTCCAGGCACATGCCTGGGTCTTCTCTCTGCCTGCTTGTGAGCTAGCTGTGACCACTTGATGCTGGTTGCCTCTCTGACCCCCTCATGACCTCTCAGAGTGACTGCTTTTCTGGGCTGGATGGGGGCACTGGACTCTTGCAGGGAAAAATATTTTGTTTCTGCAGAGGTGGGATAACCCTAATACCCAACAACTTTATTTAGGTATTACAATTGTTTCTGCCTTATTTGTTTTCTCTTCCTTGTGTCCTAGCATGAATTTAGAATCCTTATGAGAGAGGAGCAATGTAAACAGTCCATCTGTTTGACAGACCAGTGTGCATGCTTGAATGACTTCCCCAAGGAAACCCAAATCCTCAGCAAACTTGGAAGCCAGTCTCTTTGCCTCATTTTATTCTTTCCATAACCTCTATGTCCCTCATGAGACAGACCCCAGGGTGGGGTCATGAGGCTTACGCAGCAACAGGCTCAGTTGGCGGTCTCTGTGGTTCGGCCAGGGCATTTGGATGGACAGTCAACTCCCTAATGGTGATGTTCTTCTCATGTACTTGGACCTCCTGCCATCAATCTAATTTTCTCCTTCTTAAAAAAAAAAAAAAAAAAAAGAGTTGAGGTTGCAGTGAGCCCTTTTCTTGGCTTGAAGACAAAGGGGCCTCCCAATTTCTTTCTCTCCCTACTCCCAGCATGAACCAGTGAATTCATCATTCGGTTGAGGACTTGTTCCAAGGCAAATCTTTAACTTACAGATTTCATTTTTGCAAGTTAGAACTTGATGTTTTCTACCTCAAGAGGTTTAAGGGAGCCCTTCTCAGAGGGGCCTTATTTCACAAATGCATGCCAGGCTGTGGGGTTTGATGATGACTCATGATTTTAATCACTCCAGCCTGTGACTATCAATGAAGTAGAGCCAGTGTCTCTCCTGGCTTTCACCTCTGCATGGATTTGTTGAAGGCTGACTTTGGAGGAGGGCATAGCAACCCACTCTAGTATTCTTGCCTGGAGAATCCCATAGCCTGGTGGGCTACAGTCCACAGGGAGGCAATGAGTCGGGCATGACTGAGCCACTGATCACGCACTCATGCACCACCTCCTCTTAGGTCATAGACCTGCACAACCTCCTCTTAGTGACGGCACGGTAATAGACTTAAGGTGATTTCTGTGCATCTGTAAGTCACCCAACACATCTGTTTCATGACTGAGGACATTCTAAGGCTGGAAAAGTTAGGAGAGTCCAGCTTGTGAGGAATGGTGTTCAAAGTGCTGTTTGTTTGGGGTTGAATAGACAGTCACCAGAGATTGTTTTCTGGTGATTATTCAGAGATTATTCAGGTTAACCATAGCGTTATTCATGCTGCTGCTGTTTCTTATCACCCACGACTGAGGAAAAGAAACGGTAGAAGCTCAAAAAAGGAAACTGAGGCTTGGGCCAATGCCTCAAACTTTCCTTTCTTTATATCTCTCATTTAAGAAAGTCTCAACTCATGGACCCAGAGTTGGCTGTCTTTGGAAGAGTGCCATGCTTATATTTCACATTGTGGAGAGAAACATGGGTGGAAAAATGGATGTGTGAAAAGAGAAGCAACTGGTCCAGAGAGCTGCTCATCAAGGTTAACTCCACCAATCCCAGGCGCTTGACTACAGTGCTTAACTACATACCGGTTGTGTGGCTTCTGACAAGTACCACATTTTTCTCATGATAGTATGGGAGTAATTATTGTCCCTATCCCATAGAGCTGTTGAAGGATTGAATGTGTTAATACATATAAAAAACTCAACACCATCTGTTTATGTAATAAGGACTCAATAATATTGGCCATCATTACTATTATTATTGTTGCTGTGATGTTGCGTGGCTCTAGTAAACTGCAAATGAAGCTGCTGGTCTCCCCAAAGGAGAGGGGAATATTAACTGAGAAGGTGATTCATGATGCCATGAACTATTGCTTTCGAAATTACTGACCAGCTGTAGCAGAAAACATATTGCTCAACTTTCTTTTTGCCTTAATCTCCTAGTTGATAAAACAAGTTTAAAGTACTGTATCTCTGCCCATCTCCTTGGTTTTCCACAAAAATAAAATACATTTTGCAAAGCACTTTGGCAAGAAAAAAAGGCAAGCGATCATCATTGTGGTTTTCTTTTTAGCCATGAAGGTGCTCACATTTTTTTTCCCCAACACAAGTGAAATGGGTTATTTTTCTTTCTTTCTTTTACTGTCCTTTTTAAAAAATAGTCTTACAATATTTGGAAGTGAGAGATTTGCCTTTAGGGTTTATTGCGTTAAGCTAGATGGTTGAGTCATTCACTCCCCACCACAGCCTGTGTCCTGGAAGGGCCCAACACAGAGAAGCACCAAGCAGGCATTAAGAAAACAACACAAAGGAACACGTGAGATTTTTGTCCCCAAAACAGCAGAAAACGCAGTGCCTGGGGAAAAAGAATCTAAATAGGCACAAAATACTGGAGTGGCTGCCTGGGAAAGTCAGATCACCTCTCTGGAAGAGATAAAAGAAAATTGCAATTCAGTATAAAACCATGTAGCAGCCATAGTCTTCATCTTTTAATCATATCTGCTAAAATTCATTGGCTATTATCAGTGCCCTGTGTACTCCCCTCAGTGGTCTATAGCGTCTTATCTCTTTTAATCCTCATTACTAACCCAATGGGGTAGATATTATTAGTCCTTCCATGTTATGGTTGAGCAAAGAGAAGCCCTGAGAGTTTAAGTTTCTGCTGATGATAGCTAACAAGTGACAGAGACAGAATTTAATCCAGGTCTATGTGACTCTAAAGCTCACATTTAGGACTATGGTGCCGCCCATACCAGTGAGTGGTACATGCCACTAGTCTCTAGGACACAAGTATTGGAAAGGTAATAAAAATATGTCCCTCCAAAGGAGGTCACCAGCGGTAAGAGGAATGGGGACACATCAGATCTTACGCTACAGTTGCTGTAGATTTTCACTTCAGTCTTGAGTTTGTGAAGAAATGCCTTTAAGGAAGAGACACTAATAAAGGGAAGATATACCCTGGGCCCAGTGTTAACATGGTCAGTGACCTAAGACATGAGCCCACAACAGGCGATGCATCACTGCTCCTCTGCTGCTGCTGCTGCTAAGTTGCTTCAGTCGTGTCCGACTCTGTGCGACCCCATAAACGGCAGCCTACCAGGCGCCCCGGTCCCTGGGATTCTCCAGGCAAGAACACTGGAGTGGGTTGCCATTTCCTTCTCCTCACTGCTCCTCAGCACACCATAAATAATAATGGCAACTAATAAAATCAAATTCATGTGTACCAATGTGATTCCTTGTGTGTTAGCCTTTCCAGGGAGAGCCCAGCGCATCTGTTGCTGTAACTCAATAGAAATCAGACTCCTGATATTTCTAGTGGGCAGTGTTGGATAGCTACTTTTTAAGAAGTCTGGAATAATCTTACATACTTTAGTGACTGTGCAATTGACAGATAATTTACTTCCCATTCATCAACATCCTCAATGAAGGAAAATGTTGGAGTGATTAATAAGATGATTTAATGGGGGAGGGAAGGAAAAAAGTCAGTCTGGGAACTTGGTATTTGGATAATTTATGGGGAGTATGGCATGGAAAAGGCTACATTAGTTTTGAGCAAGTACGAGTTATGTGCCTCAATAAGGAGCTTATAAATAAACATGAAGACTTCGTAATCTTGAACTTCAACTCTTCAGATGAGAATTAATCTCATCTGAAGCAATAAGGGACTCTGTTTCAAAGAAAGAAATCTAGGGCAGAATGCCCAGCTCAGGAGACCATCTGAAGAGTGGAAAGCTTTTGGAGAAACTAAAAACCCCTCCTATTAGTTATATTTATTTTTAAGATTTAACATGTGTACCAAAGTTCTTCACATGCAATCTCTAAAAATTTTAAATAGATTAATTCTTACAGTAAAAAGGGCTTTAAAGTCCATCTAGTCTAACCTCTCCTCATTTTATAGGATGAAAGAGAGAGAGCCCAGGGAGCTGAATAGACTTGTATACAGTTGCATGTCCAGTTAGCTTTCATTTCTATTCACTAAATTAAACAAAAATCATCATTTTGTAATCTTTCTGATCCTACAAGTGACAAATACTCACTGGAACAAAGTGAGAAAAAAACTCACAATTCCACCACTCAAGTTATTGTTCCATTAATATTTTGGTATATTGCCATCCATGTTTTTTATGTTTATATTGAGTTCTCATTTTAGTAAAATTGGGTCATCCTATCCTTTTTTAAGTAGGATTTTTCTTTGGAAATTTTAAATTAATAGCTTTATTGCCTTTTTTTTTTACTTCTCTGGTGACTCAGAGGGTAAAGCGTCTGCCTGCAATCCTGGAGACCTGGGTTCGATCCCTGGGTCGGGAAGATCCCCTGGAGAAGGAAATGGCAACCCACTCCAGTACTCTTGCCTGGAGAATCCCATGGATGGAGGATCCTGTTAGGCTACAGTCCATTGGGTTGCAGAGTTGGACACAACTGAGCGACTTCACTTCACTTTATTGCTTTTTTTATAATTATAAAAGTAATACATGTTTACTGTAAAACTTTCAGTCAACTTTATATAGAAATTATAAAGAAGAAAATAAAAATCACCAGGAACTCTAGAGCCCAAAGATAATAACTGATAATATTAGCTTGTTTTCTCCTAGAGTCTTTTCTACCGTACCATTTTCACCTAAATATCTCTGTGTCTCACCAACTCAGGGGTTCACATGAAGACTCTGAAAAGTTAGCACATTTACTGCTCTTCCTTACCAGCCGAAGCCTGTGGGAGCTCCAGTGCTGCCCCAATCTCTCTCCTACTCATTTCTGGGGTACCTGGGGTAACTCAGAGTCCTACATACTCACCCTCTCCCATTGTGCTCCATGATGTCCCCTCATCACAGAGCCTTGAGGGAGACACGTGGTCACCCTGCAGGAGCCTCTGTGAGAAGAGCCTTGCTTCACTGTCCAGTGTGCTGTCTCCTGGGACCTGAAAAATGTTCATGGTGTCCAGAGAAGCTGTAGCCTCCGTGGGGCTCCTTATGACCTGTTCAAAAGGGAGTGCAAACCCTCCCTGTCAGCGTGGGCTTTTTAGGTTCTGCATTCCTATCTCTTTGGGAAAGGCCAGTGTGCTTAAAACTCGCCTCCCCCAGCAGCTCCGGTGCTAGTGCGAATCAGCTCTGGCAAACGAATGACTAAAGACCTGCTGGCTTTAACCACCTTTAGCTCCCCTTGTGATCTACTTTGGGTTGAATTTTCGATATTTTGAACAAATTTATTGATGTGGTATGAGGGATGAAAGTTTGTTTTTTTTGCATGTGGGTGTCTTATTGTTCCATCATACTTATTGAAAATACTATCCTTTCTCTACTGAGCTGCCTCTGCACCTTTGTCCTGTATCCCTGGTCTGCCATTCGGGTGTTGTTCTCAGCTCTGTTCTGCCCCCTTGATCACACGTCCTCCAGACCCCACGCTGCCGTGATCAGTGTAAACTTATAGTAAGTCTTGAAATGGGTAGTAGTAGTCCTCTAACTTTGTGATTCTTTTTCAAGGTTGTTTAAAACTATTCTAGGTTCTTTATGGTTCTTTGTGAATGTAAGAATCAATTGGTTAATTTTTAAAAAAATAGTGTCGGGATTTTGACTGGGATGGTGTTAAATCTAAAGATCAATTTGGGGAGTATCGACAGGCTAATATTAAATGAGTCTTATGACTCATGAACATGATGTCTTTTTTTTCTGCAAGTTGATTAACATTTTATTTATTTATTTTTTCATTTATTTTTATTAGTTGGAGGCTAATTACTTTACAATATTGTAGTGGGTTTTGTCATACATTGACATGAATCAGCCATGGATTTACATGTATTCCCCATCCCGATCCCCCCTCCCAGAACATGATATCTTTCTCTGTTTATTTAGATCTTTAATTTACCTCAGCAATATTTTGTATTTGTCTCATCTATTCTAAGTTTCCCTTTTCCTCTTATTTTGGATGAATCAAAATCAAAAATCAAATATTTTTAATTATTGTATTTCATCTCCTCTAGTTTAACAAAGTAGCAAAATGTTTTATTATTTAATAATAATCTTTTATTATATTTATAATATAATTTTATTATGTCTATTGTCAAAATTTTTTATTATTAAATGGTTGCTTAACCAAATAGAAAAATCTTTTGTTATTTAAATGGTTGCTTTAAGGCATATAGGATATATGTTAAAAAATTTT
Organism: Muntiacus reevesi; assembly: GCF_963930625.1. Lineage (NCBI taxonomy): Eukaryota > Metazoa > Chordata > Mammalia > Artiodactyla > Cervidae > Muntiacus > Muntiacus reevesi. The sequence continues at coordinate 60,603,093 of NC_089262.1, forward strand.
TTTTTGAAGTATCATTTCTCTACATGCTGTATTAGCCTCTGCTGTTACATGCCAAAGTGAATCAGCCCATGCACACATACTTTCCCTCCCTCAAGAGCCTCCCTCCCACCCCCTATCCTACCACTCTAGGTCATCACAGAGCACCAAGCTGAGCTCCTTGTGCTACACGGCAGCCTCCCACCAGCCATCCGTTCTACACACAGTATTGTACATATATCAGTGCCACTCCCTCAGTTCATCCCATGCACCCCCTCCCTGCCTGCATCCACATGTCTGCTCTTCATGTCTGTGTCTCCACTCCTGCCCCACGAATAGGTTCATCTGTACCATTTTTCTAGATTGCACATATATGCATTAATATATGATATTTGTTTTCCTCTTTCTGACTGACTTCACTCTGCAGAACAGACGCACAGTCCATCCACAGCACTACACATGACCCAATTTCATTCTTTTTCATGGCTGAGTAATATTCCATTGTATATATGTACCACATCTTCTTTAACTAACCACACTCTAGGTGATAGTATATAGTAGACCTAACAGAAGCAGAAGAGATTAAGAAAAAGTGGCAAGAATACACAGAAGAACTGTACAAAAAAATCTCTTAATGACCCAGATAACCATGATGGTGTGGTCACTCACCTAGAGCCAGACATCCTGAAGAGTGAAGTCAAGTGGGCCTTAGGAAGCATTACTATGAACAAAGCTAGTGGAGGTGGTGAAATTCCAGCTGAACTATTTCAAATCCTAAAAGATGATGCTGTGAAAGTGTAGCACGCATTATGCCAGCAAATTTGGAAAACTCAGCAATGGCCACAGGACTGGAAAAGGTCAGTTTTCATTCCAACCCCCCAAAAAGGCAATGCCAAAAGATGTTCAAATTGTTGTACAATTGCACTCATTTTGCATGCCAGCAAGCTAATACTCAAAATCCTTCAAGTTAGGCTTCAGTAGGGTGTGACCTGAAAACTTCCAGATGTACAAGGTGGATTCAGAAAAGGCAGAGGAACCAGAGCTCAAATTGCCAACATACATTGAATCATAGAAAAAGCAAGGGAATTCTGGGAAAAAATCTGCTTCATTGACTGTGCTAAAGCCTTTGTGTGGATCACAACAAACTGTGGACTATATTCTTAACAAGATGGGAATACCAGACTATATTACCTGCCTCCTGAGAAACCTGTATGCAGGACAAGCAGCAACAGAATTGGACATGGAACAATGGACTGGTTCAAAATTGGGAAAGGAGTACATCAAGGCTGTATTGTACCCTGCTTATTTAATTTATATGCAGAGTACATCATGCAAAACGCTGGGCTGGATGAAGCAACAAGCTGGACTCAAGATTGCCAGAAGAAACATAACAACCTCATATATGCAGATGACACAACTTTAATAGCAGAGAGTGAAGCGGAACTAAAGAGCCTCTTGATGAAGTTGAAAGAAGAGAGTGAAAAAGCTGGATTAAAACTCCAACATTCAAAGAACTAAGATCATGGCATCCAGTCCTATCACTTCATGGCAAATAGATGGGGAAAATGTGGGAACAGTGTCAGATTTCATTTTCTTGGGCTCCAAAATCACTGCGATCAGTGACTACAGCCATGAAATTAAAAGATGCTTGCTCCTTGGAAGAAAATCTATGACAAAGACATACAGTGTATTAAAAAGTAGAGATATCACTTTGCTGACAAAGGACCATATAGTTAAAGCTGTGGTTTTTCCAGTAGTCATGTAAGGATGTGAGACTTGGACTATAAAGAAAGCTGAGCACCAAAGAATTGAAGGCTGAGCGCTTTTGAACTGTGGTGCTAGAGAAGACCCTTGAGAGCCCCTTGGACAGCAAGGAGATGAAACCAGTCAATCCCTAAAGGAAATCAACCCTAAATATTCACTGGAAGGACAGGTGCTGAAGCTGAAGCTCCATTACTTTGGCCACCCGATGTGAAGAGCTGACTCACTGGAAAAGACTCTGATGCTGGGAAAAATTGAGGACAAGAGAAGGGTGCAACAGAGGGTTGTGATAGTTGGGTGGCATCACTGACTTAATGGACATGAATTTGAGCAAACTCTGGGAGACAGTGAAGGACAGGGAAGCTTGTCATGCTGCAATTCATGGGGTCACAAAGAGTTGTACATGACTTAACAACAATGTAGTGGTATTATGTGACTTCACATGTAGTATAAGTCATTATGTGACTTCAGGGAATATGTGACTTCACATGTAGTACAAGAATCATACAACAAAATACTTTCATTTCTTTTCTCATAACTTTTTGGTGTTACTGTCACACAACTTACTTGTACATCTTCCTTAACCCCACACTTCATTATTTTGTTATTATTTCGTTATTATTTCTGTGATGGACAGGGAGGCCTGGCATGCTGCAAAGAGTCGGACACGACTGAGTGACTGAACTGAACTGACTGAAACTGTGAGTTATTATTTAAAGATACTTTATCAATAAGAAAACCATCTTATATTTTTACCCATGCATTTACCACTTCTGGTTCTCTTGTTTCCTTTGTGTAGAACCATATCTTTTATCATTTATCTTTTCTCTGGTTGATATCCTTTAATATTTGTTTCAATGGGGATTTGATGGTGTTGAATTCTTTCAGTTTTTATTTGTCTGAAAAAGCATGTATCTTGATTTGGCTTTTCAAAGTTATTTTCCCTGTTATTTTCAAAGTTATATTTCCATCCTTAAATGTAAAATTTAAGGATGACAGTTTTATTTCTTCTAGTATTTAAGAGATGTTGCCCTACTGTTCTGTTTCGCTATGAGAAATCTGACATCATCCTTATTTTTCCTGTCCTTTTCCTCTTGCTGCTTTGAAGATATTTCTCTTTATCACTAGTTTTGATTAATTGTGCTTCTTTAACTCTTGGGTTTGAGGTTTGTCAAGCTTCTTGGAATTTAAGGTTTATAGTATTCTTTGGTAACATTTTGGCCATTATTTCTTCAAATTTTTTTTTCCACTCCCCACTCTCTGCACCTTTGAGGGACTCTGATTTTACCTCTAACAGGTTGCTTGAAGTCCTAGAGCTCACTGATGCTTTGTTCATTTTTTAAAGTCATTTTAATATTAATAGTTTCTATTACTATATCTTCAGATTCACTTATTTTTTCTTTTGTGATGTCTAATCTGTCATTAATACCATTAAGTGTATTTTTTGCTTCACATATTGCAGGTTTTTGGAAGTTTAAGTCTTTAAAAAATCAGTATCTGAATAAAGCTGAAAAAAGAAAAAAATCTAGTGTCTTAACTTTTGAACACATGAAATATAGTTATGATAACTTTCTTGTCTTTGCTTGATGATGCTATCATCTCTGTCAATTCTCATTGAATTTTGATGGATTGGTGGTGGTGGTTTCGTCACTAAGTTGTGTCCAACTCTTTTGACCTGATGGACTGTAGCCTGCCAGACTCCTCTGTCCATGGGATTTTCCAGGCAAGAATACTGAAATGGGCAGCCATTTCCTTCTCTAGGGGAATCTTCCCAACCCAGGGATTGAACCTGGGGCTCCCGCATTGCAGGTGGATTTTTTACTGACTGAGCCATCAGGGAAGCCCTGTGATTGATTATTCACCTCATTATGGGTCATGATTTCCTGCTTATTTGCATGACAGCTAATTTTTTATTGTGTCTCAGACATTGTGAATCTTACCTAGTTGTATTTTTTTTAAATCCTTACACTTGTGAGCTTTGTTCTTGGTTGCAGTTAAGTTGATCAGAAATAATTTTGTCCTTTTTAGTATCAGTTTTAGTCTTGTTTTTAAGGTTTTTAGGCAAGACTGGAATCATGCTTAGTCTAGAGCTCATTCCCCACCAGAGGCAAGATCCCACCAGAGGCAAGATCTGTGTTTAGTCAATTGTGAAGCTTCCCAGTCAGCCTGTAGGAACATGCCCTGCATCCAGCCCTGTGTGAAAGCTGGGCACTGTTGCCTCTAATCCTGTTCACTGGCCTTTGCCCATCCATGGGGAATTTCCTCATGTGCATGAGCAGGACTCTGCAAAGGAGACTTGGCAGAACTCTCTGTGCAGCTCTTTCCTTCTCAGCCCTTTGTTCTGAGAACTCTAGTTGCCTTGGTCCCCCCAGATTTTCAGCCTGCTCTCATCAACTCAGGGAACATTCTGAGATCTACTAGGGAATGTTCTCCCTGCTCCATGGTCTTAGAACTCACCAGGGGGTAAGATGAAGTAGTTTTATAGGGTTCATCCCATTTGTTTTCTGTCTTTCAGGGAGTAGCTTGAAAACCATTGTTTAAAGTATTTTGTCTGGACTTTTCTAATTCTCTTTGGTAATTTCACTCAGGAAAGTAAAGCTGGGATCTTTTATTTCATCTTGGTGGAAACAGAAGGTAGATTAACATTTACAGATTAGTTTTGGTCATTTTTAGATTGTTTTTCATACACATTGCCAAATTGCTTTCCAGTAACATCAGACAATAAGTGGCCAAGCAGTTGAACCAAGTTTATTTATCTTCGATGGCCATCCTTTCATTCAAACTGTCAGCTGGTAAGTGGCAGATACTATGCTGTCACATGCTCTTCTTTTAATCACCACTGAAATATAGCGTTCTTTCTGTATTAGTTATTTGCATTTCCTCTCCAGTGGGTTTGACTATGCATGTGAGTGAGTATGTGTACTCAGTCGTGGCCTATTCTTTGTGACTCCATGGACTGTAGCCTGCCAGGCTCCTCTCTCCATGGGACTTTCCAGGCAAGAATACTGGAATGAGTTGCCATTTCCTCCTTCAGGGATCTTCCTGACCCAGGGATCAAACCCACGTCTCTTGCGTCTTCTGCATTGGCAGGCGGATTCTTTGCCCCTTGGGCCACCCAGGAAGCTCTGACTATGCATGGTCTTTAGTCTTTAGTCTTTATATTATTTTTATTAGTTTCAAGGATCACTCACAGGATTTGAGTCAACACCAGGGGCAGAGAGACAAAACATTTGAGATTCCTGTTCCCAGGAAGTTGCCCTGTGTGCAGAGACTGTGGAACAAGAGGAGGGGCGGAGTGGATGGAGAAGCTGAGCCAGGGTACTTTGAAAGTTAGAGAGAGCCCATTACCTATCCCAGAACATTAACTAGACCTTCATTAGCAGCAGAGGTGTAATTAAACTCCAAGAACCATTGTCTGTTCACAGTTCCTTCAACAGTGAGCTGCCTTCCATGTTTGCAGGTGATAGCTAGAGATCTGGGTTTGTTGTCAACCCTCTAGAAATGACTTGGGGCTGGGGCAGGGGTGGGGGGCTTTGAGAGTTGGCAAATAGAGCTCTGTTGGTCATGGGCTGTGATTAGTTAGCCCCTGGTTTGTAATGTCTGTGTAAGCTAAATAAAACTCTCTATTTACAATAAAGTGTTGCTTCTCTTTGGCCCATTTCATGAAAAAAAAATGCATAGTTGGGTTGATTTCCCTATCATCTTTCTTTGGCAGCAGGTAGAACAAAGTTAAGGCAGAAAGGATTTTCTGAAACTCCAGGTTTAGTTCAGCAAACTTTGAAAGTTCTTTTTAATAGCCTATGTGTCTTTGATTCCACTGGTCTAAAGCAAGTATATGCAAGAATGTTTTATTTTAATTACAGTAATTCCCCAAGTGAGTGAATTTTTTGGAATCAAATAGTTACATGTCATCTGGCAGATCAAGTTGAAATTATCTACAGACTGTTCAATATCAACCTTCTCAACCACCTTTAAATGACAGTAAACTGTGTACCAAATTAAAAAGAGCAATACATAAATTTATGCGTACAAACATGTTTGCACATATCCTAGGGTCATATGCATTTACTATGAAAAACTAGATGATGTTCGAGGTCATTCTAATGATTCATTTGTGTATTAGACTGCTAGGGCTGCGGTAACAAAATACTACATATTGGGTGGCTTAAACAAATGACATTTATTTTCCAACTATTCTGGAGTCTAAAAGTCCGGCAAGATGAAGGTGCTGGCAGGATGGGTTTCTGGAGAGACCTCTCATCCTAGCTTGCAGATGGCTGCCTTCTTGCTGTGTCCTTGCATAGCCTCTTCTCTCTGTGTGTGCCTCTCTGGTGTCACTTCCTCTTCTAAAGACAACATCAGTCACAATGGATTAAGACCCCAAACTTACAACCTCACTTAACCAAAATTACCTCTTTAAAAGCCCTATCTCAAAACAAAGTCCCATGGGGTAAAGGGACTTCAACATATGAATTGAATTGGGTAGGGTAGAGGTAAAAAAATCCAGTTCCTGTGCTTTGGGGGAGGTAAAAGAAACACAGAGGAATTTAGGCCTCATTTCAAGTCTCATTGTATTTCTGGAGAATATTGCTAAAAAGGTGTGAGGGGCTGCTATTTAATCCCTGAATGTAGGAATGGTGGTGGGTTCAGTGGAGTATTGTTTTTGGGAAAAAGAGAACTCACTAAGATACAGGGAAAGTGAAAGTCGCTCAGTTGTGTCTGACACTTTGCGACTCCACGGACTTTACAGTCCATGGAATTCTCTAGGCCAGAATACCGGAGTGGGTAGTCTTTCCCTTCTCCGGGGGATCTTCCCAACCCAGCGATTGAACTGGGGTCTCCTGCATAACAGTCAGATTCTTTGTGAGCTGAGTCACCGGGGAAGCCCAAGAATACTGGAGTGGGTAGCCTATCTGTTCTCCAGGGGATCTTCCCAACCCAGGAATTGAACCAGGGTCTCCTGCATTGCAGGAGGATTCTTTACCAACTGAGCTACCAGAGAATCCCCTGAGAGTAAATCAGGGTCTGCTCTAGAGATAATATGAAATATTGCTAAAATTCTTAATTTACTTTCTTAGGGTAGTCCTAGGGAACTTAATATGATATACATGAGAATCTTAATTATTGAATCCTATAAGACAAGTCATTATAAGATGTAAATACCCACTAAAAACTAACCAGTTGAAACATTAGTGAACACTCAAGGCTCACTTTCTACTTAATTATTGTTGTTCAGTCGTCAAGTCATGTCCGACTCTTCGCAACCCCATGGACTGCAGCACACCAGGCTTCCTTGTCCTTCATTATCTCTGGGAGTTTGCTCCTGGAACTGGCTCCTACAGGCTCTCAGAAATGGTGTACATGTGCCTTCCCAACTCCACATTCAGTGACATCACATTTGGTCACTTGGAATAGACCATAGTGGAGAATCTATACTAGGCAATTGGGAAACACTATAAACCAGATTACTTTTTCTGAAAACTTGTTGTTCAAGATTTACCAGCAAATCATTGAATTGATTCATGGCCGTTGAATCGATATCATTGCTGAGTCATTTGTTGCCTATTGTTCAAAATAAAAATTCAGTGTAAATAAAAGGCAACATGAAACTCAATATCCTGCAAAGGATGTTAGATTCTATGACATTTTTGAAAGTGGTGCTGTGCTAATATCCATGGTATACACATTTGTTGTTGTTTAGTCACTAAGTTGTGTCTGACTCTTAAGCAACGCTATGGACTGTAGCCTGCCAGACTCCTCCAACCATGGGATTTCCTAGGCAAGAATACTAGAGTGGGTTGCCATTTCCTTCTCCAAGTTATCTTCCCAACCCAGGGGTTGAACCCACATCTCCTGCATTGACAGGTAGATTCTTTACCACTGAGTCACTTGGGAAGGCCCAACATACATATCAGTTCATTTCAGTTCAGTCGCTCAGCCGTGTCCAACTCTTTGCGACCCCATGAATCGCAGCATGCCAGGCCTCCCTGTCCATCACATAGCCATTGGAAAATGAAGATGGTAGAGAGTAATTATCAACTAAAGAAGGAAAATGAACAAAGAGTTACATATTAAAGTGCAAGAGAGATCTTAATGAAAAATTATAAAATATTGGTTATTTTTCTCAAAAAAATATATACATATTTTTACTTAAGGTACAGCAGTCCAACCTGAGATTACAATGTCCTCATAGATGTTGTCAGTTTTTTGAGAAATTTCATCCCCAATACTATTTTTAAAAAACAATGCCTACTTAAATATATTCTAAAGTTTTTAATAAAAGGATTTATTTCAATAATTTAGATTTTATTTTTAACATGAAATTCAAGTTAAGTTTTTCTTTGTCATTTATATTTCAAGTGAATTTACCTAAAGGATTCTATCTCCAGCTCAAGCAATACAAACACTGAATATTTAAAAGTGGTCATTGCGCATTCATCCATGCATCCATTTATCTTTCTGCCCATCCATTTATTCCTCACACAGTAACTGAGTACCTTTTATGAAAAGAAGAGAAGCGAAAAGCAAAGGAAAAAGGAAAGATACTCCCATTTGAATGCAGAGTTCCAAAGAATAGCAAAGAGAGATAAGAAAGCCTTCTTCAGCGATCATTGCAAAGAAATAGAGGAAAACAACAGAATGGGAAAGACTAGAGATCTCTTCAAGAAAATTGGAGATACCAAGGGAACATTTCATGCAAAGATGGGTTCGATAAAGGACAGAAATGGTATGGACCTAACAGAAGCAGAAGATATTAAGAAGAGGTGGCAAGAATACACAGAAAAACTGTACAAAAAAGATCTTCACGACCCAGATAATCACGATGGTGTGATCACTCACCTAAAGCCAGACATCCTGAAATGTGAAGTCAAGTGGGCCTTAGAAAGCATCACTACAAACAAAGCTAGTGGAGGGGATGGAATTCCAGCTGAGCTACTTCAAATCCTGAAAGATGATGCTGTGAAAGTGCTGCACTCAATATGCCAGCAAATTTGGAAAACTCAGCAGTGGCCACAGGACTGGAAAAGGTCAGTTTTCATCCCAATCCCAAATAAAGGCAATCCCAAAGAATGCTCAAACTACCGCACAATTACACTCATCTCACACGCTAGTAAAGTAATGCTCAAAATTCTCCAAGCAAGGCTTTAGCAATATGTGAACCTTGAACTCCCAGATGTTCAAGCTGGTTTTAGAAAAGGCAGAGGAACCAGAGATCAAATTGCCAACATCTGCTGGATCATTGAAAAAGCAAGAGAGTTCCAGAAAATCATCTATTTCTGCTTATTGACTACGCCAAAGCCTTTGATTGTGTAGATCACAATAAACCATGGAAAATTCTGAAAGAGATGGGAATACCAGACCACCTGACCTGCCTCTTGAGAAACCTGTATGCAGGTCAGGAAGCAACAGTTAGAACTGGACATGGAACAACAGACTGGTTCCAAATAGGAAAAGGAGTATGTCAAGGCTGTATATTGTCACCCTGCTCATTTAACTTATATGCAGAGTACCTCATGAGAAACTGGACTGGAAGAAGCACAAGCTGGAATCAAGATTGCCAGGAGAAATATCAATAACCTCAGATATACAGATGACACCACCCTTATGGTAGAAAGTAAAGAGGAAATAAAAAGCCTCTTGATGAAAGTGGAAGAAGAGAGTGAAAAAGTTGGCTTAAAGCTCAACATTCAGAAAACTAAGATCATGGCATCTGGTCTCATCACTTCATGGTAAATAGATGGGGAAACAGTGGAAACAGTGTCAGACTTTATTTTTTTGGGCTCCAAAATCACTGCAGATGGTGATTGCAGCCATAAAATTAAAAGACGCTTTCTCCTTGGAAGGAAAGTTATGACCAACCTAGATAGCATATTAAAAAGCAGAGACATTACTTTGCAACAAAGGTCCATCTGGTCAAGGCTATGGTTTTTCCAGTGGTCATGTATGGATGTGAGAGTTAGACTGTGAAGAAAGCTGAGCACCAAAAAATTGATGATTTTCAACTGTGGTGTTGGAGAAGACTCTTGAGAATCCCTTGAACTGCAAGGAGATCCAACCAGTCCATCCTAAAGGAGATCAGTCCTGGGTGTTCAATGGAGGGACTGATGCTGAAGCTGAAACTCCAATACTTTGGCCACCTGATGCGAAGAGCTGACTCATTGGAAAAGACCCTGATGCTGGGAGGGATTGGGGGCAGGAGGAGAAGGGGACGACAGAGGATGAGATGGCTTCATGGCATCACCGGCTCGATGGACATGAGTTTGAATAAACTCCGGGAGTTGGTGGTGAACAGGGAGGCCTGGCGTGCTGCAGTTCATGGGGTCACAAAGAGTTGGACACAGCTGAGCGACTGAACTATGTATTAGACACTTAAACTACTTGGGAATACTGTCATTAATTTTTTATTCTAAGAGGAAGACATATATAATTAAATTACAGTGCAATCAGAGAGAAAGTGTCAATAAGATCATGTACAAGGTCATATATGTCTTACAGTGAGTAGATGCAGTGAGAGAATTCAAGCGTCGCTCCAATGAAGAGCCCTCTCTAACACCTAGTCCGGGCCCTCGTCTGTCACACGTGACGAGGACGATGATGTGACAGCACGATGCAGCTATGTTGGGATTTTCAGCTCTCTTGTCTCTCACCATCTAGACTAAATATATCTTGATGGTAGAAATGGTTTTTGTGTCCTTAGGATGTAGCAAAACTCTGCTGCTTGTTGCTCAGTGGAGGTATAATGAATGAAGGAAGGAAGGATGAAGGGCACTGAGAAGATATTTGTTGAAGGAGTATCTTAGTTCAAGTTGCTGTAACAAAATTTCATAGATGGGATGGTTTAAACCACAAACATTTATTTTTCTCAGTTCTGGAGGTTGGAAGTATGAGATCAAGGTGTCAGCAGATTTGGTTTCTGGTAAGGACCCTCTTTCTGGTTTGCAGATGGCAGTCTTCTTGCTGTATCCTCACGTGACTTAGAGATAAAAATATCCCACTTGTCTTCTCTTGTGAGGGCACTGGTCCCATCAGGGGAATCAATGCTTATGACCTCATCGAAACCTAATTACCTCCCAAAGGCCTCACCTTCAAATACCATTACATTGAAGATTAGGGCCTCAGCACATACATTTTGGAGAGGCACAAACATTCAGCCTATTAAAAAATTTTAAAGAATAAATAGGATTCCCCCAGGAGGTCTGAGAATGCAGGGTAAGAAGTGAAGTCAGAGGGATTACAATTAAAAGACAGGGAACCCTAAAACAGCATCTTCAGCATGGCCAGTTTAAGAAGTTACAAGTTGTTCTGTTGTTGATGAATCTTAATACAATAATAGTCAGAGAGAAGTCAGGGGCTGTGTTCAGTAGCTCACATATTTTGCATATTTTTCTGCACGGGAAATGGAAATCATTCAAGGATTTCAAGCAGATCATTATCAACAGTTTAGAAACATCTCTATGGGCAAAGTGGAGGAAACGGAGAATAGTGTAAGAGGCAGGAAACCAATTTGGAAGCTATTGCAACAGTTCAAGGGAATGACAGTGAAAGTTTGAATTAAGGGTTGTTCTTTTATTGTTTTGTGTTTCTTCCTGTGAGGGGTAAAGTTAAATTACCCCTTGTAGATCAGTAGAGAGTGAGAAGGAGAAGTTGGGAGTAGAGATCGTCTCAATGTGAGAGGAAGGAATTGTTCCTTAGTGCATGTTTGGCCTGGACTATAAGTCTTGGAAACTTGCGATGGGCAACAGCAGTGGCTGCCCACCCCCCTTTTTTTTTGCCAAGTACCACAGCATATGGGATCTTAGCTGACCAGGGATTGAACCCTTGCCCCCTGCATTGGAAGCATAGAGTCTTAACCACTGGACCACCAGGGAAATCCCATTAGCTGCCATTTATTGAAGGCACTATGTTAAGATCTTCATGTACGTCATCACACTTGGCACTCATAGCCAAGGAGAGGGCTGTGATTTCAAGGCAAGTTTAATCCTCAAATTAATGCTCTTAACCATTAACCTCCACTGCCTCCCCTAAGCAGCCAGAGAAATTGAGCCCAAAGTTTCAGATCTCAGGAGAAATTTGTGAGGGAGCTGTGACCTGAGAAGCAGGACATCATGTATGCCTGTGGAGTGTGTGCATATTTGTTCACACACGGAAGTCTCGGGAGGGAATGGCATTGCCCCAGGGCAGACTCTTCAGGAGCAAACATTACCCTGGTGTTTGCCAGATATTTTTAGGGATCAACACCTGTGGGGAGAAAGAACTGGAGGGTGCAGGATGGGAAAGAGGGAAAGGGCACTCTGGGTTGGGACTGACAAGTTCTTGGTCAGTTTGGGGTAAGTAGTGACCATCAGGGTCATCCAGTATTGGCTCAAAATGGTGGTCTATACGCCTTCCCGGGAAGGACATGACCTCAGGGGAGAGGGGGAGGGCCTGGGCAACTGAGGCAGCCCCTGCACTTGCTACAGTTGGACTACACTCTCCCAGCTGGGCAACACATTTCTCCTTGAATAGAGATTCTCTGTAAGTACCGTGGGCTTAAAAGTTCATCTTACCACCTTTGCGAACTGGGAGCCTTGGTTCAAAATCAGGCTCTGACAGTAATAGTTTTCTAAACCTTGCTGAGTCAGTTTCCTGTGTGTCTGTGGTAAAGGCTAATAATAGTACCTAGCTAGCAGAGTTATCGGAGAAGGCAATGCACCCCACTCCAGTACTCTTGCCTGGAAAATCCCATGGACAGAGGAGCCTGCTAGGCTGCGGTCCATGGGGTCGCTGAGTCAGACACGACTGAGTGACTTCACTTTCACTTTTCACTTTCCTGCATTGGAGAAGGAAATGGCAACCAATTCCATTGTTCTTGCCTGGAGATTCCCAGAGACGGGGGATCCTGGTGGGCTGACGTCTGTGGGGTCGCACAGAGTCGGACACGACTGAAGTGACTTAGCAGCAGCAGTAGCAGGAGAGTTATGGGCTTCCTTGGTGATTCAGACAGTAAAGAATTTGTCCTCAGTGCAAGAGACCCAGGTTTGATCCTTGGGTCTGGAAGATCCCCTGGAGAAGGGACTGGCAACCCACTCCAGTATTCTTGCCTGGAAAATTCCATGAGGAATTTTCCCTCAGAGGGCCAAATATTTTTAGGGGTCAACAGCCCTAAAAATATTTATTTTTATATTTCCCCCAGCCCACGGATCCTGGCAGGCTGCATACAGTTCATGTGGTTGCAAAGAGTTGGACATGGCTGAGTGACTAAACAACAATAGCAAAGTGGAGTTATGCTGAAGCTTAGAAGAGATAATACTCATTAAAGTGCCTGGCACATAATAAGTTTTTAATAGACATTACTCATTATTCAAGACATCATATGCTTTGAAGATCTGAATGTTCTACATTGAGTGGCTGAGACTGTACCCAAAACATGTTATGACACATTGCGTTTTCTTCTTATGGAATAAAAAACATAAATATTAATTCCACTTGACACAGTTTACATTGATTGACTTACGTTACAACAGCAGGAAGAGAACTAAAACAAGACTTGATTAATTTTGGAAATATGCTAGAAGTTAATGCATGCATTTTTAAATGTCTTTCTTAAATAGAAAGTCAGAATGACAAATTTTAAAGTGAAAAGGTAATCCTAAGCTTTCCCTAAATTCATCTCATTCTCTTCCTGAAAAGAAGAGCACCAATCTCCTCTTCTCTGAACTCACCTCCTTCCTGGAGGTTTGTTCAGGGGTACGCTGCCTGCATGGTTCTCTTGGTGTGAAGTTATTCCCCATGAAGCTCTCTCTCCCTGCCTACATCAGATGTTTCTTATGGCCTGAAACTCGTTGTCATCTTATAGAAGTGTACATGGACATTTTGTCAGTTAAGCTAAAGCAATAGATTCAATGGAAATGTGACTTAGATATATCAGGGACTGACTTATTCCTATACCAAAGGAGCACAGATGACCATAATTTTCTGATGCTAAGGTACTCAATATTTCTTCTCAAATTCATCCAATTTAAATTCCAACGTTCAGCGCACTAGCAAACTCTGTAAACACATACCACCAAATCAGCCCCCTGCGGTGGAAGGCCAGCTAGCACTCCAAGATCCTTTCTTCTTAAAAATTTAAATCGACTTTTCACTGGATAGTATGTGTGCTTGCCAAGTCGCTTCAATCATGTCCGACTCTTTGAGACACCAAGGACTGTAGACCGCCAGGCTCCTCTGTCCATGGGATTCGCCAGGCAGGAATACTGGAGTGAGTTGCCATTTCCTTCTCCAGGGCATCTTTCTGACCCAGGGATCGAACCTGCATCTCTTATATCTCCTGCTTTGGCAGGCAGGTTCTTTACCATTAGCGCCACCTGGGAAGGGATCACTGGATAGCAGATCCCTCTAAATGTCTCTTCAAGGAAGCAACTTCTCTTCTCTACCCCCATGTACACAAGCAAGCATCTCTCCCCCTGACTATGGGTCTGAAGCTGTGGGAACTGACAGATCAGGGTTGGAGCCCTGACCAGCTGACCAGGCCTGGACCCAGGCACCTGGGCGCTACATACATCAGCTATGGGTAGGAAGGGGGGACCTCAGAAGTGGTGGGTGAGACGAAGCAGAAGCGCCAGGAACTACAAGCATAATTACTAGACATTCATGTCTCATTATCATAGTAATAATACCCACTAAATCTCGTAAAGAGTAAATGAACATCCAAGAGACACGGTCCAACATCCTGCAATTTTCCGGCTGTCGGTTGGATGGTGAGAAAGGCTTTTCATCGTGTGCGTGTTGGTGTGTGTGTTTCTTCTCCTCCTTTCTCCTGATGAGATTATGCCTCTTTTGTAACAACTCAAAACTTCATCTCCTGCCTCAATAGATAGGCTTTTGTAATGCAGCCTCCTTGTGAAGGTCAAAGCCTCTTGCCACCTGCTCCACCACACTGACCTAGAGTTCCATCTCGCCTTTTGTCCCCAAGTTGAAGATGCCCTGGGGGGACTCACATACTTCCTAGCAAAATGAAATTGTCCTAGTTTTCCCAAATTGTTTCCTCTTTTCCATATCCCTGCCATTTTTGAATATACAAGAGTACTTTGAAGACACGTTTTGAAATCTTGGGTTTGGTTCAGTCACTCAGGCACATTTGACTCTGAGACCTCATGGACTGCAGCACACCAGGCTTCCCTGTCTTTCACCAACTCCTGGAACTTGCTCAAACTCATGTCCATCAAGTCGGCGATGCCTTGAAGTCTTATTTAAAGACCAAGTGTGGATACCTGGGGACGTGCACTAGGTGGGAAATGAATAGTCTTGGAGACCCGAGGGGGGGACATTCTACCTGACTCGGTAGGGCCCCTGGGCAACATGTCAGTGGGTTTCCTGGGCTTTTCACAATACAGAATTGTTTGAGAAGGGGAGGCTCTGCAGGTGATCATTGCATAGGCTGTGAATGTGACAAAAACTGGCTCCAGAAAACCCTCTTTCAAGATATTCTGGCTCTAACAGCTACAGTTTACCTCCTCTCTCTGACTTTGAACCAGATTAAACAAAGATGTTTCCTGTGGATCCCAGCCTTTGAGGGACCTCCCTACCCCAGGCCTGCTCCCCCCACCCCTCTGCTTCTACCACTGCAGTGGTGCTGGGCCTCCTTGAATCAGCAGGCGCCATGAGATGCCAACCAACCCAGAGCCTGGGATCCAGATTTTGAAGGAAGGGAGGACCAGCTCATGTGTTTTGGTACCCGGGGCTTGTTTGTAGCAATAACCAGAAATCTGAGCAGGAGACCATGTGTCTGGGGCTCAGGAATTAGGTTTGAATCTGCTCTTCACTGATGAGCAGCTGTGGGACTTTCAATCTCTCCTGGATTAGGATTACTTCAGCCTTAAAGTAAAGGAATTTTTACCAAGAATTCTAAGATCTCTTCCAGTTCTGAAAATATACAATGTTTTCAATTCTAACCCAATGTTATATTCACTCAGGGAGCTTTAAAGCATGCAGGTGCCCAGGTCACATCGCCAGAGATTCTGATTGAACTGGGTTGGGTGGAGCTTCAGTACAGGGTGGATCCAGATTGGTGGGTCCAAAGAGCACATAGTTTGAGGGTCCCCATCAAGAGGAAGAACAAAACAGTATCTTACTTTTGCACATTTTACAAAAATGTGACCTTGTGAACACGTTGCAGTGTCCCTTTCCTCCCGGGACCTCCAGAGCGGTCTGTGCAAGTGAGCGTCCTTGAAGGTTAACTCTACTGTTAAATCCAGGGGTTCCCAGGCATCAGTAAATCATAAATGTGTCCCAAGTGATTCCAACATGCACAATTCCAGCACAAGAGTCCAAACCCTAAGGTGAGGATGAGTGTGGAAGCACGTGGTAATCTGGCCAGCTCCGCCTGGAACATCCTTGTTTAGAAGCTTCCCCTCTATGCCCACCTCTCCTGACTCACTCCTAATCACTAGAAAGGCTCAGAGCCAAGGCCACCTCCTCTGGGACCCTTCCCTAATCCTCTGGTTAGGTGCTCTGTTCTGTATTTGTCTCAGACCTGTGCACGGTTCTGATGTAGGCCTCACACATGTCATTGTAATTATTTCTTTATGTTTCTTTCTCTCTCATTAAACTGTGAGCAACTTGAGGGCAGAGATTGTCTTGGGCATCTTTGCATACCAGGACATAGCACAGTGCCGAGAACATGAAGCCTTCATAGGAAAAAAGGAAGCCTTCTTCCCTTCATAGAAAACATATGAAGGGAAGCCTGCATATTACTTTTACATGGAAGACCTTTTGGTCCCTCCCCATTATATTTTCTAGCCTCTTTTCTAATTAGCCAATAAAGATACTGTACTAGAGATCTAGTCAGATTTTCCTTGTTTACAAATGTAAGCTCTTCCAACCCCTAGCCGACACTTAATAAAACAACAGATTAGCCATTGGATGGCACTGGTGTTGGAGCAGAAGGGCCTTTGTACAGAATATGGGAATTCTGTGCAAGGACTGTGGCAAGAACCAGGAGGCACACCCAGCTGAGATTTTCAAATTTAGATAACTGAGGTAAGCACTGTTAATAGAGGCATGTTCAGAATGTAGGGAGCTGATACTGGAAATTGAGGCCCCTAGGAACCCCATTCTTCAAGTCTTGGGAACCTTGTCCTTCAACCATGTGGAGGGTTGGAGCCCAGAAGAGGGGCTGCCCAACAGGAGCACTGGTCCGAGAATTGTTGAAGCATCACCAGAAAGATGATGCTGAGGAAAACAGGAATACAGGAAGGAAGATTTTGCTCTTTCTCCTGCCCTTCAGTTTCCCACTGACCCTCCTACCGGAAGTCAGAGGCAATGGGGCCCTAGGGATGCAGTACACAATGATCACTCCCCTGAACCCAGCTCAAAGTCGGGGGGTAAAAGTGGAGATGCATCTGGGGAGGGAAGGTTAAACAGAAAAATCCACACAACAGACTGGATGATGTCATATTCCTGGGGTGAGAGGGGATAACTGGATGTTGTCTTTATCTGTAATAACTGGATGTAGTTTAAAGTAGTTATGCTGTACTTATTTGAAGTGAAAAACTTACCAAACTCTAGGCTATTTATAACTAGCTTAAAGAAAGGGCAGGTAGCAAAACGGACTCTGCATAGCCAGCTGCTCTATTCGAGGAAAGAGAAGCAGCAGCACGCAGAAATTTCCACTCCGCCTGCCAGGGACCGGCCCCTGTCGCTGAGGGGTCATCACTCTTGTTTCTACTGAAGCCTTATGTGCTCCTCTGGCCCCACAGCTGTTGGCACCCCATTCTTTCCCTTACCACCTCTGGGGTCACCTCAGGTATTTCTAAGAGAGTCAGTCTCCTTTTCAGTGTGAAGACGTGGAGGAGCTTCCCGCTTAGCTCTCTGCGGCCACGCACCGCTGATGACCTCGGGGTCTATAACATTTGGCACCCACTGGTCCCTCCCTCGGCCTGAAACCTCACAGCCATCTTGAAAAGGCACAGGTGTGTGTGCCCAGGCAGGGGGCGGGCCGGGGTGTTCCCTCTGGGTCCACGGGCCTGCAGTGCTGGAGGCGGCCAGCGGGGGCGCCTCTCCGTTGGCTTCCCTTTGCCCCCGCTCACGCCCGTGCCTCCGGCGTCCACCTCACTGACGCCTCCTTCCTCAGGGAGCCGCCAGAGGCAGGAGAGGAGCACATTCTGGGAGGATGTGCCAGAGGCCTACTTCCGCCCGAGGCCCCTGCGCCCCCAACCCTGGCTGCCCACCCACCGTTTCTTCTTTGTGCCTCTCACCCGGGTTTTTCCACGGTTGGGAGATGACAAGGTAAGGGAGAAGTGGATGGGATTTCCTCGTCTCTCTGGTTCTTGAAGTACTCTAGCAGAGAGTTTCAGGGTCAGAGTGGCTGACCCCTATCACTTTTGAAATTTCGAGTTCCTAACTTGTGGGTGAGGCTGGAAGCTGGAGTGGGCAGCTGTATTTGTTGAGACATCTTTCCCTACAGCAAACTAGAAGAACAAGGGGAGTTCTGATGCAGTTAGAGCAGGCGGCTCAGGAGGGCAGGGAAAAACACAGAATTCTCTTGGCTGAGGCTGAGAGGTCTTCAGGAGGAGCTGAGCCGCTGAGTGACGTTGTGGCCGCTGGAAGAGGACGCCTGAAGGGCTCACGGGAAGGAGCAAGAGGGGCCAGGTGGTAGGTCTGAGACTTAGCCCTCTTCTTTGGGAGAGGGAAGGAGGGGTGGAGGATAGGGGAGATGAGAAGTGGAGAGAGGGGTGGAGTTTGAGGCTAAGAAGAGTTTTCCTTCCTTCTTCTTCCAGGATTTATCAGTGAAGGGGTTGCCTGCAGGAGATGACCCCAAGAGACTAAGAGTCACTAGAAACAACACAGGTAGCCTGTTAGGTTGGGACTTGCCTGAGGGAAGGGGCTGTGGTGTCTTCCAGCGCCAGCTGACTCACAAGACCTGATGTAAATGTAGGTTAAAGGGATAGTTTTTGAGTGAATGCATGAATAAAGAATGAAGACAGTGGTGTTTTTGGTCAACTTTCTCTTCAAACTCTGTGGTAAAAGTGCCCACAAGCTGGCTTGCCAAGCAGGTAGATAAGCCTTTTTTTTTTAAAAAAAAGATGCTGAATGGGAGAATGTGTGGAAGTCAAGTCAATCTCCCTGCCCACCCTTCCCCTGCAATAAAAGGTAATCCAGGAACTCAGGGTCCAAGGCAGCAGGCTGAGCTCCAAGCTCCAAACATGTCTTTTCCCTGGCCCATTCTTAAACCTGTGCCTGAGAAAACCCCGGGGGAGTGGGGTGGAGGTCTGTGAGTCTGACCTTTCTTTTTACTCAGCTCTCAAGTCCAAGTCTATAAAACCAGACCCAGAGATCTAGACAGGGGTGTGTCCTGGGTGTTTGGGGCATATCCTGCCACAAGCAGAACCTTCCAGACCGCAGGATTTGTCTGAAATCAGTCTTCATCCGGGGTATAATTGTGAATAACCATCCCCATGCCAAAACTGCAGATTTCCAGGGCCTTAAAAGCTAATTACAAATACCCTGGGAGTACCGAGTCCATTGCCATAAAAGCCAATGGCTCTGCTGCCTCCTCCAACTCAGAAGGTTTCGTGACTCACAGGGCTGGTGACTCAGAGTGCTCCTGGGCAGGTTTTAATGGGTTTCATGAGCATCTCTTCTCACTGCTCTATGCAGATGGAAGGGATGTTCTGCCCAGGTGATAATTGCCTTGACCTTGAGTCTAGTAAAAACTGGCAAGAAAAATGCTGTGGTAGCCTTGGGGTTTTCAGTGCTTGAGGAGAGTGGAAGCAAAGCCAGGACACAGGGAGACGGAGTAAAACCTGGCTTCACAACTGGATTGAGAAATCAAATGATCTCAGGAGACCTAGTAGAGAATCCTGTGGCTTCCATGAAAAGCCCAGGCCTAGTTAGCAGGCATGAAGCCAAGGCAGGGATTCACTGTGATGGCTCAGAGTGGAACTCACAGCCTCAGACCTCCTAGCTGTGTGATCATGACCTGCCTAAGCCTTCATTTGTTATCATCCTAATAGAGATAATTGTAGTATGTATTACATAGATTGTTGTGAAGATTGAAAAAACTAGCATAGTGCCTGGTAGAAAATAAATGTCTGATAGCACTCTCTTCTTCAACATTCAACAGGAAGCCAGGGTGAAGTCGATGGCTGGGCAAGAAACTCTTTTGGAACGTTTATATTAAATGACACATTTTCATCTTTTCCCACCACCAATACCAAATCCAGCAAACAAAGACAAATACAATATACACAGTACAACTTGACAGTTGATTCTTCTACTGAAGTGCAGTAAAATTCTTCACAAAATCACTGTACTCCAGGTCACACACAACCAGTGGTTACTCAACAAGCTTGCATTATTAAATTCCTATGCTTATAAGATGGGCCAAGCATTATGACAAACTCTGTCCTCAGGAAGGTCGTAGTTGATATGGGGACATGTGCAAGCACATAATTTTGGCCCTAGGGCACAGGTTCTAACACAGCTATGCTTGAACTAGCCTGTCTCACAATTGTCTGGCAAACTTGTTAAAACAAGTCCTGGATTCTGCCCCACTGATTCTAATTCAGTAGATAGGGGATCAAGCCAATGAATTTACATTTCTAACAAAGTCCCCGGTGACACTGATACTTTGTGGAGATTGTAATAGTAGAAGTCAAAAGTTACAGGGTAGTTTATAGTGAAGAAAGAGTAATAAAGTATTTTTTTTTTGTGGGGGGGAGTGCTATCTGGGATGACTTCATGGAGAAAGTAGAATTTAGGCAAAACCTAGAGGTATGGATAGACCTTCAGTAGGCTGCAACTAGAAGAGGGAGTGTTTTCATAGAGGAAAAAAATACTAGAAAGGCAGAGTACCTTCAACAAACTGAAAAAAACAGCAGGGTTTATGTGCTGAGGAGGGAAGGGTGATAGGAGAAAATGTTGGACATTGATTTTGAAGACCTGGATGCTCAGGCTGAGGAGGTTGGACTTATTCTGTGAATAACAGAGGGGCTGCCAAATGTTTTTGAGGATGGGAATGATGTCATCAACTCAGTGACCTGATGCTTTCCATCTGTGTGAGAGGAAGTGATGAGAAATGGGAAAAGTCAGTTGGCTGACTGATTTTTTGAAATAATTGTATTTATTTATTTTTGGCTATGCTAGATCTTTATTGCTGGGCAGGCTTTCTCTAGTTCCCTGCAAAGTGTGGGTTTCTCATTGCAGTGGGCTTCAGTAGTTGCAGCGTGTGGGCTTAGTAGTTGTGGCACTTGGGCTCTAGTTGTGATGCACAAGGCTTAATAGTTGTGATGCACAAGCTTCATTGCTCCAAAGCATGTGGGATCTTCCCTGATCAGGGATCCAACCCGTGGCTCCTGCATTAGCAGGTGGACTCGTCACCACTGAGCCACCACTTGGCTGACTTGTTAAAATTCTCTAAGTGATAGGAGGTCATCTAGAAGCCTAAACTAGGACTAGAAAGAAAGATTTGACCATGAACGGCAAATTGGAGGTGATATCATCAGGACTATCAAATTAAATTGCATGTGGCTGATGAGGGAGAGAAACAAGTCAAAGATGCTCCTAAGGAATGGAGCCTGAGTACCAAAGCCAGCAGAAGACAGGGGTTTTAGGAAGAAGAAACATTTAACAAGGAAGATAATGACTTTTGAATGTGAAGTGCCTGCAAGCTGTCCAGGAGTTTACAATGCAAGCCTGGGTTCAGTAGAAAGACTGGGTCTGAGCATTTATATCTGAGGGCATCACATATAGAAGAATGTGGAAACTGGGAGAGTAGATCTTCATCAAGGGAGAACACATGAAGAGAAGGGTTTAAGCAACAGAATCTTGGTGCATGTCTAAAGTGGTTGGCAAAGAAGAGCTAGCAAAGACTCAGAAATTCTGGTCTGGGAGACACTGGGGAGGTAGTTGAATGCTGTCAATGAAAGCACTGAAAGACAATGAAGAAGATTTAAGAAGAACATGGCTCACGGTGTAACCACTAGTGAAGCCAAGAGGAAGAGTTTGGACGAGTTGGTTGGTCATGAGTGCGCTGTCCAAGGTGGGGCAAGATATTGGGCTGCAGAGAGTCGAGGAATAAACAGAAGGTGAGGAAGTGGGAGTGGAGTGGTGACAGGATGAAAATGGGACAGTAACTTTGAAGGAAACAGGTTCATGGGCAGGTTTTGTTGTTGTTTTAGGATCTGGACAACCAGAGCAATTGTGTTGGCCATGTGGAAGGAGACAGTGTAAAGGAAAAGATTAAAGAGGTAAGAAAAGAGGAGATGATTGATGCCGCAGGGTCTGGGAGGAGATGAGAAGGTGGGAGGGAAAGGCCTGGGACAAAGGACCACTTTATAACAAGGTCCTCTGGGTTTTCCGGCAATGACACCGCTTTGGATGGGCTCCAGGCAAGAGTCTCCTTTTACTAAAACAAACAGCATGGCGGCACCATCGCAGCCCTGGGAATCTCAAACCCAGAGGTGTCTGCTTTTTCCCAAGACTAACCTCTCCTCTTTCAAGCATTCAGAAAGGACCAAAGGTTAAATGAGAGTTTCAGTATTCTAATTTTCCAACAAATTTATTTCCTCCCTGGGTTAGCCAAATC
Organism: Muntiacus reevesi; assembly: GCF_963930625.1. Taxonomy (NCBI): domain Eukaryota; kingdom Metazoa; phylum Chordata; class Mammalia; order Artiodactyla; family Cervidae; genus Muntiacus; species Muntiacus reevesi. The sequence continues at coordinate 60,625,399 of NC_089262.1, forward strand.
ATGGAGTCCTTTTCCTCACCTGGGCTTCTAAATTTAATTAGCCAACTTCCTCCTTCCCCTCTGAGAGTCAGAACAGAGGCCTCATTTCTCTTCTCCCCTTCCTAGCTTTTGCTTATCTAAACTAAGGGCCCCCGGGGAGCTTTCAGCTGATTTATTTCAGCTGGTCCCTCAGCCACGTTGACTCTGGGTTAACCTCTTTGGCCCCTCGGGGGCCATTTTTAGGCAGGCTTGCTAGGTATTCTGACCTACTAATAGATCCCCAGAGGGGAAGTCCACACTGTCACGGTAGATCTTACTACCTAACACCTAGTGAAATCCTAGGCTTTGCTGAGCTCAGCCAAGACACTGCAGGAAACACATGGACCTGAGTTCCCAGAGAGATTGTCTAGATCTTGAAGAATAATGCTAAACAGACAGCATACAAAGCCGCCTGCACTAGAAGGCTTTAAGGTTTTATTTTTAAAAGCTCTCCTTTTTTCCTAAAAAATTTTATGGGAGAGAAAAACTTCTAACTACTAGTGGAAGAAAATAGATGAAATGTGTCTGTTTCTCTGAGTTTGTATACTTTTCAGTTAATATCATGGCTTTATTAATTATTATATGAGACAAGCCAGGAGCTGTTGGGTGAAATGATATTATCAAAAGTGTGTTCTGCTTTTGTTTGTCTGGAGGGCGTGGCATCCTCACCTTGGCCTTGTTCCACATGCTAATTTTTTAAGGGGTATGTCATTAGTTTGAGTGACAGAGCCCGGTTCTGCACCCTTTCAGGGAAATATATTAATCTCTGTTCTTCAAACACTTTCTTGAACATCCAGTTCTGTTTCATACCATTTACACAGCCCTAGCACTGGAAATTGTAACTCGGTCTCATCTTTCATGTTAAAGATGTCAGGAGAAGGAAAATAGCTGAATATGACTATAAACAGTGCAAGTGGGATGTGAACTTTTGCTTGAAGCCATATTTTTAAAACTTTGTTATAACTCGTGTATGAGTTTCCTACTGTCTATAGTTTTTGTTTAGGCCTTTAAAAATAAGATATTGATGAAAATTATGAGAAATGAAGGTATTAAAGTATAATGAGTTGTGCTTTAAAGTTAGAAATGGAGTAAGAAACATATATCATTGCATGGGAGATGTGTGTTTTTGGTGCAATAGCCTTGCTAACAACTGTTTCTTCTTTTATCTTCCCAAGTGTTGGTCTTAGTCAATCTTTATGTGTTGCAGTAATGAAAAATATTTATTACCTCTTTGTGAAATGTTGTGGCCATTTTTGCCTGAGTGGGTGATACTGCTAACCTAAGTGACTCAGTGACTTTGTAAGGACAAGGATTTACCCATTTATGCTGCTTTACATCCTCCATGTAAGGAGTAGATCTGTATGGAGGCTGAACACGGGGGCTCAAGGCAGACCACCTTGGTTGAAATCATGATTCAGTATGAAAGTGAAAGTTGCTCAGTCATGTCCGACTTTTTGTGACCCCACGAGCTATACAGTCCATGGAATTCTCCAGGCCAGAAAACTGGAGTGGGTAGCCTTTCCTTTCTCCCCGTTGGGCCCAGGAATCCCCATCTCTGGCTCCACTAGGGAACTTGACCTGAGACCAGTACTTTATAGAGCGCTTCACACTTAATACACAGTCAATAAATTTTTAGCAAAGATTGAGAATTAAGAATAAGCAAGTATTTGCTCTATGTCAGGTGTATGAACTAGAGAAGACTATTGTTAAGAATTGAGTGGGGTGCAACTTTGTCATCAGAGCTGAAAAATAGGTTCTTCCACAATCATTTGTTTTAAACTATATTTCTTTTAGTGGCTGCACTTGAGTGCCTAGAAAAGGCAATGCTAGAGTTCTCAGGGGTGTCACTTCAGACTTGAAGGTGAACAAGCGCAACTGAGGAGTTCCATACGTGATGAGTGGTGGAGACATGGGTGTCCCAGGCCTCAGGGTCAGAGGAGGGATGTAATAGCAGAGGAGGGAAACACAGAAGTCATAGAAGAGGCAAAGCAGCGGTGGCTGGAAAGGAGAAATGATCCAGTTCACACTCACTTCTTGAGAGACAGGGGATAGGTTTGAATCTGTTTTATTTGGAGGACAGTGGGGTGGGGACCAGGCCTGATGTATAGTTTTGTTCAGATCATCAGGGCAGGGGAAACTCCTCTCAGCATTGGTAGAAAGAGGGAAAGGGCAAGGAAAAAGGGGAGGCAAGAAGGGAGCTTTAGTTGCCAGGAGGTGGTAGCTGTTCTTGCACTGCAGGAGAGGGAAAGGAATTCTCTAGATTTAGAACAGTGGGCAGAGAATTTTGAGTCAGCGTAACTGCTAAGTCTGTGTTGAAAGGCAGGCAGTAGTGCCTCCTGGAATGTGTGGAGAAAAGCTGCTGTGAAGGGTTTGGGGGCCGTGCTGCAGGAATGTAGGCCCCTATGGATGCTGTGGCACAGTGGCCCTGAGGGCCGGAAGTGACTGCCAAAATGGGCCACTGAGCCTGGGAATTTCAGCTTCCTAGATCAAATGCAATCTTGAAGAAGTTCTTTTCCATTTACCATCTCAGGGTTAGGAAAGCCGAGAACTGCATCCGTTACATTAATTACCAACCGCTGGCTGTTTGTCCTGGAAGATGTGCCATTGTCACCAACATCTTTACAGAAGATGAGTTCAAGAACCCATGTAGGTAAAAATATGGCCTCCTAGGACTTTGTATCAGATATGGATTTGCTTTACTACCAGCATCGCTCATCAACCAAGGAACAATGGATTCACCTGGTGGTAAGATGATGAGGCTGGCTGCACCATTAGCATAAGAGGTACAGAAGAAGGACTGCTGAATATCTCAAGTCCATTCTAGTGAAACTTCTTTGTTGTTGTTCAGTTGCTCAGTCGTGTCTGACTTATGTGTGACCCTATGGACTGTAGCCCATCAGACTTCTCTGTCCATGGGATTCTCCAGGCAAGAATGCTGGAGTGGGTTGCCATTTCCTTCTCCAGGGGATCTTCCCCACCCAGGGTTTGGACCTATATCTCCTCCATTGGCAGGTGGATTCTTTACAACTGAGCCTCCAGGGAAGCCCCAGTGAAACTTAGAGAAGGTGGAATTCAAAGCCAAAAGAGGAGAGAAGGGAGCATTCTGGAGCTTGGGTTCATGACACTCAGCGATGCCCAGGCCTCAGGCCCTCAGGGTTTGCTGAGTTGGAATGGTTAACAACTACTCTTGGGTTGGCCAAGAACGGTTAATAACTACTATATGCTGAGACCATTTTAGGGTGAACTTTGCACTTTTACACATTATCTTGGTCAGCTCTGAACACAGTGATATTATTTCCCCCTTTTTTAATTTTAAGAGAGAAAATGGAGGTTCAGAAAACTTAACCCAGCTAGGAAGTAAGAAAGTCAGCATTTGGACCCTGGCCATCTGCCTGGTCTGAGTCTGGTATTTCTCTTTATTAGAGAAAAGAGCATAGCTCTGCCATTTATATGTTCTGAGAGAGAGTGCATCTTATAGCATAGGCCATGCCATTTTTCTCTTTTGATTTATTTCTTTATTACTATTAACATTTTCATGTGTATGAAAGTCCAAAAGGGATAAACCTCTCCCTACCATCTCGGTTGCTCATCTGTCAAGTTCTTCCCTCCCAGCTTTGTTTGTGTTAGTTTCTTAGACATTCTGCCAGGGTCTCCTTAAGTCCTAAGAGAAATATGATATTATTTTCTTTCTTTCTTTCTTTTTTTTTTTTTGCTTTAACACAAAAGTTAGCATATTAAAAACACCGTTTAATCCTTTTTTCAGTAACTCTCCGTCCTAGAGATCTTTCTGTATCATTTTACAGGGAGCTTCCTCAACCTCTTTGACAGTTGTATTGTTTTGCATTATACAGACGCCCTGTAATTTATGGGCGTCAGTGCCCTATTGATGCCCCTATAGGGCATCAGTGCCCTATTGATGAAAATTTGTTGTTGTTTAGTCACAAAGTCATACCTGACTCCTGGACTGCAGTGGACTGCAGCACACCAGGCTCCCCTGTCCTTCACCATCTTCTCGTGTTTGCTCGAACTCACGTCCCTTGAGTCGGTGATGCCATCAACCATCTCATCGACTGTTGTCCCCTTCTCCTTCTGTCCTCAATCTTTCCCAGCCTCAGTGTCTTTTCCAATGAGTTAACTCTTGGGGGTATAGCTCAGTGGTAGAGCATTTGACTGCAATGAGTTAACTCTTTGCATCAGGTGGCCAGAGTATTGGAGCTTCAACTTCAGCCTCAGTCCTTCCAATGAGTATTCAGGGTATTTCCTTTAGGATTGACTGGTTTGATCTCCTTGCTGTCCAAGGGACTCTTAAGAGTCTTCTCCAGCACCATATTTGAAAAGCATCAATTCTTCCGTGCTCAGCCTTCTTTATGGTCCAACTCTTACATCTGTACATGACTCCTAGCAAGACCATAGCTTTGACTATTTAAGTTGTTCCTTATTTTTCAGTATTAGAAAATGCTGCAAGAATAATTTGTACATTCATCCTTTAGCATGCATATAACTGCATCTGTTGGTTAAATTGCTAAAAGTAGAATTGCTGAGGAAAAATGGATGTATTTGTAATTTTTTTGTGGATACTCAGCAGAAACTTTGAGGCCAAAGTGAGACACTAAGTACTTGATGCCAGGGTTTCGACAAGGACACACCCAGGTAACTCAGACCCCAGCTGAGTTCCTTCCAAGAGTTAAGTATTGGGTGGGCACCCAGGCCACTCACTGCAGCCAAAGATGCCCGGGCTGTGGCCTTGTGTTGCCTTTCCTTTCTGTACCATTTGTAAAGTAAGAATGCTCATGTACCCTTGACGTTCTTCCTCTCGTCCTTAAAGGTATCATACTAGGAAGCAAAACTGAGCCAGGGAGCCATCTGAGGTCTGCCTTAGGTGAACAGAAAAAGCACAGCTGATGGGGCCAGAAAGACCAGAGTCCTAATCTTGACTCCATCACTTTTTATTTGTGTCATCCTGGGTGAGGTTCTTATTCTATCTAGGCCCAGATTCCGTCATCTGAGAAAAAGGGGGAAATGATGGGACCCATCAAAAGTGGTCATACTGAGGATTACAGATAATGCAGGGAAAGCACACCCCAAGCTCAATAAATGGTTGCTATGGTTTTGTGGAATTATCCCCAGATCCATGCTCAGAAACATCCGCTTTGTATCTCTGTCATTAAGGCCCAGCATTGGCCTCTACCTGGCACCCACATCAATGACTCATAACCTTAGCTACAAAACCATCTCATTACAGGTGGTTTGACTCTTTGTAAGCAATTCCCGAGTGGGTTGGCCACATCCGTTGATGATGCAGCATTCCTCACAGAACAACCATGCTAAGTTCCAACTACACTCTTATAACATCAAAGGAAGGGCCCTGGGTCATTAATTAGTCAGAAAACAATTTTTCACTATTTAGTCCAGCGCCTGAACTAGCCCTTCCTTGAAAAGTGCCAGGGTTTGTCTAGAGTCAGATGAGACTGGAAATCCTACAAATAGGGCCACTCACAGCCTCCCAGTCCTGACAGGTGTCTCTGCCCACAAGAAGCAAAGACCCAGAGCAGACATTTTTCAATGCTGATCTGAGAGTTGTTGTTTCCAATTCTTTTTTTTTTTTTTTTTTTTGTCTTTGTTTTTGGTAGTTCTTGACACCCAAATCAGTGCACAGAAGTCTGTGTCCTCTTGGTGAAGGAAATGAAGGCTCTCAAATACAGACAACTCTGGTGATAGCAGTAATGTGATGATGGATTACCCTTATGCTTCCTCATGCTCCGAATCCATTAAAAGGGGCGAATTGAATTCTGTCTAGTCAGGACCCTCATTCCTTTCCTTAATTGCTTTTTAAACTACTGAAATGAAAAGTTGCAACAAGACACATTATAGCTATCCCTCCCGTTTTCAGGCCATTCTTGACACAGTCTCATCTTCCTCCTTCAAAATAGTTCAGCAGCAAAATGTTCCAAACTGTGAGTCACTCACAGATTATTCGGGCGACTGAAGGAAAATCTGTTAATGGGATTCACAGCACTTATAGCCTAAAAGAGGGAGATATAGGATGGCCAATGTGTAAAGGACTCTTCCGTGTCATTCAGAGTAATGAGATTCTGCTGCAGCTTCATCCGGAATTGAAATCACTGACAGTGTATTTGCATATTCATTTTCAGACACTTTGATCTAAAAACCAGTCATTGGAAGAAGTCAGTCTAACTGAGCATTGCAGGCACTTGAAAATAAAGGAAAAATTCTATAAGCTTATCTCTTTCCCCAATATTTTTGTGGTCTTGAAGAGGCTGAAGGCTGAATATCTTGGGTGAT